>NC_057388.1:98857786-99457786 GCF_019320065.1 Cervus canadensis
TTTTCAAGATTTTGGATCATTTTTATTATCATTATTCTAAATTCTTTTTCAGGTAGATTCCCTATCTCCTCCTCTTTTGTTTGACTTGGTGGGCATTTTTCATGTTCCTTTACCTGTTGGGTATTTCTTTGCCTTTTCATCTTGTTTAGATTGCTGTTATCTGGAGTGGGCTTTCTGTATTCTGGAGGTCTGTGGTTCCTTTTTATTGTGGAGGATTAACCCAGTGGGTGGGGTTAGACGATTGGCTTGTCAAGATTTCCTGGTTAGGGGAGCTTGCGTCAGTGTTCTGATGCGTGGAACTTGATTTCTTCTCTTTGGAGAGCAATGGAGTGCCCAGTAATGAGTTTTGAGATGGGTCTATGTGTTAGGTGTGTCCTTGGGCAGCCTGTATGTTGATGTTCAGGGCTATGTTCCTGTGTTGCTGGAGAATTTGCGTGGTATGTCTTACTCTAAAACTTATTGGCTCTTGGGTGGTGGTTGGTTTCAGTGTAGGTATGGAGGCTTTTGGACGGTCACTTATTACTTAAAGTTCCATGTAGTCAGGAGTTTTCTGGTGTTCTCAGGTTTTGGGCTTAAGTCTCCTGCCTCTGGATTTCAGTTTTATTCTTCCAGTAGTCTCAAGAGTTCTCCAACTATACAGCACTGATAAGAAAACTTCTAGGTTAATGGTGAAAAGATGCTCCCCCGTTAGGGACACCCAGAGAGGTTCACAGAGTTACATGAAGAAGAGGAGAGGGAGGAGGGAGATAGAGATGAGCAGGAGGAGAAAAAGGGGGACTCAAGAGGAGAGTGATAGATCTACGCAGCTGTCTGTTCCCAGAGTGTTCTCCGTAGCCCAGTCACCTACAAAGATTCACAGAATTGGCTTGGGAAGCAAAGGGGAAAGGAGGAAATAGAGGTGTTCTGAGGTAGAAAACAGAGAGTCAAGATTGGGAGAGAATAATCTTCGGTTTAAAAATAGGGCTTCTCTTCTTTTTTTTTTTGTAAGGTTATAGTGTATTGAAAATGAAAATTAAGGAGTAGTAGAGGAGTACTAGAGGACTTTAAAAGAAATAAGAGAAAAAGAAAAATAGAAAATAGAAGAGAAAAAGGAAAGAAAAAAAGAAAAAAAAGAAAGAAAAAGAAAAAAAGAAAGAAAAAAAAAAAAGAAAAAAAAAAAAAAAAATTTTTTTTTCCCCCCTAATTAAAAAAATCGTAAAAGTCTGTGGAAATGAAAGTTAAGGAGTAATGGGGGAGTAATAGGGGATTTTAAAGGAAAATAAAAGAGAAGAAAGAAAAAAGAAAAAAAAAAAAAGAAAAAATATAAAAAGAAAAAAAAATTTTTTTTTTTTCCTTACTTAGAAAAAAAAAGTAAAAATATATCTAGGAGTTTCTCTGGAGCTGTTGCGGTCAGTGTGGGTTCGGCTCAGTTTCAGATAGCTCCTCGGTTCCAGCTTACACTTCTCGATATCTACAGGGCCCTTCCGGTGAAGTCGGTGTTTTCTACAGGGATTTTAATCTGTTGCACCAGTCCCTTCTGAAGCGGTTCCCTTTGTTTATTTGGCTTCTGTTTGCCGGTCTCTTCAGAGCCTCATTTCTGCCCTGACACAGGCGGGCGGAGGTGGACTCTTATTCAGGCAGCTAGCTCCGTCGCTCTCCTTTCGAAGACAATGGGCTGCTTTTCTGGGCGCCTGATGACCTCAGCTAGCGATCCGAAGTTGTTTTGTGAAGTTTGCTCTGCGTTCAGTTATTCTTTTGATGAATTTGTAGGAGAGAAAGTGGTCTCCCCGTCCTACTCCTCCGCCATCTTGGCTCCTCCCTAAAAGATTTAATTTTGATTGCACTGGGTCTTCGTTGCTGCGCTTGAGCTTTCTGTAGTTGGGGTGAGTGGGCTCTACTCTTCATTGTAGTGCATGGGCTTCTCATTGTGGTAGCTTTTCTTGTTCATTTCAGTGACTTTTCTTTTCTTGGGGGACAGGTTCCAGGACATGGGCTTCAGTCGTTGCAGCATGCAGGCTCAGTAGCTGGGCTGTGTGGGTTTAGTTGCTCCACCACATGTGGAATCTTCCCAGACCAGGGATTGAACCTGTGTCCCCTGCACTGGCAGGTGGGTTCTTATCCACTTTGATTCCTTAACCCTGAGACATTAAAGGCCTTGGTTGGGGTTTGCTTACTTAGGCTCCTAAGGCATTGAAGCCACCTCAGTCTAATGGCCTCCTTGTCTCATTAATTTTACAGCCTCAAAGAATTGAAGTAAAGTTTGAAGGACAGATTTGCATACCCATGTGCATAGCAGTGTTATTCACAGTAGCCAAAAGGTAGCAGCAATCCAAGTGTCCATCACAGATGAATGGATAAACAAAATGTGGTACATACAGACAATGGAATATTATTCAGCCTCAGAAAGGAAAGAAATTTGCTACAATATGGATAAATCTTGTAGACATTATGCTCTGTGTAATCAACCAGTCACAAAAAGACAAATACATTGTGGCTCCACTTATATGAAGTTTGGAGTCTAATTCAGAGAGACAGAAGGTAAAAAAATGGTGGTGGCGTGGTGGAGGGGGCAAGGGGACTTGTTTAATGGGTATAGAATTTCAAGTTTGCAAAATAAAAAATGTTCTGGAGATGGAGTTGTGGTTGTACAATGTGAATGTAACACTGCTGAATTGTGCATTTAAAAATGGTTAAGATGGTAAACATGTGACTTGCCAATTATAAAGGAGTCCATTCTATTTTTGAGGTTTTGGATCATCTTTACTATCATTGCTCTGAATTCCTTTTCAGGTGGTTTGCCTTTTTCCTCTTTGCTTCTTGGTCTTGTGAGTTTCTACACAAGAGTTTATTTCATCTTGTTCCTTCATTTACGCAATATTTCCCTGCCTTTTCATTTTTTCTAACTTTCTGTGGTTGAGGTCTCCTTTTCCCAGGTTTTAAGGTTGTATTCCTTCTTCCTTTTGGTCTCTGCCCTGTGACTCAGAGATCTCAAGCCGGAGCTCTGTGACATCCAGTTGTGATCTCATCCAGAGGGGTGTGATGGAGTGGGAGATGGGAGGGAGGCTCAAGATGTAGAGTACATGTGTATACCCGTGGCTGATGCATGTGATGTATGGCAGAAACCAACACACTATTGTAATTTTCCATCAGTTAAAAAGAAATTAAGATACAGCATACTAACACATATATATGGAATTTAGAAAGATGGTAACGACAACCCTATATGCAAAACAGAAAAAGAGACACAGAAGTACAGAACAGACTTTTGAACTCTGTGGGAGAAGATGAGGGTGGGATGTTGCGAAAGAACAGCATGTATATTATCTATGGTGAAACCGGTCACCAGCCCAGGTGGGATGCATGAGACAAGTGCTCGAGCCTGGTGCACTGGGAAGACCCAGAGGAATCGGGTGGAGAGGGAGGTGGGAGGGGGGATCGGGATGGGGAATACGTGTAAATCTATTGCTGGTTCGTGTCAATGTATGACAAAACCCACTGAAAAAATAAATTAAAAAAAAAAAAAGAAAGAAATTAAGAAAAAAAAAAGGAGTCCAAACTTCTCATGACCTGTGAGTCTTCACTTGATCTGCCTCCCTCTGAGTCTCCAGCCTTATGGCGCTGGGCCCCTCATACACACTATCTGGGTATCAGCTTCCCTTCTCTGCATCTTCTCTTCTCCTTGAAGGAAATTTGCATGGCTGGTGCCTTCTCCTGGGTGAGTCACTATAATGTCACCTCTAATGTCTGCCCTACCTCACCTTCTCCCAATTACTCTTTATAACCCTTTCTGGACCCTTATGGTGCTCATTGTTCTCTAGGATGGATTTTGTCCAGCGGCCTTGCTAACCTGTTGTTTGACTTGTCTGCCCTCGTGGCCAGCAGAGTGCGTGCCACAGGAAGGATGCTCAGTTAACTGCTGGCTGAGTGGTATTTGCTGATGTATGTTTCTGGTTGGCTATTAAGAGGTCATATGCTCTAAACCATTTTCCTCATCATGGGCCTGAGTTACACTGAATCAGCCATGGGCCAGGCCACTTGGGTCCAGTGATGGAAACTGGCCAGATATAGGATTTAATTGGTCCTCATAAGAATTAAATTATTAACCTCGAAGTTAACACATTTTTATTGGATTTCTTTTATGATTAAGGCATTAGGGAAGGGAGAGTTGTAGAGATGAGTGAGATGCAGGATGTGTCTCGAAGAGCTCCCAGTCTGATGAGATAGAGAAAGATGGTCATGGTCAGGGCCACGGTGAATGGCAGGAGGATACGAGTGGTGTGTGTGTGGGGATGTTACTTTTAGCCAGAGGGCTCCAGAAAGCCTCCCTAGAGAGGTTCTGTTGGGGGCAGGTCTGGAAAGGTGGGGGGACTCTAAGTGGAGAATAGGCCTGGGGCATGATGCAGGAGCAGAACCAGAGATGTGGGTGAGTGAGGGCAGGCAGCCGTGGTGTCTGTGTGCGTGTTTGTGGTGTGGGTATTGTTCTGTAAAACTGAGGGAATCAGTGCCTTCCTTGAGCACAAGAGTGAGGAGCTCAGAGCTGAGTGTCATGTAGATCATTTCATAACCACGGACAGGTTGGCCTGGGTGGGTTGAGAGGTTGGCAGCAGGGGCCCGTTAGACTAGAGGTTCTTCCTGTTGAACAGGTAGAAGGCAGTGCAGGTCTGAGAATAGGTGACTATAAGGTGGACCACTCTGTGTGTGCCAGCCTGAGAGTGTATGTGAGCATGCATTTGTGAGTGTGTGCGTTTGTTGGCAGAAGGGATGAGTTCCTCCCTGTGCTGAGCTCGTCCTCCAGACGGCCCTCGGTCAGGTGCCATCTGCGGGGCTTGGCCGGCTCCCTTAGGATTCCCTCTTTCCCCGCAGGAGCCACGGAGAAGCCCATTTCAGAAGCAGGAAGCTGACTCTGGTGTGGGGCTGGACACCCCTTGGCTTCTGCAAACCCCGGAGCCCCCAACCTCCTCCTCTGCAGCCACTGCGTCTCGCCTTGTTCCGCTCATGTTCACATCCCACTGCGGTCCCCAGGCTCTGTGGCCGAGTGTCCTCCTTTGACCCCCTAGGGCCTCTTGGCACCTTGTCTGCTGCATTGCTGGCATGTGATACACACTGGGCTCTTCTTGTTGCTGGCTGCTGCCCATACCCTGGGGCAGACTCCCGAGCAGAGTTTGCATAGAGCAACTTGATGCTTAATAAGTGTTCATGGAGTGATTTAAACATAAGCAAAATGGGCCCAACTCAATACATTTGCCTTTTAGCACAACTGCCTAAGGGGACAAAAGGAATATTCAGCTCATTATAGGATGTTGACATCTAATTTCGTTTCTTACTAATGCATAGTTAGAAAAAGAATCGTATCATTCCCGTGGTACCAATGCCAACATTTCATTTCATTAATCAAAATGGGCAATGTTTTGTTGAGTACAGGCACTGGGAAACATGGGGACTGATATAAATAGTTTTTTAATCATGATTTTAAAAGGTGGTATTGTGTAGGTAAATCGGCATTTGCATATATTTTTATGGGAGTGGAGAATAAAACTCAAAAGAGTGTGCATGCGGGGTAGGCAGACTTTTTAACCATCTGTGCACAAAGGGTTGATTGTGAGTATGATGCTAAAGGCATCTGAATCCATCAGTTCACAAGGCCATTTCTTGCAATGTATTTTATGGCAAATTCAAAAACCCCATTCTTGTCAAAAATAGATTTCCTCCAAAGTTGAGGCTTTAAGGTGGTGTATCAGCTAGCTTTTGCTGTGTAACAAACAACCACACAAACTCAGTGGCTTACAACATTTTGGGTATGGTGATCTGTTCTGGTCTCTGCAGTGGGGCTCTGTTGGTTGTCGGGGCTCCTTCATGCCTCTGGAGGTTGACGGGGATTTGTCTAGGGGACCTCAGCTGGGCCAGTTCTTTCTGGGCTTCTCATTCTTCTCTCAGGACCAGCAGGCTAGCTTCAGCATGTCATTCTCACCACAGTGGTGGAAGAGACATGAGTGTGCATGGAAGCATGGAGCTGGCGTCCTGTCACTCCTGCCAACAGATAGCGACCAAAACAATTCACACGGCTGAACCCAGATTCTGGGGCTGGGGGAACAGGCTCTGCTTCATTGGAAGAACTGCAGTTAGGTGGAGAAAGGTGAGGGTGCCGGGAGGGCTGAAGAACTGGGACAAATGCAGTCTACCACAGATTGTGTTTTCTGTCTAGTAAACAAAATGTTTTTAAGCAGATTTGATGAAGAAAACAAAGGGGGGTGTGTGTGTATGTATATATATGTGTGTGTGTGTGTGTGTGTGTATAATGTGTACATACATATTTGAATAGGTCATTTATCCATAGGTATTGAAAACTGAATGATTGTTTAGTGTTTTGGAATTTTGAAATTATGGATTATTAAGGGAACTCAGAGGAAATTAAATCCCAACTAAACCTCTAATTTTACAGACTAAGAAATTTTTAACCCGGATTGGTGAGGTGATTTTTCTTAGGGTTTTTAGTCATCAGAGACCCGAACTATTGAAACTAAATATATTTTCTGAATATAGCATTATTTGGTAGGTATAATAGTACACAATTTCCTTTCTGCATCCTCTTTTGGATAAAAACCAAGTAGATACAACAGCAGCATTATTTTTAATATTTGAGCTTCTTGTTCACAAAACTCCTAATAGGAAAGTCATGGAATTCTAATTTGCAGATGTGTTACTGTATTCAGTAATTGATTCTTAAATGAAGAAATGTAAGGATGTTTTCATTAGAGGTGGGCAAGTCAGGGCGACAACCAGAAGAAGCCTGCGTTGCAGCACTTCGCCCTGACTCTCGTGTACATCATGGCGTTAATACTGCAGTGCTGGTGTTTGGAATTGTCACCAAGCAGTGATACAGGTGGAGGAAATGGGACTGGGACAGGACCAGGCTGGATTTACTTTGCATTTACTTCATTGCTGGTGACAGGACCTGGGCCCATGACTCACCTCTTTGGTTCTTCTTTTATTCGTGTGAAAAATAACAGTTGGATTAGATGAAATCTAAGGCCAATACCAAGGCTAAAATTCTAAATTTTGTATCAGTGCTGAAAATTATACAGGATTTCCCTTTGTTGCTGTCAATAAGGATTAGGTTCAGCTGTACTTGACAGAAAGTGAAGTGAAAATGAAAGTTGCTCAGTCGTGTGTGACTCTTTGCGACCCCATGGCCTATAGTCCATGGAATTCTCCAGGCCAGAATACTAGAATGGGTAGCCTTTCTCTTCTCCAGGGAATCTTCCCAACCCAAGGATCAAACCCAGGTCTCCTGCATTGCAGGCAGATTCTTTACCAGCTGAGCCACAAGGGAAGCCCATACTTGACAAAAAATTCCCCTAATGAGTGGCTTATTTTTTATTAATAACCAAAAAAAAAAAATAAAAAGAGGCTTGGAGTTAGGTGTTCAGGGCTTGTAAGATAGCACTGAGCATCACTGGGAATCCAGATTTCTATCTTGCTGCCCTGCCATCCTCAGGACAGGACTCCCATCCTCAAGATGACCTTCAAGGTTGCCTCATGGATCAAAATGGGTGCTGGAGCTCCAGCAGCCATCATCATTTAACATGTCAGCAGTAGAAAGAAATGGAGGAAAGGGCAAAAGCACTTGCCCTTGCTTTTTTGAAAATCGTTTTATTTTGAAATTGTTTTAGATTTACTGAAAAGTTGCAAAGATAATTACCATATATCTTTTATTCAACTTTTCCTAGTTACATATCATATATAGTCATGATATATTTATGAAAACCAAGAAATTAACATTGGTACAATACTGTGAGTCTAACTACAGTCTGTGTTTAGATTTTACCAGTTTTTAAACTAATGTTTCTTTTGGTTTCTAGGGCTCCATTCTCTATACCACATTGCATTTAGTTGTCGTAGCCCTTTCAGTCTGTGACAGTTTCTCTGTCTTTCCTTGTTTTTCATGACCTTGACAATTTTAAAGATTACTGGTCAGGTATTTTGTAGAAAGTTCCTCAACCTGGGGTTGTTTGTTCTTTTATGATTAGACAGCAGTTATGGGATTTGGGGGAATTCTCAGAGGTGATGCCCCTTTCCCGTTGCATTATATCAGGGTTTATGATATCAACATGGCTTATTACTGGCGATGTTAACCTTGATCACCTGGTTAAACTGGTTTCTGCCAGGCCTTTCCACTGTCAAGTTATCCTGTTTCCACTTCCAGACACTCTTGGGTAGAACTAAGTTTCTAAATTCAGCTCACACACAAGGAAAGGAGAATTGAGCTCTACCTCTTGGGTCTGCCTCCTTTAAGGCACATTCTTGCAAGTTCCACACAGAGCTTCGGCTTCTATTGGCTGGAATTTGGTGGAGTATAATGGGTGGTGAGGAGCTTTAACTGACGTCAGGCTGCTGGAGTTCAGATTGTAGCTCTGGCACTCATTAACAGTATGAATTGGGCAAGTGCTTAACTTCTCTGTCTGTCTCCTTGGTCAAAAAGGGAATAATAACTGTGTCTGCTCATACGGTCATTGTGAGGGTTAAGTGAGTTTCTACTTGTAAAGTTGCTTAGAATTGTGCCTGGCACCTAATGAGGTGCCATCATTGTTAGCTATTGACACTGGAAAGCTACACCCAGCTATGAGTGAGGCTTGGAAATACAGTCTTTTTCTCATGAAGCCACATACCTAAGCTAAAACTTGGGATGCTCCTACTAAGGAAGGAAAGGGGGGCAGGATATCCGGAGACAGCCAGCAGTGTCTACTGTAATTGTCACCAAGATCTGGACTACAAGTAGGTGGAATGATAAACTGAGCATCTTTCCTGTTACAAAGTCTCCCTTGAACAAGGTCCCCTGTGCTCCTGAAGTGGTCATTTTGGGGCCCCAGGAAATTGAAAAATACAGGTTGTCACCAGAAAGGAGCTAGGAGGTCATTAGGAATTAAGGGTCCTGTTGGGTTCACTTGATCTTTGGGGAAGAATCAGTTCTCTCTCTGCATCACATTCCCAACCGAGAACACCCAGGATGAGCATAGTGGAAGGAATGGTGCGTCCATCTGAAAGTGTTTGCTTTCTTGAAAACATTTTTTATATGTTTTGAAAACATATTCCTCAAAAAGGGAAGAGACTGGGCTAGGCTAGATGTCTTGGTGAAGATCAGAGCCACCTTCTCCTGTCAACAAAAGGGGTGAGAAGGAATATCCCTGGGATGGGAGGATTGAAATCCGGAATGACCCAGAACCTGCCCAGCCCCATCTTTCAAAGCAGGCATTCCTTCTGGTCACCAGGAACCAAGGCCTGGGTCATTGCCAAGTTGTGCCTTTGGGTTTTCAGGTTTGAAAGGAGAACAGAAAGAGGAAGGACCAGGAGTGGCTCTGCTCTGCCGATGGGATCGAAACACTGATTCTAGCTGGCGCCCAGTGTGCTGCGTCTGACCGCCAACCTTCCTCCTGAAGCCCGGTCCTGACAGGTGGTTCCTAACAAGCATCCACTCCAAGCTCTATGATGTCAGGCATCTGGAGACACTTTCCTTCTGGTCTAATGTTTGCCCTGCTGAATTTGTGCTTTTCACATAATTTGTTCAGAGAAGGATAGTGTTCAAAGTCATAGCCGGAGCTTGCTGTGTGGCCTAGAGCTAGTCTTTTAACCTCTCTGGGCTCTAGTCTTCTTTTCTGTAAAGTGAAGATGTTGAATCTATGTGATCTAAGATCCCTCCCAGCAAAACTGCTCTGGGCTCTGCACTGATCAGAGGCCACGCTGTCCAGAGCTGCCCACTAGGACTACATCTTATCCTTTGATGCAGGCTTAAGAACTCACCTCTTCGTCCACGTGTTACCCAGAGTGTCCCTTGGTGTCATTTGCTTCTCTGACTCCAGGCAGCTCTGGTACAGAGCGCTCCATCCTCCCGTGGCAGCAGCCCAGGCCTGCACAAGGTGGCACTGTGAGTGTGTGGGAATCGCATTGTTCTGCCAGCCCGCCACTCCTCCCTCTGGTCAGGTTCTATTAGGAATGGCGACTCTGCAGCAGATTCGTGACTTTCATCACTTCGCCGTGTACACGGGCCTGGATCTGTGTCACTGACATCCCTCGCTCTTTTTCATCCTTTTGATCAGAGACAGTGCCTGATGTGCTGTCTCACGCCGGGCTTCCTTCCAATCCCTTAAACTGAAAACATTTTTGCAAAAATGCTGGTTCCTGTGCTGCCCCCAAATGCATAATTAGGAAGGTAATTATGGCTTCCGAGCCTGCTGCCTCTTCAAGGGCTGGTGAAAGAATTCAGTCCTGGCCGGACCGCGCGGTGTGCAGGCCCCTCCACGGAGGGCCGTCGACCCCAGGGGCCAGTTTGCCTGCAGTTTGCTTGCTCCTTCCCATGAGGTCCAGGGAAACAGATTTCCTGCTACTCGGAATGTAGGTCTAGGTCTGCTCCCCACCTTAAATTTGACCCAGGACTTCCCTGGTGGTCCAGGGGTTAAGAGTTCACCTTCCAATGCAGGGGGTGCAAGTTGGATGATTCCTGGTTGGGGAACTGAGATCCCATGTACGGTAGGGTGAGCCCACGTTCCACAACTGCTGAGCCCATAGCGAAGAGTCTGCACGCTGGAACGAAAGATCCTGTGTGCTGCAATTAAGACTCGACACAGCCAAATAAATAAACAAGTATTAAAAAGTTGCCTCTACATTTATTTGAAAGTGACACCATCCTTTGGCTCCTTTCCACCCTTTTATGCACTCACGTGCTCCAGCATTTCTTGTGATTGTGACCAGGTTCTTTTATAGCCCTTTACAGTTTATTCCATCTATTTCATGTACGTTTTCATAACATGTTTGATTTTCATGACATCCACGTGAGAAGCCAAGACAGAGACCAGAAGTCTGAGTCTCAGAAAGGGTGAATGATTCGCTTAAGCTGGTGAAATGAACAGCGTCCTTAGCTGGGTCTTCTGTCTCTGCTAATCCAGGATCTCTGGTCTTTTATGATTTTGACTCAGTGTCATTCGGTTGACTTCTGGATTCAAGTCTGTCTTCTGGTTGCATTGAAGTTAACGCATGCTTCATGGCTTCTCCTTCCACAGATGAACTCTGCCTCGGGGAAGCTCCCCAGACTCTGGAGAACTGGAGCTCTCCTGGGCTTATGTTTTTGGGGAATGAAATTTGTGGAATTACATCAAAGGGGTGAAATTTAGAAAATTTCAACCAAGTACACTCTTTCTCAGAGCTTGCTCTCATCTCTTATTTTTATAAAAAGTTTCCTCCTGGATATTTTCTTGAACCTCTAACTCATCTAATTAATACCTAGACACATGACTCTGAATGATCAAATGGTCCTAGGTTTAGCAGAGGATCATCCACATCGTTGTTTGTAATCTTCTTTCAATATTTATTGAGGTCAGGTTACTTGCAGAAAACTCTGGAGACCCAAAGATGAAAAAGACACTGGTCTTGATTTCAACAAACTCACCGAGATGGCTGGAGCTATTAGAGACCTCAGAGATTCCAGCACTGTTTCTTTCATTTTATTTTTTTAAACTTGTATGTAGTATACCAAAAATGTTTAACAATATTTGTAAAACTCCAAATTTAAAAAATTTCACCCATAGTTTCACCATACCCCCCAAATCAAGCTAGTCTCAATGTCTGTGTTCCACTTCCATGAATATGAATTATGACTTTTCTTCAATATTATACAATGTTTTCCCATGTTGCTTTATTTACTACTCAAGTATGTGTTTTATGTACTTAGTCTTTTGTTCACCACTGGATATTTAGTTTTCCGGGTTTTTGCCATTATAGAGCTCTAGTAAACTTTTGCCAGTAATTTTACAATCATTTTGGGTTATTTCCTTTGAAGTAAGATTACTTGGTCGAAGATTGAACATTTGCATGGTTCTTGATGAGCATTGTCATACTGATCATTTAAATGGTGGTTATATTAATTTATCCCATCATCGACAAAGTGTGAGATCTTGACTCAGATTGTCTCTGGATGGGTTCTTTTCCATTGTAACAGTAATCCTTGAGGTCCCTTGGAGTAATAATCTTATGATTGAATCTTGTTTCTTTCATTGCAGTTATTCTCACTTCTTTCTCAATTGTGATGTGACCAGTGGTAAGATCACGGATGAGTGACCTAGCCTCCTGCTTGGTCATCACTAGAGTGAGGACCATCCATTATTTCTGGGTGTTTGTGAGGATCAAGCAGCATAATTTATGGAATTTCTCTGTAAATGATCCACAAGTAAGCTGTTACTGATGATGCAACTGATTGCCTCTTAACGCCCTTTTCTCTGCATTGAATGAGGCTTCCCTGAAAGGGAAGGATGGCTGACAAATTTCCCACCAGCTGCAAGGACTCTTTCAGTGCATGGCTGTACCAGGGAGGAGATGATGAGATGGGGGACAACCATATGTGCTAATCGAGAAAGATCTGAAAGAGCTAAGATAGAACTAATGATCCCAGAACCAGTTCCTGTTAGTCAGGCCTTCAGTTAACAGGGGTCCCTTCCTTCCTAACTGTGCTCTCATAGACCCTGTGTGGGCCCCTCTCCCGAGGCATCCTTCTCGCCTGGCCCAACACATTGGTTGACACCAGAGAAGATGCTAAAGGCTGTGGAACAGTTCTTCCTGGGGGTGGTGAGCCTGGTGGACCACATATGCCAAACCGCCAAGCAAAATCGGTGCTCCTCTGTCAACTAGAATCATAGGCCCTGTTGATGGACATGTACACACTGCTATATTTAAAATAGGTAACCAACAAGGACCTACTGTATAGCACATGGACTCTGCTCAGGGTAATGTGGCAGCCTGGTTGGGAAGGGAATTTGGAGGAGAATGGATACCTCCATATATATGGCTGAGTCCCTTCACTGTTCATCTGAAAGTATCACAACATTGTTAATTGGCCATATCCCAATACAAAATAAAAAGTTTTAGAAAAATCAGTTACTGCAGATTTGATTTCACACAGATATATAAACACCCCATATTTAGAATATGCTTGAGGTATAACACCTCACTTTTTAGTCTTCTAGACTATTCTTAGCGCCTTAATGTAGATCTATCATCTATTTTAAAAATAACAAATATTTTAGAGGTTTTACTACATGATAGAAACTGAGTGTTTTACCGTCATTATCTTATTTTATCCTGGTAATGATGCTGCGATGTAGGTACTAATGTTAAATCCAGTTTACTGATTGGGAAACTGTCTGGGAACTTAATTTGCCCTTAGTCACTTGGTTACTAAATGGTAGAGCTCGGGTTAGAACTCAGGACTTTAAAGATATTCTGCTTTACTGGTGTCTCGGGGCTCTGGCTTGCCCGGACCTGTACCCACAATGTACTTGGCAACCAGAGTCCCTTATGATACTTCCTCTGTTGTTTTTTAGTTACTAAGTCATGTCCAGCTCTACTGCAACCCTTTTTATAGCCAACCAGACTCCTCTGTCCATGGGATTCCCCAGGCAAGAATACTGGAGTGGGTTGCCGTTTCCTCCTCCAGGGGATCTTCCCAACCCAGGGACTGAACCTGCATCTCTTGCATTGCAGACATATTTTTACCACTGAGCCACCTGGGAAGCCCCACTGCCTTCTGAGGAATGCTACAAATCCCATACAGAGGGAGATGGCTGGTGTCACAGGGGAGATCAGTGATGGGGACGGTGCTTTGGGTGGAGGTTGGGGGAGCGAAGAAAGTGGAACAGGGCTGTGTGAACACATGAGTGTGGACCAGGGGCAGGGGCAAGGGAGTTATATGCCTGTAATTCTTGTTGGAGTCTCTGCTGTTGATTTTCAACAAATATTTGTTGAGCACCTACTATGTGCTAGTGTCATATGGTTTTAACCATCTGTTGCATGCTGACTGTGCTCCACTCACTGGGACGGGTACTTTATATCTATTTTCTCCATTCCTCCCAATGATGCTCTATGTTCTATATTCTTTAACACACAAGGAAATGGAGGCACATAGAGATTAAATATTTGCAATACGGTTATGAAGTTTGAACCAGGATTGCAACTCACAGGACAGTGAGCGTGAGTAGTTTATTTCCTAATTTCATTTAATTTCAACCATTCATTTGCACATGTTTGCTGAGAGCCTGCCAGGTGCCAATCACAGCGTGAGGTATTGGATTAAAGGGTGAAGTCCCAGATTTGCTGCCGGGGAGAATGTGAACAGTGTTCCATAGGAAGTTCAAGACTCCATGTCTCTGTCCTCAATTGGGATCTTTTTCAGCTTGAATTTAAGCTGAGAGGTATTTTTCACACCAGGAAGGAAGCCACCAAACCCCTCTTAGATGCTGCAGTGGAGCAGAGAGTGCAGGCTGAGCAGGTCTGGCCAGAGGACTTGGGCCCTGGACCAGAGAGCAAGAGTGGATGGCGGGGCCTTGCTCTCACCAGAGAAGGTGCCCAGCACAGAGGCAAGCTTGGCTGCAGCGCTGCCTCAAGAGTAATTGACCAGGACTCCGTGGCCTCCCAGCAGTGCCTGATGCCACAGAGGAGGACCTGAGAAGGGTTAGCAGGAATGCACATGAATGGAAACAATTCCAGCCACATCAGCCAGGGGAGGAGGAATTAGACATTATTAGATTATTAGACATTGAAGGTGTGTAGTACTTCTAGATTGCTGTACATAATTATGTGTACGTTCTGTCCCAAAGCAAAAACAGTCATTCGCAATTAATTCTTTTGTTCTCCTCATTAAATCCTACTTAAAATACTCCTTGAGGTATTGTTATAGATGAGATCTATGCAAACGTATTAGCTTACGAGTATGCGCGGGTGCCTGAAAATAGCTCTTGAAGTCCAGACTGTAAGGCTTTGAGTTGGAATGGGTGGCCAGCTAAGTGTCTCAAAGTCTGCTAGATGTTGTGCTTGGCTCTGGGATCCAGAGGATTCTAGGTGCAACCTTTTGTTGTGAATACAGCACGGTCCTTCCCTTTAAGGAACTCAGAGGTACTCAATAAACGTTTCCTGATTGAGTTGAGTGAATGACAGACAAATTGTTAAGGAAGAATGGAACCAATTACTTACTACCTGACCACCTCTTCCCCATCCCTTTCCAATGGGTGTTTAAGGAATGTTCCTTGAGGGAGGGGTATTTGAGTCAGATCTTTAAGACTGGACTGTCGTCATGGTGAGGATGTGAAGATACCAAAGAAGATAGCCCATCCCACATGAAAAATTGTACAACCTTGGACAATTTTTAGATCTAATTTGAGGCTGTGTAACAATGATGTAGGCCTGAAATTGTTTCCTTCCAAATGTCAACCCAGTCGATCCAAATGGCGGCCTGCATTTGTGTTGAGGGAAGGATTTGGAAGTCTCTTTCTGAGGCTGGATTGATTAGCCATGTTTGCCATGGGGTGGGAGAGGTGTTGGTGGTGTTTGTGCAATGTTAATTCTCTGGGCTTTTAAAATAACCCCACTCTGGAAGGAGAGGGTGGGATGATTTGAGAGAATAGCACTGAAACATATACATTACCATATGTAAAATAGATAGCCAGTGGGAGTTTGCTGTCTGATGCAGGGAGCTCAAACCCAGTGCTCTGTGACAACATAGAGGGGTGAGGGGGGAGGAAGATGGGAGGTGGGTACAAGAAGGAGGCGACATATGTATATCTATGGCCAATTTATGTTGATGTATGGCAAAATCTATCACAATATTGTAATTATCCTACAATTAAAAAATGTACCCCTACTCCTTTCTTTGGCCTCAGCCCCTTCCATAGGGGGAAAGCAGATCCCTGGGTAACAGGGCCTGGCATTGCCGTTGGTGACAACTCCTGCCAGAGGAAGAGACCATACAGGAACAGGAAGTGGTTCTCTGCTTTTTCATTAGTCGAGTCTTCCATCAAAAAAAAAAAATTTTTTTTTCTTCTGAGGCTCAGTGGATGGATTAGGCTTTGAAGAGATTCTAGTAAAGGCGTTCTCTAGAAAAACATTAATTATCAGAAAGGAATTATGCATCATAGAGGCATAGGCATTTTTGCACTGTTCACTTTAATGTAATAATGTCTAATTGTTTCTTCTGAGTTGTTGAGGTATGAACTGAACCACAGAGGTTAAATTTCCAGATCACTTAGGTTTTGTGTTACAAATTTAAACACAGCTTAGAACAATTTAAATGGGAATAACTATAGAATTGATTGTCGAATTTACTGCTTAAGTGACTCACTTGCAAGGGTTATTATTAAAGATATTTTGGTGATACATTGCCATCATCATCAGGTCAAGCATTCTGCTGTCATGTAGTTATATCCTCAAGGGTTATTGGGCTGCTTGCTCCTGCACTAAACAGTCCTAGGTTGCCCTGGCTTTTGAGACTTTTGTCTTCATTTGTTTTTTCTGTGTCTTACTTTGACATTGGCTGTCAACCTCTTGGCTGCTGTCAGTTTGCCCGCTTTCTTAGCAGGACGACGTTTTGTGTTACTGTTCTGTGATTTTCTCTAAAATCATGTAATTAAGCCTGTTAGAATTTTATCTAAAGGAAGCCACAGCAGGACTCTGATGAAGGCCTGAGGGACGTTCCAATGAAAAAGACCGCACACTTCCCATGCGTGGTGTTTGGGCTTGGATAGACACCTCTTTTCACTTTTATTCACTCACTTATTTCACTTAAAATTATTATTTTTTTTTTACAGAATATTTGTTAAAGTTGTTTAATGTATAATTTCTCCTTATAATTTCTCATTCTGGAAGTCCTTTACTATAAAGATTATTCTTTGACAAGCAGCAGCCACGTTGTCAGTGATGATTCTGGACCTCCTTGTTGGAGGCTGGCTTTTACTTAGTGAAAGTTGCTGTGTAAGTGGCCCTTGGGTAAATTGAGGTCTAACTATGCTGCAAAAAAATCTCCTGATATTATGGACTAGCCTTCAAGGTCAGACTTGAAACTGCTGGTCTAGAGACTAAGACTGCAGACTGGAAAGCTGAAGATCTAGATTGACTTGCTAGAATTTGCTTAGCTTCTCTGAAATTTTGAAGAAAATGCTCTCCTTCAGCTTAAAGCCCAATAATTAAAGAATTTAGTTTTTCGGATAAAGGGCTGTATCAAGATCAGTATAAATACTTGCTCTGAAGTGTGAATAGTCATTTAGTCAAAGTAGTGGCAGAATCTGCCCAATGGAAAAAATCCTGAGAAAAGGTGTTTTGATTAATTTCTTTTCCCTCTGAGAGGCAGAGGGTGAGGAGAGACTTTCTGATAAAAAGTCATCATTTGAAATGGTTGCATAATATTAGCCGACAGTCCTTCATTGTGGACACGATGTCCCGCTGCTGTGATATGCAACGTCACTCCAAGCTAATCCCTTTTATTGATTTTTTTTTTTCCCTCTGAATTTGCTGACAGCAAAAGATTAGGTCTAGAGAAATACTTGCAGTTCAGGTTCTGTTTGACAATATTTAGAATTTAAAGTGACCTTTAAAAGAGAGAGGGCTGCCCGAGAGGGATTTAAGTGGTTAGGGACAGGGCCGTATTAAGGGTGAGGTAGAAGGGAATGCTTTTTTAATGCTGGTGTCAGGACAGGCCATCCTGGATAAGTGTCCTCTGTCCTTAGGACCACGAGAGAGCCCAGGGCCAGGTTGACCCTTGGCTTTGTTGTGAAGGAGATGAAGTTTGATTTTTGTCCCATTTAGTCTTTAATGCACTTGACTCTTCCTTCTGTAACCTGCTCTGTCTCTGGTCTCGCGCGCGTTGTCCGAAGCCCTCCACTGTACATCTCACCCAGGCCTGCACACCTTCCATGCCCTGGGCGCCCATGCCACCTCCAGGAGTCCTCCCATCTCTGCCCATTTTTAAGAGGAAAGCGATCTAATGAAACTAACAAGATGTGCCTGGCTAGTGGTCCTGCACTCCCCAAGAAGTAAATAAAGCCTTTGAAATAGTATACAGACAGGTTTTTCTCCTTTGTGCTTATCAATGGGTCAAAATGGTAGAGGGAGAGAATTAGTGGATGTGGCTTAACACATTAAGAATTTAAATAAAATATAAATATATCCAAAAACACGGCACTCGTTCTAGCCCTGTCCTGTACTCTCCACCCTGCACTGGTGGTCATCCTTTCTTCTTTCCTTAGTAACTTTCACAGGAGCAACATTTATACCCCTCTGTAGACTTATTGGTCACATGGAGGTTGTGTCAGTGTTGGTCGTTCTTTTAGGAGTTACTTCACCTTGGTATGTCCAGATTCAACTGATGTGTTCCATTCTATCCTTTTACTTTTCAGGATCACCTGGCAGAAGACAGTGACGTTTCCATTAGTTCCCAAATTGCATAATTACTAATTTCTAGTTATTTGACTTGTCCTTTGATTCCTCTGGTCTTTAGTTTCCTTATCTATGAAATTAGAAAATGTGGCCAGATACCTCCAAGATCACTTCTAACTATAAAATTCTAGGTTTTATTATTCCTTGCCCTCTGTTACTTCTAAACCCAATTCCAAAAGGCTGTACATGAAGAAAAGTTCCAACATCCTTTCAGTCATCCATGCATCCATCATGTGCCAAGTTTGATAGGGAACTGTATACGGTAGGATGATGAGAACTCAAAAGCCATAGAAGATGTGATCCTTTCTCTGGGGAATTTACATTTTAGTTTGAGAGACAAAATTAGGGTGTCAGTTTTTTCTGGTCTCTGGCTATTTCTATCAGTTTGTATCACCACAGCAATGTATTCATAAATACACCCTTAAATGTATATAGTTAGATTGTAAGCCCTTTGAGGCCTTAACACATGGTAAATTTTTAATACATGTTTGTTGATATATACATGTTGTGTATATCATGATGAGATATATACAGTGGAAATATACAATACAGAAGTGACTGAGGTAGAGGGGCTGACTGGGGGACGGTTGACGTAGGCTGGATGAGTAAGGAGGAGCCCAGTGTAGACTGGCTACCAAGAGGAGGAAGGATTTTTTAACAAGTGGGTTGGGTGAGTGTAGCCTGAGCTGTAGTTCTGGAAGGGTGATGCCCATTAACATGGCTTTTCTTTGCATGTGATGTGCCTTTGCCACTTCGAGTCTGTAGTGAGAGTGAGTTCGGGTTCACAGCCAGGAGCTGGGACCAGCCACATGTACCCTTCTTCTATACAGATCCTGGAGTCTGATCCTTGAATGTCATTGTGCTATATTGCATCCTTCATTTTCTCAAACTCTTGGCATGTCTTCCTTCCTGGGTGTTAGGCCTTTTTGTCACCCCATTCCTTAGAATCATGGTGCTACCAGCTGCCCAACTAGGAGACTCATCTCAACCCAAAGTGTCCCACATCCAGAGTCTACCACCATCTTGGACCCCTTGGCTGTTAAATAGAGGTGTGGGTATTTGGATTGTTGATGGTTCACATCCAGGGCTGGACCTTGAATTAGGTAGTTTTCTAGGCCTGCTTATTCCCACCTTTGCACATTTCCCTCTTGGCTTATCCCTGGTGGCTCAGACGGTAAAAGCGTCTGCCTGCAATGTGGGAGACCTGGGTTCAGTCCCTGGGTTGGGAAGATCGCCTGGAGAAGGAGATGGCAACTCACTCCAGTATTGTTGCCTGGAGAATCCCATGGACGGAGGAGCCTGATGGGTTATAGTCCATGGGGTCGCAAAGAGTTGGACAGGACTGAGTGACTTCACTTTCTTTCTTTCTTTATATCAGGCATGTGTCCTGGGCACCAGGGGAGGCCCATGCATGCCTGCTGCATCTTGGCCTCAGGACGCCATGATTGAGAAGACGGTTGTAACAAAGAACACATTTGCAAGAACCTTTTTAGCATCTTCCTACTGGGTTTGGGTACGGTTATAAGCCGTGCTTCATTTGGAATCACCTAGAGAAGAGAAGAGAATTGGGTTACCTGGCTGGAAAGAGTTAATGGGGGAAACATATAGAAGGAATGATGTTCATCAAGATGTGGAAGCATCAATAAGTTAGTGAAACAAGAATCCTAAAGGATATCAAAGTCCTGAATCTTGTCCCCTTTTCAGAGTTTTTAAATGGAGAGTAACATGTGTTTGAATGAGGTGTAAAGTACCCTAGCTAGCTAAAATTCTTCATTATAAAAACAACATTGACACTAAGTCATAACAGATTGTAAGTCAGAGAACCTCAGCATAAAGGCTGTGTCCTTGCTGATCCCTTCCCAGATCTGAAATCTGGGGTTAAGTGAACCAAGGGAGGGAGGACATAGCTTTGGCAGCTCAGCCTGTCATCCACATGTTCACTCTCAAATTCCAGGTCCTTTGTTTTGCCCTTAATTGTTAGAAATGCACATGGATGTCAGAGGTAAAAATTAGCGCTTCATTCAAGTTAGAACTTTGCATTCTTCAAACAGGTTTGGGGTTGGAACTTTTCTTTGTGTTACCTAGGAAACAATAGTTGATTGAGCGTATTAGACATGTAAGTATAATTGTTTGATTTCAAACAATTTAGAAATACCTCTTTATACCTTGACCATTGATGTGTTAATCACCAAACAATTGTTTCTGCTTATTCATGTGATGTTTCCCTGGACATTATTTCTAGCTTCATTCCTCTTCTTCCTCCTTTCTGCTCCCCTGTCCAAATTAGATTTAAAATGTTGAAGATGAGGAAGTATTTTGCTAATTTTCTTACCCTAACCCCTAGTTCAGTGCCCAATACCTAATGTCAGGAGCGATGGATAATTGTGAACCCGTATAAGGTTATGGGCTTCCCTGGCGGCTGAGTGGTAAAGAACCTGCCTGCCAATGCTGGAGACATAGAAGATTCAGGTTCGATCCTTAGGTTGGGAAGATCCCCTGGAGAAGGAAATGACAACCCACTCCAGTATTCTTGCCTGGAAAACCCCATGGACAGAGGAGTCTGGTGGGCTACAGTCCATGGGATTGCAAAGGGTCAGACATGACTGAGTGACTGAACAACAACAAAATAAGGTATTGACCTTTGATAAGCGAGTGTGTTTCCTGGGCTTCCCTTGTGGCTCAGCTGGTAAAGAATCCTCCTGCAATTTGAGAGACCTGCATTCGATCCCTGGGTTGGGAAGATCCCCTGGAGAAGGGCAAGGCTACCCACTCCAGTATTCTGGCCTGGAGAATAACATGGACTGTATACTCCATGGGGTTGCAAAGAGTTGGACATGACTGAGTGACCTTCATTTTCAGTTCTTTCCTGGAAGGGGCAGGTTTTGAGCAGAGGGTCGTGGGGTTGTCTGAGTGCTGGCCTGTGGCCAAGTTCATCACCACATGTTGGCCTCCTTGGGGCACAGAGAAGCTCTGTTTGGCCTCAGCAAAGGAATATCATCTTCATAAATGATGGAATCAGAGCCCTCTGGGCTTGGCCTCCTTCTGGGTGGCTCTCCCCTACTGGGCTCTTGGTACCCATGCTTCCTTGGAACTCTTTCCTTCAGGAGAGTTCTTTTTTTTTTTTTTTTAACCAAAGGACAGACATTCTTCATGGATTTCTTCTGGGCGGTTCCGCTCCCTCACAGGGTCTGAACAGCACAGACCAGTGAGAGCATCACTTGTGGGGACATAGGTTATAGAGTGAGATCCTGGAGGCCGTGTCTCCTCCATCGTCTTCCACAGTTGTGTAGGGAGCATTTGTTGATGGACTTGTACCTAAATGGAGTGAGTGCTAGACCTGCAATTGCTTTACTGCTTTGGTTTAGGTTTTAGGCATGGGTTAGCTCATCCTGATCTTCAAGGTCCTCCTTCCCCCACTATTGTTCTTTGTTGTCGTCGTTCACTCAGTCGTGTCCAACTCTTTGCAACCCCATGGACTGCAGCACTCCAGGCTTCCCTGTCCTTCACTATTTCCCAGAGTTTGCTCAGATTCATGTCCATATTGTTCTTTAGGGACCCTCCAGTTCCTCCCAGGAGGTTCAGGAAATCCTAGAGGTATCTGTTTATGTCCACATGTTCTTGGCTGCCCAGAGGGTTCTCGTGATTCACTCAGAAGGAGTCAAGATCTCTGCTCTCCCCCAGCAACTCCTGTCCTACAGCCTCTTCCGTTCCCACCACTAGGCTGTCCCACTGCTGCTCACGTGACGAGCGGAAGCCTCCGCCCTCCTAGTCTGTCCCAGACACGGGCTGGCCCAGCTCTATGGTCCTGACTGCCCGGAGCCTGCCTCTTGGTTGTCATTTCACTGGAGAGGAAGAAACTCCATTCCCCCCACCCCACCCCTGTTCCGTGGGTCACCAGCACGTGCCGCCTTGTGTGTGTGTGTGTGGCAGTGACTTTTTTACAGGGAGTTCCGTCCCTTGGCTCGTCCATTTATTTTGTTAAATCTGTCTTTCCCAGGGCTCTGGCACAGATCCCAGGAGCCTGGGGACTCTGGAATGACACATCCTGCTGCATTTGGAATTGCCCTCCCCTACCCCGAGCTGTGGTCCTTGGACCAGGGTTGTGTTCAGTGACCCTTATCTTAGGATGAATATTTTTCCAGCGGTCTCCTGGGTCCCTGGTGCAAATAAACTTCTGGGAAGTCCAGAGAGGGTAATCCTGGGACTAGACCACATATTCTGAAATCCAATTAGCACTTCTGCTCTGCAGGACAGCTGTCTTACCAACCCTCCAGACGTGCCCAGACACGTCTAACGCCCCAAGCAGTCACGGACGGCTTAGGCTGTTACCATACTCTCAGTGCTTTTCTGGGGTGCTAATGTTTAGTTAGCGCCTCATTCGTGAGCACCATCCAGAGATGGTCTTAGTTATGTCATTAAATGTAAGCTTTGGTCCTAGATCAGCTTCTCCTGAGAATTCTTTCCTTTTGAAACTTCACCTTCTTAACCTTTTAGATCCTTAATAACTTGGTCTTCTTTCCTGTCCACAGTGACTTGATACTACTGAAAAAAAAAAGTTGGGGGTGACCTATGATCAGTGAGTCAGGGTGACAGTCAACAGTTCATTGAGTTCATGGTAAGAGTCAAGGTCATGGGTAGGAAACCAGAGCTGACCTTACAGGGTCTGGGTAGATACCAAGAACTGAGAGGGTGGTGCCAACAACCATGGTCCAAAAAGGGACCAAAATGCAGTTTCCAGCTGCATTTTGGAAACTGGATGCCTTTTCAGTGAACCAGGAGTTTTTCTAGTCTGACTGGCTTGACTTCAAGGAACACAGGTACTCAAGGGGAGGAAGGCCATTGGGAGGATGGACTGCAGCTGGGAAGATAAAGAACCCAGCCGGGCAGCCTTGGATCCTGCCGGAAAGAAAGATTCTTTCTGGGCCTCTGCTTCTCCCACATCTCCTCTTTCTACCCAGCTTCCTACTTCCCTGCCTCCCTTGTAACTTTAACCTGCATTTTATTTGGTATATTATTCTGTTTGCTTTTCTTGGTACCAGCTTAACTTGATGGTACCCCTTGAACTTCCGCGGCTTTCCTGTAACTTCCGCTGCTTTCCCTCGGTGTTTCTGCCCTCATGTCACTCGTGGGAAGATTGGCTGAGTTTTGGATCTTATGCTGGACCCTTGCTGTGGGTGGCTGGCTCCCACCCCCGGCCCAGTTTTGGATTGAGAGTCACATGTTTCAGTGTTCAGCTGTTTAAACATCAGGAAAAACTGGTGATGCACACTCTCTTAGAAGGAAGTTTGGGTGGGGCAGGATTTCTCTGGTTTCCAGGAAGGAGGTTCTCTTGATCCCCTCTGGAGAGCAAGTAAGGTCACCTGGCCTACTAATAGCGTGGGCTGCCCTGATGTCAGGGCTCTTGCCTCTGCAGCATCTTTAAGGAGTCCCTAGTATCTGACACGTGGCGGCATCACAAGTCCACTTGGATAGTCTCGAGCCCGTTATCGTCTACGTGTATGCCTTTGATAAGATGTTTATAAAATGACTCTCAGTACACTGATGGTAATGTCCAGAATGGTGCCATCATATACCAGAACTCCTCAAGCCTTCACAGCAGCCTGTGGAGCAAGTGCTGTGGCTTTCGTTTTACGTGGGAGGAAACTGAGTCTGGGAACTTGAGACTTGCACGATGAGTAAGTGGAAGAGCTTGCACTAAGCTTTCTGACTTCTAGCCTTGTACCTCTTTCTTTCCATACGTCACACATCTGTATGCAGAGCCTTGTACTTCCCTAGGCGTTACGAGGAGATAAAAAAGAAATAAGCTTACCTTCTAGTAAAGAGAAGCTGCAAACAACATCCATTAAGACAGTCATTTGAGAGCTGATTGCTCTTTGCCGGTGATTGTGACCTTGAAGTCCTCACATGAGAGGACACACAGAAATTACAGGCTGCTTTGAAAGTCTGGGATGTGCTGTGGATTGAAGATAAGCCTGGAGAGAATCAAGGTCACGTACTTGTCCAAACCTGGGGAACCCTGCCAACAGTCAGAGACATTTGGTGGAAAAAGTAAGCTGGAGGGCATTCCTGAGTCCTGCTGCCTGGTGGTGATGGAATTGACAAGGAATCTGAAGTCCATTTGAAAAGACCTTGATGCTGGGAAAGATTGAGGGCAGGAGGAGAAGGGGGCGACAGAGGATGAGATGGCTGGATAGTATCATCGACTCAATGGACATGAGTTTGCGCAAACTCCAGGTGATAGTGAAGGACAGGGAAGCCTGGCGTGCTGCAGTCCACAGGGTCACAGAGTCGGACATAACTGAGAGACTAAACAACAACTGAAGTCCAAACCAGGGAGGTCACTGTATTCTTTGGGAAGAGGTTGGTGGAGCCAGCATAGCTCTGAAGGGTCACGCTGCAGTGACAGTTCATCTTCCAGATAGCCGTGATGCCCGAACTGGCCGAGGACGTCACGAGAGGTTTTCTGAGCTGTTTTAAAGTAGCCTAGAATGAACATCAAATGAAGAGAGAGACTCCCTCACTATAATGTACTAGAACACAGCCAAGGGCAAGACTTGAAGGGCTGTTTCTGGGAGCAAAGCTTCGCCAAGTTGGCTGTGGTGGGTGTGGGAGTGAAAACAGAGCTCTCCCAGCAGTGGGTAGGGGTACCCGGGGGCAGCCACTAACACAAGGAGTGGAGGAAGCCCAGCACCTGGGGCATGCTGGCAGAAGACAGGCAAAGCAGTAGGAACTTAGGGGCAGGCTGTGTGCCGCTGGGTCGATGCACAAGAGGCTGGCAGCCAGTGGCTGGGTCGCCTCCGGCTCATCCAGGGATAGGAATGCAGCCGTCCATCCTGGCATGGGGCAGGTGGAGTCCTCAGCCTGGAGGAACTGGTGATGTAAGTGGCCTGCCTGTGAGCCCTGGTCCTGAGAGGACAAGGCAGGACTGGTGAATAGGTGAGGGCAGAGTGAGTGGTGAGGTGGCGGTTCTAACCTTGTCCCAGCCTGGGACTGGCCCTGGTGGCCACCAGCTCACCCACTGGCTGTGTCAGCCATGGTTAAGTCTCTCTGCAAAGGCCTAGCCCTGCTTTTAATGTTAAGAGAGGGGTGACTCAAATTGTGGGGGAGAGGAAGGCTTGGAGGGCGGAGAACAGAGAAGTGTCTGTTGAGGACCGTCACAGATGCTGAGTGCCATGCAACAGTGAAGTGGAAGCCAGAAGGGCAGGGATCAGAATCTCTGGTTCAGATGAGGGAGGTGACCGCCTCAAAACCATCCTGGGCAGAGCTGGATTTTCTTTTTTGTTCTCTACCCTTTTTTTGTTTTTAGCATCATCATTTACTTTTTTTTTGTATAGGTGAAACATTGACACGGTTCACTATTTTAAAAATACAAAAGGATTCTATAAAATACAAAATGGAGAATGTCTCTTCCCCTTTCATTTTCCCAACCTCCCAGTTCTTTCTGTAGAAGGAAATACTACTGTTTTCCTCCTGTGCATGCATGCTTGTTCCTCTCCAACTCTTTGCAACCCCATGGACTGTAGCCGGCCAGTCTCCTCTGCCCATGGGATTGTCTTGGCAGGAATACTGGAGTGGGTTGCCATTTCCTTTTCCACGGGATCTTCCCAATCCAGGGATCGAAGCATGAGAGATGTGTGTCTCATGTCTCCTGCATTGGCAGGCAGATTCTTTACCAGCTGAGTCACTGAGGAAGCCCATTTTCCCACTAGAGTTATTTTATGCATTTGCCAGCATGTACCAATACATCTATATCTATGTCTATCATCTCTGTCCCTGGCCTTACATAAAAGTGATATATATTACCTGCTGTCCTGCACCTTGCTTATTTTCACTTAATTCATCTTGTAAGGCTTTCCACATCAGTTTCTAAACAGTTTTGTCTTTTTCAAAGTGCTGTATTGTGTTCTATTATGTGAATACACTGTACTTTATCTAACCAGGCTCCAACTGATGGAAATTTGGGTTGCTCCTGTAAGCAAAGTGGTAATGAATAATCTTGTACGTACATCTTTTCACACCTGTGAGACCGCGTCTCTCAGATAAATTACTAAAAGAAGAATTTCTGGGTCAAATTGAGTCTTTGTAATTTTAAGAGATATTGATGAATTGCCCTCCAGAGAGGTTGTATGAATTTATAAAATTTACATTCCAACAGCAGCCTGTGAGGGTGTCTGCTTCCTCATACCTCACCACAGGGCATCAGCAAACTTGCGGATCTCTGCCAGAATGAAAATGGCCCCTCAGTGTAGTTCTCTCTCTCTTTTTAATTATCTCTCTCATTTCTTTTTAAAGAAAATTATTTCTTTTTAGCTGTGCTGGGTCTTCATTGCTGTGCACAGGCTCCTCTCTAGCTGCAGTACACTTGCTTCTCATTTCGGTGACTTCTTTTGGTGCAGCTTGAGGGTGTTCGAGCATGGGCTCAGTAGTTGCAGCTCATGGGCTAAGTTGCTTTGCAGCATGTGGAATCTTCCTGGACTGACAATCAGACCCATGTCCCCTGCATTGGTAGGGAGATTCTTAACCGCTGGACCACCAGGGAAGTCCTGTCATTCTCTTATGTTGAGTGTTCTTGAGCATCTTTTCATATATTTAAGATAGATTGCATTTTCATCAACTGTCTGTTCATATCTTTTGCTCATGTTAAAATTGGATTGTTGGTCTTTATGTCTAGGTGCATTTTATGTTGGACGGAAATTAGTTCTTTGTAATGAGAGTTGCAAATATTTCCCTCAGTTTGTCTTTTGCTTTTGTTTACAGTGTGTTTTGCTATGTGGAAATTTTTTATTTTTTTGTAGTCAGATTTATCAGTATTTTCTTTTATGGATTCTGTGTCATAGTTATAAAGACTTTCCCCCCTAAGACTACCAAAGGTTTTCCAAGGTTTCCTCTAGTACTTTTATGATTTAACTTTTTTCCAAACAAATATTTGATCTATTTGGAATTTATCCTGGCTTAAGATGCAAAGTATACCTTTAATTTAATTTTTCCCCAGAAGGTTACCCAGTTTTCTGAATATAATGAATTGAATAAACTCTCTTTCCCCTATGACTTAAGATGCTACAGTTACTAGGCTAAGGATTAAATTGTGTTCCATTGAAATTCAGATGTTGAAGCACTAGCCCCCAGTGTGATTGTGTTTGGAGATGGGGCCTTCAGGTTGAATGAGCGTCTAAGGATCGGGCCCAGACAGGATAGAACTGGTGTCCTTATAAGAAGAGAAAGCGACCCCAGAGCGCCCTTTCCCCTTGCATCACAGAGGAAATGCCATGTGAGGACATAGTGAGGAGGCAGCCTCCTGTAAGCCATGGATGAGGGGTCTCATCAGAAACCAACCCTGGCACCTTAATCTTGGACTTCTAGTCTCCATATTATGAGAAAATTAGTGACTATCATTTAATCCACCCAGTCTCTGGCGTTGTGACAGCTCGAGCAGACTAATACATACTATGTAGTAAATTCCCATGTCTTTTGGGTTGACCTCAGGTTTTCTGAATTCTGGTCCAGTTCTTTTATTGCATGACATTGCCCACTACCTAGGAGCAGGGAGAGTCAGGGCTCCCAAAGCTGGGGGTGGGGGAACAGAAGGACATGCTGGGGAAGGGAAGCATCCAGTGGTGAGTGGAAAGAGGATGCAAAGAGGGACTGGGATCTGCAGAGACAGTAGAGGCTGGAGAAGGACTACCAGGCGTGGAGGGGAAACAGATCACATGATTGTATAAGGGAGAGACGGGAGTGGCTGGCCCAGTAGAAGGAAGCACCAGGGCAGATATCATCTGAGCCAGCTGGGAGCTGCTGCAACTTGTATGTGAGGGAGGAGAGAATGGGGACTGTCCGCGTGGTACTCTTTGTCTCAGGGGTTTATTTCAGTGTCTATCTCAGTAGTTCAGACTCCAGTTGCTTTGCTGGCTTCATACCTGCCCTCAAACCCTAGCCTCTTTCAGTTCAGTTCAGTTCAGCTGCTCAGTCGTGTCCGACTCTTTGCGACCCTATGAATCGCAGCACGCCAGGCCTCCCTGTCCATCACCAACTCCTGGAGTTTACTCAAACCCATGTCCATCAAGTCGGTGATGCCATCCAACCATCTCATCCTCTGTCGTCCCCTTCTCCTCCTGTCCCCAATCCCTCCTAGCATCAGGGTCTTTTCCAATGAGTCAACTCTTTGCATGAAGTGGCCAAAGTATTGGAGTTTCAGCTTTAGCATCAGTCCTTCCAATGAATTTTCAGGACTGATCTCCTTTAGGATGGACTGGTTGCTGCTGCTGCTAAGTCACTTCAGTCATATCCGACTCTGTGCGACCCTATAGATGGCAGCCCACCAGTCTCCCTGATCCCTGGGATTCTCCAGGCAAGAACACTGGGATGGACTGGTTAGTTTCTCTTAATTCCAAAGACATTCCACAGTGGCCACTTGGAGTACTAACTCTCAGGAGGGTGGCAGCTCACTAGTTGATGTTTATATTTATTTCAATGAATCTCAACGTGTTCCATCTTTTGTAAGCAGGAAAAATATCAGCAAGTGGAGATTTCTCTAATACTAACTGCCCCGTCCTCCTTTAACCACCCGACTCCATACGCCCTGCCTCTCCACTGGTGGGCGTTTGCCTGGGTCCTCTGCCTCCAGCCCTGACTTTGGAGAGCTCCATCTCTTGGCTCTGCCTCCTGGATCCTGGATCCTCTCCAGAAAGTCATCTTGCCAGGCGGAGGCTGCACCAGTTCTGTTTTATTGTGGTGAATGCAGTGACTCCCTGAGTCCTTGCAAAACTAGATTAAAGACAGCTGTCTGTCCAACTTATCTTGTCCTACTTCTGTGTGCTGGCTGCTGATTTCCATGATTTCATTTCCGTGGGAGTGATGGTCACTGCCCTTAGGGAGGGGTTGGCAGCCTTATAAGGAGCAGGTTACTCCATTAGGACAATCCGCACCTTTCCACTCATTCAGTCTGGATGCCTGGGGTCCCAGCGGGCACACACTCACCACCTTTGTGCCCCTGGGATCTGGACGTTAGGCAGCTGTTTGACTTGGCTGCAGCAGGGATGCTGGTCCAGTGAGCAGGGAGGATGCTGCTAGGCCACCCCTGCAGGGAGCAGGTCAAAAGTCAAGGGGCCAGGAAGCTGGGGTAGACCAGAAGTCTCCACAGATGTCTTTCCTGCCCGCACTTCCAGCTGTACTTGGGCCCTGCTCTGAGGTCTGGACAACCACGGCAGCCCCCTGTCCAGGTCCTCCCCTCAGCGCTCTGCTACTCGCCCCGACTCACCCCTCCCTGCAGGATTCACCAGACTCTGGCTGAGGCATAGTCTGTTTCCTGTTGAGTTCACTGTGGACGCCTCAGGTGTGGGCTGGGCCTAGGTTACCCCTTCCCTTGTATGCTACATCCCCCAAACTGAACAGCGTGGTTCCTTCTCCTTCCTCCAGCAGCCTCCCCGATGTCCTCATCTGTGACCGCCCTGCCCCGCCCCCCAACACAGTGCGCGGTCACCACGCCCTCAGTTCTCTGGTGCTTTCCGCATCTCTGTATCAGGCGGTCCTCTGAGCATCTCCCGTGCACTCGATGGACGTGAGGATGAGGCTCATAGATCGTTAGAGGGAAGCTACCAGGAGGAGATCAGTGGGAGATGAGCCAGAGCCCCCAGAGGTTCTCCCATTATAAAAACTCGGATAATGTGGCTTTGATTTTGTTAAGGTTACTTTTCCTCCAGAAGTTATGGTGTTCTTTCTCACTGGATCCCAAGGGACTATGTCTGGTAGGAGATAAAAATCTAGAATACTGAAAAGTGAAAAACTACTGTAGGTATAAATCTACAGTTCTGTTTTCACTCCATGTAATATTTTGAGGTCTATCTCTGTACTAATGTGTACAGTACATTCATTTAAAGTATTGTATAATATGTGACTATAACCACCTAATATTTTCTTTTTCCTAATTTGTGGACCTTTAGGTCTTCACTATTATTTTTTTTTTTTAAAAGCAATGCTATAAAAAGGGCTTCTGTCGTGAGTGGCACACGCAGGGCAGCTCGTTTGCTCTACGTGCGGAATCGACATCAAGAGATTTCTCTGCTTGTATATATATGTAGGATTTTGTCTAAGGGTATGACTTGGGGGTCATAAGGTGTATTCGTTTCCAATTTACTTGATATTTATGAAGTGTTTGTAACAATTTATACTCTCAAGAATAGTGTCTTGAACTTTCTTCTCCTCATCTTTACTAAACCTTGATGTTATCTGTTATGTTTTGCTATTTTGACTGGGAGGTGGAATGTGGGGCCACATTTCCAAAATGTTAAAAAGTGAGAAATTCCATCTTAGCATGGACCAGTGAGTGATCCATCAGGCGAGGGCTAGGGGACACCCTTCCAGCATCTTCACAGGTCACATGTTCCCCTAAATTGTTGCTTTCCTTGGTGTCGGTGGTCAGCGTCCTCAATGCTGTGTAGTGGCAGTGATGCTTGTGCTGTTGAGTCTTTGAGGGTCTTATAGGTGGGCATGGAGTCACATTCTATTAATAGAAGTTCTATGGTATTACCATTATTAGAGGGGTTTGGATTTGGTAGGGTGGTCTCAGCCTTTGAGGCAGGAGCAGGGTGGTGGGATGTAGTCAGGGTTGGAGACTAAGGGTAAATGCCCTGAGCTGGGGCTGAGGGGACTCCAGAGTCATAGCCGAGGAAGCCTGAGGCAGGCAAGGATGGGATGCTAGAGACCTGTCTTGTGGGAAATTCATTTCTTTTGCTGAAACCTGTCAGATACGTGCTTGCTGCATGTCTTAAAGGACTTAACTGATGTCTGGCATACACAGTAAATCTGCATCCTATATGGTGATGACATAGTAACAGTAATAAGTATGTAGCACTTACAAGATACAGGTGATGAGTACTTTACTGAAACTAATTCACTGATTTCTCACTGCACCCCTGAGGGAGTGGGTATTTGTATTACGTCCCTTTAAAGTGAAGACGTGGAAGCACAGAGGACTTCATCCATTTGGCCCAGATCACTGACCCAGAGAGTCTCAAAAGCTGGGGTTTGACCCCAGGCAAGCTGGTTCCGATGACTGGGCTCTCAACCACAGCAGTGCTGCTGGACACAGTGGGAAACAGTGAATCATTCATTATTTGTATTTTCATGTCTGGTTTTAAATTTTATTTCAACTAGTGAGTCAAGCTGAGTTAACACTTTAATTAACATTTAGCTAAGCCATTTAACTTAAGAAAATAGTCCATTTTGTGAGTAGAGATGATGGTAGAAAAGATTGAAGGCAAAAGGATAAGAGGTTGTCAGAGGTGAGATGGTTGGATGGCATCACTGGTTCAGTGGACATGAACTTGGGTGAACTCTGGAAGATGGTGAGCAACAGGGAGCCCTGGCGTGCTGCAGTCCATGGGGTTGTGAAGAATCGGACACGACTTAGCGACTGAATGGCAACGTGTAAAGAAAAGCATAATTCATCTGTTTGGGCTTACTACTTTAATTCTGTGATCTTTGGTTTGCATTCAGTTTTTAGCAAAGGCACACGGCAAGTGTAGGAGTAAAATAATGAACAGCTATCAGGGTTTGGTTTCTCATATAGGACAGCCAGCTTTTTCCCCAGTCTGCCCCAAACACACACACACATGCACACACACAGTGTCTCTGCCCCTCTCTCTGAATTAACTGGTAAAAAGGAAAAGCATTATCTAACTCCTTTTTTCAAATACAAAGTAAAAAACTCAGTAATCTGGATTTTTTTTCCCCTAGCTGAAACCAAACATTCAGCTATTTGGAAATACCTGGGCAGCCATCTGAATTCTCTGACTTCTATCCGGTGTGTCCGTCGGGAATGGCTGGCCTTATGGAGATGCATGTCTGAGGGTACAACCCTCCATCAGAGAAGCTGGCAGTGCCCACCATCTGATCTGGAGCCCACCAGGAGCAGCAGTGCCAGCCTTGCCCTGGCGTCTGCAGTGCTGGCAACTCAGGAACCCTTATCTCCCTTTTCTCTGAAGGAGCGGGAATGAAGAATTTCCGGCTCTGTTCATCTTCTCCCCGTTCCTCCCCGTTAGGACAACCGCCTCATGCTGGATCCTAGATTTAAAGAATATGGATGTTTCCCTCTGGCCTGAGAGCTGGGGATTCTTATCAAAAGTGACATTACAAAAGTGCCAGACTGGCTTCCTCCCTCTTTCCTGCTCATCCCTCATCACCCCTGCCTGTCTCCATCACTGTCTCCCCATCTCCAGATCTGTCTCCACTTCCTGGGTCTCTGGAGAGAAAGCATGAGCTCACTGTTTTCCAGTGAAAAACCAGATTTGGTCTTCCTTCTCGCCTCGTTTGTCTGTCAGGGCCTGGAGATGGATGGTTTTTCCACCCGCAGAAACTGTGCCCAGAGGAGCCACAGGCTTGTGCTCGGGGTGTCAGCACACCAGGGTGGGAGGCGGCCTTGGGGAAGGCAGTGACAACTTGGGGCTCTGAACTCTCCAGAAGGCCGTTAGGGCTGTGATAGGACTAAGGGAGCAGATTATTTACGACACCCCAAATGGTGATTTAAAGCCATGCCTCACCTGCTCCTTCTTTCCCAAGCAGCCTGTTTCATGCTGGAAAAATACATGAGCAAACTGGGAAAAAGGGCGGCTAAAACCTTACCAGGAAGGTGGGTGGTGTCGGGTCAGCATGATGACGCCTCGTTTTTTATTTTCCTTTCGTGAGGACGTTACGATGTAATGACATTTAAGAATGTCTTGTTTAAAGCATGCGAAAAGACTCAGAGAGGTGGGGAAAGACATCCCGAATCTAGGAACGAGGAAGTGAGGATAAAAAGGTTGTGGATCCCACAGAAGATGAGGTGACCTTTAGCACAGAAGGTGGTAAAATGTTAGAGGCTATGATGTTGAGTCAAGGGAATTACATGGTAAGGTGATGAGAAGAACGGAGTGGGTGAGCAGGAGTCAGGGGCGTGGAGACCGTGTTTTGCAGGGCAACTGGGGGATGTGGACACGGGTTGTAAACTCGGCAGGTGCGTGGTGGTCACCCAGCAGGGAGGCCTCATTTCTGTTCCTTGATGGGAGTGTTGGCTGCTAGAGGATGTAGAAGGATGGTGGGCAGCGTGGGAGATCATTTCTTCTGTGGGGCCACCCTGTTTGTGAAGGGGCACCAGATGGTCAGAGGAGCTGTGACCTAGAGTTAGGGGTGCTATGTCAATTTTTCAGTAAAGGAGACCCTGGGGAATCTGTGGACACAGACGAGCAGCCAGACTAGTGAGAGGCCTGGACAACTGCCCAAAGGGCCTACAAAGCAGATGTAGGGAGAGCGCTTGGCCAGGAGGCGGTGATGCCTAGGGACCAGCGTGTGGTGCTGGGCTGACCTCATCCCCTTTGTGGGTATAATTCCTAGATGAGTTAATGGGGTGAATGGTGCAGACGGGGTCTCATGACATCCAGGTGCACTAAATGCAGAAGGGGGTCTGGGGCCAGGGGATGGGGGCAGATCGGGAATGTGAATTCATGGCCAGCTGTAGGGTCCCACCCAAGAGCTCTTAACGGATTGATTTCTGATTGCAAACTTCCCTGGTGACTCAGATGGTAAAGAATCCTCCTGCAACGCAGGAGACTCAAGTTTGATCCTCGGGTTGGGAAGATCCCTTGGAGAAGGAAGTGGCAACCCACTCCAGTATTCTTGCCTGGTGATTTCCACAAACAGAGGAGCCTGGCGAGACATACTCCATAGGGTCACAAAGAGTCAGATACACTGAGCAACTAATACTTCCTCACTTTTTCACTTCTGATTACAAGGAAATTCGTGGTGTGTGTGCAGGTGCACAGTTCTGCCCTCAACACCCATCCTGTTGAGAGATTTTAGTGATGGCTTGGACGAGGCCGGGGTGGCCCTGCTGATGGAGTTTGTGGACTGATGTCTAATGTATGGAAGGACAGGCTCACCACCCAAACGTTTCTTCAGGGGCCTGGAGCAAACAGGAGACCCTGCAGGAGGTAACAAACCAAACGACATAGAACAGCCCCAGATGAGAAAAACCACCAGCTGCCCAAGCCCATGCTGGCTGAGCAGCTTCTCTGGAGGAAGCACGTGGGCCTCGTCCCCTGCACGTGACCAGCCTGTGTCACGGCTGCCGGTAGCGCTCACGGGGAGCCGGGCTGCGGGCTCCACCCCTGCAGGTGCGATCGAGGTCAGCGTCACCCTGGGAGAGATTCTTACCCGTGCCCAGGCCTTGCGGAAGACCAGTGTGGCTGGGTTCTGGGACCGTGGGCGCAGGACCTGAATGGCCTCAGCTGGAAGAAAAGGAGCCGTGGGTGGGAGAGGCGTGAGAGCCGCCTTGAGATATGATGCTGCGCTGTGCTTCGTCGCTCAGTCGTGTCCGACTCTTTGTGACCCCACGGTCTGTAGCCCGCCAGGCCCCTCTGTCCATGGGATTCTCCAGGCAAGAATACTGAAGCGGGTTGCCATGCCCTCCTCCAGGGGATCTTCCAAACCCAGGGATCAAACCCAGGTCTCTCACACCAGGGAAGTGCATGAATACGAAAGTGGGTAACCTATCGCTTCTCCAGTCCCAGGAATCGAACCGAAGTAAGTCTCCTACATCGCAGGGCCGATTCTTTAGCAGCTGAGCTACCAGGTATGGATGCGCTGTTGTATGGGAGTAGGTGTGTCCCAGAGGTAGAACTGATCAATGAACATTTCTCATATGCTTACTCCAGAACAGGTTTTATATAAGTTATCTCATTTCTTCCTCATCTATCTTAGGAGCTGAGCGCCATCATTATCTGCTTTTGCAGATGAAGAAATGAGGTTCTGAGAGGCTCAGTGACTTGCCCCCAGTCCCTGCTGGTGGGTGGCTTGTCCTGGGAGTGGGGTAGGGCTGTGGCCGAGTGCAGGGGCCACCAGATGCGTTCTTGGTTCTCCTTCACTGTGTGTAGATGCTGTCTTCTGGCCAGCTCATTACGGGAGCACTGGAAGCAAACCTTCTGTCTTGTTCTGATAAGAGCAGCAAAGTCTGTAGAAGCTGGGAATGCCTGCACGTGGAAAAGTTTTGCTTTATTTCTGATGGAAAACCTTGGAGGGTCTCTTTCTTGCTGAAGAGTTTGACTTTTCCCAGTTTCTCTTCGTGAGCATGCATGGTGTGGTGCTTAGGGAGTGTGGTAGGTGGGTTTGCATGCCACCTGTGCCAGTCATAGGTCTGCGTTCTCAGGCAGGAGACCGCTCTGGGCCTCAGTGTTCTCATCTGTGCAATGGGGACAGCAGCAGGCCTTAACTTTTACGACTAAATGAGATAATGTGGGATAAAATCCTCTGTACAGTACTTAACACGTAGAATGCATTCGTTGAACATTAGCTATTGTTAAAATGAATTCCTCTTGACCCTTGAACAATGAGGGGGTTGGAATGGCCCCTCTGTGTAGTTGAAAATCAAATATAACTTAGAGTCGGAGCATCTGTATATGTGACTCCTCTGTATCATTGATTCAACCAGCTGTGGACTGTGTGGTACTGTAGTCTTCCTGCTGAAAAAGAAAATCTGAACAAGTGGACCCGTGTAGCTCAAACCCACGTTGTTCAAGGGTCAACTGTACAACACTCAAAGCACCCCCTTGGCCAAAGATGAAAACTACCAGCTCCCCTACCCTGAAGCATTTACTGTATATATATAGAGAAATACATGGTTAATATACACATAACTGTTACAACAGTAGCTGGCAGAAGTGTTGGGAGACAGAGTCAGAAATGGGGTGGGTGGAGGGCTGCCCTTTGGAAGTAGGATTTTTAAGAATGCAATCGATGCATGTGAGTCCAGAGGCCCCCCAGAACACGACTCCTAACAAACATTTATGAAACACTGAATGGAAAGGAATTAAATATTTAGGAGTCTGCCCATGAGTTGCATACAAAACAACATTAAAAGGCCACGCCGATACCACAAACACAAAAAACAAAATACACCAAGTGGAATGCGTTTGAAAGCTTTAAAAATAAAAAAAGTAGGTAACGCTTTTCCTCAGTATGAAGAAAATAAAACATTCTTTCTTGCTGGGCCAGCAGCAGCTCTAAGCCTTGAAAATCCTTCAGCTCATAACATCTGGGAGGAGCAGGAGGTGCTGAAAAGGAGCCTGGGGAGGTGGGGTGGGGAGGTTTGTTGCAGGAAGCTTTTGTGAAGAGCTGTCTGAAATCACTTGTAAATATCGCTGCCCTCCCCAGCCCTCTCCCCTTCTGCCCGCCTGGGGGTGTGGTCTTGCGGGATGTGCAAACTCTAGCTCTGTCTGCCCTCCTTGAACCCCTGGAACTTCCCTGGTTTCTTCCCTTCCTTTTCATCAGGGACATGGTTTTGCTTCTAATCTCAAACCTTTCACCCCCTAAACTCCATCTCTGCTCTTATAGCTGGCTAAAGAATTTGACGTTGACAGTGCTGATAAATTGATAATGTCTTTCCTGATTGGTCAAAGGAGAATCTCCCTGTCTCCTCTCCCTTCTAAGGTGTAATTTTATCCCCCCCCCCTTTTTTTTCTTTTTTGAGGAAATGCCCTTTATAGAAGGGATGAAGTCCAAGATTTAAAGCTTCAACCAATTTCTTTTTTTTTTTTTGAACGTTGGCTTTCAGTTTTTTTCCAGTGTGTTCTTTCTATTTTTGACTTAATCTTTCCATTTATTAGGGCTGACCAATGATTGAGAACTGCCAGCTTAATGGGTGAGACAGATGTCAGAGTGAGTGAGGGCTGTTGCCGTGGCGGCCTGGGGCCAGGACCGGTCAGCAGGGCAGACTCCAGCGTCCTGGGTGCGCTCACCATTGGCATCAAGGGAGGAAGAGTAGCAGACAAGACATGGGTGATGTCCCCCCTTCTTCCTTATCAGTGGATGTAAAGTTCCTGCACATACAAGGCTCTGTGGCTGCAAAATAATCCTTGTTTTCCATAAACCTCCTGCCAGGCCATGGAATCTTTATAGCTGTGGTGTCTGAAACCGCTGTGCTGACACCTGGACTCTGCCTGTTCTCATGGCTGGCTGGCTGGCTCCAGGGAAGGCCGTCATCTCCCTTAAACTCTCCCTTTCTTCAGCCATATGAGAATACTACTGAACATGGGCTGAGAACACAGAGAGAGAGAATATCTGCCTCTCAAGGTTGTTATGACCATGATGCGGGGGTAAAGTGAGTGTCCAAAGCCCTCACTGTCTGGAAGGCATTGAACAGATTTAATTTTTTTAAAGAAGGAGCTCTGCGATGAAGGAAGCCTGTGGACTCTCAGCAGTGGTCCAGTAGTCCAGTGGGATGCTGGAATATCAAGAAGAGCATTTCAGAGTTTCAGTTCAGTTCAGTTCAGTCACTCAGTCGTGTCCAACTCTTTGTGACCCCGTGGACTGCAGCACGCCAGGCTTCCCTGTCCATCACCAACTCCCAGAGACTACTCAAACTCATGTCCCTTATGTTGGTGATGCCATCCAACCATCTCATCCTCTGTTGTCCCATTCTCCTCCTGCCTTCAATCTTTCCCAGCATCAAGGTCTTTTCCAGTGAGTCATCTCTTTGCATCAGGTGGCCAAAGTATTGGAGTTTCAGCTTCAGCATCAGTCCTTCCAATGAATTTTCAGGACTGATTTCCTTTAGGATGTACTCGTTGGATCTCCCTGCAGTCCGAGGGACTCTCAAGAGTCTTCTCCAAAACCACAGTTCAAAAGCATCAATTCTTTGGCGCTCAGCTTTCTTTATAGTTCAACTCTCACATCTGTATGTGACTACTGGAAAAACCATAGCTTTGACTAGACGGACTTTTGTTGGCAAAGTAATGTCTCTGCTTTTTAATATGCTAACTAAGTTGGTCATAGCTTTTCTTCCAGGGAGCAAGCGTCTTTTTATTTCATGGCTTCAATCACCATCTGCAGTGATTTTGGAGACCCCCAAAATAAAGTCTTTCACTGTTTCCATTGTTTCCCCATCTATTTGCCATGAAGTAATGGGACCAGATGCCATGATCTTAGTTTTCTGAATATTGAGTTTTAAGTCAACTTTTTTACTCTCCTCTTTCACTTTCATCAATAGGCTCTTTAGTTCTTCTTCCCTTTCTGCCATAAGGGTGGTGTTGTCTGCATATCTGAGGTTATTGATATTTTTCCTGGGAATCTTGATTCCAGCTTGTGCTTCATCCAGCCTGGCATTTCTCATGATGTATTCTGCTGCTGCTGCTGCTAAGTCACTTCAGTTGTGTCCAACTCTGTGTGACCCCATAGACATCAGTCCACCAGGCTCCCCCATCCCTGGGATTCTCCAGGCAAGAACACTGGAGTGGGTTGCCATTTCCTTCTCCAATGCGTGGAAGTGAAAAGTGAAAGTGAAGTCGCTCAGTCATGTCTGACTCTTAGCGACCCCATGGACTGCAGCCTACCAGGCTCCTCCATCCATGGGATTTTCCAGGCAAGAGGACTGGAGTGGGGTGCCATTGCCTTCTCCGGATGTATTCTGCATATCAGTTAAATAAACAGGGTGACAGTATACAGTCTCAACGTACTCCTTTCCCAATTTGGAACCAGTCTCTTGTTCCATGTCCAGTTCTAACTGTTGCTTCTTGACCTGCATACAGATTTCTTAGGAGACAGATCAGGTGGTCTGATATTCCCATCTCTTGAAGAATTTTCCACAGTTTATTGTGATCCACACAGTCAAAGGCTTTGGTGTAGTCAATAAAGCAAAGGTAGATGTTTTTCTGGATCTTTATTGCTTTTTTGATGATCCAGCAGATGTTTGCAATTTGATCTCTGGTTCCTCTGCCTTTTCTAAATCCAGCTTGAACATCTGGAAGTTCACGGTTCACATACTGTTGAAGCCTGGCTTGGAGAATTTTGAGCATTACTTTGCTAGTGTGTGAGAAGGAAATGGCAACCCAGTCCAGTATTCTTGCCTGGAAAATCCCATGGATAGAGGAACCTGGTAGGGTACATTCCATGAAGTCGCAAAGAGTCGGACATGACTGAGCGACTTCACTTTGCTAGTGTGTGAGATGAGTGCAATTGTGCGGTAGTTTGAACATTCTCTGGCATTGCCTTTCTTTGGGACTAGATTTATTTGGGATTGGGATTCAGAGTTTGGGTGCCTCTAAAGCAGAGCTCAAGTCAGGGACTTTAGGGGGAGTTCCCAAGAAGGGAGGAAGGAGGGGAAGCCAATGGAGGGTGCAGCACTGAACTGGCTCCTGCTGTGAGTTTAGCGTGGATCCTGGGGCCTCCCTCAGGGTGACTGTGCCGAGAGCACCTCGTGGTCATCCTTTAGGGGGCAGGGCGCTTGCTCGCTGGCTCTCACATCCTTGGTTGAGGGTCTCTTGTGAATATTGACTCTCCTGCACCCAGGAGGGCTAAGTGGACCATGAACTGTGATGAGGAGGAAAGCTTGCTATGGACCTGGTGTGGGTGCTGTTCGTGTGCCTGGGAGTCCGAGTGGGCTGAGAACAATGAGAGCCAAGGCCCTAGTCCTGCCCACAGAGACCCAGACCAACTTCAGGGCCTCATGCACACACCTGAGCGGGCATTTGCCCCTGATGCTGCTTTGTATGTGGCTCCCAGGTGTGCCTACAGGGAGGAGGCTAGCATGAACTTGAAGCCAACTACTTACTTCATCATGTAGACCATTTGATCAAAGAACAGACCCTGGTGTCTATTCCTCATTTATCCATAGATGTAGTGAGGGCTTTGTGTCAACCCTTGCCTGGCCCTGGGGGTAGAAATGCAAACAAAAGACCTGCGTTCTGGTTCTGAGGAACTCAAACAGTTGAGTGGTAGAAACTGCTCTTTGAATAAAAAAAGGATTTGGGGGTCAAAGGAGTCTGGGGAAGCCTGCATGCCACACCTATCCCTTCTCTTCTTGGGAATCACCGTGTATGTGAAAAACTCTTATTAAAGTCCCACAGTAAGTAAACCTTTTATAGATTGTTAAACCCAAGTTTTCCTAAACATCAATGCGTTTGACCATCCCACGCCCAACATGCATCACTCCACTTTTTAAGTGGGGGCTGGAGAGAGGGTTTCCATGTTCTGGTTCTTTCTCAGGCCCACCCTGGTCAGCGCCAGATATGGTTGTGAAGTTGTGGGTTTGCCTTCATAGCAAATTCCCCCGCCCCCATGAGCTGCCAGGATCCTTGTGCCTTTCTTAGTCTGTCTTCTCTAGGGGTGCCCTGCTGCTGAGGATCCCTCTCATCTAGTGAAAGTCACCTAGTCGTGTCCAACTCTTTGTGACCCCATGGACTATACAGTTCATGGAATTCTCCAGGCCGGAATACTGAAATGTGGTAGCCTTTCCCTTTTTCCAGGGGATCTTCCCAACCCAGGGATTGAACCCAGGTCTCCTGCATTGCAGGTGGATTCTTTATCAGCTGAGCCACAATTGAAGCCCAAGAACTGGAGTGGGTAGCCTATCCCTTCTCCAGTGGATCTTCCCAACCCAGGAATCAAACCGAGGTCTCCTGCATTGCAGGCAGATTCTTTTCCGGCAGAGCTATGAAGGAAGCTCTCTAGTCTAGAGGAAAGGAATTTCAGGATCTCATCCATACCTAGGCACTGGTGACTAGGGACAATCCCATTTGGACTGACTTAAAAGAGTTTTAAAAATAGGGGCCCACGAAAATAGTGTCTGACCCAAAGGAATGACTTACTAATGCATGAACCTAAGTGGCACCTGTTTATGGGAGGTGATTCTAGATGGCATGGGGCTGAGTCCTAGCACTGCCTCTAAAATTTCCCTGTCTAAGAAGGTTTCCACTTACCATGCATAACTCTGGAGAAGTAGACTCCTGGAAACCACACCTTGCTGATAGTAGATGCATGTGAAAGGAGCCTCACCTGTGGTTTCCTTGTAGGGTGGGGTGAGAATCCAGAGTTCACCATGTGGGCAGTCTCCTCTGCTCCCCTCTGTTTTCTATGTTTTCTCATATGCCCAGCATATGTCGGCTCTCAAGCTACAAGTCTCCTAGGGTTACTGCGTATGAAGTCGGCTCTCAAGCTACAAGTCTCCTAGGGTTACTGCGTATGAAGTTTCTCTCTCTCCCTCTTCCCACCCCCATACCCCACCCCCTGCCTCTGTGTGTATGTAATGTGATGCAAACATTGCTGATACTATTTCTGATTTCCGTGGTCTTTCTTCATCATGACTGTGGGATTGGCCAGAGAGTTTGGGTTTTTCCATAAGACGTTAAGAAAAAGCCCCAGTGAACTTCTTGGCCAACCCAATAGTATTTGTTGAGCACTTACTGTGTGCAGGGACCACATCAGGACTTGATGTGAGTTACCAGACTCATGCCTTGGGTCTTAAAGCATTTGAAATGGAGAGAAAGGATGAGAACAGTGTGTCTCCCTGTTCCTTGTTCCCGGGTTTCCCTTTGCCACTGAGGACTTTGAGAGGTGGAAGGAAGGAGGGAGGCGCTCTTGTTGGACTAGAGGGAGCTGGAGTGATGATGTAGAAGGGGAGAGGGCTGGATGCTTGCGTTTGTCCTTTGAGTCCAGTTCCGTCTTTACCTGCTCTCGGCTCAGAGGCTGCATTGTGCTTTGACTTCTAGGTGGGTTCAGCTCTGGGAGGACTTGGCGGGAGGTGTGGGTGGGAGGAGCGAGAGATTGGCCGTTTATTCCCTGCCTCTCACTCAGATGGGCTGTACCCGCTCCTGGAGCCTGCATCACCTCCCTCCCAGGGCCCTCTTCTCCAGATTCCCGTGATGGTCCCTGCTCTGCCTTGCCCAGCCTTGGGGTTGCCCCACCTCCTCGTGTTGCCAGCTCCAGGGCCCTGCCCCACCCTTGGCTGGCCCCCTTTACACCCTATGCTCAGCTTTGTAAACTGATCGCTTTGGAAACCCTCCTCAGTTACCTGTTTGGCTATCCTGTCTCCCTGGGACTCTGATGGTGGCTCAGATGGTAAAGAATCTGCCTGCAATGCGGGAGACCCTGGTTCAATCCCTGGGTCAGGAAGATCCTCCTGGAGAAGGGAATGGCCACCCACTCCAGTATTCTTGCCTAGAGAATTCCATGGATGGAGGAACCTGGCTGGCTATACAGTCCATGGGGTCGCAAAGAGTCAGACATGACTGAGCAACTTAACACTTTGGGACTCTGACACGCAGCTTGGAGGGTCCTCAGCTCAGAAGGCAAGGCAAGGCATGGCTGAAGGTATCAAGTCCCAGGTGCCCACAGGAGGCACTCCCTCCTGCCCCTGATGTCTCACTGACCAGTTTTTTGGCCCCTCAGCTGAGGCTTCAGGAGGGGGAAGCTCCCCTCTCCGGGCTGGAATGCAGGAGTCGGGGAAGGTCACAGGCTTCTCTGTTACCTTCCACCGTCCTGTGCAGGAAAACCTGTTTGTGTTGGGAAGCCCACATTCTGGGCACACGAATTTGGTGCCCAGATGGCGCCTGTATTGACAAAAGCCCAGCACACTGACAGGACCTGCAGACACATGGGTAAATATTTTGCCTTTCTTCTTAGGCAATATTTGAGTCTTTCAAATTTAATTGCTGTCAAAGGCAGGATGCTTGCATCCCTGAGGCAAAGCAAATAGTGAGGGCCTCCAGCGGGGCTGTTGGGAAGTTCTCCAGCCAAGCTCCCTGGCCGGCTGCCCACCGCGCCTGTCCGTCAGCTCCTTTCTCTTGTTGAGTGTCAGGTGGCCTCGTCCCTGGCTGGCCTGGTAGGCTGGGGCCGAGGAAGGTTCAGGAAGCCTGGAACCTGTGACCACTTGTTGAGTATGTTTTGAGGCTGAGAGAACCTGGTCTCAGCCAGGAAATCAGGTACATCTCTCAGATGTGAGTGACAGGCACTCATCTAGCTGTTACCAGTGGGATTCCATCTTGTGTCTTCCAAGCTGGGCCCAGGGAGTATTTTGTTTGATCTTGAAATTATGGAGTGTAGTGTGGCTCCTAGTTCTCATGCCATCTTTGTGCAAATTAGATGAAGGCAGCCTCTCTGACTGAGACATCCCCTGCATACCCCACCATGGTGCAGGTCTTCACAAGCAGAGCAGCGGCTGTACTTCAGCATGCGGGTACCCCGTGAGAGGCATCCTTGTGCAGTGCACAACCTGCTCAACTGTGTATGTCCCACATGGTTGCTCATGACATTCATGTAAAAACCCTTTCTCTCTAATATCTCCCTCTCTTTCTTTTCTCTGTCTTTTTTCTACCCTGAAACCATTGACCTAGTTGTCCCTTGGATTACATTTACAAAGTGTGGTAAGAGGCTATTCTGTGTTCATATGTGACTGACAAGCCTCTCCTTGCGTGGTCCAGACAGGGAAGAGGTATTTGCCATAGGCTCCCAGAGTTCTGCAACAGTCACCTCCATTTATTAATGACACTCTAATTTGCCTCCATTGTTTTAATCCCTTGCATGCAATAGAAGCAGTTGGATTCCTTACCCACTGTGATCTTATAAAGGGCGCCTTGTATTATTCATCACTTTCTTCAAAGCATAGGTTCTTGGTGCTTACCCTGTGCTGGGGGCCAGGGACATAAAGATGAATGAATAAGACAAGTCTCTGCCCTCCAGAAACTAGTAATGCAGTGGAGGAGTGAGGCGTGTAAATAGATAAATCACAGCCCATTGGTGTGCTGGCTGCAGCAGGACGACCCGATCAAGGAGGGGGAGAGGGAGGGGCTGTTGGATGCCTACTCCTGGGTGCTGTCCTAGATGTGAGTGGGGCTTCCCTGAGGAGCTGGAGGTGTGTACCTGGTGAAGGAAAGATGGGGAGGAGAGGAGGGACAGAGTTGTGAGTGGATCCAACCTCGATGGGGCAGGGTGGGGAGGGCACCTGGCTGGAGCCTTGGTTGTGTCCTGGTCGGGGCTACATGGGGGCTGGGACTTTCTGCCAGGAGTGTGGGGTGTATCCCCTGCATGACAGACTGCACTTTCTTTCTATGGTACAGTCTGAGCAGCAGTATGAAGGGTGGCCTGACAGGAGAGATACTCCAATAAGGCGATCCTATACCAGATCCAATAACCCAGATCCTCAGGGTTCTGAGCCTGGCCCTGCTCCTCCCTTGGGCAAGTCACTTAATCTTTTTGAGCCTCCATTTTTTTATTTGTAAAATAGGGGTGAGGAGTATAATAGCACCTACTTAATTGGATCATAGAAAGATTAGTAAGGCATTGTTTATAATAGAGTGTGCCACCAGTGGGACATGTGTGTAAGTGTAAGTGAGTGTTAATCGCTCAGTCGTGTCTGACTCTTGGCGACCCCATGGACTGTAGCCCACCAGACTCCTCTTTCCATGGGATTCTCCAGGCAAGAATACTGGAGTGGATATCCACTTCCTTCTCCAGGGCATCTTCCTGACCCAGGGATGATGACATGTATAGAAACCACAAATGGGTTATGGGGATGTGGCTCCTTTGGCCCTTGGCGAGGCTGGACAAGGCCCAGCAGCCCACCCGGTGCCTTGCACACATCTTTTCTATGTGCTCCAAGACCTAAGTTGGAAACCACTCGTCCACTAGGCACTTGGCAAGTCTTTCCTACTTCGTAAGTCCTCAGTGTGGCTGTTTGTTGAGATTGGTCACTGTGTTCTCACAGCTATGATGGAGGGAGTGGGGACAGAAGGCAGGCAGGCTGGATTCCAGGGACATTTCTGACATAAAATGATTGGAATTTGGTGACCAGTTGGATGCCAGGGAGGAGGGGCACCATTAGAGCCCCGGAAAGCCTTGGCGATGGCCGTGGGCTTTGTGATATAGACTGGATGGGAACTGATGCTGTTAATGGAAATTGTTATAGAAATGAGGTGTGAATGTGGGTTCTGGAAGCGGAGACCGTCGGGAAGACTATTTTTTCTAGAAGTGTAGCAGGTGAGGGAAGAAGGAAGACAGAGGTGGGGGGTATGGGGGGAACCCATGAGAGACTTCAGGATGTTTGTGGGCTAAGAGGTCAGAGGCAGAGGAGCTGAGAAATTAAAAAAAAAGAGTACCTAACGCTTTCCTCAAAACTTTGCCTCTGGACAGGGTCTGTCCCATTGCAGGAGTGTCTGCCAGTAACTAACAGTGGGCGTTCGTCCAGACGTGATTTACAATAAGGCACTGTCTAAATTACTGCACTCCACCTATTGCCAGGTTCCCTGCTGACAGTGAGCCAGGGTTCAGACAATTCAATCAGGTGCCACTACTTATAAATTGAAAATCAGTGGGGTGCAAAATGGATTACCATCAAAATCCATTCAGGTGCAAAACCAAAATTTAAAACCCCTAACCTTTAAAAATCACTCCTTTCCTGATTCTTCATGATGCCCTGACACTTGAGTTTTAATATCCCCCGGATAAGTAAGTGCCAATAGAAGAGCCTGCAGGAGACCAAGAACTCCTAATCTTGCTTACCTTTTGAATTTGGGCAACCCGGCAGATTTATAAACTCACTCATTGGCAATTCTATTAGATTCTCGATGGTGGCAGTTTTCAAACTCAAGTGTGCAACAGAATTGCCTGGAGGGCCTAGTAAAATTCATATTGCAGACTCTACCTCGGGGATTTTGATTCAGCAGGTGTGGGGTTAAGCCTGGGAAGTGGCATTTCTAGCAGGGTCCCAGGGAATGCTGATGCTGTGGTCCCAGGGCTATCATTTGAGAACCTCTGGCTCTGAAATACAGGACTCTTGATAATCTTACTAGCAAAGCTTGTGTTGATTGATAACAGCGTCTCAGAAAAAGTCCTAATTGGACCAGGCAGTTGAGTATGTCAAGGGACTTCGACTTCGTCCAAGAAATCTGAGAGGAGACTGGTTCAAGGAGGTACACATGGAACTGAGTGCTTTGTGTTTAGAGGTGAGGCTGGTGGGGGCCATGGGATAGAGAAGAGGGAAGAGGCCCCTCTAGCTCACCTTTCCACAAGACAGCACATGCTACGTGATTAAGGCCAAAGCCTGCTTGCTGCTGTTCCATGGGTGCAGACTGTAAATGTTTTTAAATACCAAACATCCTCCCTTGACGTATAAGTTGATTTTCTTAAGGTTAAACACATGGGTACTACTTTCTTAACAAGCTGCCATCAGCCTCAGCTTGGACTCTTCCTATCTGCATGATGCCAGAGGTGGGGGGGCGGTGTGTGTGTGTGTGTGCGCGCGCATGCACAGTCATGTCTGACTGTTTGTGACCCCATGAAGTGTAGTCCACCAGGCTCCTCTGTCCATAAGATTTCCCAGGCAAGAATACTGGAGTGAATTGCCATTTCCTTCTCCAGGGATCGAACCCAAGTGTCTTGCAAATCCTGCACTGGCAGGTGGGTTCTTTACCACTAGTGCCATCTAGATGTTTGATTTTGTTCGACTCTCTTGCTCTTTTGGAGCTGAGGTTACTACCTTGTATTTACAAAATGTCAGGGTCACCAGGCCCACCCAATAGGAAACAAGTCTCTCCCCCCAGGATAGAAAAACAGATCCTGGAAATTGCCCCAGACATGGTTGCTGCCTCATTAACATTTGGCCTCCTGTCTCTTTTCCAGGAGAAATTGAGCGGTGCACGTACATCAAATACCACTACTCCTCAGCCACCATCCCCAGGAACCTCACCTTCAACATCACAAAGACCATCCGCCAGGATGAGTGGCACGCTCTGCGTAAGTACCCCTGAGTCTCTTTCCTTGGCTGTGACCTTTGGAGGGCATGGAGGTTGGATGCCCATCAGCAGCTTGGTCTGGACGGACAGATGGACCTCTATCAGAGACCTGTGGACAGTCTCAGAACATGATGGCAATTCTTAAAGTCTGAATGTCTGTGGGTCAGAACTGCCCCAGTTGGTTTTGACTGTATTGTAGTTTTGAGGAGTTTGCTTCTACAATTGACACAAAAAATGATGAGCAACTAGACAATGATCCGTGGTCTTGCTTTGCTACCCTAGTAGGCATTTCAGATTTCACCTACCTGACTGAACCAGCTCCTGGGATTCAAGTCCAGCTTGTGTCCAAGTTTCTTGGGGCATTATTGTGGCAACCTGCTAATCCCTTGTGTCATCCTCTGTGTGGGTTAAGACCTGCTGGTGGTTGCAGACAGTATCGCACTGGAAATTTGCAGTTGGGCAGGGCGCCTGAGCGGGAGGACCTGGTCCTCCACTGACAAGTTTATCTCCGGGAGAATGAAAGGCTCTGGGACCTGGGTTCTCCTGTGATGGCTCAGCGAAGATCAGAATATGTGCCTTCATTGGTTAAGGAAGATTTTGGTCAGGGATTCTCAGAGACTTAAATTATTAATATGATAAGATGATGACTTAATGAGCAAACAGGGTTGGTTGACTATTTTTACTTTTCTGCTCCACGGGATCCACCTGCTTGTCTGTGTAACGATAACTCTCCTTGTCGCAGGCATGGTTCATGAGAACACATCCTTCCTGTAAGCAAGCTCCACGCCACCTCTGGTGCACTTATCATTTCTTCCCGATTCCAGTTTTTTTCACACAATGTCACACGGTTAAGTTTCAGTTTCCATGTATACATGCAGGAGGCTCTTTATTGAAAACAAGGATCCTGTTGTGGGTAAGCTTTGATGAAGGCCAAACCCATATTTCTTCTCTTTATTGTTGCCTAGTTATCTTTGGTGTGCATGGAGCCTGGGTCTGTCCCACTTTTTGGGTTGGCTGTTGATGGGTGGGGTGAGAAACAAGTAAAATTAAACAAATAGAGCAATGATCCATTGGTTTCAGGGAAAATATTGTGACTAGGTGTCTGGATGAGTATTACTTAGAGCCACTGGCCCCAAATAATGTAGGGGCAGGTGTGAGTAGATGGGAAGGCATCAACCAAATGGTTCCCCCTACAAGCTTTATCACTGGTGGACACAAACCAGACCCCGAGGACAGAGAGCGAATGTCCAACGGGCATCCTCGTGTGCTAGATGTTGAGCTAAGCTTCCCACATACTTAACTTTAATGTGAGGTTTGCCTTAGGGACACCAGTAAGGGTTATTAATTTCCTTTTTGGAGGTAGACATACCAGAAGCCAAGTATATAAATCCTTGACCGTGACTGCTTATTTGTCACATTGCATTGGTCTGGGATAGTCACTTAATAGACACCTACAATGGATGTTCAAGATACGTGACAAGCTTGGTTGAATAACCGCTTAAATATAACTGGAGGGGGAGTCATCATTGAATTGAAGAAGTTGTTGGTATTGCAGCTTCCATTCAATTCCACTCAATTCAGTCCCAGTTACCAAGTTTTTCTGTGTACTAGGGCACATGGTGGACACCCAGGCCACAGAGAACGCTTTCAAAGAGCTCACGTCTGGAGGTGGAGGAGGGCGGGGAGGAGTGGAGAGAGACATTCTCAAAGCAAATAATTATAAGGCAATGCGCTAATTACAATATAGTGTAATTGCTTCAAGCAATTAAGATAGCTTGTGGAAGTTTTTCAGCAAGAAGGAAAGTTATTCTAGTGTAAATGGCACAGATGCACTTCATGGGAGACCTTGTAGAGTGTTTTTGGCTGTGCACACAGCGGAGAATCTGGAATTCAGATGGACGACCCGTGGCGACATCACTGAAAGTGTGTTACATGGTGTTAGCAAAGATTGAGAAGAGGCTGATGCTCAGCTTTATGGACCTTCTCTGAGCCCTGTGTCTCCGGGGTTCTTGTTCTAAAACTGGAGTGCCCTTAACTTCTGCAGAATCCAGCGTGAGCCTCTGCTGTGGTGAATGGGGTTGCGAACAGATCTATTTTTAACTGATAAAAGCCGTCTCAGCGACTGATGCATGCAGAAGTTTGGGCACCCCATGTTGGGTGGAGTCGAGGCTCTCCTTTGGTGTGGGATTCATCTGCCGGTTTCACAAAGCGGCCTGATGGGCTGTGAAACCAGCAGAGAGCGTCTGCTGTTCCCGACATCCACGGCAGCTATTTTTATCAGAGGGCAGGTGAGCATCGGTCGTATCTGAAGCTGCTGCTAAGTGTAATTGGCAATGTTGACACAATGGGGAACCATAGACAGAAAGAAAAAAGAAAGCGCATTGTGCTCAGTCGTGTCCGACTCTGCGACCCCATGCCTGTAGCCTGCGAGGCTCTTCTGTCTATGGAGTTTTCAAGCAAGAATACTGGAGTGGGTTACCATTTGCTTCTCCAGAGGATCTTCCTAACCCAGGGATCAAACCCAGGTGTCCCGTATTGCAGGCAGGCTCCTGCATGGTGGGCAGGTTCTTTACCAACTGAGCCGCCAGGGAAGCCCATGGGGAAGCATAGTAAATGTCAATTTTAGTTTTCAAAGGTCAGATATTGATGCCGTTAGATAGGAAGCGGGTGTATAAGCCCCCTTTGAAATAAAATAGAAATGGTCAAAGATTAACAAACCCTTATGATGGAGCTTTAGAAATTAAAAAAAGAAAACCAGACTCTGATTTCTTTACTTGAGAGTCCTGTATTCTTTAAGATTGTTAGTGGGATCAAATAAATTCATTTAATGCTAGGTTGGTTATTGTTTTATAATTTCACCATAATATCTTATATTCAATAATTTTTCTCAGTAAATGATGTTCTGTTAAAGCAAAAATTTGATTTTTTTTTCTGCTGAAATAATTCTGGGCAAATATTTCAGACTTTGATGAAGCTTATGTTGTATTGATTACATACATTTTCATCAAGAATTTGCACGTGAGCCTGGATGGGAGGGGAGTTTGGAGGAGGATGGACGCATGTATATGTATGGCTGAGTCCCTTCACTGTTCGTCTGAAACTATCACAGTATTATTAATCAGCTGTACCCCAATAGTGAATAAAAAGTTTAAATTTAAACAAAAGAATTTGCATGTGATCATCAAACACTCTTGTGAAATTTTTTTTTTTTCAAGTAAGAAAAGCACTGTTTGGTTTAAAACTATGCTGTGGTTTTTGAATAGTTAATTCCACCAATGAGAGGCTTAACTGTTTGACTGAGAGCTCATTCACCTTATGGTCCTGTGACTAGCAGGTGAAAGAATAAAATTAATTTATAGGTCGCTAGGTTTACAAATCCAAGTGTAAGGAGATAATAACCATCACTCTGGGGAGTAAAGGTCAGAGTCAGACGTGTGTGTGTGTGTGTGTGTGTGTGTGTGTGTGTGTGTAGGGTGGTCTCTGCAATGGAGGTTTGAATGCTGAGTTGTCTGAGTGATTTGGTGACAAGGTTCTGAACCTCTCTGAGATGGTAATTGCTGATGAAGAGTTGGATGTGCCCGTTTCTCCTTCCCACCCCGGCAAGAGCTCCCCCAGAGAAGGTAGAACTCCTTCAATAGTAGGGACTGTGCCCTCAACCCGCCCAGACCTGACTGTCTGCTGGGAGCAGCCCACCTTGTCTTCCTGCCTGTCTGCCACCCTGAGTGGCGTTGGTCCAGCCTTGGTGGGCTCCGGGGGGGGGCACTGCACTCCTGCCAGATCCTCTCACCACCTCCAGGGCTGGAGCAGGATGGGCATGTGTGGCCAGGCCAGCGCGGAGGGGCCGGTGGCTGCAGGAGATGAGTGTCAGGGCAAGATTGGCAGTGGTCCGGGGACCCAGGCTGGCAGTACAGTTTCATCTTAAACGGTGACACTTCCTCCTCTTGCTAGAACGCATCCCTACGGGCTTCACAGCCTGAAGCTCAGGCTCTGGTTGCGTGCTGGTTTGGAGGATTCTGTGTCCCCGTGCCACCTCCAGGAGCCCCTGAGGCCATCCCCAGTGGCTCTGCCTTTGCGTTCTCTGTCACTGGTGTCGCTTTGGAATGCCCCTTCAGCACGGGGGGCCTGGACGCAGCCAGTAGCAGGGCAAGGATGGGTGCGTAGGAAGGAGGGGTCTTGGGGGGCCTCTGATAGGACCGGGGGAAGCCAAGGGGGGCTGAGAAAGCTGGGTCTGGGGAGGGGGTGATGCTGAGATGTACTTCTGCAACGAGAAGCTGGCGTGGAGTGGAGCTGTGCTTGGGGCAACGCCAGTGACCCTGGGGGTGGGGGGCGGCAGCAGGGGGCCTGCCTGAGGGCTGCAGAGCAGGGACCGCTGGAGGGTGTGGGGAGGACAGCCCTTGCTCCCCCTGGTCCCCACTCTGCTCGTCAGGGACTCTGGGCAGCTGCCGCTGAGGCTCCCCCGGGGGTTCGAGCCCCGAGACTCTGTAGCCCTGTGCCTGTGAGCTCAGATCCTCTCATTCGGCTTGGCGTTTTCAAGATGGAGGTTTCGGCTCATAGTTGATTGCCCCTGGCAGTGGGAAATCAGGGAGCCGGGGCTCCACGTTCCTGCAATCAGATCCTCTCCATTATCTTTCAAGAGCCCGAGAGCCGAAAAAGCGCGAGTGGTTTTTTTTTTTTTTAAGCTTCCTTCTATCAAGACTATCAAGGAAGTTCAGCTAATTAAATTGGATGGTCACACAGCACATTTCCAGCTGGCCAGGGAGGGAAGGAAGGAGAGAGGATCTCCACCCCCTGACATCCTTCCTCACCCCTTGCTGTCCTCCTGAGGGCTCATCACCGCCCCCTCCCCCCCTCCCTGCCATCCCCCAGTGACACAAACACACACTCACATGGTAGCCTTGCAAAGTCGAATCAGAAGCAATATGTATGTAGTTCAAGAGGGAGGGGAAGAGGAGGGAAAAGGTATTGGGGGAGGGAGGGAGACAGAAAGAGATGAAGTCTTCGTGGAGGAACAAAGACATTTCAGTGAACATGATGCAAAGAAGGAGGAGAAATGAAATTCAAAAGTGTCTTGTCTCATGCATGCCCCTCTGATGCCACACTTGGATCCCTGACCCTGAGGCCCCTGGCTGTCTACGCTGGGGTCCTGTAGTTTTTAGTTTAGTCTGGTGGGGGACCAGCCCCTTCCAGGCTGTGTACCGCGGGAAGCTCAGGCTGTCTGCTGCTCTGCTGTGGATCTCCGTGCCTCACTCTCCTCTTACTCTGCTTGGTCAAGCCCTACTTGGTTCCTCCTTCAGCCTCTTCCATAGTCTCTTCCACACCCTCCCCTCTTTCCAGAATTAATCCCTTCTGCCCCTGAGCCCTCCCTGGTGCTAAGACTCCCTCCAGCCACCCCCAGGTACCGCCCACCTCTTGGGTCCCAAGCCTGCTCATCTGCCCTCTGAAAGTGAAAGTCGCTCAGTCGTGTCCGACTCTGTGTGACACCATGGACACAGTCCACGGAATTCTCCAGGTCAGAATATTGGAGTGGGTATCCTTTCCCTTCTCCAGGGGATCTTCCCAACCCAGGGATCGAACCCAGGTCTCCCACATTGCAAGCCCTCTGAACTTTATTCCTATTCAGACCTCTGGACTCATAGCCCAGGAGTTGCCTAGGTTTCTGGCCCCTCATTCCCAGCCATCCCTGGTCATGACAAGATGAATGTGTAGACACAAGAGCTTGGGATGATGATAACAGTAATTATAACAACAATAACTGCCTCTTTGTTCATATCAGCTGCAATGCTCTTTGGAGGGTGGCTCAAGAGTTTTCCTCCTAGGAACCCAGTCCACATTGTGCTGACTTCTTTGCCGATGGAATAACCAAGCCAGGGAGGAAGGGGCTGCGTAGAGGTTCCCTCTTGGCCTTAGAAGAATCTGAGACTCATAATCCAGGTCTGAGCTCCAGCGGACTCCCTCCAGCTGTTTTCCCTTTCTGTTTTTGGCTGATGTTACGTAAAACATCCTAATGAGGTAAACATCCCAGACATGGGAAGCTTACATCTCCTGCAGTGTCAGCCATTTCCCTCCTCCTGCATCTGTGCCCGGCCAGTGTGAGTTCTCAGCATGGGCAATCTGTTGTGAGGTGCCTCCTGCCTGCAAGCCTGGCATCCATGGGGGTCATCTCTGGCCAGACGCCCTCCCCAGAATTCTGGAAGCTTGGTAGCAGAGGAACTCAGCCAACAGAGCATCCCCATAGGTCGCTTGGTGTCCTGAAGTCTTGGCCTTTTGTAATCTATCACACATCTCTCTGTTCCTTGCCCCCCAACCTTGCAGGGAACGTTGACAACCTTTCAGGATACCCACAGCTTGCAGCCCAGAGGCTGCCCTATGCCTATCCTTCTAGAGCTCCCGCGGCATTTTTGCGACAGGCCAGGCAGAGAACGTGTACCCCTTCATGTGATACCACATCTACACCTGCTCTGGCAGCTGTAACTCAGGCCAGGACTCCTTTCCTTCACAGCTTTCCCTGCCTGTCAAAACCTCCCCCTCCTCTGTCCCACTCCCTCAGGCTTCTGCCAGACAGTGGGTTTACTAAGTGGGTGAACCTGTTTGAGTTAAGGTGTTAATGCCTTCTTGGTTACCTGTCCTGATGGTGGTGTTGTTTTCCGGAGACCTCACCCAAATGACTAGGAAGTGTTAAAGGTCGTGTGTGGAGACACTCTAAAATCATGACACAAGCACAGCTGTTGATCCCACCTACTTAGATGGTGGCCTGACCTGGGACCAGTGGTGGAGATGGCGTGGACAAGAGGGAGAGTTTATTTCTGAGGTGGCCTGAGGAGTAAGATTTCCCTGGTGGTTCAGTGGTAAAGAATCCACCTGTCAATAAAAGAGATGCCAATTCGATCTCTGGGTTGGGAAGATCCCTTGGAGAAGGGAATGGCAACCCACTCCAGTATTCTTGCCTGGAGAATTCCATGAACAGAGGAGCCTGGTGGGCTACAGTCCATGGGGTTGCAAAAGAGTCAGACATGGCTGAGCAACTAGCATTTTAACTTTTGCTTTACAAGTAAGTCTTCCTTGGTGGCTCACTGGTAAAGAATCCGCCTGCCAACGCAAGAGACGAGGGTTTGATTCCTGGGTTGGGAGATCCCCTGGAGTAGGAAATAGCAACCCACTCCAGTATTCTTGCCTGGAGAATCCCATGGACAGAGGATTCTGGGGGGGGGCTACAGTCCATGGGGTCGCAAAGAGTCGGATACAACCAAGCGATAAACAGCAACAACTAGGAATGGGGAAGGGAGAAGGCCTGGAGTAAGGAGAAGGGGTGTGGACTAGACTAACCTTTTCTGTTAAGGATAGCCACGTACTGAAACAAACCTGAGAACCACTGTGCTGGTGTAATTGCAGTCTTCAAGCCACAATTCATCTGAATGTGCAGGTCCAATTTTGTGCTGGGAATTAGTTGGGAGTCTGGCCTAGAGGCATTCTCTCAGCTTTTGCAGATTGGAAGGTGTTCTCTTCTGGCCGAGCATCCTGAGCCAGACACCACAAAGGAGACCTGGGTGCAACCCCACTGGCCTCCCTCATCCATTTGTTCTTTCACTCATTCAATATTCATGGAGTGCCTGTTCTGTGAGAATCCCCGTGTTGGGTACTGGGAGGGATATTAAAAGGTATCCTGCTTTCCAAATTGGATGATATATTTCCAGGTATCAACTAGGCCAGGGATCAAACTGCTTGTTGCTTTATGTTTATTGACTACCCAAGGAGTGCAGGCTAATGCAGCGGGCACGCACACACATCGTGGGTCCTGACCTCCACACTTAAATGGGCAAGAACTCATTGCAGGGGAAATAAAAGCAAAGTATAAGACAAAACTACCATATCTCAGAGACTTGGCCTGTTTTTCCCAAGCCGGGGAAAAGTGGGGATGGTTTAGGATCTGCTGCTTCTTGGCCCTCCGGGGGAGCTGTCCCAGCTCTAGGTGCTGAAAAGGAAGCTCAATATGGCAGGTGACTCATCTTTCCAATAGTTAAGACAACGGAGCTCTCTGTCCATATGAGCTGCAGCAGTGAGGGGGAGAAACAGGACCAGGAGCTGATGTTCTAGCAGGCAGGGACAGCTCAGAGATAGGGAATCTGGGTTGGATGAGACAAGGACATCTGGGCAGCAGACACTTGTCATTCAAGACAATGGGTCAGCAGGTACAAATACAGTAAGTGCTACTTTGGGGGTTTAAGACTACATGATCCAAAAGGGAAGAAGCTTGGCCAGCAGAAGGCAGGCACCCTTTGTCAAGAAATCTGGGGCATTAGGGGATTAGAGTAAGAAATGGAGAAAAGTGATGATGAGAGAGGCCAGTTTTAAGGTCAAGGTTCCCTTACCTTGATGGAGAAGGAAATGCCAACCCACTTCAGTATTTCTGCCTGGGAAATCCCATGGACAGAGGAGCTGGCAGGCTACAGTTCATGGGGTCGCAGAGTCAGACATGATGTAGTGACTGAACAACAACTACGCCTTGAACATGATGGGAGACCACTTTAGTCAGGGCAGCCATCTCAGCCTGTGATCAAGATTGGTCCTGGGATTAGGGGATGAGGCTGCTTCTGAAGATGGTAGGACTATGGAGAGGGTAGGGGAGAGGCATCTGGGAACCAATATCACTTAACAGAAAAGGTAATCATGTTCTCCCTGGTGTGGTAAAGGTCCCATCAGAGTCTAGAGCAGTTCTGCTCAATTGTGGTTCATGGACCAGCAGCATCTGGGAACTTGTTAGAAATGCAGATTCTTGGGCCTCAGCCCAAACCTACTGAGTCTAAACCTTTATGAGTGGGGCCCAGGAATCCGTGACTCTTAACACATTCACGTTTGAGAACTCTTGGCCTGGAGGGTGTTGTGCGGGCTGCAGTGGTCAGAGGAGGCTCCTGGGAGGAAAGAGTGTGGGTGGGCTTTGGATGAGAGCTGGGAGATGGAATGCTGCGTTTTGTACCTCCCGCGTGGAACCAGGACTTTTAAGTTACTTGCACGCTTGTCTTGTCTGTTTCTATTTGGTTATAGCTTTGGTAATTTAACATTTTCCGTATCTCTTTCTGTTAATTGTGGGCTTCCCTGGTGGCGTCTACCTGCAGTGCGGGAGACCTGAGTTCAATCCCTGAGTCAGGAAGATCCCCTGGAGAAGGAAATGGCAACCCACTCCAGTACTCTTGCCTGGAATATTCCATGGACGGTGGAGCCTGGTAGGCTACAGTCCATGGGGTCGCAAAAAGTCAGACATGACTTCACTTTCTTTCTTTTCTTTTCTGTTAATTGTACAAAATGGCATGGGAGATGTGAGGTGTATTTTCTTTTTTCCCCCCTATTATGGGACATCCTCCTGTTATCTAGCTTGAAATCTCTATCTTGTATCTGCAGTGTTCTCCTTTCAGAAATAGACTTCAAGCTTCGCTGAAGATAGGGGACATTTCACTGAGTTCCTGCTCTGTTGCTATCAAGGTATACAACCCTGGGCAAACTGTGTGAGTGTTTTAAGCCCAGTACAGTCATCAGTAAACCGGCAGTAATAATACTGTTATAAAATTTAACAGTTATAAATTTTAAGTTAAGAGTTATAAAATTTAAGTTAAATAAGATGGTTCATGTGAAATCAGTAAAGGCTGATCCCAAGCAGTGTTGCTGCTGTTTCAGTCGTAAGCTATGTTCGACTCTTTTGCAACCCCATGGACTTTAGCCCGCCAGGCTCCTCTGTCCATGGGATTTCCCAGGCCAGAATACTGGAGTGGGTTGCCCTGGATCTTCTTGACCCAGCGATCAAATCCATGTCTCCTGCATTGGCAGGTGGATTCTTTACCACTGAGCCACCCCGGAAGCCCTGCCAAGCAGCATTAGGTGCTGGTATTACCAGAACACAGAGCTGTGCCTGGCTCTGGGTCCCCCGTAGGAAATGGGGGAAAGGCTGTGAAATGGTGCTTTGTGGGCTCAGGGGCTTTTCTCTTCAACTGTATGTAGCCTGTGTGGGTCAGCGTGCCTTGTATATGGCTGTAAATGTTGCTGGGTCTGCTTTGGGTTTGCCGTCTGCACAGAGGTATATGTGTGTGTGTGTGTGTAAGTGATGGGAGCTGGCATCTGGTATTTCTCCTGTGGGAGTAGGAAGTGGTTGAGTATATTATGTGCTGAGTGGCAACAATGTGGCATATTGTGAAAGGAGTTTAAAAGCAGAGAATCCTCAGTGTTTGGGATCCTCAGTGGGATAGCACAACAGAAGTAGTCTCTAATTTATCAGTTGTGTCCAATAGCGATGCAGTTTAGACAATAACAGGAGCCTCTAAAAGAAGATTTACATGCTAAGTGTCTAAAAAGTAACATCTTCAGAGCTTTGAAGATAAATATACTGTGAGTACATTTGTGTTGAAATTGTCAAGGGGAATATGAAAATGATTCTTGCTTAACTGTTGTAGCCTAGCCCTGCCTTGCAGGAAGGCTGCAGTTTCCAGTATGTGCTATGATCAGAGCCTCCCTTATTCCTGAGGTGAAAAGACACTTCCCCAAAGAGGATGCAGTGAATGTGTTGAAAGTAGAGGCAAGAGAGTGTCCGGAAAGAGAACAGGTGATGCTGGAGGCAGTATTCTTGTCCTAAGGGAAAGGGAACTCCTTTTCTTCTCTCTCTCTCTTTTTTTTTGGTAGTACAACACACATTTATTAAAAATTTAATAGCAAATTCTTAGTCACCTATTAAGAGTCTTGCTTATGATAGGTACTCAGAAACTATATCTTTTTATATTTTATATTTTGCTATTATATTGACTTTTTCTACATGTTTTAAATATAAGAACCAATTAAAGAATGGTGGTCTGGATGCATCATTGCATGTACTCCCCAAACAAAGACAAAAATTGTGGTAAAAGTTCATATTAAAAAGATTTAGGGCCTCATATTCTTAGGGAGCCCCCACACATGCAAAATTAAATTTTATTTTCTCCTGTTAAAAAAAAAAAAAGATTTAAAAAGATACTGAAATAGCCTCAGAGAACTCCTTATTTTCAACTCAGTGCCCCCGGTGGGCCAGGGGGTGGTGCTGGCTGTGGTTGGTCGTGGCCTCTGCCATTCCTTGTTACCAGCTAAGGAGGACTAAGAATTGCAGGCAGATTGGTTAACCTTGGAGATTAGCTGGTAACTTGCCAGTTGGAAGAGAGGGGGCTACAGCCCTGCACAGCCCACGTCCCTTTGGGAGGAAGAACTAGAACCCGGGTCTTTGTGAATGCAAAATTCATGCCCTGTCCTTGCTCCAAGGGTCCCTATGTCTTACAAGATAAGCTGACTCACTTTCTCTTTTCCCCTCTCTGCCTGTTTTCAGAATAAGCTTTATTCCCCCCCGCCCCGCCATTATCCCAAAGAACAACTCTAATTCATCCTCCAGCTCCCCACCCCCACGATCAGCTACTTCCCCTCCATTATCCAAAGTGAATGAGGCTCCTCACCCCTTGAGCAACCAGACTCCCCACCCCCTCCGTCCAAGACTTCTGGTATTCGAAAGAAAGCTATTTATTTCCCCCTTCTCTCTTTGTCTTTTTCATTTAATTACTGGTATCACAACAGGATTTTTTTTTCCTGTTGCTTTTCATTGCAAATGTATAGTATTTCATCTACATTATGAGTTAAATAGGCTTTTGTGGGCCAGCCTAGAAACCCAATCATCATTTATAACGGATATGACTTCTCTGGAAATGGGTTCTGAATTCCAAATAACTGACTTACAAATGAGGTTTTAGAATGGAGCTCATTTCAAAGCTGGAGACTGTATCTTCTACTTTCTAGGCAGTTTGCCTCTGAGTGATCTTGCCGTCTCCCCTCTATATCTGTTGTTCTTAGGTTGGATTCCCCCAAATTAGGTACCCTCAATGGGGTGAGAGCTCAGACTGTTCTGTCCCTTGTTGTCAGCCCATAACCAGCTACTGATACATTTAATTAATGTTAATTCACAGTCCATAATATGTCCTATGTAAGCTTGGCTGAAATACAGAAACCAACCACGAGACCCTGAGCGTCCTTGGCGCGAGGTATTGCTCAGTATCAGCAGCCCCCAGCCCCCAGCTCAGTTCATTCTGGTAAAATGAGGCTATTTGTGTACTGTTTCATGAAGGCTCTTTGCTTGGGTACCCGGCACCAAATTGGAAATGAGCAGTCTGAGAGGTATGTGTGTGTGTGTGTCCTCCTGAGACTGAGAAGCTGCTAAACATGGGTGTGGAGGTGACACCACGTGGGACCCACACAGTGTTCATATTCCTCATACCACCACATCCCACTGACTCACTCATGAGGCCTCGAGATGCTGCACAGTTGCCAGGGAAACCAGGGAAAGGAACTGTAGGAAAGCCATCTCCTTAAGCTCCCGGGCATGCCCTCTTGAGGGTGGAGTAGGAGAGAAGGAAGGGAGTTCTCCCTGGCTGGGATGGGTGGTTGGGCAGTGCTGACACCGAGCCAGCACGCCCGCCTTCCCCGGGCTGGCTTTCTCCTTGCGTTGTTGTTGTCATGTGTTGTTGTTGTCGTCGTCATCGTGTGTCACCTGAGCATTGCGTTCTGCTGATCGCTCTCTCCCATTCACAGCGCCATCAGCTCCTGCCTCAAAGCGATCTTTTCATTTCCTGGAAGTCAAGATGACTTCTCCACTTCATCAAGAGCAGGGACCTCTGGCTTGTGGTTAAGGTTTGAAATCTAGCTGCTGTTTAGTTTGGCAGAACTAGCAGAAATGTGCCATTAAAAGAATGATTAACTCAGCTCCATCTCCTCTTTCAATTGAAGGAAAGGGGCTGAGATCCTAAGTGCTTACAATTCCCCATCAGAGCTTTGTGGCTTTGGTTAATGAAGATCCATCTTTGGCCATCCTTGGAATGACCTAAGTTCCTTCATGCCGGGTTGAGGGCCTGCGGTGTGCACAGGATCTGAACCAGGCAGTGAGAGAGGGGTCTTCTGGGGGCCCACAGTCTCCCAGAGGACACAGGGCAGTAATTTCAGCTTGAGACAGCAGGGGCTGGCACTCCAGGACATGGACAAGCCAAATGCTATTAGCAGTGTCCATGGGAGGAAAAGACCATCTCAAGCCCAGGATAAAGGGGCAGGAATAGTGGCATTGAAATGGGCTTAAAATAGTTAGCTTGTTAAGTTTATTGAGTTCCTACCATTTACCAGAAACTGTAAGTACCAGGTGAAAGAGCCAGCAATTCCTGCCCTCATGGAGTTGCATTCTCGTGGGATCATAACTACCATTTATTGATGAAGCTTAACTTGGGTCAATGGCTATATTACATCCCCAATATGCCTCATTTCACTTAAACCTCAATTGTCTTATGAGGAACATGTTATTATTATTATTGTTATTGCAGCTTACTGATGACAAAACTGAGGCTTACAGAAGATAGGTAACCTGAGAGCCATGTGGCCTGAGTGTTATGACTTTATGATATCTTGAAAGTGTTAGTTGTTCAGTTGTGTCAGGCTCTTTGTGACCCCATGGACTGTAGCCCACCAGGCTCCTCTGTCCATGGAGTTCTCCAGGCAAGAATACTGGAGTGGGTTGCCATTCCCTTCTCCAGGGGATCTTTCCCGACCCAGGGATTGAACCTGGCTCTCCTGCACTCCAGGCAGATTCTTTACTGTCTGAGCCCCCAGAGAAGCCATAGGAAATGCATTCATCAGCTCTGTTTGGGAGGGATAGAGGGGAGTGGAGTCTGGACTCTGAGGGGCCTCCTGTGATATCCCAGGCCTGAGATCATGGTGATCTGGATTGGACTCTCAGCAACGGATTATGTGAGACTTGATGAAATAAGGAGGTGTAGGTGGGTGTGCTTGTATAAGTGCTCTGTGGAGGAGGGTTGAGATTCTGACATGTGTAGACAAAGTCTGAATGAGTGGGTCTCTAACTCACTCCCTACAGGGGCATGGCAACTGTCTTTATCTTGAGAACAACTTTATTAGCACTAACTATGGACTCAGAATATGAAAAGTAAGCTTTCCTTGAAGTGGAGGGAAGAATTAACTATTTTTTGTTGAACTTTCGTTTCTCTTTTTGTGGGCAGGAATAAGGTATATTCATTAAATCCAAAGATAATTCAACCTTGACATGCAATAAATGCATGAATCATACATCTCTTTGGCCTTCAAGTCTCAAGGCTAACAACAGTTTTCATTCTGTCATTAAACAAGACCTATTTGATCATGGTCATTAATCTGTAAAAATTAGTTTTCATATGTATGTTATATTTAAATAAACTAAAATATACCAAGCTCACTGAAACTGTTCTTGCGAATGGAATTGTCAACTGTAACATAGTTGGCAAATACACCTATTACTCATGAACTCAGATTTAAGGGGATAGTTAGATTTTCATCTGTCTTTGGGTATTTAAACTGGATTCTTACCTAGGGATCACGAAGGGGGAAAAAAAATCAATGAGGAGCTATTACTTACTCTCCGAAGAGGGGTTCTTCTGCTTTACCCGAGTGGAGCTGTGAATAATTCAACACAATCCTGGGCTCCTTTTTCCTTTCTTGAGGTTGAGCTTATTAAAATTGCATGGCCAAAGGACACTGGTGAGGAATTGACTGGCTCCCTCCATCTCAGCTGCCAGAAGCCCCAACACAGTCTCATAACAATCTCAGCTCAGTCTCTGGGGACACTGGGCTGCCATCAGCTGAGGATGGTGCATGGGTGAGTGAAGAAAGTGAGGGAGGAAGAGCCAGGCGTCTCCTCCATGCTGTGGTTTTCATCCATTCTCTTGGCAGCCATCCTGGTAGTGCATGGAAGTGGGATGCTATCTCCATGTTCACTATTGATTAACTTAGTCATCATTGTTGGCCGCCTCATTAAGTATTTAGAATTCTTTAGAGTTCACTGTGCTCTAGGTAAGTGATGAACAGTCAGGGCACCCTTTTAGAAGCTTTCCAAGACTATCTAATTCATCTCCTTGAGTGAGGTGAAATCTCTAGAGAAAGCATCTAAACTGAAGAGTCAATTGATTACAGTCAGTGCTATGTTTATTGGAGTAAGGGGGAATCCGATGACAAAAAGAGTTTTTGAAAATGCTATGGTTCTTTTGGAACATTTTTTATGGGTCAATATATATAAGTTCCTTGAACTAGCTAGGATTCAACTTGGAGGCTGAAAACAGTGGGAACCCAATGAGATTTTTAAATCCTATGGAGCCAGGTCAGATTTATTTAAGCATTGTCAGGAAGATTGAAACTGAGTGTTAAATCTGATTAATCTTGAAAGGAGGGAGGGAATCTGAGACAGACATCGCCACCGAGTGCTATTCTGGGCAGCAAACATTTGCCCACCACCTGAATCCTTCTTTAAGTCTCTGGTTGTAATCCTTCCCTTTTACCACTCATCCCAACTCTGGTTCCTGTTCTTCCTCATTAGATTGATGTTTTCCCCTCCTCCTATCTTATCTCTTTTTTTCATCAGTTTATTTTGCTTCTCCTGATGCTCAAAATAAAACATGATTATTAAAAAGAAAAACTTGATAGGAAAGTGTAAAACATCAGAAAAACATCAAATCATCTAAAATTCTACTACCAATAGGCAAGTTACCTTTATGGCATATATCCTCTTGCATTTCTTTCTATAGTACAAATCATACTTTTCATATAATTTTTTACCCCAAGTTTTATTTATAATTGCGTCATAAGCATTTCCCCTTGGCATCAAAACTCTTCTTAATTACAATTTTAATGGCATCATAATACTTAACCATATGGATAGTCACAATTTGCTTAACCTTTCCTTTAAAATTAAATGTTTATGTAGTTCTAGTTTTAGGCTGTTATGATAATGTTGTAATGATAACCCTTGTATGTAAATCTTTAACCATCTTTTTGATAATGTGTTGAGGATAAATTCCTGGAACAGGGATTATTGGCTCAAAAGATACATATTTTTTTTTAGGTTCTTCATGAACAATGCCAAATTTTCTTTCAGAAAACTTGGGCCAGTTTCATCTTACCTAAATTTACCTACACTGAAAATTCTTTTTTCACTCAAGCTTATACTAATTTGATTGATGAGAAATAGTAACTCATTTTTGAAATTGTCATTACTATGAGACAGGTTTGAGCTGAAAGAAATGGTTATTAGCCATTGTGTTTCTCCTTTTTCAAATTCTCTCTTCAATTGTCTTTACTTTCCTATTGCCTTATGTCTCCACCTCAGATGAATTAGCCCATCTTCAGGATATGTGTCATTTGACTCCTCCTCTAATCCCCCCATCAACTCCCCCTTAATCCTTTGCCGCCTCTAAAGATTTCTGCTTTCGGGGCTAAGAGGTTGACAACTCCTGGATTACAGGTACCAAGCCCTAAGCAGTGTTCAGAAAATGAATGCCAGTAGTTACTTAAATGGGTTCAGGAACACTTTGGATTTTGTGGTCTTGGAGTTGCCACGAGAAATGAGACCTTGTGTTGCTCGCATCTGCATGACCAGCGCCTAGAACAGAGTTGACAGAGGCAGAAGGCAAGGCGCTCGGTGCCTATTTGTTGAGTGAAAGGGCAAAGCCTTTTCGTGTTTCCAGCTTCTTCGCAGTGATTTGACTCTCCTGACCCACAGCTCTGTCCCTGATCTCAGGAAAAGAACAAGAGGGGCTGCCAAGCAAGTTTGAAATTAACCTACATTTTGCAATTTGTACAAGAATATAATTAGATTCCTTCTCCAGAGGTAATCCATTAATGTAATCGATGATGGTAGTTACTCAGTATGTAGCCTTAAAAAATTGCTGATGCCTCATAAAAACAAACACTTGCCTAGTAAAATTCTCTGCCCAGGACTAGCCATTGATCTGTTTTCTTTTTGCATGAGACGCGGTATCTCCTCTGCAGCAGGCCCACTTAGAGACAGCAGCCAGGCCTGCTCCCTTGGAGGCCGGAAGGGCCCCTCAGTCCTCACACCTGTGAAGTGGAGGGCTGTTGCTGCTGGTGGGAGGCGTGGGGTTGCATGGCTCTTACCGTCAGCTAGTTCTCCCGCGTTGGCTAGCTGGTGCTTCCCATGGCTGACCATGTGATCCAGCCAGCACTGCTATTGCCATGCAACTTAACTCTTTTATTTTATTTTTTAATAGACATGTAAGTGTGTATGAATTCAGCACCAGTTAAACTCGTGTAGACTTGGGGGAGCCACTTCCTTCCTTCTTCTCTCATCTTGTTTCTTCCTTCTCCTGCCAGGAAGCCTTGGGGTGTCCTGGGTCTCCAGTTGTCCTGCCTTTAACTGCAGGCAGGCTCATGCCGATCGGGGACCCTGAGTCTCCCCCCGGAGACTTGTGGGGATATATCAGTTGGGCCCTAAACCCGGGAACCAGAGGCTAGTGATGGAGACATCACCCTCCCCTTAACCCTCCCCAGTTGAGAAAAGCGTGAGGAGGTCATCTGAGTCCAGCTGTGAGCTGCCGTCTCCAATAACCAGGGGAAAGGGGATGATGTCAGTTCCTGCATTGGAAAGTTCTTGTGAGTGATTTGGAGCAGATGGAGAGAGAGCGTGGTGATTTGCACGTGGTGATCCCAGAGGAACCTGTCAATTCTGAGGTTAGGTCTCCATTCTCCTCTCTCCAAGGAAGCCCCTCCTGCAGGTCGCTCTCAGCGCTCTGTTCACTTCACATCACAGTCACTGACTGTTGAGCTTGTCTTCCCGAAGGCGAGGGGGATGTCTTATACACCTTCTAGTCCCAGAGTCGAGTATGGTATCTGGCACGTAGTAGGCATGAAAGCATTTCTTTAAAAAAGTTGCAGAGTGTGAGGGTGGAGTTGTTGGATGCAGGGATAGAGCAAAACATCATGGTGCTGACTCAATTGTTGAAAGTAGAATTGATATTGCTCTCAATTGGGCGAGCTCTGTTTTGAGGAAGAAATGTCTCCATTCTCCATACTAAGTCTGGAAACGTTTCTCCAAGTGACTGCCGCACTGTAACTCTTCCTCCATTTCGGGCTCATCCTTCTTGTGGGTTCCTATGCATCTCAGCACAGACAGACCCTGGGAGCTAGACTGTGGGGGTGTTATAACTTCCGCATCCCTCTGGGATATGTGTTCTGCTGGGGAGGAGTCTGGGCCTCTGGTCACGCAGATGCTTCCAGGGTACTCGGTGCTTGGAAGGTCCAGAGCACTTTGACTTGTACCTCTGCTGGTTGAAAGGATGTTGAGGGTTCTGTGTGTCTCTGAAGTGTGTGTGTGTGTGTGTGTGTGTGTGTGTGTGTGCGCTGAGTGCGTCAGTTGTATCTGACTCCGAGACCCTATGGACCGTAGCCCACCAGGCTCCTCTGTCCATGGGATTCTCCAGGCAAGAATACTGGAGTGGGTTGCCATGTCCTCCTCCAGGGGATCTTCTTAACCCAGGGATCGAACCTGCATCTCTTACGTCTCGCACATTGGCAAGCTGGTTTTTTTTTTTACCACTTAGCACCATCTGGGTTCTCCACCAAATAGGCTTCTATCTTTTGAAAAATAGGCAGCACCTAGTTCAACTTCTTTGACTTCACTGTGCCTCTGTCCCTGTCTCATGAAGTGGCCCCCACACAGAATTTCCAAATTGTGGTCCCAGCACCACCAGCACCAGAGTCACCTGGCTGGGCTTGCAAAATATCCGATTCTGGTCCTGCCCGTTCAAACTGCTGAATCAAAGTTGTAAGCAGGGCCCAGGAATCTGCATTTCAGCAAACTCTGACGATCATTCCTAAGTGCCAGCTAAGAGTTGGCTAACTCCTGCCCTAGGGCGTGGGGGAGCTGGTCTCCTGGGGAGCAATGGTCCTAAAAGATGTCTGGTCCAGGTGGGGCCAAGGGATAGTCACTGCTTCCTTTCCACAGTCTGCTTCTTGCTGATCCATAGTTATATATAAAGCTGGTGATATGCATTGTTGAGGTTAAAGTGTGAATAAGATGATGCCTCTGTCCTGTATTGTTTAAAATAAGATATCTGTAATTGTACATGAGTCACTTTAATACATGACACATTGGGACAATTCAAATGCCATAAAAGACAGGGAGAAGAAGGGAGCATTTTAGGAGGTTAGGATGATCTGGTGAAAGTTTAATGGAGGTAAGATTCAAACTGGACCTTGAAGAGTAGCTGGGACTTCCCAGGGACATGTGGGAAATGAAGACTTTCTAGACTGATGGAGTCGTGTGAGCAAACTTCTGGAGGCAGGGAGAATACTGGGATATCTGAGCAGTGGAAGGAGTCCCGTGTGGCTGGAATGTGTGAGGCTTATTGATGGGAGAAGAGACTGAAGGAGGAGTAAAACTCACATACTTTAGGACTCTCCTCTGTTGGCCAGGAGAGCACTTGAAACATTTTCTAGTAGGATCAGATATGATCACATCCTCTGGGAACAAAACCTGGTCCAGGGGTTTGCATGACCATCTATTTCCCCACATTTGAGTGAAAGTGTTAGTTGCTCAATCATGTCTGACTTTTTGCGATGCTTTGGATTATAACCCGCCAGGCTCCTCTGTCCATGGAATTCTCCAGACAAGAATACTGGAGTGGGTAGCCATTCCCTTCTCCAGGGGATATTCCTGGCCCAGGGATTGAACCCAGGTCTCCTGCACTGCAGGCTCTTTCTTTACCATCTGAGCCACCTATGGAAGTGGTCACCACATTTGAGTGGTCACCTGAAAATTGGCACTTGCCATGGGTATTTGCCATCTACCTCAATAAGGATTAAATCATGAGCTGCTGATCTTCAACACCACTGTAAGGAGTTCAGGGTGGAGAGGAGAAATGAGGCACTCTGTGCTCCAGGCCGGGGTGGGGTGGGGGGGACTGGTTGGACAGGTCTTCAGATAGCTAGGTATTTTCAGGAGATGATTTTCAAAGCCTAATTCTTGTATCTCCTCACATCTAGAGAAGCACTAAAATCCTTCATGGTGACAACTGTTCCTCGTGACTAGCAAACCTTCACGAGACTAGTAGAAACCTTCTGGAAAAACATGTGCTTGATTGCATGTATTCCCCCTTCACCAAAATCACCTATATAGTGTCCTCCCCTGCTGCCTCTTTGGAGCAGTTTCTCAGAGCTAGCTGAGGTGCTGTCTCCTGGGCTGCAGTCCTCATTGTGCCCCAAATAAAACTTAACTCATAGCTCTCAGGCTGTGCATTCTTTTAAGTCAACAGGGTTAATAAAGTCCTTTATTCCCTTTGTGTCATCCACCCCTCAAGCCCTGAGAATTCTAAACCATCTGTACTCTAGTTCATGTGATAGAGCCAAGCCTCGGTGAGAGAGGAAAGGACGGACCGACAAGAGAAACAGCTCGGTCATTTCTGCATTGTCCACTGCACTCCTGGAGGATAGGCATGGGAGGTGAAGAATCCATGACGATGTGTGTTACCAGAGGCACGTATGCTTGGCTTTGCAGTGCGTGGTGTGATCGCTGGCATCAGGAGCAGCTAATTTACCTTCCTAATTAGGCAGATATTCAAATGAGTTGGCACTCCCTGAACGCATGCCACCAAATTGCAAGGCCCTGTCAAAGAAACCATATCCATCTTCATGTTAATATTAATTATTTACGTTCATACTAGAGTACTCTGGAGCATTAGCATTAAGAGATCTCCCATCAGCCTAGCTTGTATGGCCAATGGGCTCCCAGCTGGACATCTCCATTTGTGATTGATTTTTTTTTATGAAGCTGGGAATAATCTCTACCACACTTAGAATCATTGAATCAAGGCTTCTGATTTGTTGTGGTAAGGGATGTGTTGTTACATTGATAATAGTTTCCTGTTTGGTGTAGAATTCTTGCTCGAAGGCAGATTTCTCTGTGTTGCAGCATACACAGTAGCGTGGGAAAGGCATTCGTGGGTCTAATTCCCTTTTGAACATTAGTTTCCAGTAAAGTACAGTCAGATGTGAACGATGGGATGTACTCTAAGCCCGTATGTAGACAGGACAGAATTTATAACCATCAGTAAAAGCATTCATCTTTCACTTATGCGTCTCATCATGGAATTTTATAGCTAGAAGCAAGTTTGGAGATCAGCTAATCAAAGTTTATCATTTTAGTGATGAAGCCGAGAGAAGGTTAAGGATCTGGAGTCTGTAGTACTAAAAGTGTGTTGTGGGGTACAGGCTAGCCAAGGATAAAAAGAACAGTGGATTGGAACCCTGAAAACCCTCTGAGGATCATGCCAGGTTGGTCGTCTATGTATATTTTAGTCACTACACTTCCCACAGATCCATGATGGAGAGGGTACTCCTATTTGCTCCTTAACACTTGTACATTGAGCCCCAAGAAATTGCCAGGCACCCTTCAAGATCTTTGGATAACTGAGGACAAGGTGGGCTTAGTCCTTTGCCGTTTGCATTTCGTATTTCCCCCAGACACGTGGCGCTTTCTGCTGGCTTCAGGCCTGTCCTAGACCCAGCTCAGCCTTCCAGATCCTGGGTGTGTGATGTTCCTTAAGCTTGCCTGCTGTTTGGTTTTTTAATGAGAGCAAAGCGAAGAGCACAAGAGGGATTTTCCCTGCTCTGTGTAATCACCAGCAAGAGCTGAACTGGGTGAGAGCGAGAAACAGAGCAGTGATGCCTCCAATTCCAGCTTCTAAATGTTCTCTGGGAGGCCAGCCAAGCAAACACCCTCGCCCCCAGGCCCCCGCGAGGGTTGGGAGGGGCTGGATGGAGGGAGCTCGGAGCTCAGGAAGGGTCTGTAATGAGGCGGGGAGGAAACGGAAGGTTCCCCAGCATCTCCTGCATTGGCATGTGGGTACTTTACCACCAGGGCCACCTGGGAAGCCCCCTCCCCACCATCTCTGATTAAACCTCTCCCAAGTTTGAGAAGTAACAGAGGTCAGGTGAAGGGGAGCTAGACAAAGGGGGAGATGGGTAAGAGCGAGGGGACGCAGATATGTGAGTGGTGATGGGGTTCCCAGAGCCCCCGAGAGGAGTTCCGGAAGTCCTGAGCAGAGCATGTCTCTCCCCTGGACACAAATAGACACTCTCTGGGGGCAGGGGGCAGGCAGGCACTGGGCCATCACATCAGTGCCCTGCGCACGTGCTGGAAGAAGGTAACGGAGCCAAGCCAGCTGCCTGGGGCCTGCCTTTCCCCCACAATACAGATTATTTCAAAGGGATTGTCTCTGTTCCTCTAACTGCAGCATATGGGATGGGTGAGGAGCTAGAATAAAGTAACCCAGAGTAAGGGAAGGCCTGGGAAAAAAGCTGGTGAGACACACCTTGAGAGCAGAAATAATCCATGAGAAAATTATTAAAGTAGAAAAGAAAAACAGGTAAATATTTATCTGATGCTCTGATGGGGGAAAGATTTTCTAAGCTTAAGGGAAATCACAAAGGAAAGATTGATAGGCTTGTCTACATTCAAATCAAAAACTGCACAGTCCCCAAATTAATGAAAAATTAAAAGGCAGAGAAACCTGAGCAAATACTTGCAACAAACACAATAGACAAAACATTAGCTTTTTTAATATGGTAAGAGGGCATGCATATAGATTCAGAGCCCAATAAATAAATTCATAAAGGCTTTGACGAGGTGTCCCAAGGGAAGTCGAAATTCTAATATACATGAAAAATGTTCAATTTAACCACGTAATCTGAAATGTCAATTAATATAGTAATATTATATTTTTTATTTTTGGCCTAACAAGGTTAAGAGGATGCTCATTCATTGTTGATGTGTTAGAAGGAGGTTAAACTGATATAAGATTGCTTGAGGGGCTTCCCTGTTGGCTCACTGGTAAAGAACTCGCTTGCAATGCAGGAGACATGGGTTTGATCCCTGGGTTGGGAAGACCCTCTGGAGAAGGAAATGGCAATCACTCCAATATTCTTGCCTGGGAAATCCCATGGACAGAGGGGCCTGGCGACCTACCATCTAGGACGTCAAAAAGAATCTGACAGGACTGAGTGACTGGGCATACACGTGCAATATTACTCAAAATATATTTGGCTGTATTTTTCAAAAGACAGCATGTTCATATCCTTGGACTAAGTAATTTCACTGAAGGGCTGCTATCTTAAGGGAATAGTCTGAAATATACATAAAGTTCTATATTCAAGTTGTTCATCACTAAAAACCAATAATGATCATAATGCTCAAAAATGGGGTAAGAGTTAAATTATGGCTTAGTCATATGGTAAATGATGCTGTAACCAGCAAGTGGGATGGTTCTGCAGAATTTTTAAAGCTGTGAAGAAATGCTTATATATTGAATGTTAATTGAAAAAAGCAAAATGCAAAATTATAAGTAGATTCTTTCCAATTAGAATGTTACAAGGAACTATATACACATATGCAAGGAAAAGGCTACAAGGAGCTAAACCAAAAATGTTAACAGTGGTTATTTCCACATGGTGAGATTATGAGTGACTTTTTAAATGCTTAAAAAAAATTTATTCCTATAAGCATGCATGATTCAGCAAACTAAAATAGTAATAACAGCAAGAAAACCAAATACTTTATTTGAAAATAAGAAGAGGAGGGGTAAATAGATTACCGTAAGCTGGGGACAGGGTGATGTCAGTGGAGACACATAGCTGGGGAGTTGAGTCAGCAAGTCGTGTAGCTGGTCCCCAGGGTGGGAGCCCAGTAGGGCAAGTTGTAGATGCAGTAAGTCTGGAAGTCCAGGAACAGATCTGAGTCCAGATTGGAAAGGCCCTACTTCTCTATGGAGGCAAAGGACTCAGTGCAGGGTGATCCATGTCAGAACCTCCAAGGCTTGGGAAAAAAGACCACCAGGCTGTCCATGGAAGACTGCTGCCCATCCCCACCTGGTCTGACTTGAAAGTGAAGGTGTTAGCCTTTCAGTCGTGCCTGACTCTCTGCCACCCTATGGACTGTAGCCCTCCAGGCTCCTCAATCTATAGACTTTTCCAGGCAAAAATACTGGAGTGGGTAGCCATTCCCTTCTCCAGAGGATCTTCCTGACCCAGGGATTGAACCCAGGTCTCCTGAATTGCAGGCAGCTTGGATGGCAAAAAGGCCATCCTTTGCTGTGTCTCGACTGTGTAAAACCTGCACCCCAAGATTCTCTGGACTGTGGGAACAATACCTGAGCTATTGAAGTATCAAGAGAAAAAAAATGTACAGACCACGTGTGTGAAGAGCCATTGATGGGAGAAGTCACTCCTCTTTGTGATGGCGGTATGAGCGAGCCTGGGCAGGTCACAGCAGGGGGTGACTGGGCAGTCCCCGGCCTGCGTGTGCCTTTGCACGTGACTTGACCTGGTCACCCTTAGCACCAACAGAAGCCTGTGTTCCCCACCCTTCCCCGAGACCAACAGTGTGTGTGTGCTGCCAGGAGTCTGGGTGGCAAGGGGCGCCGCTTGTGGTCAGGGAGTACAGGAAATTGATATGTCCCCTGGGAATAGCTGCACCTGTCTCTGGACTTCTTAACAAAGGGCTTTAACTAGGTGACATCACCAGCTATATGTGCAGCTTAGCTCTTGGGTGTCAGGATGTCTTTTCTTCACCTAAAAAAGCAGAGATGGATGGATGCTTCACAATAATCACAACTGAGAAGAGCCAGTGGGAGCTGTTAGAAGCTTCATTTTTTTTTTTTTTTTTAATATGTGTGTGTAGCTGACCTAAATATCCTGACTTCGTTTCTGGATCCAAATGCTTGTACTTGTGTGTGCACACAATACCCTTTTTTCTCTAATGTTTTCTTCACATCTGAGGGTTCACTGGAAAAAAGGCTGTCTTAGTTCAGGCTGCTATAACAAAAACATGATAACTGGGAGGCTTAAACAACCGATGTTTATTTTCTCAGTTTTGGGGGTTGGAAGTCCAAGATCAAGTTGCCTACAGATGTGGTCTGGTGAGGGCCCATATCCTAATTTGCAGATGGCTGTGTTCTTACTATGAACGTCTTCACATAGTGGAGGGCAGAGAGAGGGAATGGTTCTCTTTTCTTGTAAGTGCGAAGGCCATCATGAAGGTTCCATCTTCATGACATGGCATGACTACCTCCCAGAAGTCCTGTCTCCAAAACCTGTGACATTGGGGGTGAGGGTTTTGGCCTGTGAGTTTGGGGGGCATGCAATTGTTCAGTCCACAGCAAAGAGCTTGAGACTAAGCTTTGCATACAGAGAGTTTATTGGGAAATACCCTGTGAGGGAGGGAGAATGGGAAGCAGGATTGGGCAGAAGAAATGATGGAGCTATGACAGAGGCTTTGGCCAATTGCAGAGAGGGCTCTGGAGTTGGGCTGGCCCTTCAGAGAGTTCTGAGATGAGGCAAGGAATTGACCTCCACATTGACCTGTCGCTGGGTACAGGCTGCTGCTTGGGAAGGGTCTAGCCTTGGGCAAGGCAGCTCCCTTTGGCCAAGGGCAGTGGCTAGGGAGAGTCTCAGCTGTGAGCCCCTGTGCTGCAGGGGACTTGGTGGTGTACGACAGCCATGTACACAGGACTGTACATGGTTGGTGTACACAGGACATTGAGAGGCTCAGAACACCTCACCTCCATCCTGACTGCTGTCCACCACCCTGGGCCCACCTGGGTGGCTTCCAACCGCAGAATAGCTTTCTTGATGGTTCTAGCCACTCCATCAGGGAGGGCTTAGGGAGGTAGGGAGTCAGGGCTTGTCCACAGGACTTGGTGGTCCCACTCCAGTATATCACCGACCTCATCACCTGTGTGAGTGAGTATAGGCCACTCCCCCTGCTTTTAGGGAGCTGATGTTGGTCACTTTGAAACAGCACTGTCCAGTAGAAATATAATATGAGCCATAGATTGAAACTTAATAGCCATTTTTCAAAAAAAGAAAAAGGTCAAGTTAACCTTAATAATAGAGTTTATTTAACCTAAAATAATCAAATTTTATTTCACCATATAGTCTATTTTTTAAAACATTTTAATAAGTTAAAAAATTTTTTTTGGTACTAGGTCTTTGAAATTCCGGGTAAGTTTTATAGTCTCCTTTTGGACCAATGAGACTTCAAGTGCTCAGTAGGCACATGTGACTAGTGGCTACTGTATTAGAAATTGCTTAGAATGCCTTTTTTTTCTGCTGTGAATTCTACCCCCCTAGTTAATAAAATGGAAGTATTTTGGGAGGGGGAGGGGGGAAGCCAATAATTCAAATTCATCACCATTAATATTAAAATCCACAAAGCATAGGATTGGATCTGCTTTGTGTGTGCAGTACTAAGAAGGTATACCTTCCTCCTAGAAGCCTCTAAGCTTCTGTTAGAGGGTTTCCTGATTAAGCTTCTAAATCTACACAATCCGTCTTCAGGGTCATCTGGACTCTCGGACAAGTTTCAAGAGATGATATAGTTTATGATGAACTGAAAATAACAATAAACCAATAACAACATGAAGCTAGTAACATGAGCAGCAGTACCTTAAAAAGTCCCAAGATGCTGGGATATTAAGGCATAAAAGTAGAAGATACCCTTCTCTCTTCTGTGGGTTGTGATACCTTCTCCTTTCCCAAAGTAGAAAGTTAATGATTTTCTTTGAGCAAAGGAGGACAAGAATTTTGGTGAGTAGAAGTTTTACTTTTAAGAATATTTGGGGGCAAAACATTTAAATTGATTGAATTGCATTTTCACCCCGAAGAGAATAACCATCAGAAGTGAGTTCAAGGTACATTTCTCTGTCTTTGGCAAGCACCACATGGGTTTTCCAACTGTAAGCGCCTTCTGTGATCATTATATCAAGCAGATTGCCTTCTTACCCTCCACTGCCCTGGGTTGCTGTGTTCTTTTTGTTTATTCATGTCTCTGTTTTTCTCCTCCTCCTGGTGATTGGGTATTTTGTCAGCTTTTGAAAAGTTCTCTGAGAGGCAGGGACTGACGAGGTTGCTCTTGGACTTCCTGCCCTGCGTCTCCTCTGGGTGGAAAGCCTTCTCTGTGAGGTCAGAACATTTTCACTTCTTCTCAGATTCCTTTTTGATACAAAGTGGGTTCCTGCTTCCTCTGAGTCCTCTCACCCCGGAGAGCAACATGGCAGCCTATTTGGAATTTATTTGACTTCTCGGCTATCAAGCTCCAGCAAGATTTGGGTGCACATGGTGATGCTGGTTTCCATCAGATCTCTTTTTTAAAATTTTAATTTTTTGACACCAAAAACATTTTTTATTGGGGTAGAGCCAGTTAACAATGTTGTGGTAGTTTCAGGTGAGCGGTGAAGGGACTCAGCTATACACGTACATGTATTTGTCTCCCCCCACCCTCCCTGCCATCCAGGCTGGCACATAACATTGGGCAGCACTCTTTGTGCTATACAATAGGCCCGTGAGTTCATTTCCTAAGTCTGTGAGCCTCTTCATCAGATCTCTTTTAAAATGGCTTTGCCTTGCTTCCTTCAGAGAAGTGCCATCCGATAGAACCATGATGGGAGCCATATACTTAATTTTTAATTTACCAGTAACTGCCTTAGTAAATGAAACAGGTGACATTAAATTTAATACTGCATTTTGTTTAACCCGATATATCCCAAATAATGTCATTTTAATATCTTACCAACATAAAAAATTATTAGTGAGGTATTTTACATTCTTGATTTTCATACTAAGTCTTCAAAATCTGTTGGGTACTTGACACTTAGGACACATGTGAATTTGAGTACTAAATTTTCATCAGAAATACTTGATCTTATTTAGAGTTCAAGAAATTTACAATGGAAAATGTGGATTCACATATCCAACTTGTTTGAAACATACTTAAAACTTTTTAAGAACTAAATTGAGTACCCCTCTCAAGTCAATTTTCTTTGTATATCCATAGTAATAAAACTGATTTATCAGTGAAGAATGAACTGATGTGATTTTGGAGCAGAGTGAAAAGTAGTCCTACCAAATAAGGCTGTGTTTAATGAAAAAAGATTTCATGTTACTTTCATCTTCAAATTTAACTTAGGTTTGGTGAAAGTTACATCACATTAGGACTTCCGTGGTGGTCCAGTGACTGAGGCGCCCCTCTTCCACTGTGGAGGACATGAGTTCCATCCCTAGTTGGGGAACTAAGAGCCCATGTGCTGTATGGCATGTCCAAAAAAACCAAAATAAGCTAACTAAATCTTAAAAAAAAAAATTGTGTCAAATTTAAAATTCACCTTCTCAATCACAGAGACCACAATTCAGATGCTCAGTTCAATCATGTGGGGCCACTTTAGAATATTTAAGGCCCCGTCAAATTGAAAAGAACAATTGTGGATTTTTTTCCACAATACCTGTGTGTGGCTATTTTCAAGGGTTTTGTTTTAAAGGCGCACACGTGTGTCTGTGTGTGCATGTCTGCATGTGTGTATGTCTTCATTAACTCCATCTCTGACTCTTTGGGATTATCACTGCTGTGTCCCTACCTTTTAACTGCTGCTGCTAAGTCACTTCAGTCGTGTCTGACTCTATGTGACCCCATAGACGGCAGCCCACCAGGCTCCCCTGTCCCTGGGATTCTCCAGGCAGAACACTGGAGCGGGTTGCCATTTCCTTCTCCAATGCATGAAAGTGAAAAGTGAAAGTGAAGTCGCTCAGTCCTGTCCGAATCTTTGCGACCCCATGGACTGCAGCCCACCAGGCTCCTCCATCCATGGGATTTTTCAGGCAAGAGGACTGGAGTGGGGTGCCATTGTTTTCTCCGACCTTTTAACTGCAGTGGGTTTTATTTCCTTCCTTTCTGATACTGTTTTTCATCTCATGCTCCATCCAGCTTTTTTTATTTCCCCTCTCTCCTGCTTTCCTATCTGACTTTCCATCATGAACGGGTCACAAAGTGTAATTTTAAGAGAATAGAATTTTTTTTTAGGGCAAGTTTTAGGATCACAGCAACACTGAGTGGCATGTATGGAGATTTTCCATGTACTTCCTCCCCCCACACATTTGTATCCACCCCAATCATCAACGTCTCCCACCAGAGCAGTGTACTTGTTCTACTTGGTCAGCCTACACTGATACATCCTTATCACCCAAAGTCTGTAGTTCACCTTAGAGTTCACTCTTGATGTTGTGTGTTCAGTGGTTTTGGACAAATGTCTAATGAATGTATCCGTCACTGTGGTATCATACAGAGTATTTTCACTGTCCTAAAGCTTTTTTGTGTTCACCTTGTTAAATAATTATTTTTTGTATTGAATAATTTTGAATTCCCAGTAGTAAAAAAAAATAAAAAGGTAGTGTAGATTTTTTCCCTCACTCTAAAGTAAAATGTAAGCAAACTTAAACAACTAAACCCTTGGAGCCCTTGATTGATTTCCTTTTCTTGAAGGTCATAGACTAACAAAGGGGGAAAACATCCCTGCTACTGAATCCATCTGAGATCTGCTGGGCACTCGGTGTTGGGTTTTGCTGAGAAGACTGCTGGGATGGTCATTTGTTTTTTTTGCTCTGACCCCAACAATTGACTTCTGTTTTGAAAAGAAAAAGAACACAGAAATCTCTCAGATCTTCTGTCCTGGTACAGGGCGGAGGGAGGTCAGCTCTGCTTTGTGGGGTGATGGTTGCCATGGAAAGTGATAATCAGCATCGAAGCCAAGGATGTGAGATGTTTATGAGGCTGAGGGACAGGTCAGCTGGGACTGGGTGTTGTCACTGGACAAGACCTTGGGGGAGAGGGACCTGAGGCAGGGCCCTCAAGTTAACTTGGGCCAGTAGATGTATGACCTTGAGCAAGTCGGTCTCCTCCTTGGGCCTCAGCTTCCTTCCTCATCGTCAGATTGAGCTGTACTGTGTGTGCTTCCTCTACCATATTGGCCTGTGAGACCAGATCTACTTCTCAGAGCACTCATTCCTACCACCGGGCGGCACCCAGTTACAGGACTGAGAAGAGGTTAAATCAAGCAGTTCCATTATTAAAAGCAATGGGGAGAAGGGAGAAAATAGCTAATGCATCTCCATGTTCCATTTTCACTCCCCAAATAATTCACGTCTGTGTGAGTCGTTTTTGCTTGACCTGTCATGACCTAAACGTGTATTCACCATCAGATACCCACACACCCACATCATCCAGATGTCTGGCCCAGTTATGGCCTGGGTGAGCTTTCCTCTGAGCTCACTCTGAGCTTTCCTCTGCAGCTGGCAGGAGAGGCAGACTGGGGCCTCTTGGGATGTGGATGTCTTGGGAGCATTTTGCATAGTTCATCTTACTCAGTTTGCCAAGTGTTTATTGAGTTATCTACTTACTTATCTTTAAACCTATGTTTTTAAGCTCATATTTTGTGCCAGGTCCTGAAATAAGCCTTTTTTTTTTTTTTAAATAAGCCTTTTATAAAGATCAGCTCATTGACTTATATGTTAAGATAAACAGATCCTTTTAAGAAAATGTCACAAACACAGTTCTTATCATCCAGAAACTTATAGAATACTTTGAGTTGTATAATATGTCTGCAGGAAACAATGAAGAGTTCAAGGTATTTTTTTTTTAAGTGCATAAATGATAATATAGTCAGTAAGTGCTTCAGACATTCAGGGAGGAGAGAGATCATTTAGGACTAAAATTAAGTCATGAAGGTATTTCTCACACGTGGAGAGGAAGGAAGATAGTTTTTTGAGTAGGAATAATATGGGTTAAAGTTTTCGTTATGATCGACTGGTAGGTATATGGCAAGTAAAAGACACAGGTACGTTGTTGAATGAACAGATCAATGACTTCAGGTTTCAGGTTGGGTGACCGAACCTAGTCAGGCCGTTGGCGCAAGAAGAATGGTGATCGTGGTTTCTGTTTTGGGGGAGGTAGTGTTTGTGATGATGACATGGCCACTTGGAGATGCTTGTGGACATGTGAACTGCAGTGTAGTTGAGAAACTGAGGGAAGAATACAGACTTGAGAGTCATGGAATAGAGGTGATCATAAAGTCATAAGATAGGATTTTGTTTCCTAAATGAAAGAGGAGCGTGACGCCTGGAGTCATGTGAAGTGCACAGGGCTTGCACTTGGGGGAAGAAGGAGTCGGCAAAGGGCTCAGAGAAGGGATAAATGGACACGTGGGAGGAAAGCAAAGAAAAGCATCACGTGGAGGGATCAAGGAGTCAGGTTTCCTGGTGTGGCCGACACCTGTGCCGCCTGATGGCAAGAGGTGCACAGAAAGGCTGGAGGCAGAGCCCAGGGTCCTTCTGGATGAGAACGAACAAAGGACTTTGTGGAAAGGGGTCTGTTCTTTGTTATGCTCACTGGTAATTTTGCTCAGAGCCCTGGGTGTTACATGATTGCTACCAAGGGCTGAACTTTCGAGTACATTTTATAAAATAGGAAAACACAACAAAAAAGGCTCTGAGAGCCTATTGAGTTTACAGCATGGAGAAGAATCACTGAGGTCTCAGAACTCTTCCCCTTGCCTCTGAGCATCTTCTTCTGCAAACACTCTCGTTTCTGCAAATAATGTGCATATGTTTTCACTTGTCCCCAAGCTCAGATGCAGCCACACTGAGCTCATCAGCCAGTGCCCCGACAGAGCTCTGTATTATTTGGGAGTGTCTAGATTTGCCAGCTGAAATAGAGGCAAGAGAATCAGCATGCTATGAGCAGATCTGCTTCCACACCTTCCCCAGATCCATATTCACTGTGTCCAATGAATTTCATTATGGCGCATGGCTGAAATGTCACGTGGAATTAGATGTAAATCCAGTTCCATTATGTAAACAAGCACCATTTTGATCTCATTCCAGAACCACCATCAGACTGGATAAGGGTTAGGAGGTAGAGATGGAAATAATACATTTTGGGAAATGATGTTTTAGGGTTTTTTTTCCCCTGAAATCTGATTAAACCTGTAACTTCTGGAGATTTCTACTGACTCAACTAGTGTCCATCTAGCTTTGGTTTAGCCCAGCCTACAGTTTATTCAAATATGTTTCTGAAGGGGTTGATCCTGAGTAAGAATCAGATTCTTGCAGGTCCTAGATATCAGTGAAAGAATGGCAGCAACTTCTGTCTGTTTTTGTTGATACTCATTCTACTGGAGCCATGCTTATTTTAGTTCAACTCAAATCATATCATCAAATATTTATTATTCCCTGAGTAAAATGGAATTGAAAAATACTTATAGGTGAGTGACCCCTTTTCTTACATTGATGGAAGTGGCAAGTTTTTCATTCATGATTTCAGCAAGTATCTTTCAGGTCCAATTTATCAGGCAGAGTGTTGTGGGGACCACAGAAGGCTATCTGGGGGTGGTGTCCATTCTCCAGGAGTTTTAGCCTATATGGAGAGATGAGAATAACTCAAATAAAAGGGTTTAAAAATAATCTGGCTAAATATATAAAGCATGTTATAATATAGCCTGTGTGCTTAGGAATTAAAAGTAAGTTAAGTAATATTAAGTGATGCAGGTCACCAGAGACAGCTGGTTAGAGGGGTCAGGTGGTGGACTGGATGAGCCACACAGCCAGTGAATGGTGTGCCCAGGGTTTGAACCCAGCTGTTGCTGACTTGAGAGCTGGCACCTCTTCAGGGGTCACCTCACCAGCAGGGATGCCCACGTGTGCAGTTCTGGGAATGCTCCTGGGAGGAGCAAACTGTGTCTTTGGAAGTGTGAATGTTGAGTTCAGAAGCACTCAAGCAAGGGAGGAATTCTGATTTGAACAAGGGCACAGGGTGGTGGAATAATTGGAGAAGAAATCTGAGTTTGGAAGGTGCTTCAGAGTTCTGAGGGTCCCGTGGAACCACTCCCAGGCCTCAGGTGGAGGGGCCTGGCTACCACCACCTCAGCCTTCTGCTGGAACCCAGTACATCATCTGTGTGAAATAGGAGCACAGCGAACCTACAGGGTCAGCCTTCCTGGTCCTTATCACCGCCCACTGCCCAGGCTAAGGCTGCCAGGTTACATGCAGGACACTTGGTTACATCTGAGTTTTGGATAAACAACAAACGTCTTTTTAGTCTAAGTATGTCCCCTACAGTGTCCAAGACATCCTGATGCTAAACTTACTGTTCATCTGAAATTTGACTGTAAGTGGGCATGCTGTCTTTTTGTTTGCTATTCCTGGACCCAGGCTTCTGCCTTCTTTGGGGACAGGTTTCTGGCCTGCTTGCTTCTTCTCTTGCACCTGAGTCCCGTCTGTTAGGCAGATTAGTAGAGGTTCAGGCCACTGTTACAGCACTCATGCATTAATGTATTGGCTCTTCATCCTAACCCTTTGAGTGTGTGTGTGCTAAGTCGCTTCAGTCATGTTTGACTCTTTGCAACCCTATGGACTGTAGCCCACTGGGCTCCTCTGTCCATGCGATTCTCCAGGCAAGAGTACCAGAGTGGGTTGCCATGCCCTCTCCAGGGGATCTAACAACCCAGGGATCGAACCTGTGTCTCTTACGCCTCTTACAGTGCTTTAACCGTCTTCATCAAGTGGAGCCATGACCAGCGAGCCTCAGGGTTTCCAACAAACCTTTTTCCCACAGGACAGGACCCAGTGGGTCTAATCTCACTACGATCTCCACTTACGGGGGACATTTCTCCAAACTCCAGTTTGTGGGAAAGGAAGATCTACCTTCACAGACCTTTACTTTTGGTGTTTCCCTAAAGGGCCAGCTTTAACAGGCTTTGCTGCCGAGTTCGACCCTGGAGATACAGTGATTGGTAAGAGACTCTCAGTCTAACTGGGATGAGACCCCCCTCTGTCCCCAAGGAGGGAGCACTGTCTTTGCCAGAAAATTCTATGCCAGAGACAAAAACAAACAAACATGCAAACAAAAACACCCCACAGGCATCAGAGTTCAGTTGAGTTCAGTTTAGTTGCTCAGTTGTGTCTGACTCTTTGTGACCCCATGGATCGCAGCACGCTAGGCCTTCCTGTCTGTCACCAACTCCTGGCGTTTACCAAAACTCATGTCCACTGAGTCGGTGATACCATCCAACCATCTCATCCTCTGCCGTGCCCTTCTCCTCCTGCCCTCAATCTTTCCCAGCATCAAGGTCTTTTCAAATGAGTCAGCTCTTCCCATCAGGTGGTCAAAGTATTGGAGTTTCAGCGTCAGCATCAGTCCTTCCAGTGAACACTCAGGGCTGATCTCCTTTAGGATGGACTGGTTGGATCTCCTTGCAGTCCCAGGGACTCTCAAGAGTCTTCTCCAACACCACAGTTCAAAAACATCAATTCTTCGGTGCTCAGCTTTCTTTATAGTCCAACTCTCACATCCAAACGTGACTACTGGAAAAACCATAGCCTTGACTAGATGGACCTATGCTGACAAAGTAATGTCTCTGCTTTTTAATATGCTGTCTAGGCTGGTCAAACTTCCCTGCAAAGGAGTAAGCATCTTTTAATTTCATGGCTGCAATCACCATCTGCAGTGATTTAGGAGCCCCCAAAAGTAAAATCAGCCACTGTTTCCCCATCTATTTGCCACAGAGTGTTGGGACCAGATGCCATGATCTTAGTTTTTTGAATGTTGAGTTTTAAGCCAACTTTTTCACTCTCCTCTTTCTCTTTCATCAAGAGGCTCTTTATTTCTTCTTTACTTTCTGCCATAAGGGTGGTGTCAGCTGCATATCTGAGGTTATTGATATTTCTCCCGGCAATCTTGATTCCAGCTTGTGCTTCCTCCAGCCCAGCGTTTCTCATGATATACTCTGCATATAAGTTAAATAAGCAGGGTGACAATATACAGCCTTGACGTACTCCTTTTCCTATTTGGAACCAGTCTGTTGTACCATGTCAAGTTCTAACTGTTGTTTCCTGACCTGCATACAGATTTCTCAAGAGGCAGGTCAGGTGGTCTGATATTCCCATCTCTTTCAGAATTTTCCACAGTTTATTGGGATCCACACAGTCAAAGGCTTTGGCATAGTCAAGAAAACAGAAATAGATGTTTTTCTGGAACTCTCTTGCTCTTGTAATGATCCAGCGAATGTTGGCAATTTAATCTCTGGTTCTTCTGCCTTTTCTAAATCCAGCTTGAACATCTAGAAGTTTACAGTTCACATATTGTTGAAGCCTGGCTTAGAGAATTTTGAGCATCACTTTACTAGCATGTGAGATGAGTGCAATTGTGCAGTAGTTTGAGCATTCTTTGGCATTGCCTTTCTTAGGGATTGTAATGAAAATTGACCTTTTCCAGTCCTGGGGCCACTTCTGAGTTTTCCAAATTTGTTGGCATATTGAGTGCAGCACTTTCACAGCATCACCTTTTAGGATTTGAAAGAGCTCAACTGGAATTCCATCACCTCCACTAGCTTTGTTCATAGTGATGCTTCCTAAGGCCCACTTGACTTCACATTCCAGGATGTCTGGCTCTAGGTGAGTGATCACACCATTGTGATTATCTGGGTCATGAAGATCCCTTTTGTACAGTTCCTCTGTGTATTCTTGTCACCTCTTCTTAATATCTGATGCCTCTGTTAGGTCCATTCCATTTCTGTCCTTTTTTGGCCCATCTTTGCATGAAATGTTCCCTTGGTATCTCTAATTTTCTTGAAGAGATCTCGAGTCTTTCCCATTCTATTGTTTTCCTCTATTTGCAGCAAATATGGCAGGTAGGAACTTCCCTGGTGGTCCAGTGGTTAAGACTTCGCCATGCGATGCAGGGGGTTGTGGGTTCGATCCCTGCTCAGGGAACAAAGATCCTTCATACCTCGCTGCCAAAGAATCAAAACATAAAATAGAAGCAGTATTGTAACAGATGCATTTAAGACTTAAGAAAAATGACAAAGTGGCCTGGCCAGTGCATGTGGACAGATGTTCAGGGAAACATACGATCTGTGTAGCTGGGAATGGGCTGCAATGCAAAATGCTACTGGACAGGATCAGGGTAGCGCGAGAGGGTGAAGAAAGTGCAAGGTTCTCATAGGTCCTGAAGTTCTACAGCTGGAGACATTTCAATGAACATTTATTGACAGGACCTACTAGGTGCATGATGTAGAGTTCCCAGGTAACTACTTAGCCTGCAAGATTCCTGTGTAAGTAAAAATTATTAACTCATGAACCCATAATTATTAAGTAAAATAATGACAGTAATAACTCCAGAGCATACTTATAAAACAAAATTAGAGCATTTATTACCCCAGGTCTAATTTAATTTATCGACCCCAAATTGTAATTTACTGTTTGTTACAGTGAGTCCCAACCCACAGCCAAGGTTAACACACTCTCATTTCTTTAACTTATTAGTAGACTTGACCTTAAAGTGACATTTTTTTCTCAGGCTGCTTCCTCCTGGGCTTTTCACCTGAGGATGTCAGCAGCTGCACCCTGGAACTCACAAGAGGGGCAGCACAGTTGACTGCTCCCAGGGGTCAAGGGAAGTCACTTCTCTTTGAAATTTCAATCAACTTGATGCTTCTATTTATCATTGAGTTCTTTTACTTTTCGCTTAGGAGAAAGACGTTTCTCCACGGTTTCTATTTGCTTAAGGCTTAAGAAATGGGATGCTATTCTTTATTGGTGTTCTTTTTCAAGCTGCTGTGAGATAACAAGAGACAGATTTTGTTAAGCTACAGAACTGACTTGATGAGAGGCAGCTGGTGAAACGAAAAGAGGGCTCCACTGTGAGCCTGTTGGTCTGTAGGCCCCTCTCCCTGCTGGGCTGCCCTGGGGGCAGGCACTAGGTCAGGATGGGAAAGATGCTGAGGAATGGGGACTTTTGCAGTGGGAGCGGCTGCCTGCACTTCCATGTGAAGTCTGGACTTCCATCTCCTTCCCCATCTGGGTGTCTGAGCCCTCTCTCCTGCATAGCAGCTCTGAAACCCAAACTGCTTCATCTGCTAATATTGAACATGTTTGCTGTTCTCAAAAGGAACACGGCAGCCATGTGAAACTGTGAACTCTTCAATAACCCAAAGGAGAACCGGTCAAGATGTGAGAGTAGCTCTAGTAGTAAGGTTGAGAATTGAGATGAGAATTCCTTGGGCCTGTATTTCTGTTCCCGTGGACTTGATCTCTATCTGGACCTTGGAGGTAGAAAGTAGACTGTTCCATAGATTGAAGGTAGAGGTTTAAAGCTTTGTGATCATCTTAGTTGCTCATGTGTTATCTACTAAGTCTACACATCTCCTGGAGCTGTTTAGCTTTTGCATCTGTATAATTTTTGGATCAGAGATGCAGGATGTAAAAACTGAGAGACCATGGAGATTGTTTAGTTCTGTCTCTTTCCTGGCAGTCTCACCACGTTAAAGGGTGTCCAGGGTCAGTAGTGGTACAGATGGAACCAAGCGTCCTGATCCTCCATCTAGGGCTCTTTGCTGGTTTTGTCCACTTGCCCAACTTCATTCTCCAGGCCCTGGGAGGCTGACCTTGATGGGCTGCATTACCTCCACTCACTAACTCTCAGCTTTCCATCTGGGTTTGGCCAATGGGAAGCATGGCCAAAAATGGAGGAGGCCAGAGGAAAGAGGGGGTGGTCTCCATCGACACTGCACCCCACCTGCTGCGTCCTCCAGTGCAGTGGTGTTGGATTCTTCAAGGCGCGGGTCCTGCCAGGGAGCCCTTTTCTGCTGCTCTGGCTCTTCCCAGCCTCACAGTTCCCTTCTCTTGTCCATCAGGGGCAGTGATAGAGTCCCCCTCATTGCCAGTCCCTCAGTGCTTCACTGTCCCTTAAATTCTGCATAGAACTGTTAATGCCCTTCCTAAGACTCCCTTCAGTCAAGTCCTTTTGAGTATGTTCTCCATACCCTGCTAGGCCCTTACAGTTCTTCCCTCCTCCCTGGGATGTTGGATCTTAAGTCAGCAGCCTCACCAGCCTCAGGCTTCTGCTCTTTCTAATCCTCTGTAGCAGGTGTATCTTGTTTTTACACAATAGCTGTGCTCTAGAAAATGCATTAACTTACACATGTATTAAGTTGAGCTCCTATTTTTCTATACTATTTTTCATTTCAGATATACATTTCCCTTCAGTTTTGAATGCTTTTATAATGAGTAGTAGCTCCTGAGACTAGGGACCTATAATCCCACCACAAACAGAGCACTCAGGTCCCAGGCAAAGACAGAAGCCTCTTGGTAAAAGGACTTTGGTCACCCTGTCTCCTTATTCTTTTCTGCCTTCCAACTTTTTGCTTATTGGTGAGTTTGACTTTTTGCCTTTCAAAATGGTTCCAAAAGTGGGGCTCATCTGGACTCTACTAGTAAAGTAGAAAAGAACATTCCTGATGGGGAGGAAGGATAATTATCTTGTTGTATTTTTTGACTTTGCTTATTTTTATTGAGGCAACATTGATTTATAACGTTATGTAAGTTTCTTGTGTACATTGTATTTCTATATCTGTATACCCTACAATGTGCTCACGACCAAAAATTTATTTTCAGTTTGTCACTGTTTAGCTGGTGTCCTTGACCCATGTTCCTTCCCCCACCACCCCTTCCTCTCTGATAACCGCTATTATGTTCTCTGTACCTACATGTTTGTTTCTGTTCATTTTTTAATGTTTCATATGAGTGAAATCATTGGTAAATCTAACTTATTTCATTTAGCACAATACCCTCCAAGTGCATCCCTGTTGCTGCAAAAGGCAAGATTTCATTCTTTTCATGGCTGAGTAATACTCCATTGTGTGTGCACATACATAGACACACATATATGTATGAGGATGTGTGTGTACACACACATACACACACACTAGTATGTTTGACATTGGTCTTCAGTTCAGTTCAGTTGCTCAGTCATGTCCCACTCTTTGTGACCCCATGGACCGCAGCACGCCAGGCTTTGCTGTCTGTCAGTAACTTCCGGAGTTTGCTCAGTCTCACATCCATCAAGTTGGTGATGCCATCCAACCATCTCATCCTTTGTCGTCCCCTTCTCCTCTTGCCTTCAATCGTTCCCAGCATCAGGGTCTTTTCCAGTGAGTCAGTTCTTCGCATCAGGGGGCCAAAGTACTGGAATTTCACCTTTAGCATCAGTCCTTCCGATGAATATTCAGGGTTGATTTCCTTTAGGATGGAGTGGTTGGATCTTCTTGCAGTCCAAGGGACTCTCAAGAGTCTTCTCCAACACCACGGTTCAAAAGCATCAATTCTTCGGTGCTCAGCTTTCTTTATAGTCCAACTCTCACATCTGTACATGACTACTGGAAAAACCATAGCCTTGAGTAGACGGACCTTTGTTGACAAAGTAATGTCTCTGCTTTTTAATATGCTGTCTAGATTGGTCATAGCTTTTCTTCTAAGGAACAAGCATCTTTTAATTTCATGGCTGCAATCACCATCTGCAGTGATTTTGGAGCCCAAAAAAATAAAGTCTGTCACTGTTTTCATTGTTTCCCCATCTATTTGCCATGAAGTGATGGGACCGGATGCCATGACCTTAATTTTCTGAATGTTGAGTTTTAAGCCAACTTTTTCACTCTCCTCTTTCACTTTCATCAAGAGGGTCTTTAGTTCTTCTTCGCTTTCTGCCATAATAGTGGTGTCATCTGCATATCTGAGGTTATTGATATTTCTCCCAGCAATCTTGATTCCAGCTTGTGCTTCCTCCAGCCCAGCGTTTCTCATGATGTACTCTGCATATAAGTTAAATAAGCAGGGTGACAATATACAGCCTTGACGTACTCCTTTTCCTATTTGGAACCAGTCTGTTGTACTATGTCCAGTTCTAACTGTTGCTTCTTGACCTGCATACAGATTCCTCAGGAGGCAGGTAAAGTGATCTGGTATTCCAATCTCTTGAAGAATTTTCCACAGTTTGTTGTGATCCACACACTGTTCTTAATGATGTCTTTATAGATCTGTCTCAGGTAAGTGAAACAGAAGCAAAAGTGAGTGAGTGGGAATATACTAAGCTAAAATGCTTCTGTACAGCAAAGGGAGACCATTAGAAAAATGAAAAGTAAACAACCAAATGGGAGAAATGATACATCTGATAAGGTGTTAATATCTAAAAAAAAATCTGAAGGATTCATGCAACTCAATGACAAAAAACCAAGCAAGTCAGTTAAAAAAAACAGGTAGCAGTGCTTTCTTTCTTAAGAGGGCAGTGACCTCTCTTGTGTGAGTGGCATCTGAGCATGGGAGCTTGGGCATCTCTGGCAAAGTGGAGAGGAAATGGGGGTGGGGAAAGAGCGTTCAGAGGTGAACCCTAACAGGTGATGCCCATGAGGCTAAGTGCCCATCAGTGCTGACTTGAGGTTCCTGCGAGAGATGGCTCCACTCCCCTCGACGTCTTCATTGCTCTCCTTCTCACTTGAAATTAGAAGCTTGTTTATTGTAAGTAGAATTCAAAAGGGATGATTGAGAGAACTGAGTCCTAATTTTCACAGTGCTTAGATTCCAGTATCTAAATAAAGGTGACCCAATTTTAACAGCAGCTGAAAATTCAAAATCTGGACTTATAAAATATATGAATCAAGGGGCAGTCTTTCTCCATTGTTGTTGGTGTTTAGTCATTACATCGTGTCTGACTCCTTGCAACTCTATGGAGTGCAGCACAACAGGCTTCCCTGTCCTTCACTATCTCCTGGAATTTGATCAGACTCATGTCCATTGAGTTGGTGATGCCATCCAACCATCTCATTCTCTGCTGCCCTCTTCTACTTTTGCCTTCAATCAAGGTCTTATCCAATGAGTCGCCTCTTCACATCAGGTGACCAAAGTATTGGAGCTTTAGCTTCAGCATCAGTCCTTCCAATGAATATTCAGTGTTGGTTTCTTTTAGGATGGACTGGTTTGATCTCCTTGCTGTCCAAGGGACTCTCAAGAGCCTTCTCCAGCACCACAGTTCTAAAGCATCAATTCTTCAGCACTCAGCCCTCTTTCTGGTCCAACTCTCACATTCCTGCATGACTACTGGAAAAACCATCTTTGACTATATAGACCTTTGTCAGCAAAGTGATGTCTCTGTTTTTTAATATGCTATCTAGGTTTGTGATAGCTTTCCTACCAAGGAGCAAGCACCTTTTACTTTCATGGTTACAGTCACCATTCACAGGGATTTTGGAGCCCAAGAAAATAAAATCTGTCACTGCTTTCACTTTTTCCCCTTCTATTTGCTATGAAGTGATGGGAGTGGAAACCAAGATCTTAGTTTTTTGAATGCTGAGTTTTAAGCCAGCTTTTTCACTCTTCCTCTTTCACCCTCATCAAGAGGCTCTTTAGTTCCTCTTCACTTCATGCCATTAGAGTGGTATCATCTGCATATCTGAGGTTGATATTTCTCCTGGCAATCTTGATTTCACTTGTGATTTCAGCCAGCCCTGCACTTCGCATGATGTATTCTGCATAGAAGTTAAATAAGCAGGGTGACAATATACAGCCTTGACATACACCTTTCGCACACTTTTTTGCTTAACAGTATGAAAAATTCTTTATATTCCGTGAGTATTTCAAATCACTGACTCTACCCAATAGACATCAGGGAAACTTCATGTGTTCCCATCCACTGTCTCTAGAAAAGCTACCACTGAAGTGGAGAAGTAACTGCGGGGTCAATAGGCGGAGAGGATTTCATATACGAAGGCTGACTTTGCACGTGATTTCAGGAGCATAATGTCAGCCTTTGCCTGTGTCTTTTTCGTTTTTCTCTGCTCCTGGCAGGGTGTCTGCCAGTGGGATCCGGGCCCCAGAGGTAGGGCTGGGGTACTGTAGCTGAGTCCTCTTCATCCTGGAAGAAGAGCGGGATAACGCTGTGTGAGAAGCTGCTTAGTGCCAGGTCAGAGTCCAGCCTCGAAGAAACTGGGATACTTTGCTTGTTGATTTTGCTAAGACTTTGGGATTGTTGAAGAGCTGGGTCACAGGAAAGAAAAAGGCTGAAAAGCAGAGACCAGAAACAGTGGTTTTCAAACCTTTTGGTTTCATGAACAAAATCCTTCCCCCTTAAAAGGGGCAGCATTGGATCCCTAACCAGTCTTATCATTTATGCGGCCCAGGGGAGCCCAGGTGCCACCTGCAGTATGGTGGAATAAAAGTGTTGCCTCATGCAGAAGGGTCCCTTTCACTTGAAGATTTGGAATGAAGAGTTAAGTAGGTGATAAGTCATTAAAAAAAAACATTATTTGGGGGGCTTCCCTGGCGGCTCAATGGTAAGGAATCCACCTGCCAGTACAGGCGACGCGGGTTTGATCCTTGGTCTGGAAAGATCCCACGTGCCTTGAGCCACTAAGCCCGTGCTCTAGAGCCCTTGAGCTGCAATTACTGAGCCTACATACCCTAGAGGCTGAGCTCTGCAACAGGGGAAACGACCACATGAGCAGCCCATGCATTGCAAGTAGAGAGTAGCTCCCGCTTACCGCAACGACAGAAAGCCCACACAGCAGCAAAGACCCAGCACCACCAAAACAAAACCTTATTTTCAAATGAATAAACACAGATATAAAGTAGAGTGCAAAACTCAGAAAGCAATCCTGTATGTGTTTAGATAAAACCATGAGACCTCAGAGAAATTCTACACTTACTCTGCCCACTTTGGGATAGCCCTAGAGGTATGTCTTCATTCTCAGGAGTGTTTTCATTAAAAAATTACAGAAATGCTATAGCATGCTTAGTCACTCAGTTGTGTCCAACTCTGTGACCCCATGAACTGTAGCCTGCCAGGTTCCCCTCTCCATGGGATTCTCCAGGCAAGAATACTGGAGTGGGTAGCCATTGCCTTCTCCAGGGTGAAATTCTATAGAGATGAGGCTTAAAATGGTTAGTGAAAGATAATATAGGCTTTCTGGTAAGAAAGCTTTAAGATTTATTAAATTGAAAAGGAGATCATTTGTCATAATGTAAGTGGTAATCCAAGTTCAGCCTTAGTCATTGAAAAGAATTGAGAATTTAATTCTACAATTAAAAAGAAACCCAAACTTAATGAACACATTCCTTGCAGTCAAAAACTGGTAGAGTGCAGCCTGATTTCTGCATAATTGCTTTGTTTGGGGTACAGAGTTTTTGAAATACAATTTGCATGCCAGTTTGTGAGGGGGAGGGAGCGGATGTGGTCTCCTCCTCCTTCTTGCCTTTATGTTGTAAAGGCATTCCCCTGGGCCACCCTTGAAATGATCAAATTCTAAGCTAAAGCTGGCTTCCCTGGTGGCTCAGATGGTAAAGAATCTGCCTGCAATGCTGGAGACCTGGGTTCCATCCCTGGATTGGGAAGATCCCCAATCCTGGAGAAGGAAATGGCTGCCCATTCCAGGATTCTTGCCTGGAGAACTCCATGGACAGAAGAGCCTGGTGGGCTATAGCCCATGGGGTCACAAAGAGTAGGAGATGACTGAATGACTAATGCTCTAGGATGACTAGGATGAAGCAGGGGTCGGAGTTAGAATCTTTGTCTGCAAGAAAAGAGAGCATTGGACTATGGGTGGAACTTTTGGATAGTAGGGAATGGGACAGAGCAGGCACAGAAATTGTGGATGTAGGGGAGGGCCTCAAGAGCAGACACTGTCAATCATCTGTGGTCCAAGGCTAACCAGACATCAGGATGGGAAATCTAAACTCAGCAAGTAGTTGAGAGCAGTGATGAGTAACCATGATCATCATCTCATCTCCCAGAGTCAGAGCACCTGCTGTGCTCCAGGCCCTCAGTTATCTGTTTCCACCCTTATCATGATTCCAGGGGATGGAACAAGGACCAGAGGATGGGAAAGTGGAGTCCAGCGCTAGAGTTCCCAAAGTGAAAATGTGGGAGAGATAGGGACCATGTGCTCCACCTATCACAGCTGTGTTTGTGGTTGCTTTTTTCTTTCTTTAAAAAAGTCACTTTATTGAGTTATGATGGACATGCAAAAAGCTGTATATTTTTGATGCTCACAATTTGAAGGATTTGGAGATAAGTATACACTATGAAGGGCTTCCCTGGTAGCTCAGCTGGTAAAGAATCCTCCTGCAATGCAGGAGACCCCAGTTCAGTTCCTGGGGCAGGAAGAAGGGAGAAGGGATAGGCTACCCACTCCAGTATTCTTGGGGTCCCCTGGTGGCTCAGACAGTAAAGAATCCACCTGCAATGCAGGAGACCTGGGCTCGATCCCTGGGTTGGGAAGATCCCCTGGAGGAGGGCATGGCAACCCACTCCACTATTCTTGCCTGGAGAATCCCCATGGACAGAGGAGCCTGTCCTCCTACATGGACTCCATGGGCTACACTCCATGGGGTCACAAAGAGTCAGCCACGACTGAGTGACACTCAGCACAGTACAGCTTACACCTGTGAAACCGTCACCATGATACATGCCATAAACCTATCCATCATCTCTAACAGTTTCTTCCCGCCTTCTTATTTATCATCATCATCATCATTTTCTGATAAGGGCACTTGATATAAGTGGTCTCTTACCACATTTGTAAGTATACATTTTTTTGTCATTTGATTTTAGAAATTTTTTTTATTGAAATATAGTTGATTAACAGTGTTGTGTTAGTTTCAGGTATAAAGCACAGTGATTCAGTTTTGCACATATATATATATTCTTTTTTGCATTCTTTTCCATTATAGGTTATTATAAGATATTAAGTATAGTTTCCTGGGCTATACAGTAGCTCTTTGTTGGTTATTTATTATAGTACATTACTGTTAACTGTAGGAACTGTGCTGTACGGTAGATCTCTAGGATGTATTCACTTGTGTAATTGAAACTTTGCTCTCTTTCATACCTCCCTATTTTCCCTGCCTCAGCCCCCGGCAGCCACCATTCCATCTCTGTTGCTGCCATCTTTCAACCTTGCGTGTATCAGTCTCTTCTACCGTCTGGCAATAGGAGAAATTACCATTTTGTATTGCAAGCATCATGGAATCTTATCTCTTAGACCTGGAAGAATCTTGCTAGGTTGTCAGGTCCAGCCCCCCAATTCCAAGAAAATAAGAAATTTTGGGGGTCATTATCCATGGCCACCAAGGCAGCTCAGGCCAGAAAAAAGGCTTAGACACTTGAGAGTGTTAGGGTGAAAAGGACCTTAGAGGTTTTTCAGTTCCTACTCCTAATTTTCAGACAAAGGAACTGTTTCTGGAGGGTCTTCAAGGAGAGAAGGTAAAATTAGAACCTGTTTGCTGGTGGCTCAGAAGGTAAAGAATCTGCCTACAATGCAGGAGAAGTGTATTCCGTCTCTGGGTTGGGAAGATTCCCCTGGAGGAGGAAATGGTAACCCACTTCAGCATTCTTGCCTGGAGAATTCCATGGACAGGGGAGCCTGGCGAGCTGCAGTCCACGGGGTCACAGGGTCAGACACAACTGAACACCAATGCACTCATATTGCAAGCCCAGGTTGTTTGTACCACACCAGGGACCTTGAGGCATCTTTTAAAAAGTAGTCTCACCTGGTGAATCCTTTTGAGTTGCACGTTTCTCTCTGGGTTCAGCAAATGCCCACTTGTTCAGGCTCTGATTGCCATCTACAGAAAATCAGGTTTGGTGCTCTCTTGCTCCCTCTGCTGGCCCTCAAGGCTGATTCCCTGAAATTGACATAGACACTTGGGCCATGAAACGACTTAAAATAAAATGGAGGCAGGCATGTGGGTTGCTTTAGAAACAAAGCAGAAAGCTACAATTTTTTTTTCTCAAACAGGCAAAGCCAATCCAATGGAAGCTTGAATATATATATGTATACATATAAATTATATTTCCAACTCCTCCACCACTCCCCACCCCCTACCTCCTGGTTTCTCTTGGCTGCACACAATGGCAAAGCAAAAATGGAAAACTTAAAAAAAAAAAAAAAGTTGACAGCATTTCTATGATTCAGCTGGCAATTTGCTACGGTATCCAGGGAGACAGCTTCTCACATACATTAGCATAATGTGAAATGGCAGCTAGAACCAGAATTTACTGTCTAAGCAACTCAGCCTGAACAGCCGTTGACGACAATGCAATTTAAAGGAAATCCAAATATTAGGCTTAAGTGACTGATACAGCCCTGAAACCTCTTCATTTTAAGCATATGGGGTCCAGTTTGTTTCCTCATTTGATTCCCCATTCTTGGGGCAGATGGCTGCAATTCAAGGTTAACAAAGAGAGATACTGTGGTCAGCTGAGATGCAATGTAGCATTCAGCTAGCCTCAGCTCACTCCAGCCCTGTTAGCACCAAAGTACATTTTCTTTCTTGATTTTTTTTTTTTTGAGATTTTCCATTTCCACTGATATCCAAATGCTGACATTTTCCTTCCTGTATCTTCCCTGTGAGCCTTGACACGAGAATGTATCTCCTTGCTCTTCTATTATCTGGACACCAAGCCACTGCCGATAGCAGCACAACCTTGAAAAAGGTTTTGTTTCTCAGCAGGAGAACCCAGCGAGCCTGGGGAAGACATCCCAATGGGTGTGATTCCTGAGAATTCAGAGGTTGTCCTGGACGGCACTCTTACTGACCTCTGGCTTCCCCAGCATTCCTCTGGCTCCTCTTTTCTCTTCCTCTGTCTGTATAATTTCCTCCCTTGAGTGGAGGATCAGGCTCCGTGGAATGGTGTCTGACATTTTCCAGGCAGATGAGACACATGGACGCAGGTGGCAGTTTCCCAGGTTCGGTCTTCCAGTTGATACCCCTTCTAATCTCCCTCAGTCTGCCACCTCTGTGATAACTGATGCCAGACTTAGAAGTCCTCGATGCCCCAGAGGCATTGTGCATGCAGATCCGAGGATGGTGGGAGGGATGGGAGGGAGGGAGTCCTCTGTGCACACAGACTCAGAGTGTAGATCATTGAGACCCCACCCCCAGGAGGTCTTGCAAGTGGACACAGAATAATAATTTTAGGCTTTGAGGCTTACCTATTCATGACAGGGAATGATCCAAGGATGTGGGTTTTCAGTTTGTTAGAGATGAACACAGAACCTGGCTGCCACTCCATAGGAATTTTCCCAGTGGTCTCTGCAATGTTAGAGGAACAGCTCCCAAAACTATTCTCACCTCCAACACCAGTTGGAAGTTTACGAACACCCATAGTCTCCCTGGCGACTCAGATGGTAAAGGATCCACCTGCAATGCAGGAGACCCAGGTTTGATCCCTGGGTCGGGAAGGGAATGGCTACCCATTCCAGTATTCTTGCCTGGAGAATTCCATGGACAGAGGAACCTGGTGGGTTACAGTCCATGGAGACACGACTGAGTGATTAAACACTTTTTTCAAGGTCTCTCTTAGCATCAGTAATTCACTAGAAAGTCTCACAGGATGTTCTGAAAGCCATTATACTCATGGTTATGGTTTATTACAGTGAGAGGATACAGAATAAAATCAGCCAAGGGAAAAAGCACAGGGCCAGAGTCCAGGAGAGTTCCAAATGTGAGGCTTCCAGTGGTCTTCTCCATGTGGAGTCATGGGAAGCACCACTTTCTTGGCATCAATGTATGATCACGTGCATGGAGTACTGCCAACCACGGCTGCCCATTGAATCTTGGTGTCTGGAGTTTTTATTCGGGCTCTGTCATCTAGGCAGAGTTGACTGACCTCATGGTTGACCTCAGTCTCCAGCCCCTCCTGACGCTGAGCTGATACCACATGACCCGAAACCTGAAGTCTAAGTCACCTCATCACACTATACTGCATGACCATAGATAGATCCTAGGCAGACAGACCTGTATTTGGTGTTATATTCCATGAGCTTAGAGAATTGCCTCCCAGAAGCCCATGACAAAGGCCAGCCTTCTCTTTGGGCAAGGTTGATTCCTTACTATGCAGCCTGTCTATACTGCTGAACCAGCTTCAAAATCTGTTCAGTTAAGGCTGAGTGTACCTGATCTGTATGAGACAGTTGGCCATTGTGAAGACGAAAGTGAAAGAACCCCAAGTGAGTGACTGGGAAGAGAAGAAAACTGTACTGGAAAGAAAGAGGGGCTGCTCTGAAGATATGAACTGCAATATTATGTATGAATAGAGCAGGAGACATGAAACCCAAAGGGTTTGTGAAATACTGTTTTAGGTAGTGATTTATTCTTTGATTTTGTCCACAAGGTGTGTGTTAAACCAAGGATAAATATATCTTAACCTTCAAGGTTGAGAGCTAGTTTTTCCAAAAAAGCAAGATGAATTGGGGTCCATAGGTAGAAATAATTTGCTCTAGAGTCAATAGAAGCATTGCTTTCTCTGTATATCCATTCAGGCAGTAGAGAAATCAAGGGGCATAGGATGAAATGGGCTGTGTTTTGTAAGCATGTCAATAGTAATAACTATCATAATTATAAACAATAATGACTACCATTTATAGATGCTTCTAAGTGCCAAGTACTGTTAGATTATTTAGCAACATTATAACATTTAATTATTTGAACCTCTCTATGGGATAGGTATTATTATCTAAATTTTATAAATGTGAAAATTGAAACTTAGTGTGGTACTTTAAGCTAAGTCAATAATAGCTTAAAGGCTCATGAGTGACAGAGTTAAGACTCAAACCCAAGGCTTTCTGACATTAGCTGTCTAGACTTAACCTGCTACAGGTCCTTAGATGGACATGATTGACATGGTCTACAGGGTAGAGGTAAACCTCTGGTTTACTGCTTTGGTGTTTAATGTGCTTATTTTAATAATAACTTCAAAAGACTATGTGGGAATTTCCTGGCCATTCAGTGGTTAAGACTTGGTGTTCTCACTGCCAGGGGCCCGGGTTTGATCTCTGGTTGGGGAACTAAGACCCTGAAAGCCAAAAAAGAAAGAAAGAAAAAAGATGTTGTATCTGCTAACACTGAGGCTAGGTCCACGAGAAGCTCAGGTTTCTACATAAAAGTCTTTGGAAGGGCCAAGGTGATGAGATGGGAGGTGGGGTTGGGAGACAACTGACTTTTATGGCTTCATGACAGTGATACGCACTCAATCTCAGACTTAGCTCACAGCCAGGGGTGGCAGGTTCAATCCACACCAGGAGGGAGGTGTAGGCATCTTGCTAGGATGGCATTCACAGATTAAGATAATGAAACAGAGGTGGGAATAGTGTTGGAATTCTCTAGATTCATGCTCCCCGAGACCAAGAAGAGTGTCTCATTTATTGTTCTTTCTCCAGCATCTAGCACAGTGAAGGGCACCCTGGGGAAGTTTAATGAATCTTGAATGAATGAATGGGTAATATGTGAAGTGGTTAGGTGGGATGTATCTCTTCTGGGATTGGGGTCAGATGAAGGAGCATGATCAGCTCTTTTTTGTTGTTGTTGTTGCCATTTTATGTGTTCTCCAAAAGTTTCCCAGATACTTTCAAAATAATACTTGATATTGATGTGGCCCTTTGTTGTTTTAAGATATTTTTATGTACATTATTTCATTTGTTCCTTCTGTCACTTAGTTGTGTCTGACTCTTTGTGAACCCATGGACTGCAGTACGCCAGGCCTCCCTGTCCATCACCAACTCCGGAGTTTACTCAAATTCATGTCTATTGAGTTGGTGATGCCATCCAACCATCTCGTCCTCTGTTGTCCCCTTCTCCTCCTGCCTTCAATCTTTCCCAGCTTCAGGGTCTTTTCAAATGATTCAGTTCTTTGCATCAAGTGGCCAAAGTATTAGAGCTTCAGCTTCAGCATCAGTCCTTCCAATGAATATTCAGGACTGATTTCCTTTAGGATGGACTGGTTGGATCTTCTTGCAGTCCAAGGGACTCTCAAGAGTCTTCTTGATCCTTACAAGATCCTTAAATTGTTTTTTTTTTAATCCTTAAGTTTTATAGTGTTCATTTGATATAAATGGAGGGGACACTTGAGGTTCACTGAGATTAAATGACTTGCTGAAGGCTATATAGTTCATAAAGGACAAAGAAATTGTGACACCCAAATCCAGTACTCTTTCTAGGACCCCAGAGATGATGGTGGGCACAGGTTATAATGGTGTTCCTCCAGCCCCCTGACTGCTAATGTGGTCATGATGGCTAACAACTCTACCTTCCCGACAGAGTTTGATTTTTAAGTGCATTATTGTGACAACAGGTCGGGTTTCTCCGGCTGATGATTCTTTGCTTACTGGACTAAAGCTCTCTAGCACTGGCCCTGGATATGACTTAGCTGTGGGACTGGGGTCCCCATGACCTTGGGGAGCCTGAGGTTCCCCCTCTTTGATGTCTTCCTGCTTCATGAACTGGCCCATTTTGGAACATGGTCAGGGCTTCTCATGGCAGAGACCCTAACCAAAGTGGTTGCTTGGAGACTAAATGAGATAATGTTTCTCTTAGGTTTCTTGAGAAAAATATTGAAACTTGGAATCTCAAATGGTGCTATAGCTTATAGCAGCCCCTCTTCTTTCCCTTTTTCTCCCCAAAAGAAGCAACTTTTTTTGGAAGCATAGTTGAGTTACAAGGTTGTATTAGTTTCAGGTGATTCACTTACATATATATGTATTCTTTTTTAGATTCTTTTTCATTACAGGTTATTACAAGATAGTGAATATAGTTCCCCGTGCCGCACAGTAAATCCTTATTGTTTATCGGTTTTATGTAGAGTAGTATGTATCTATTAGCCTCAAACTTTTAGTTTATCCATCCCTCCCTTCCTTTCCCCTTTGAAAACCATAAGTTTGTTTTCTATGTCTGCGAATCTACTTCTGCTTTGTAAAGAAGTTCATTTGTGTCATTTTTAAAAATTTTTGCGTATAAGTGACATCATATTTATCTTTCTCTGACTTCCTTCACTTAGTACGGTAATCTCTAGGTTTATCCATGCTGCTGCAAATGGCAATATTTCATTCTTTTTAATGACTGAGTAGTATTCCATTGTGTATATATACTATATCTTCTTTATCCATTCATGGATGCTGGACGTTTAGGTTGCTTCTCTGTCTTGGCTATTGTGAACAGTGTTTCGGTGAACATTGGGGAGCATGTTTCCTTTCAGATCATGTTTTTCTATGGGTATATGCCCAGGAGTGGGATTGCAGGATCATATGGTTGCTCTATTTTTAGTTTTTTAACACAGTCCCATATTTCCATTTAACACTGTTCTTTGTAGTGGAACAGCCACTCTTCTGATAAGATTTATTCTGGGATAATACTTTGAGGGAGAATCATGCCATTCATTTTCCTTCTGAGACAGCCTGGAGCCATGATCAGTAACTGATCTCCTTGTTGGCAGAAGGTGTGGCTGAGAGTGAACCCCTCAGCCTAATGACCCTGGACCCCTGAGCAGAGAGATAAACCTAGTTTCTGCTGTCCATCAATCTTCTGTTAATAAGTTGGAATTCTAGTTGCAGCTGCTTTCTCAGCAAATGGTGTACACATGGAACTATTAGTTCTTGAGAACCTTGTATCAACAGTGTTCCTGGTGGGTTCAGCTCACCATCCTTTCTATCCCAGGAAAGGTAACTGAGTGGATATTCCTGCTGGCTTTTGGCTTAAGGAAGGCTGTGCAGACTCCCCAGTGGGCTCAGGGGGCTGCCTCAAGGTTCTGAGCGAATCTTGACACCTCTTGTTATGCTCATGACAAGTCATTGCTGCCTTTGGTCTCAGACCTGTACAGCACCAAGTCATCAAAAGGTGGTCGTTGTTTTTAGAAGATTGTTCACAAACACTGCAGTTTTGTCGCTAGTTCATCGAGAAGGTGTCAGTTACTTGAAGAAATGTGTTTATAAACTGAAATAAGAAAGGAGACTGAGACCCAAGTTATGGTTTATGTTCAGTGTTTTTGCTGCAATTGGGAGTTTTCCGAAGGTGTGCCTCGTCCAGATTCTTTTCCTAAAACTGCTCTAGAGCCCCTGTGACCTGCCTCTCATTCCCCTGAAATCAGGCGATGCTCCCAGAGGCTTTGTGTTAGGCCAGGTGGAGAGTAGTAGCGCCTGAGGGGTGCTGCCTGTATCCTCTTGATGCCTAAGAAGGTGGGTAGAGGGGAACAAGAACGTGACATCAGAAAGGCTCCTTCCTCTGCAGCTGATCTTGAGCTAAAAGCACCATTGACTTGGGCAAGGTAGAGAAGGAGGGAAACCCTGCAGCCATCCTTGGTCCTTTCCCCAGATGTCTGGCCCTCCTACTTGCTTTAAATTTCTCTGTTTAAAGTTTTTTCCTGTCCCTCCTAATGAGGAGCTCAATAATTTGTTAATTTACTTCACACTGTCATATAATAGGGGCTTGAGGAGTTATTCCTACCTAAAGTATGGGCTTTCCTTTCTAACTGAGAAGAGACAGTCTCACATAGCTCAAAACAAAGATGGTGGGTTTCAAGACCTCATTGGTGAAACTGATGTTCTGATGGCAGAGACCTTAACCAGAGTAGCTGTTTGAGGAACTAAAGGAGATAATGTCTCTTAAAGACGGTCTTGAATTTCTTGAGAAAAATACTGAAACTTGGAGCCCTAGGTGGTGCTATAGCTTTGAGCAGCCTCTTTTCCGATATAGCTTGTTCAGGGCTCAGCTACCTTTGGCCTCCTCTTCTTCCATGATGGGTTGGCCTTGGCTTCAAGCCGACATCCTCCAAGGCACAGGCGTAGATGTGGGCAAACCTGGTTAATGTGCTGACATCAAGCATCAGGCTGAAAGGCAGGTCACGTCTGCAGAGACTGGAGTGGTTACAGGGCCCCGAGGCAGGCCTTCTGTGCTGCCGCTCAGCTGGCTTCAGCCACCGCGGAGCCACACTGTTCTCTGCGCTTTGCTGCATCTCTTTCTCCAGCATCTGGCTGAGCCTTGTAGTTAATTCATGCTGTGTTCTTGTCTGGGTCACGCTTTTCTTTAACAGCCTCTTCAGGGCTGTGCTGGCCTGATTCTCTAGTCCTCCTCCTGTAACTGGGGGAGGGAGGAGCTGGGCGGACGACCATTTCACCCGTAGAAACTGGCTGGTGCCTGCACTTGCATGTGCTTAATAAATATTCTCAAAGCTTCTCCTGAAAGTCAACGTTGGAGCTCTTAAGGGAGTACGAAGCTTGTTTTGCCCAGCTTGGCGAGGGGGGCTGGGTGGGCACTGTGTCCTGGGCCACTCTGTTTATGGAGTGCTACAGAATTACACAGAGGCCCATATTTCTCACTGGCCATCAATAAGAAATGCAGTGACTGTCTAGACATTCACGATAGGATGGATTCCCCCAGATACGGTGTATTTATGTCTTTTGATTAAACAGCTGTGGTCCCTGAAGTACTCTAAGAATTGTGCGGCTTTAGAATCTGGTAGCAGAAGTAAGGACTCTTGGGGAAACACCTGGTTGAGCTTCTGATTTTTTGTGTGGTCAGTCTCAGCTCTGGTTCAAGCTGGGTTTCTCAGGTGGGCAGTCTATAGTCCTGGAAAGAGGAGACCCAGGATGATAAGAAACTGACGTTCAGGAATTTTCTTTGAGTGCATTGTCTTTTGATACTAAAGTTTCATGCATTTGTGCGCTGTGTGCTAAGTCGCTTCAGTTGTGTCTGACTCTTTGCGACCTGTGGACGGTAGCCGGCCAGGCTCCTCTGTCCATGGGGATTCTCCAGGCAAGAATACTGGAGTGGGTTGCCATTCCCTTCTCCAGGGGATCTTCCCGACCCACGGATTGAACCCGCATCTCTTACGTCTCCTGCGTTGCCGGTGGGTTCTTTACCACTAGCGCCACCTGTAATTAAACAACATACATATTCAACCACCATTTAACATCGTTCTTGTCTGTCACATATGTTCATCAAAAGTATTTTTGTTAGTTTCATTGTTTTCATTGTTGCTGTTTTTACCATTCTCCCTGAAAGCATCATTTCTAATTAAAATATGGGCTTAAAAAAACAGTTTAATTCTAGCTGAAGCTTAATCAAAATGATGCAAAGAAAGATAAACTTTCTTTCTAAACCTCCTAAAAACCGAAGCCACAGCTCATGCTGGCCTGTGCTGCTAAGTGTTAACCATGTCCTTCGTGCCATGCCATTCTGACTCTAGTACCGAGAAGAAAATGCCACCACTCTTTGGCCACTCGGTCAGCCGGGCAGCCCAGATATTCAGAAAGAATGCTTCCATGATCATGCTTGTCAGCACCTCCTATGCCTTCCAGAACATCCTGGTTCTATTTCTATATGTTTCTCCTAGACCACCATTATAGTGGGTCTCAGCATAGCCCACCGCCAGCCACTTTGAAGGTTTGCTTGTTCTCGAGTGTTCCAAGCCAGGTCTGTCTGACATGGACTATCAGATTCTCTCCTGGGACTTTGAAGGGACAGTTGATTTTGTCCTCAGTTTGCCTGTTGCCCTGGTAACAGAGGAGTTTTATTTTTTTTTTTAACTCCCACATCAGTTCCTGGATGAGGCAAATCCCACCCGCTCCATAGATGGCTGTATCCACAGTCCAGTAAGCATTGTTTCTGCATCACTCAGTCTGCTGAGAAGCTGGGGTTGGGAAGAAGGTATGCTTCAAAATCTCTCCATGCTCTCCAGCCTTCCAGCAATGACTGTTGGTTGTCTCTGCCTTTAGGGCTTCTGGTTTCCTGTGGTTTCCTGAGTGGGAGGGTCAAAAGGCACCTTCCTCAGGTACTTCCCTGCACTAGTTACTTTCCAATGTTCTCTTTATGAGGCTTTTAAAGAGTGTAAGTGGTTTAGGAGCTGAGCAAGGGTGAGTGGATTCCACTTGTAGTAGCCACCACTGGGAGGGGCCATGACCCTCTTCCTGTCACTCCCTCACATTCATTTTCATGACACTCACCATGGAGCTCCATGACCCATTTCCGTAAGCTGGGACCCATAAGTTGCTGTCACAAAGCAAGGTCCCTTCATCGCTGATCTTGGCTCCAACATAGAGCTCAACCCAGTGGTCGTCTGTGTTCTTTTATAACCTTGAAAGTGTAACAGTAGTTAACCATGTACTGTTAATAGTGTACACTTAATAGTGTACTGAGGGTTTAGCCTTTGTCCTGGGTGGTTCTGCTAAGTGCATCATTTGCATGATCTCCTTTATCCTTCATAACAGTCCTCAGAGCTAAGTTCCTCTAGTATCCCTGTTTCACAGTTAGAAAATGGAGGCTCAGAGAGGCCAAGCAACTTGCTCAAGGTCACACAGCTGGCAAGTGTCAGGATTTAACTTGCTCTCCCATCGGGAAGGACAGCCCTACTCTGCCTCACTGTAATGTCCTTGGACACACTGTCCCCTTTCTCAGGTCTTCTTGATCCCGTATTTCAGCGTCCAGCTCAATACCTGGCCCCTGTGTGGACACTCCAGACAGGAGGGAGCTCTTTATGGCCTCCTGTAGTTCATGGAGCTCAAATACTTACCACTACTTACCTTTCACCACCTTGTTCATGCTTCTGATTTCTAACTGGGTGGCACATTTTTCAGAAGGCAGTTCCTAGTGCCTTTCGTTTCTTCTGAAGTGATGGTTATGTTCCCATATAGTCCATGTTCAACAAATCCTGGTCATTGATGTTACTTTAAATTTGAGCCCTTACCTATGAAGATGAGCTTCCCTGCTGGCTCATCTGGTAAAGAATCTGCCTGCAATGTGGGAGATCTGGGTTCAGTCCCTGAGTTGGGAAGGTCCCCTGGAGAAGGGAACAGCTACCCACTCCAGCATTCTGGCCTGGAGAATTCCATGGACTGTATAGTTCATGGGGTCCGTGAAGAGTCACACACAACTGAGCGACTTTCATTTACCTATGAAGGGAGGAATGCATTTTGCTGAATTGACGTTGTGTAGCACAATTGGAGGGTTTTACTTATTTAATGTCATTTACTTCTAAACAAAGAAGGAATCATCTGTAGCTATTTCTCTGAAATGATTTATTACAAACAAGAAAAATGATTTAGGCAGCTATAGTCAAATCTATAAATAACATTCAGTATCAACTCTGCTGTCTCACTGGAGAAAAAACAGCATTCCCATTTGAAACCTAATTTGGGGTCACTCCACCAGAGTCCTGAGGGCCCCTGTGCTGGGGATTATGTCACCAGGCACAACCTCTTTTCTGCTCCAAAAGTCAGGGGTTCTGAGAGCTCCCTTCCAGTCACCTGCCAGCAGGCTTCCCTCACTGGGAGGCCTTGGAGGGCAGCTGCCTGGGGCCTGTGGCTTCTATATTTTAAAAGAATATGTAAAGGCAAATTTAATTTAGAGATTTTTGTTTAATATCTATAAAAACTATACTCCCATATAGGGACCAGGAGACTTCCAGCCATATTGCTTTTTGAGTTACAGCGGAATCTTGGTGAAAACATGAGCTGCACTAATTTTGTGTTGCAGGATGGGGGAGTTGAGGGGTACTGGGGAAATGGACACATTTTCAATAGGTTTCCCATATTTTTCTACGTTTGCTTCTCTTTGTCCCCCTTCTCTACAAGGATGGTGTTAAAAAAAATTAATGCACATTTAATTTTCTTAGAAGTTACCCAGAGCAGCATATTTACCTCCTTTTCTGGGATGTGACTTGTGGACACAGCAGTGGCTTGTGCTGAAAGAGAAAATCTGCAGAAACAGCATTCTCCAACTTGCATAGTCCCTGGGATAGAATGAATGGGGCTTCCTGGTGGCTCAGTGGTGAAGAATCCACCTGCCAATACAGGAGGCGCAAGAGACTTGGATTTGTTCCCTGGGTCAGGAAGATCCCCTGGGGTAGTAAATGGTACCCCACTCCAGCATTCTTGCTTGGGAAATTTCATGGACATGATTGATCAACTGAGCACAAGTCAAATGCACAAGGGATATAGTGAATGAGAAATTGAGACATTTTTGTAGAGTACATTAGGGCACAAGACTGATCTAAGACATGATTAAAAAACCACAACCAAACACAGCATTCTACAATCTGATAATGATTAGCCATCTAAACAGATACTATTTCAACAAGGTGTTAGTGCTCAATCATGTCCAACTCTTTGGACCCCCTGGACTGTAGCCCGCCAGGCTCCTGTATCCATGGGATTCTCCAGGGAAGAATACTGGAAGGGGGTACCATTTACTCCTCCAGGGGAGCTTCCCGACCCAGGGATTGAACCCAGGTCTCCCGCATTGCGGGCAGAGTCTTGACTGATTGAGCCACCAGAGAAGCCCCATCCATTGTATCCCAGCGACCATTAACTACAGCTGGAGAGAGACTGTGCCTTTGCTATAATGGTCTTGTGTGCTCTGGGTATAAACGTCAAGCAGGTCTGCCAAAGGTTTCTGGGCCCAGTGCTGTTGCAGGAACTGGGAAGGGTCCCTGCAAATCCCTGTCCAAGTATTAGGCCTCTCCCAAGAGCAGAAAAATCAAAAGCAGTATCTGAATAAGTGAAGAAACACATGGCTTCAATTTTACTCATAGCTGCCGTGGGGTATCCAGATGACCGTTGTAACACAAGATTGAATAGTTTGTCATGAGTCTCTCCACTAGTCTTTAGGAGCTTCAGATGAAAGGAGACTGATGTTCAGTGTCTCCAATAAAATAGTTGGAGATCACTGGTCCTTGAGACCCTGGAAGGGAAGGATGAGGGCCCCATCTTCAGCTCCCAGGGTAAGTGGGTTTCACTGAAGGATTATTGGTACTCGAAAGCAGGGTAAAGGAATTGTAAACCTTTCTGCTTAGCTTCATTTTCCTTGCCCTCAGTGTGAGTTGCTCCACCAAAGTCCTTTCCGCATATAAGACTCTATGGTTTCTTTAATTCCATTGGAAGTGAAGTGAAGTGAAAGTTGCTCAGTCAAGTCTGACTCTTTGTGACCCCATGGACTATACAGTCCATAGAATTCTCCAGGCCAGAATACTGGAGTAGGTAGCCTTTCCCTTCTCCAGAGGATCTTCCCAACCCAGGGATTGAACCCAGGTCTCTTGCATTGCAGGCGGATTCTTTACCAGCTGAGCCACAAGGGAAGCCCAGAAAAACTGTGGTATACAGAGAGTATAGAGAAAGGCCTTCTTATATACATACTTAGAAGAATTCATTATTGTTCCAGCAGGAACCGAGTCTGTGTCTAGCCTTTTGTTTGGTGTGTGGAGACAGCAGTGATGCAGAGAACAATTCTTTGTGAAGGTCCAGAGGCGTTGCCCTGTACAACAGATGTGTTTATGGAAAGTTGCCTGGTAACCACCTATGGGCACATCAAGTCATATTTAAATACACTAAAGGGGCCTTTGAAGTGACGGGACCGGATGCCATGATCATAGTTTTCTGAATGTTGAGTTTTAAGCCAACCTTTTCACTCTCCTCTTTCACTTTCATCAAGAGCCTCTGTAGTTCTTTTTCACTTTCTGCCATAAGGGTGGTGTTATCTGTGTATCTGAAGTTATTGATAATTTCTCCCAGCAATCTTGATTCCAGCTTGTGCTTCCTCCAGCCCAGCGTTTCTCATGATGTACTCTGCATATAAGTTAAATAAGCAGGGTGACAATATACAGCCTTGAAGCACTCCTTTCCGGATTTGGAACCAGTCTGTTGTACCATGTCCAATTCTAACTGTTGCTTCCTGACCTGCATACAGATTTCTCAGGAGGCAGGTCAAGTGGTCTGGTATTCCCATCTCTTTCAGAATTTTCCACAGTTTGTTGTGGTCTACACAGTCTAAGGCTTTGGCATAGTCAATAAAGCAGAAGTAGATGTTTTTTTCTGGAACTTCGTTTTTTGATGATCCAGCAGATGCTGGCAATTTGATCTCTGGTTCCTCTGCCTTTTCTAAATCCAGCTTGAACATTTGGAAGTTCACGGTTCACATACTGTTGAAGCCTAGCTTGGAGAATTTTGAGCATTTCTTTGCTAGCGTGTGAGATGAGTGCAGTTGTGTGGTAGTTTGAGCATTCTTTGGCCTTGCCTTTCTTTGGGATTGGAATGAAAACTGACCTTTTCCAGTCCTGTGGCCACTGCTGAGTTTTCCAAATTTGCTGGCATATTGAGTGCAGCACTTTCACAGCATCATCTTTTAGGATTTGAAATAGCTCAACTGGAGTTCCATCACTTCCACTAGCTTTGTTTGTAATGATGCTTCCTAAGGCCCACTTGACTTCACATTCCAGGATGTCTGGCTCTAGGTGAGTGATCACACCATCATGATTATCTGGGTCATGAAGATCTTTTTTGTATAGTTCTTCTGTGTATTCTTGCCACCTCTTCTTAATATCTTCTGCTTCTTTTAGGTCCATACCATTTCTGTCCTATATTGGCCCATCTTTGCATGAAATGTTCCCTTGGTATCTCTAATTTTCTTGAAGAGATCTCTAGTCTTTCCCAGTCTATTGTTTTCCTCTATTTCTTTGCATTGATCACTGAGGAAGGCTTTCTTATCTCTCCTTGCTCTTCTTTGGAACTCTGCATTCTAATGGATATATCTTTATATATATCTTTATATAATGGATATATCTTTCCTCTTCTCCTTTGCCTTTCACTTCTCTTCTCTTTACAGCTATTTGTAAGGCCTCCTCAAACAACCATTTTGCCTTTTTGCCTTCTTTTTCTTGGGGATGGTCTTGATCCCTGCCTCCTGTACAATGTCATGAACCTCCATCCATAGTTCTTCAGGTACTCTGTCTATCAGATCTAATCCCTTAGATCTATTTCTCACTTCTACTGTATAATCATTTGATTTAGGTCATACCTGAATGGTCTATTTCCCTACTTTCTTCAATTTAAGTCTGAATTTGGCAATAAGGAGTTCATGACCTGAGCCACAGTCAGCTCCCAGTCTTGTTTTTGCTGACTGTATAGAGCTTCTCCATCTTTGGCTGCAAAGAATATAATCAATCTGTTTTCAGTATTGACCATCTGGTAGTGTTCATGTGTAGAGTCTTCTCTTGTGTTGTTAGAAGAGGGTGTTTGCCATTACCAGTGTGTTCTCTTGGCAAAACTTTATTAGCCTTTGCCCTGCTTCATTCTGTACTCCAAGGCCACATTCACCTGTTACTCCAGGTATTTCTTGACTTCCTACTTCCTTGCATTCCAGTCCCCTATAATGAAAAGGGAATCTTTTTTGGGTGTAGGTCCTAGAAGGTCTTGTAGGTCTTCATAGAACTGTTCAACTTCAGCTTCTTCAGCATTACTAGTCAGGACATAGACTTGGATTACTGTGGTATTGAATGGTTTGCCTTGGAAACGAACAGAGATCATTCTGTTGTTTTTGAAACTGCATCCAGGTACTGCATTTCAGACTCTTTTGTTGACTTTGATAGCTACTCCATTTCTTCTAGGGGATTCTTGCCCACAGTAGTAGATATAATGATCATCGGAGTTAAATTCACCCATTCCAGTCCATTTTAGTTCACTGATTCCTAGAATGTCAATGTTCACTCTTGCCATCTCCTGTTTGACCACTTCCAATTTGCCTTGATTCATGGACCTAACATTCCAGGTACCTATGCAGTATTGCTCCTTACAGCATCAGACTTTACTTCCATCACCAGTCCCATCCACAACTGGGTGTTGTTTTTGCTTTGGCTCTGTCTTTTCATTCTTTCTGGAGTTATTTCTCCACTGATCTCCAGTAGCATGTTGGGCACCTACCCACCTGGGGAGTTCATCTTTCAGTGTCCTATCTTTTTGCCTTTTCATACTGTTCATGGGGTTCTCAAGGTTCCCTTCTCCAGTGGACCACGTTTTGTCAGAACTCTCCATCGTGATCCATCTGTCTTGGGTGGCCCTATATGGCATGGCTCATAGTTTCATTGAGTGACACAAGGCTGTGGTCCATGTGATCAGATTGGTTAGTTTTCTGTGATTGTGGTTTTCAGTCTGTCTGCCCTCTGATGGAGAAGGATAAGAGGCTTATGGAAGCTTCCCAATGGGAGAGACTGACTGAGGGGGAAACTGGGTCTTGTTATGATGGGAACAAGAATAACATTTTGTTCCAATGTTCATGGCATCTGGTCCCATTATTTCATGGCAAATAGATGGGGAAACAATGAAACTGTGACACTTTATTTTTTGGGGCTCCAAAATCACTGCAGATGGTGACTGCAGCCATGAAATTAAAAAATACTTGCTCCTTGGAAGAAAAGTTATGACTCCCGAGACGGCATATTAAAAAGCGGAGACATTACTTTGCCAACAAAGGTCCATCTAGTCAAAGCAATGGTTTTTCCAGTAGTCATGTGTGGATGTGAGAGTTGGACTATAAAGAAATCTGAGCACTGAAGAATTGATGCTTTTGCACTGTGGTGTTGGAGGAGACTCTTGAGAGTCCCTTGGACTGCAAGGAGATCCAATCAGTCCATCCTAAAGAAAATCAGTCCTGGGTATTCATTGGAAGGACTGATATTGAAGCTGAGGCTCCAATACTTTGGCCCCCTGATGCGAAGAGCTGACTCATTGGAAAAGCCCCTGATGCTGGGAAAGATTGAGGGCCAGAGGAGAAGGGGATGGCAAAGGATGAGACGGTTGGATGGCATCACCAACTCAATGGTCACGAGTTTGAGTAAACTCTAGGAGTTGGTGATGGACAGGGAGGCCTGGCATGCTGCAGTCCATGGGGTCACAAAGAGTCGGACATGAGTGAGCAACTGAACTGAAAGGGGGCTTTTATAAGTATCTATGACAAGCTGCTTTGTAGAGAGAATCTCATTTTAAAGTAGGTGATGATTCTGTTTTGGTTCATTTGAATGATTCCGGATTTGCTCCAAACCTTTTTCCTGCATGATGGCTTGTACCAGGAATGCTGAGGGACCGTGGGGGAAATGCAATGAATCGGTGCTGGTGGATGCATTGAGTTTTGAGAAGGCAGAAGGCAGTGATGAGTACTGAGGAGGGGGCTGGACATTTATGGAGAGAAGTGTGTTGGGGTGCAAGCAGGCTCCTGTGGGTGCATCCAGTGGATCTGATGGAGACAAGCACAACTCAGAGCCGGAAGCATGTATGTAGGAAGGGGCCACTGGAAGAACTCCTCAGGTGCTGCCCTTGGGACTTCCATGTGATTCATCAGGAGCTGAGAGTCCTGGGGGATATTAGGATATGGGTGGAGCCTAATGAACCAACACATTCTTGTCAAATATCTGCTGAGTGCCACCATGCTAAATACTTATACTTATTCCTTATATCAAAGTGTGTAAGATACCATCTCCAAAACCCTGACCTCTAGTTGGAGGGAGAAGATGCAAAGAGTCAGATAAGAATTGAAGATGCTGACCCACAAAAAATAAACACAGTTGGCCTAAATGGAAAAGCTCTGTTCTTGGATTGAAAATTCAGTTAAGAAATTCAGAATCAGATTCCCTGAGTCATATAGCAAATTCCCACTGTCTATTTTACATATGTTAGTGTATGTGTTTCCATGCTACTCTCTCCATTCTGGGGCTCCGTGACAACCTAGAGGGGTGGGTTGGGGGTGGGAGGGAGGCTTAAGAAGGAGGGGACATATGTATACCTATGGCTGATTCATGTTGATGTATGGCAGAAACCAACACAATATTGTAACTACCCTTCAATTAAAAATAAAATTTTTAAAAATTAAAAAAAAGGAATATTAAATTCAGAATTGGGAATATCTAAGGGTTTCAGTGAACTCCAGTTTCACAGGAGTCGGCAGTATGAAGTGGCTGCCAGAAAGCAAGTATAGTCTCAAGCTTCGGGAATAAAGGCTTGGTGCCCAGGGCAGGAGGGCCATGGGGCCTTGGCACTCTCCACAGCTGAGCCCATCTGGTGCATGGCACACAGTTCTGGGCATGACATTTCGAGAAGCACTTGGCAATGTGGTGTTGCCTCTTGTGGGACATAGCCCAGAGAGTGAAGGGGCTAGAAAACACATCGAATGAGGAACAGTTCATCCTTTCATTCTGCAACAAACAGTTATGGAATGTCTGCCACCTAACCATGACAGGTGCTAGGGATTCAGACGGAAGCTTGTCATCCTTGAAAATGCTACACGAGGCCTCCTTGTTCTGGAGAAGAAAGGACTTCGTGGTGAAATGTAGACACCACTATGTAGAAGGAGGGTTCTGAAGGGTAAGACAAGGGCCAAAGAATGGACGTGAGAGGGAGGCAGAACTGAACCCCAAGTAAGAAAAAGGCTCGGTAACCATTGGAGTGGTTGAGTGTTAAGTTGGCACTCTTTTTATGGGAAGATTTTACAGGTCTGCCAAATTAAAAAAATTGGGAAACACTGTCCAATTCTCTTTCTGGCTCAAAGGCTGTCATGAATTGTAATAATAAGTGCTAAATTCGTGGTAGGCACCACAGATGCCGTGACAATTGATAGAAGGCAGAGATGGCCACTTTCCTCCCAGGCAGCGGGGGATGTTTCCTTAAAAAAGAAAATATCTAATTTAGGAGCTGGACTCTAGTGCACACTCCTGGATGGGAAAGACTATGCTCTGGGTCTCTGAGGCTGATGGGTAGATGGGCAGGCAGCCTCGGACAGGGGACTGGCTGGAAAGGAATGCAGTGACTGCCAGGGCGGGCACCCATGAATCCCGTCTGACTGAAGTGACCCAACACACTGAACCAAACCAGGGTGCCCCTGGGGAAGCCAACTGTGAGCAAATAGCTTGGGTAGCTCTTAGATCACCCTCTTTGTGGCTGTTGGAGGCTTCCCATTGCAAAGCTCCACGGATCTGCAAGTTCTCATCTGATACCTTTTGGGATACTAGCCATCGAAACCCTCAGAGTTCATTTTCCATTTAATAACCTTGGGTCACACGCAGGGCTCTGTGGTTGTCCAAAAGAGTCACACAAACCCACCCTGGGTAAACTTGGTCACCAGTCCATTTCCCATGGGATGGAGGGGGGCTGGGGGTGCCAGGCCGTACCAGGAGCCCACCTTCCTGGGCTCATGCTCAATGAGGGACTAGGTGGCCTGGCCTGTATCAGATGCCCGTCCTTCCAGCTGTAACCCCGATGATGGAGGTGGTGCCAGCTCTTCTCAGATCTGTGCCATACATCCAGGTGGGGGATGAAGAGATAGGACTTTCCCATGTTGGAGGGTCAGTGCCAATCTCAGAACAAGGGAAGGCTTGGGCTGACTGACCGAGAAGTGTCCATGAGTCGATGCCTGGGGGAGTGCCCTGGCTGGGCTTCGGTCATTCTGTGGGCTCCCTGCTGGCTCAGGCCAGTGATTAAAGCCTGAGTTTGTTCATTAACAAGTTGAGAGGAAACAGCCCCGGTTCTTGCTGACACAAGCAGGTCAGAGGCAGGGCTGAGTCTCTGGGCACCACTCACAAAACCCTATTTCCTGGGGCAGCTTTCTCTCGCCTGGAGTGTTGCTGTCCAGAAAACATGCATTTAAATTATACTTCGTTTTGTTTCCTAGCAGAGATGTTGACCCCACAGTCTGGGGTGGGGCCTGGAACTGGTCCTCCGAATACAGGGTCTCACGTGGCTGATGCAGATGGCTGGTGGCCGCACTTGGAGGAAGCTACCCTTGGTGTCTGTCTGCTTCCCTGCCCAGCGTCCTAGTCTCCCCTTCAGAATGTTAGTATTTTGCAAACAGATGGTTAACTGTACAACGTGAACTCTTTCAGAGCCTGGAGGAATGAAAGCTTTTGCAAAGGGAAGCATAATCTTTTGATGATGGAGCCCACTGTTTCATTCCTTCTCCTCCGTCTCCCAGGCACAGGATATTGTGGTTTGTCAAGGCTCCATGAAGGGCTTTTTTTTTTTTTTTCTGGATTCAAGGCGCCCCATTACTGCAGGAGCCTGTGATAACTCCAGCTATTAGTATTACTTTAAGTCTCAGTTTTAAAATAGCTGCAGGGCTGCACCTGGAATAAAAATGAATTAAAAAGAAAATCACTGAGTGGAATTTAAATAGCGCCCCAGGGATAGGCTTGTTCTTCTGCTACCATCAGTTAAACCCACAAGATTTTTTTTTTTTTCCTTTCCAAAAGCTTCCCAGAATGCCACTCACGTGAGCAGACACAGGGCTTTTGTCATCTTTTCTTCTTTGGGGTTTAAAAATATCATTTTGAAGGAAGGCTTCTCTATCTTCTTTAGTTGTTTATCAGCTTGGGTACCAAGTGGCTGACCAGTGGTACCATCTGCCCAAGAGGGACCAGGGACCACAGTCCAGTAAGATGGGGCCCTTAAGGTACTTTCTGGAGGATGTGAAGGCAGAAGTGCAAATGCACCCCGGTAATGTGCGGGTTCCTGTGTGGGGAGACGGGTAAACAGTGTTTGCAGCAGGGAACAGCATGGGCCCAGAGGGAAGGGCGTGGCACTGTGGAGAGGCCAGTGGGAAGCGTAGAGAAATGCTGGAGGTTGTGGCAGGGGAGGCAGGCAGGGCCAGATCGAGAAGCGACTTGTGCACTGTAGGGAATTGTCTGGATGTGATTTTTGTAGAGGAAAAAAATCAAGTAGGAGAGTGATGTGGTAGAGTTTGCTTCTTATTTTTTAACTTTTTATTTTGTCTTGGGGTATAGCTGATAACAATATTGTGGTAGTTCCAGGTGGAACACCGAAGGGACTCAGCCATACATATACATGCATCCCTCCTCCCCCAGAACCCCCTCCCATCCAGGCTGCCACGTAACATTGAGCAGAGTTTCCTTGCTATACAGTAGGTCCTTGTTGGTTATCCGTTTTAAATATAGCAGTGTGTACGTGTCGATCCCAAACTCCCTAACTATCCCTTTCCCCCATTGACTTTGCTTTTCTGAATGACCGTTTTGCCAGCAGACCAGAGATGGGGTTGGAGGGTGTGTGGAGTTGATCCCGGAGACAAGGAAACCTATTTGGGAGCCTTGGGAGTGGTCCAGGTGAGCAATGAGAAAGGTTTGAGTTAGGCCAGGGCACTGCAATGAAGAACTGACCAAAAAAAAAAAAAAATATTTAGAAGATACAACAGAGCAATAGATGCTCTGACCAAAGGAGTGAAGCCAGGTGTCAGAGGTAGAGACAATCTAGAGATGGAAATAGTAGTCAGGCTTGAAGAATGCCCTTGGGTTTGGCCATCATGAGGTTTCTGTAACCCTGACCTTAAAACTGCAGTTTAAAAGCATCAGCTAGGGGAGAGGAGGAAGGGAGTGGGGGAAGAGAGGCTAGAAGGGGAGAAGAAAGATAGTATTCAACTGTGCAGGATAAGTCGTAAAATTAAGCCACCTGCTTGTAATTCGTAGAGCTTTCCTTTTTTAAAAGTCCCATTTGCTCATTATTTTCGTTCCAAATTCCTGAGGGTGAAAGACAGTTCTGAAGATGAGATGCCTGGTAAATGTGGAATTGGGGAGAATAATCGGGAAATTCGTTAATTATCACTCTATTTACAATTCTGTTACAGAGTCCAAATGGTAGTTTACGACACCAATTTAAGCCTTATTGGATAAGAGGTATTGACATAGCATGACTCCCTGGAGAGGAATGCGAGTGAAATTCAAACATCCTTGGGAATGTAAATTCAAGCCCATACAGGACGGTAGTCACGGCACATCCTATTAAATAAATGAACACTTGAAGATCCAGGCACAGCTGACAGCAGGTGATCCAAAAACGTTCTTGTTGCTCGTTCTTTCTTCCCAACTGCATGGGGATGAGAAAAGAGGAAAGGGAAGCATCATGAAGAACTCTAATAATGGGGATAATTTATTAAATGTTCAGATGGTGCCAGATACTGTGCTGAGTATAGTTCATGCACTATTGTCTATAGATGATCTCATTTATTCGATAGAATTTCCTACAGGTAATCAGGGAGGGACTCTTACTGTCCCTCATTTTGTCCTTGAACTTGGAGGCCAAGTAGTCATGGCTGGCAAAGTGGGTGTTGTGATCTCTGGTGATGGGCAGACCAACTGTATCGGCTCCTCCCATTATAAAGCTTTGGGGGTCCGCTGCTTTATCAGCAGAAGGTGGAAATACCCCTACAATGCTGTTTGCCTGAAAAATCCAACTCCTTCCACCTGAGGTTGCAAATGTGCCTGTGCTCAAAGTAAGAGGGACCAATGGGAAAGGATGTAATTCCTCGGAGAAGCAACAGGTGAATTTCAGATCAGGAATATCGGCTTCCTGGAAACTTTCGGCCTGACCCTATGAGATACACCAGAGGGCTGTGGGCATCCCAGCTGCAGTCTCCCTTTTCATAAGGATTTCCCATCCTGTCTCCTGTAGTCAAGGGTACCATTTTCCCTGGATGGACTCTGAGCTGCCATTAATTTCGTATGTGTCTAGAAATCTTTTTCTTACCATTCACATTTTAACTCTTTATCTTTCACATTTGACATCACTTATTGCAGAGACAAATGTCTGAAGCATTTGTTAAAATCCCCCACGTTCTTCCTGAGATCACTACCACATCAGCTCTTTGCCTTGTTACTTCTCAGAACACAAGGTTTTCTTGCCAAATATCGCTGGGGTGAAGAATTATTTGGTAATGGAATAATGTGTATTTATTTTTTATAAAAAGATTTTTTTCTGAGGCCAGATGATCTTAGTATTGGAAAATTTGTAGTGCTGGATCCTCTTTTTAAATGTGGAAGGGCTGGAATGCCCAAGGATGATCCCAAGGATTTGAGCTGAGAGGTGGAGAGATGGTGGTTGTTGATCTGTTGAAGACAGAATAGCTCAGTGGAAGAACTGTTATATTGAGCAGGGCCCCACTTCATTCAGCTGAATTGTGTATGAATTACTGCCATACGATGGCTGCTGTTGCTATTTATTGGGTCTTGGTGTGTGAGGCACTGTGTGAATATCAATACTTAATCAGGGATGGTCCCATTTAATCATCACAATAGAAAAACAACACAAAGGCTTACTGCCTGTGGCTTGTAAAATTCAACTTTGGTGGACAACATGCCATGTGATTTGAGAGTTGAGCTTTCCTCTGGAGGTTACAGATGTTCAATTTTCTCCTACTGCTCTTACATAGATTTTTTCCATAACTTTATCCAAACGCTCCTTCAATTTACATTTTTAGTCTTTACCACCTCTTGATGTCACTGGTTTTGTTGTTATTATTTGTAATTTCTTTCTAACTGCCCTACATTTGTCTGCTTTAAGATTCAAGGGATGATGCTTCAGTGTGACATTGTGGAATTTGGTTTATGACTGCATTTTTATTCTAAGACATTTGGAAAACTTTGACATTTGTCCTCTCCTAACATTTTTATTTGTCTTGCAGACTCCTAATTTATTTAATTCATCCTTATGAAGGAGGCTTTTTTGTTTTTGATGATTTTAGCTGCCCTCCTCCAGACCTTTTCTGATTCCATTAGATCTTTACCAAGAATTGAAAATGAAAGTGGCATTTATCATAGAATGCCATGGTCTTATTTCAAATTGTCTGAGGACAAAGCAATATAAGGCATAATATGGGGTCATATTGTGAACAGCTTTGCTAACTGTATTAGACAAAGGAATGACCACCACATCCCACCGTCTGCTCAGATACAGTATGAAGGGTGAGTCAGATGGGCCATTGGCCCTAAGGACCTGAACTGGTCAGTTTTATCTCAAGGATGTCAAAGGCGGTTGGAAACAGTGTGATCAAAGGGACTCCGTGACCCCACGTGGGGATTCAGCTGGGAGCCGAGTGGAGTAGTTGAGAGAGTAGAGTCTAAGATCAGTTGAGGATAATGGATCACAACTGAGGTCAAGGATACAGAGCTCATATTTTGGGGGGACTGGCTGTGAAATAAATGGTGAGGTCTTCAAGATTGGCCAGGTACATGTAAAACCTCTTTCCTTAGAGATGGTAACTTAGAAGAGGCAGCTGAAGATAATCATTGATGGGGTTGGTATGGCCTCAGTAGAGTCTTACCTGAAGACAGGGACCTTTCGCTTCCCAACCCCTCCCCCAATGAGGGTCACTAGTCATCCACTTGGGCCTGCCCAACCTCAGGGAGAATCATGCTTGTTGCTGGTCTCATGAGTGAACAGACCCTCAGTCTTCTTAAAGCCAAACTCTGGACAGACCAGCATAGAGGATGGGGGAACCCATTCAGAAGAATGTGGAAAGTTCTCCAGAGGTTTTTTTTTTTTTTTCCCCTCCTTCTTTAATTAGTATTCAGCTTGTTCTGAAATTCACCTGTACTGAATGTTGCTTAAAATAATCAGGTCAATATTTGGGGACTGAGAATACTTCGATGGTATTGGGAGTGTGTTTAAACAAATTTTAGTTTGAGTTACAAATAATCATGGAACACAGAATTAAAGGGATTCTTGGAGGCATGGCAAGTTAGATTATCTTACATCTAACTGCAGGAAATCCCTTGAAGTATTTTTTATCATCACTCACTGTCCCTTTCATGGGGACTCTCAGGTGACGTTTCCTTGGGGTCTCGTCTCAGGAATAATATTGTTTTTTCTACCCCCACCCCATTTACTTTTCACAATTTTTCTTTGAGGTAGATAAAATTATTCTAGTTTTAGAGTTGAATGAACAAAAACTCAAATTGTTTAATAGATTTGACTAAGCAAACAAATCTGTAAGTAGAAAAAGTAAGATTTAACTGAAGTCTGTGAAACTTCAAAACTCTTCAAACTTAGAGTTCCTACTGCAAAACTCTGACCTCCTTAGTGAAGAAATACAAGCCATGAGGGTGTGGCTTCTATAACCTCTAATATCTGGCCTTTTAGCATTTCTCTTGCTATCATTTTGAGTATCTCAAGAGAGTTATTCTCCTGGCCTCAGTTCTTCAGATATTTTTCCATGTCCTGCACAGCCTTTTCCCTCCCCCATCCATGAGTGTGCATAAGTGCTAAAATGTTATTTGTTGTGCTTAGATTTCAGTCTTTATATCTTGCTCCCTGCCTCCACATCTGCCTTCCTTTCTCTCTTTTTCCTACTTCTTTGTCAATTTCCTAGTTGGTGTGAAGTGAATGATCCATCAGGTTTCTCCTTTGCTGTTTCCTGTTAAAACGCAGAAAGCCAAATGACTGTCAGTCTTTAATAAGGGAGTAGAGTTCACGTTAACAAATGAGTAGTGCTCTCTACCGCATATTTTAATATTAGTGTTACTCATGGCTCCATTTTTAGGTCTCTTCTGTCCTTTGTTTTTTTTTCTGTTTTTCTTTCTCATATCTCTGTAACTTGCAGTGTCTCAGTAGATTTTTCAGATAGTGTCCCTTTAATCAGCCTTCAATTCTTTTTTGAATGGGACTAGGTATAAGTAAATGAGTTCAAACCTAGTCACCCCTCTCTCTCAAAATATGAAACTGAGGTTACCTCGCCCGCTTGATGGACCCACTTGGCTTTTGTAATTAACATATTCTCCTCTAAATACAAGCCACGAGTTTAGTAATTTGTTCCACTTTGGGGATCAGCTTGGGGCTCCTAAGGGAGTGCCTTCTTCTCTTTGCTGATATGGACAGCATTTGTTCCTTGCCCGTCAACTGTCATCTCTGAAAACTTTCCCAAATACAGACCCATGAGCCATACCTTCAGTTCTGGGCTTGAATAGTTGAACTCATTTAAGGAGACCAACTGTTCTCTCGTTATCTTTTCACTCTCTCTTTCTCGCTTCACTTATTTCTTTATGATGTTTACCTTCCTCACTTCCCAGATCATTTCCTTAAGGAAAGGCAAACACAATAGGAGTCTTTTTTGCCATCTGGGAGCACTAAGTTGTCTTCCCCAAGCAGCGAGTTCATCTTTTTCTGGTTGTGTTCTCAGACATAGCTCATAAGTACTTTTAAAAATTATCTTGCACTTTTGGAAATAGCAGACACCCTAAACCCCTGCCATGGAGTATGTGCACCCCAGGATTGGAGGCCTCCCCGCATGTTTGTACCTGCATGTACCTTCAATGCATGGGCTCCAGTGGACAGCCATCTGGTCTGGGTGCCCTTGTGGCCTCCTTTAGATGTCTCTCACTCCTTTTCATCTTTGGGATCTTTTGTCATTTTTCAGCTGCAGTTTCACCTTTCAGAATCTTTCTGACACAAAGGTTTGACTTGGACACCTCGCCATGAAATTCTATCCATTTTTCTCACCACTACTATTTCTATTTCACTTTTTTCTGAAGTCCAGGTGCCTCTCTAGGCCTGGACCCTGCCTCATCTTTTATTCTTTGTCTGTTGCAGCTTCAGTTTTGCCTGCTGGCTCCTTACCTCCTGCCTACAAAGATAAGCAGGGTTTCCTTATCCAGAAAAAAGGAGAAAAAAAAAAACCAAAAATGAAAGTAAAGAGAAAAAGATAAGAAAGAAACCATCTTTGATTTTACTGTCCCCCTCCAATAACTGTCATACTTTTCTCCTTCCTTTCAAGTTCATGCCCATGTTCCTTGACAGTCCTGCCTCACCCTCACGGGGCTCCCCATCCACTCCTTCCACCATCCTTTGCAGACTGACTTCTGGCCCCCTGGTGCCTTTGAAGCTGTGAGCTCCAGGGTGATTCTGCCAAAGAGCTGCTCCGTCCATCCAGGCAACAGACATAAAAGTGCCGACCCTAGCTGTGTACTGGCCGACCTGCTTCCTTGGTGCCTTCTGCCCTCCTCCATTCCTTACCCTGCCTCCTGCCTCACCCACACTTCTGACCTGGCCACTGACTTTCCTGTGCTCCATCCTTTCTCTCCCTTCCTCCCGCAACTGACCTCCAGGCTCTTGTCCTTCCTGGCTAATGACCTCATCTGTCCTTCTTTACTTTCCTCTCCTTCCCAGTAAGGCTCCGTGCATCTATAGACAACTCCGAAACTGTCTTCTGGCTGGGCTTGACCCTCAGGATCGTCTCTCCCATGACCGTCCTGTCCGTGCTCAAAACTCTTCCATTACCTGTTTTAAGGACTGAGCTGAGTCTTCAATCATAAGCTCTAGGCGCAACTCACATGCCTTTCCAAGGCATGGGGGAGAAGAGCAATGGGGTTGAGAGCACAGGCCCCAAGACAGACCATGTAGGTGCTGGCCCTGGCCCTGCCATCATCCTAGGAGCCCAGTGACTGTGTGCAGGTTACTCAGAGCCCATAGTATCTACCTGCAGGTTTGTGGAGACAACCGTGTAGAAGTGATCAGCTCAGTGCTTGGCACATAGCAAAGTGTTAGCCATGGTCATCATCACAGCCTTTGGGATGCGGTCTCATTGTTGTTCAGTTGCTAAGCTGTGTCCCACTATTCACGCCATGGACTGCAGCATGCCAGGCTTCCCCGTCTTTCCCTATCTCCTGGAGTTTGCTCAGATTCATGTCCATTGAGTTGGTAATGCTATCCAACCATCTCATCCTCGGCTGCCCCCTTCTCTTTTTGCCTTCAATCTTTCCCAGCATCAGAATCTTTTCCAGTGAGTTGGCTCTTCACATCAGGTGGCCAAAGTATTGGAGCTTCAGCATCAGTCCTTCCAGTGAATATTCAGGATTGACTTCCTTTAGGATTGACTGGTTTGATCTCTTTGCTGTCCAAGGGACTCTTAAGAGTCTTCTCTCCAGCACCACAGTTTGAAAGCATCAATTCTTCTGGGATGCAGTCCCAGAACTCAGCAATCTGCTTTGAGTTAAACAAGTGCATCAGAGTACAGAGCTTTCATGGGCCCCAACACAAGGAGGCCAGCCTGCCCTGGGAGGGACCAGGATAGCACTGAACACAGCAAGGCTCATCTCTGCTTTTCTCTGTTTGTCTGCTTCACTCTTCTTCTGCAGACTGCCTTCCCATCTTTCTTTTTCTCTTGCTCTTAGGAGCAGATGGTTTCCCCAGAGCTCCTGAGTTTCTGTACCCAAAAAGCAACCGACCAGCAGAGAATCCAAGTTCCAAATTCCTGGGAGAAAGCATCTGCTTGGCTCAGCTTTTCTCATGTGTTCACCCCAGTCGAAACAGTTGTGGTGCAATGGTGTGAATGGTAACTTGGAACAAAGATGCTTGCGGCGCGGGGGTGAGGGAGGGCCTACCCTAAGGGCTGGGGCAGTGCTCCAAGAAGACAGGTGTAGCTTATTGAACACCTAAAAGGCACGGGCTACCTTGTGTCATCTGTCACATCACTCACCACATCATTAAAGGAATTCATTAGGCCAGACTCAAGGCCAAACACATGTATGTTCACATTCTAGTTCTCAACTGACTGCCCAGACATGGAACCTAGGTTCCTCCTTCACACACCTACCTTGTACCCCTTATCTAATCACATCACCTTCCATAAGTCAGCTCCAGTCAAATTCCTGCAGCAGACATTTCCTGACCCCCCTTGTCCTCCCTACCAGATACTCTTCCTTCCAGGAACTTGGTCCTTCTGCTTCTCCTCTGTCACTGACAAAATGCCCTGCAAGTTATTTATATTCTGTATAAAGTGGAAGCTCTCAAAAGCCAGGAGCCAAACCCAATTTCTGCTCATAGATGCTGGGTGTGAGTGATGACCATTTCTACCTGTGCCTTCCATAGCTACTCCAAATCCTGAGATAAAGCAGTCACCTAGGAGATCCCTTAGAGAAGACAATGGCAACCCACTCCAGTGTTCTTGCCTGGAGAACCCCAGGGACGGCAGAGCCTGGTGGGCTGCTGTCTATGGGGTCGCACAGAGTCGGACACGACTGAAGCGACTTAGCAGCAGCAGGAGATCCCTACCACTTGTGCATTGCCAGGAGGTTCTTCCCTGATGGTCAGAATTGTGTCACGAAGAGCAGTTTTCCTAATTGCTTTCTCTACCTTTGTAGAGATAATATTGTCAACAGGACAAGGGAGGAATCTATTTGATGTCCTGTATGTAATAGAGTTGAGCTACCAGAGATACCGGCATCCTTGATAGCACTGCTGTGTCAGGATTCTGAGACAGTCTCGTCATCTCTCTTGGGAATGTGTTATTTATCTCCTGCAGCTGGAGGAGTGCTCTGTACCCAATTATCTCTACCAAAATGACTTCTGGTCATTCCTCCTCTTTTAGGAGACCCTGTGGGAAATCTTTTGAGGATCTTGAGGCCTTCTGACATCACCCTAGGACAGACTTTTCTGTCTTATAAGAAGCAGCTGGAATTAACAAACGGTGCCTGTTGCCTGTCGTTCTTAACTAGGTTAAACTGGGATGGGTGCTCCCTTTACTGGAGGAGAACCTGGGAAGTGGCCCCAGGAGTAAGCATCCATAGTGGCTGCCAGAGTCCCTATAAAACTCTCTCTGCTGAGTAATCACGGTGACTTCCTTTCTTTGTTTCTGCTAGAAAACACAGAAATTGTGCCACTCACTGTCTAGAATGAGGTAAGAAAATTGACATCAAGGGAGGTGATAAGAGGTGAGAGCATCTTAATTCACTTTGCTGCCCATCCCCAAGATGGCAACCCAGGATTGTGGAGTTCATTGAAGAATCTCATCTTCAGGTAGTGGGAAATTTAGGGACAGTATTACTTTGGGGCCAAGCTTCCTCTTCGCGGTGCTAAAATTTCCACTAATGACAGTGGTGAAACATCAGTCTTGTTCAACCCACAGTGGTGAAGTCGCCATCTTAGCAACTCACCCGTCACCTCCTTTTGTTGTTTTGGTCACTAAGTCATGTCTTTGTGACCCCATGGAATGCAGCCCACCAGGCTTCCCTGTCCTTCACTATCTCCAGGAATTTGCTCAAACTCATGTCCTTCGAGTCAGTGATATCATTCAACCATTTCATCCTCTGTTGCCCCCTTTTCCTCCTGCCCTCAATCTTTCTCAGCATCAGTGTCTTTTCCAATGAGTCAGCTCTTAGCTTCAGGTTGCCAAAGTATTGAAGCTTTAGCATCAGTCCTTCTAATGAATATTCAAGGTTGATTTCCTTTAGGATTGACTGGTTTGTTTTCCCTGCAGTCCAAAGGACTCTCAAGAGTCTTCTCCAGCATCATAATTTGAAGGCATCACCTCTGTGCTCAGCCTTCTTTCTGGTCCAACTCTCACATCCATACATGACTACTGGAAAAACCAACGCTTTGACTATTTGGACCTTTGTTGGCAAAGTAATGTCTCTGCTTTTTAGTATGCTGTCTAGGTTTGTCATAACTTTTCTTCCAAGGAGCAAGCATCTGTTAATTTTGTGGCTGCAGTCACCATTCACAGTGATTTTTGAGCCCAAGGAAATAAAATCTGCCACTGTTTCCACATTTTTCCCCATCTATTTGCCATGAAGTGATGGGACTAGATGCCATGATCCATAGTTTTTTGAATGTTCGGTTTTAAGTCAGCTTTTTCACTCTCCTCTTTTACCCTCATCAAGAGGCTCTTTAGTTCCTCTTCACTTTCTGCCATTAAAGTGGTATCATCTGCGTATTTGAGGTTATTGATATTTCTCCTTGATTACAGCTCTTCCTCTAAATGTCCTCCCTAGGAATTCTACACGCTGGTTTGTGTTATCTCCTAGACATACAGTTTTTTCAAATATCAAATTTCAATATCAAAACCCTGCCTGCTCATTTTTCTCCCATTATTGGCTCTTTGTCATTTCATCTTGGATACACATTTTAGAAAGATAGCACATCTCTGCTTTTTTTGTCAGGTACAAAGAACTACCTTGTATCTCTCAGTAGGGAGCCTCCAAGAGCCATGCTGTACCTGTCCCTCCCCCAACCCGCCCTGGGGCACTAATGAGTTTCCTTCCGCCTATGCAGACATTTTCCTCAATGTTCTGCAGAGAGAACACTGTTCTTATTTGGATGATTCAGAATATTCATTCATGTGGATCATAGTTGCAAAGTGATTGGATTTCTCCTCCTCCTCTTGATCTCCTGTGTCATCTTCTTTGACATTATTTCCTCTTATCTTTGGCTTTATTCTAATTTCTCAGAAATATCTTTTCACTGTCATCTTGCCATCTTGTCTAGGAGGCCTTTATCTTGTCTAATAAACCAGACTGTAAAGTATCATTCCACAAGCGCCTTTCATCTTGTTAGCCGAGGAAGGAACTTGCCCTTGCAAGTTTTTATCCTCGGGCAGGAAAACAAGTTTGGATCCCCACACGTACCCTGCAAGTCACTGACTGGGTGTCCATGTTCTTGCATCACTAATGAACCGATATCCTTTCTGGCATCTTCTCTATATTCTGCCTTTAAATATTCCCCTGCCCCTTCAAGTTTGCTTCCAGATCTTTTTATTGAATGCACTGGCCACTGCTCTGGGGAGAACTGAGCCGGAAGCACTGAGCTTGTCAGGGTCATGGCAAAAAAGGTCCTGTGAAATCAAAACATGACTCGGGTCTGTGGACCCACCTCTGTCCTGGAAATCATTCTATTTCTAGAGACAGGTCTGGGGACAATCCAAATCACTCTGATCTGGAGAGAAGGACTCATATAGGATTTGGGGGAGATTTAAACTTGAAATGGCCTCAGAGATCCCAAACTGAAGTCTGAATCCTCAGCAGGCTACACCTCAACCCATCTGACTGGGGACCACCAGAACCACCAGAAGAGGACCTGGCTGGACTCCTGGGCAGTCCTTAGGCATGGCCTGTGAGCATTTGCCAGGTGTTTCCCTGTTGCCCTCCCAGGAGGCCCAAAACTCACTAGGAGTCAAGGTCTTTGTCAGTCCTTACATTCAGAACAATCTCCTTTGCCTCTAAGACTGCTGACTATCTTGGATTCCCCCCACCCCCACCCCCGCAAAAAAATTAAGCTTTGGAGATAGAAGAACTAATGAGCTTATCTATCACAAGTGCATCTGGAACCCCATAATTATGAGGGTGAAGTGGCAAAGAGGGTGAGTGCCGGTGGTGGAAATGGGAAGGAAGGAAAAAAGGTGAGACTGTGGGAGAGACCAGCAGGCTGCCTTTACTGGACTCAGCCCTGCTAAACATTTCCTGTGACCTGCTTGATGTTGTTTGGTGTAATGAACAGCAAAGGTTCTCTTTGCATCTTTTTAATTTGCCTTTGGAGGGGAGAAGGGGGAGCTTCATTTGTTAACAGCAGAGAGGTTTCCTGTGTAACACTTGTCAAGGTTACCTACCTGTAGCTGGCACCATGCCTGGCATACAGAGAGCGAATAGAGAGTCTTTATGAATGACAATAATAGATCTCATTTTTTTCCATCATGACTGTAAGAAAATCCAAGAGGGTATGAGGTCATCACGTGGTTACTTCCTTCTTGATCTTTTGATTTGGAAAGAAGTAGAGGAGAGCACCTCATGTTCTTCTGTTTGACATTTCTGCCCTGTGAACTTCTGAGGTCAATAGAAGAAGGCTGGGGTGGTGATGTGACAGAAAACTGGGATCAGGCACCCTGTGGCTGAATCCCAAGCTTGCCGCTTGGTAGTTGAGTGGCCCTGGGAGAGTTTGTTTCTCTCTGTCCGCGAGTGATGGTTCTTGCCCACCCCCAGGGTGCTATAAAGATCAAAGAAGTTGCTATAGAGAGGAATAATCGGGAAACTGCTCGAATGGTTTACAAAATTAATTGCAGTGATTAATAGTAATACAGGTATAGTTTCCAGTCCCTCAGGCCCCCTCCCACCCTTGCTGACCTCAGCTACTTGAACCCATGAAAGGGAACATGGTCCTTCTGAAGGGGACCTCGGCTTGTTCCAAGATGCAGGATCTGAGCACCAAGGCCAGAGGCAGCAGGAACCCGTCTCGATCAGCCTCTGGTGCTCACAGGCCTGTCTGGCATGTGATTACACGTCCTTGTGCATAGACATGTGTAACAGAAAGAAAAGAGACAGTTGGAAAATGAAACAAGCACTGAGCAAAAACAAACACAGAGATACAGAGTGGTAGTTACTACAGGAGAAGGGTGAAGTGCTTCGGTGATGGATGGAAGCTAAATTTTTGGTGGTGAGCTGGCTGTAGGGTATACAGAAGTAGAAATGTCATGGTGAAACTTACATATTGTTATAAACCAATGTTATTTCAATAAAAAATAAAGCTAAAAGAAAAAGAAAGAAAGAGACCAACTCAGATTCAGGATGTGCATCCCCTTCTCTCCTGTTATTTTTCAAAAAACATCAACAAAGACCTTCAGTTGAACACCCTGTAAGTGGGGAGAGGAGCTGAGATGGGCATTCCTTCTCTGCAGGCCCAGCACCCTTGGGTCCCAGCCTGGCCCAGAAGGGACCTGCTTGGTTTCTGGGAGGACAGAGGCTTTCGAACCTCTTGCCCACTGGGGAAGCAGATTCCTTTGCAGAATATGGAGAAGAAAACAAAGAAAATAAGTCCTGAACTTTGTGCATTTTATCCTCATTTTTCTTCTGGAGAGAATTAGAATCTCCTGCAAAATCCTGGTGAGCATGCCTTTGCCGGGCTGCCGGCCAGTCACCTGTGAACAGACATCGCTCAGACTTGGGCCCTTTTCAATCAAATATAACTCAGTGGCACTCTGCTTGCCCATAGAATTTGGCAGTTTTTATCCGTTAGACTGAAGTGACTTAGCAGGCATGAACATCCCTCTAGAGAGAGGGATTGTTTGGGGCCTGCTGTCCCTGACATAGGATGGGATGATGTGCTGAGAAGTGTCCTTACCTTTAGTGGAGTCCCGCCCAGGGCCGAGAGAGCTGCCTCCCTGGGAGTCAGCTTCAGATATGATGGGTGTCTACACGTGCATGCTTGTTTTGCTATTGGACGTGGATGAGAGCATCCAGATTCCAGAGGGAGATGGGGGTGGGGAGACCTTGGGCTTTGTGGAGTGAATCTCGGGTAGCCCCTAGCATGGTTAGGGGAATTAGAGTGTAGGTATGCAGCCTGGGGGCTTCCCAGGTGGCTCAGTGGTTAAAAAAAAAATCCACCTGCAAATGAAGAGGTAGGTTCGATCCCTGGGTTGGGAAGATCCCTTGGAGCAGGAAATGGCAACCCTGTCCAGTATTCTTGCCTGGGAAATGCTATGGACAGAGGAGCCTAGTGGGCTACAGTCCATGGGATTGCAAAGAGTCCAGCATGACTGAGTGACTGAACATACACACACAGACACACATGCACACACGCACACACATGCAGCTTGGAAATGTGCAGAGATGAAAGAGGCCGTCTAGAACAGCACTGTGAGCAGACTGCACGTGCCGCCCAGAGCCTTGGATCTAGCAGGTGCCATCCGTGATTTCATGTCTGCAGGCTGGTCTGGGCAGCCGCTGTGGCTGGGCCTGCTGGATGCCCCCAGAGGGGATGTCTTGTCTCTTTATTCGTGACTACATTTAGCTCGGGGTCTGGCAAGTCCCAGATGCCCGAGGATGATTACGCGGTACCATTATTACGAGGCAGAGGAAGGAGGTGACTGTCAAGCTGTGGTTGGTGAGCGGGGAGTGTTTTAGCAAACAGACTTGGCCTCTCCTTTGGTTTCTGCAGGGGGCCAATTCCTCTGCTCATTCACTTTATCTTTTGTCAAAAGAGGAAATTCACAAAGCACATGGCCAAGAGCAGGGAATGAAATTAGAGTGGGTATTTTGGCTGGCAACCCAGAGGCGGGTGGAAGAGCAGAGAGGGAATACCAGCCCGGAAGAGTGGCTCACCTTTGTCCCACATTTCTAGAGACCTGAAGGTAGTCCAGCCGCAGCCCTGTTGCCATTAACCTCCTGATGCTAATGGCAGCTGGTTTGCATCCCGTTAACCTTTGCTGGCTGGGCGTCTGCAGCTGCCAACAGCGCACACGTGTCTCTTCTTGTTGAGGTTTCCAAAGACACAGAAAAAAATGAAATGCAGCAAAACCCTAAGCATTTGTGCTGGAGCCAAAGGGGAAGGGGTGCTTTCAGCTAGCCTTCAGGGGTGAGGGGCTCGGGAAAGAGGATTAATCCTTTTATGTGTTGATGTAACATTTACTGTGAGTCTGCCGCGTGCCAGGCAAAGCCCTAATCTGCTGGGGATGCAGAGATGAAAAAAAAAAAATGGTTCCTGCTGTTGGGAAGCCTGGCCCAGAGTGGGGATGGCGTGGGAGTAGCTTGCTGATGGCACCAGATTCATTTCCATGGAGTCTTGGGGACCTGGGCTTCTGGCTGACTTATTCTTCTTCTTTAAAAAAAAAAAAGCTTATTATTATGAGATAATTTTCAATTCACAGAAAGATCCTGATGCCCTACACTGAGTGGTAACATTTTGTATCAATATGGGCCAATCTGGCAGACTTAAAAGTGTGTTCCCTCTGGGCTCCCTCCTACCCCCTGTTTTCTTTTCTTCTTCTAAGTGGGTTTTGCTTATCTCACCCCTCCAACCTTGTCGTGATGCTGCAGGGTCTCTCCAGTCATGAAGCAAAGTCATTTCATTAGTTGATGCCTTCGTGTTGTGCTGGTGGCTCGCATTGTTCTGGAGAGAGAAAGCAGACAGTGGCAGTTCTCAGCCTGATCCAATTCTCACCGTCTACATGTCCAGCACAGTATATCACTAGGGGAGTCAAGAATTACTGGCTTAAAAAAATGAATGGTAATTGGCATTGTTACAATGACCTTCGCCATGGGCTTCATACATTGTTGTATCTTATCTGCAGAACAGGACTGTGGAGTAGGACCCGGGACCTTTCCCAATAAGTTGAGAGTTTAAGTGAGGTAGCTGCTGAGAAGCAGAGCCCAGGTGATCCACTCCTGGAGCCCCCCACTCTTAACTTCCCCTTAATAAAGGAATGAGTCCACACCGGTGGACTGTGATGAGCCAGGGAATGTGGAGTGAGGTCAGGGGACAAGGAGTCTGTGATGCTCCCCATAGCACATGGCACCCTCCTCTTCATGTCTTTGAAACCCAAGGTTGGGCCTGCCTATCTTTAGGAAATGTCACTTTACTAAGAACTCTAAGAGAGCATTCTGTCTGGAGAAGGGAATGCAACCCACTCCAGTATTCTTGTCTGGAAAACCCCATGAGCAGAGGAGCCTGGTGGGCTACAGTCCACAGGGCCGCAAAGAGTTGGACACGACTGAACGACTAATACTAAACTAAGAGAGCATCAAGGCAGTAAAGAGAGATTGCGGGTCATAATATATACAGACTAAATTTGGGTAGAATTTTCTGGGATTTTATTTTTAAGCTTCTTGAATTTCAGGTAAGAATACTGGAGTGGGTAGCCATTCCCTTCTCCAGGGGATCTTCCCAACCCAGGGATCGAACCTGGGTCTCTTGCATTGCAGGCAGATTCTCTACTGTCCCAGCCACCAGGGAAGCCCAACCTGCAGTAGTTCTTTTTTAAAACAATTTTTTGAATTTTTTTTCGGGTGTGCGGGTCTTCATTGCTGTGTGGGCTTTTCTTTGTATTGTGGTGCATGGACTTAGTTGCTCTGCTGCATGTGGGATCTTGTCAGATCAGGGATTGAACGTGTGCCTCCTGCATTGGCAGGCAGATTCTTTACCACTGAGCCTCGGGGAAGGCCCCCCACCCCCACCCCTTCCCACAATAGTTCTTATTCCATTTATTCCATAAATCCATTGGGGTTTATGTCCTCAGGCTAGGAGCTGGGATGAAATATGCTTTTCTCGTACTATTGGAGGAAAAGGTTCTAGGAAGTAGATATGGTGAAAAGAGAATCAAGTCCTTAGAAGCTCTTGGGCAGTGTCCATTTGGAAATGTGTAGCCCATGTACCAGCTTTAGAAGTCTCATTTTCCCCCAAAGGTCAATGGGACTGGCTCAGTGACTCTGGTTGGTTACAAGAGTACAGATGGGAAAGAAGTGGAGAGAGAGCTCACCGAGCTGCTGGGATGCTGACCCCTCTGCCGTTCCTTCCCCCCCTGCTAGGCCACCTGGCTTGCATGCTTACCTGAGTTTTGTAGGAATATGTGGGGTTTTGTATGTAGGAATAGGAACCTCTTTAGGAGAGGAGTGGGTGAGAGAGAGATTACTGGAACAGACCTGTTTTGGGGAAAGGAGAGCTGCCTGGTTGGGAAAGAGAGGCGAGGATAGTGTTTGAGAGAAGAAGGCTCACCAATGGCTCTTTCCTCTGAGAGAGAAAGTTTGTTTCCTTACTGGGTCTTTGACATTTCCTGCTTCCAGAATGTTCCTGTTGGCACCCAAGGCAGCTCCTGAGGCAGAGCTGAAGTGATGCCTTCCAGGAGCCCAGGCTCCCCTCAGGGGTCTTCAGGGGTTCCCTTTCCGAGGCTCCCCTTCTCCCAGGCTCCCCTGGCCAGGCCAGGCCTGGGTCCTTCCTTCCGAGCTCCCTGGGTCCTCTCTCCTCTGAGCTCCCTGACTCCCTGTTCTAAGCAGGATTGGAAGACCCCACCTGGTCTCCCTTTGATTCTCTGCTGATGGCGGGAGGTGGGATTGTCCTCTCTTCTGTCCCTTTTCCTGGTCACGCACTTGGAGATCCAAAATCTGGGATCCTGGCAACAGTTCTGGGTGATCTGAGATGGTGGCTTCTTTTGTTTGTTTTTAAATTCGCTGTCAATATTGGGCAGATTTCACATGAAGATCAGACTGTAATTCCTCAGGGAGGAGGATCCATATGGTGGCCGCTCCCTCTCAGATGTCCTTTCTCTTGTTGATCAGGGTCTCAGGACCTGGGCTTCTGTTTCTGCCCTCGTCCGCCTCACCTGGCAGAGTGGGAGGCTGCTGCCCCTGTCGTAAACCCATGGAATGGCACGTGGTCCCCTCTGGTTCTGTTCAGCTACTCTCAGGGCGCATCCTCAGGGGTTTCACATATCCTCATGCAGTGGTGGTGGGCTGCCGGAAGAAAGGCGTTTCATTTGGCAGAGCTCAGCATGGGAGAGATGGATGAGAAACGCCGAGGGAGGAAGGGCCACCCACCTGGTCCACTGGAAGCAACAGTCTGGATGCCTTCATGCCCCACCTGCACCTCGTCTCTGAAACATCAGGAGAGTGAGAATTTGTGTTCCTTCTCTCCAGGAACTTGGACATCTTCTTCTCTTTCTTCTACTACCTCTTAGCTTCTTGGATCCCTCACCATTTTTGACTCAGTTCATGGGGTCACAAAGAGTTGGACATGACTGAGTGACTAACACTTTCACTTTCAAGGTCAGATGCTTAGTGACAACCTGAGCATGGTGGGGAGAAGCTTTTATCCCCAACATTGACCGGGTTTTTGATCCCAGGATGGCAGAGCCCAGTGCCCTGTCCCTGAGAGCATTCCCCACTCCCCCTGCCCCGTCCAACCCCCACCAGCCCCCATGGCCATTCTTTCTTCTTTTCTCTTCCTCTCTCCATCTCCTTTTACCCTTCTCCTTCATTTTATGTCTTGCCCAACCCACAGCTCCTAACTCGACTTACATTTCTGTGTTTCTAGAAGATTCCTCAGCAGTTTCTGTCGCTTCCCTTGACTAAACCTCCTTCCCCGTCTCTCTTTGACTCCATCCCACTCCCCTAGGCTGTGCAAAGCGCAGCCCGCCTGGAGGACCTCACTGTGCTCACGCGAGGCTTTGCTCCAGATTCCTCTGTGTTTCACAGCACCATGAATCTGGAACCTGGGCTCATTTGAGTAAGTGCTCTACAGCCCAGGAAGTGAGCTTATACCTGAACAATCTGGCAGTATTTGGAGGAAATTGGAATTTAATTAGCGTTTCCTTTTATGCCACTTTCAATATGCCTCTGTTACATTTATGGGGTTGTGCGGGTATCCTCCGGTGACTGACTACATGAAATTTCTCTTATTTGTTAAATTCTAATAAACACGCACAATATATATAACGTTGAAACTGGCTCTGTTGCCAAAAGTGAGATTTTTTTCATTTGAATAGAGATTTATTTCTCTGTTCTTCAAGGAGATGGTAGTTTCACATATTCATGTTTCACAGATGGGTGGGTGATATTTGTCATTCTTTTTCTCTTACAGGCGATAGCAATGAGTAACCTAGACCAGCAACACTTTCTCTTCTTTTGTTTATGCCCAGAAAGGTTGCAATGAAAGAAAAAAACAATAACAAACGGGCACTTTCATTTAGATTGTTAGTATTGTGCTTGCTTTTCCAACCTCCAGCTCAATGTGGTTAATTATACCAAGAGAAATGTTTTGAACTGTGGTGTCAGAGAAGGCTCTTGAGAGTCCCTTGGACTGCAAGGAGATCCAACCAGTCCATCCTAAAGGAGATCAGTCCTGGGTCTTCATTGGAGGGACTGATGCTGAAGCTGAAACTCCAATACTTTGGCCACCTCATGTGAAGAGTTGACTCGTTGGAAAAGACCCTGATGCTGGAGGGGGGGGGGGACTGGGGGCAGGAGGAGAAGGGGATGACAGAGGATGAGATGGCTGGATGGCATCACCGACTCGATGGACGTGAGTTTGAGTGAACTCCGGGAGTTGGTGATAGACAGGGAGGCCTGGCGTGCTGCGATTCATGGGGTCACAAAGAGTCGGACACAACTGAGCGACTGAGCTAACTGACTGATTAAGGTTAGAACAGCTCCTATCCTTGCCATGTGGGAAGCGTTGGCCCCCTTCTCCTTGGCAGGCAGGACCTGTGTGTGTTCCCAGAAGTCTCCCCAATCCAGCTGCCCCAGAGTTGGCTGTAAGGACCAGCCCAGAAAGAGAACTGACTTGAGGGGGTGATGGAGGGGCCTGTGCCAAACAGGAAATACTCAGTTGGCACTGAAACAGTTTGTAGGTGCAGGCTGTGATCACAGTGTCCGTTTTTCAGAAGAAGAAGCCAAAGCTGGATATGGTCAAGGGTCATAGCAGGTGTGCTTGCTGGACCCTGAGAGGAGGGGGACTTGGGGAGTTGTTGTTTAATGGGTATGGAGTTCCAATTTGGGAAGATGAGAAAGTTCTGGGGATGGATGGAATGACGGTTGCCCACCAACCTGAATGCACTTAATGCCACTGAACTGTATACTTTCAAATGGTTGAATGTTTACATGTATTTTATCATAATGAAAACCAAGTTTCATGATTGTTAGTCAGTAGTTTAAAGATGCAAAAATTCAGATGACTAGATTTTTTAAATGTGGTCTATACAGACAATGAAATATTTAGCCTTCAAGAGGAAGGAAGTTCTGACAAATGCAACAGCACGGATGAATCTTGAAAACGTAGTGACACAGAAGGACAAGCCTTGTGTGATTCCACTTATGTGAGGGACTTAGAGGAATCACATTTCATAGACAGAAAGGATCATTGCAGTTGCCAGGGCCTAGGGGAGTAGGGAATGGGGAGTTAGTATTTAATGGTTGTGGCGTCTCAGTTTGGAAAGATGCAAAAATTCTGTAGATGGCTGGTGGTGATTGTTGCATAACCATGGGAGTGTCCCTAATGCCACTGAACTGTTGTTGTTGGTGCTATTCAGCCGCTAAGTCGTGTCCCACACTTTGTGACTCCATGGACTGTAGCACACGCCAGGCTCCCCTGTCCTTCACTATCTCCCTGAGTTTGTTCAAACTCACGTCCATTGAGTCGGTGATGCCATCTAATCATTTCAGCCCCTGCCGCCCCCTTCTCCTTTGGCCTTCAATCTTTCTTAGCATCAGGGTCTTTTCCAGTGAGTTGGCTCTTTGCATCAGGTAGCCAAATTGAACTGTGTACTTAAAAAGGATTCAAATAGTTCAGTTTGTGCATATTTTACAACACAGAGACACACATACAGTCCTGGCAGGCTGCAATGCACCAAGGAGTCTCCCTTACTGTCCTAGCCCAGCACCCCTTCACTTAGTCCTGGCTATCTCTCTGGCAACATCGTGTAAATAAAACCAGACAAGTTTCTCTGTGTCCTGACACATGCCCACCATTACTATGTGCCAGAGAGCAAAAGGCTGCCTGATAGAGACTTGACCTCTGGGTGTGGAAAACGCAAACACAAATGCCAGCTCGGAAAAGGGATTAATGATGTAAATGGTCTGAGGGAAAGAAAATGCTATTAGTGCTAACTTGGCTCACTGAGAAGGGTCCATTAATTCACATATAGGAGTTCCAGGGGGGAAAATGTTGCCCTAATTATGTCTTGGGTAATTTGGCCATTTAAATGGCTAACCAATTTGCAGCTTGGTTCCTCCTCGAGGTAGCACATCTTTATTCAGTACTGTCCCTTCCCACCCGGGGCCAGGCTGCTCTTCTGATATATACAATGTTGTGGAGATGTTAGCTTGTCTTGGCTGATTGCTACCCCACCTCCTCTGCAATCATGTGACCTTGTAGCTCTTCTGTGCGATTGGAAATGTGTCTCGCTGGAGTTATCACCTACGTTAGCAGAATTCTTGTAGCCTCCGGAAGACACAGGGCCAGATACCATGTTTGTAGCATCTTCCATGAATAGCTGTGATGGGTGAGGATCAGCTTTGTCATTCAATTAAGGGGAGATTCAGAACCCATCCAGGTCCCGTTCTGGTGAGATGCCTGCTGGAGAAGCTTGGTACATAGGAAAACCCAGTGCCCTGCTCTCCAGCAAGGACACATCCTCCAGAGATGGCCTTCTTATACCCGATGAGCTGAGTATCTGGACCTTGCCATGAACATCACCCTCAATCGTGATTGATTGATAGGCTCCAAGTGACCTTGCTGATGTTTTTCCCAGGATGCCAGACATGTCTCCAGGCTTTGGTGGAGAGAGAGCTTCTGAATCAATGACTATGATTTTTGCTTCCACGAATCCCTACCGCCTTTATTTTCTTGGACTCCAAAATCACTTCAGATGGTAACTACAGCCATGAAATTAAAAGGCGCTTGCTCCTCGGAAGAAAAGCTATGACAAAACTAGACAGCATATTAAAAAGCAGAGACATTACTTTACTGACAAAGATGCGTATAGTCAAAGCTGTGGTTTTTCCAGTAGACATGTATGGATGTGAGAGTTGGACTATAAAGAAAGCTGAGCACCAAAAAATTGAGGCTTTTGAAGTGTGGTGTTGGAGAAGACTCTTGGGAGACCCTTGGACTACAAGGAGATCCAACCAGTCCAGCCTAAAGAAAATCAGTCCTGAATATTCACTGGAAGGACTGATGCTAAAGCTGAAGCTCCAGTACTTTGGCCACCTGATATGAAGAGCTGAATCATTGGAAAAGACCCTGATGCTGGGAAAGATTCAAGGCGGGAGAAGAAGGGGACAACAGGGGATGAGATGGTTGGATGGCATCACCGACTCGATGGATGTGAGTTTGAGAAAGCTCAGGGAGTTGGTGATGGACAGAAAAGCCTGTTGTGCTTCAGTCCCTGGGGTTGCAAAGAGTCGGACACAGCTGAGCAACTGAACTGAATCACCTAAAGCAAGCAAAGACACTGAAAGTGTGACAGTGAAAAAATGTGATGTTCTTCCCAAAACAGTAGGAAGAAAAGCAACAATGACTATTAACAAGATCTCTTTTAATAATAATAGACAAAGGCTATGGTTTTTCATATGCCAGGCTTCATATTGAGTGTGCTGAACGTATTTCTTTATCTGATCTTTACAATAACCCTAAGAGGTAATGGGTATCATGGTCTCCATTTTACAGGTTATAGAAGAGAGGCGCAGAGAGGTTTGGTGGCTTGTCTCTGATCACAAGCCAGTAAGTTAGTGGAAGCAGGATTCCAATCAGGTTTTTTGATTCAAATGTCCACATTCTTTTGGCAATGCATAGCTGCTGAGGGACTAGTGTTCATTGCAGGAGGTGAATGTTGAGGGTTTAAGGTAACCAACATTCAGAATACCAGTGAGCAACATTATGGGTTTGTTAATTGATTCAGTTTCTAAGAGCGCCACATGTTTCTCCTCTTTCGCTTCCCGCCTTTGCAGATCTTCACACTCTGTGTATTGGTGATTCAAGATGGAGGTAGAGGAGAATGGAAAGTGGTGACTGGATGTGGGCAGGCAGAGTTTTCACAGGATGGAAGGACTCTGTCTTTTGTAACCAGTCCTGTGTTCTTTTGAGAAAATAGCAGTGAATTTGCTCCACTGGCTCTGTGTGCCCTGTGCTTCCCCTGCCCCCATGCCTCCTCTCTCCTTTTGTCCCCCCCTCCCGCCAAATGTTTCTTTCCACTTCACTCAGTCCTGTACTATTGCCAGATTACTATTCCCAGAGTAAAAATCAGATCGCATCAGCTGGGTCAAAAATATTTTATGGTCTGTGGCATTTGGAGCTTTCCATGGCATGACCCCCAATTACTTTCTGGTCTTGTGCTCTGCTATCCCTTCCCTACACCGAAAACAGGGAGAGCAGTGGCCATAGTAGTAACACTGCTAGTAGTCCCAATACTACTCTTAGTAGTAAAGCAGCAGCAATATAGTAGCAGCCAGGGTCACAGAACACGGTGTGCTGAGCACTGTTCTAGGTGCCTTCTTTGCTTTATGTATATTAAGTCCTTTAGTTCTCATAACCACCCAGGGAGTAGCTCCTTTTATTCTAGTAAATGCATCACTTGCTATTGCAGGTCACGCCCTGTGCTTCCCCTCTTCTGTGCCTTTTCTCCTTCTCTTATGTCTGATAAGACTCTTCTCCCTTTCCATCTCTCCAGGTCTGAGTTCTACTCATATCCTGGGGTTTATCATAGGTGCCCTGTCCTCCTTGCTGTGTTCCATGGTGCTCTCCCGTTAAATGGGTTCTTTTGTTTCTGCTTCTCTCTCATCCCACTCCTCATATTCTGCCAGGTGCTGTAGATGTGTGTGTACTTGGGTTATCCTCCCTGGTTTCGTGGAAGAACCTTGAGTCCATGGACTGTCTCCTCCAGGTCTATATCCTCTGTGTGCATGCCAAGTTGCTTCAGTCAAGTCGGACACTTTTTGACCCCAAGGATTGTAGCTCACCAGGCTCCTCTGTTCATGGGATTCTCCAGGCAAGAATGTTGGAGTGGGTTGCCATGCCCTCCTCCAGGGGCATCTTCCTAACCCAGGGATCGAAACTTCGTCTCCTGCAACTCCTGCATTGCAGGTGGATTCTTTACCCTGAGCCACTGGGGAAGCCCATATCCTCTGTTCAGTTCAGTTGCTCAGTCGTGTCTGACTCTTTGCAACCCCATGGAATGCAGCATGCCAGGCTTCCCTGTCAATCACGAACTCCCAGAGCTTGCTCAAACTCATGTCCATTGAGTCAATGATGTCATCCAACCATCTCATCTCCTGTTGTCCCCTTTTCTTCCTGCCTTCAATCTTTCCCAGCATCAAGGTCTTTTCCAATTAGTCAGTTCTTTGCATCAGGTGGCCAAAGTATTGGAGCTTCAGTTTCAACATCAGTCCTTCCAATGAACACCCAGGACTGATCTCCTTTAGGATGGACTGGTTGGATCTCCTTGCAGTCCCAGGGACTCTCAAGAGTCTTCTCCAACACCACAGTTCAAAAGCATCAATTCTTTGGTGCTCAGCTTTCTTTATAGTCCAACTCTCACATCCATACGTGACTACTGGAAAAACCATAGCTTTGACTATATGGATGTTTGTCAGTAAAGTAAAAAGCAGTCTCTGCTTTTTAATATGCTGTCTAGGTTTTTCATAGCTTTTCTTCCAAGGAGCAAACGTCTTTTAATTTCATGACTGCAGTCACCATCTGCAGAGATTTTGGAGCCCAAGAAAGTAAAGTCTATCACTGTTTCCATTGTTTTTCCATCTATTTGCCAGTTCACAGCTGCTCCTCTATAGCATCCAGCAAGTACCTTATACATAGTAGATGCTGGCTGTATTTGGAATATTGAGCAGAGGTTAGTAGGCTTGAATTCACATTCTGGATTCCTTGAAAGATTGATGTCTTTCATGTAGCCTACCCCTTCTAGTTAATTGGCTAGATAAGCCCAACCAAATTAGAAAGAATAAAGATGTCAAGGGTGCATGTGTGTGTGCTCAGTCATGTCTGACTCTTGTGACCCCATGGACTGTAGCCTGCCAGGCTCCTCTGACCATGGGATTTCCCAGGCAAGAATACTGGAGTGGGTTGCCATTCACTTCTCCAGGAGATCTTCCCAACCCAGGGATCGAACTCGAGTCTCCTGCATTGGCAGGTGCATTCTTTACCACTGAGTCACATTTAGTAATTATCTGCGCTCCTTAGAAAAGATCAATGGCAGGGGACTTTATGGAGGGAATGCCCTTTGCGTGAGGGGAAGGAGAGGTTGGATACATCTTTGAGGCTGTGTTAATAATGCAGGTTCCTGCCATGAGCAGCAGGAAGGAAGTTCTGTATTTTGAAGAGGTATCCCAATATGATATGAGTACATCTTTCTTAATTAGCTTTAAAAAATCAAATATTATTAATATAATTCATTCCTGCAAGTTTATCAACATGGCCAACTTTAACTAGAAAGGGCTTAGAGGCAGAAGTTCATGGGGTATTCAGAACCTTGAGGGCTTGTTTTATTTCTGCTCCTTCTGGTCTCCTTAATTCAGCCTGTCCCAGTCCACCTTGTCTTCCTCCACAAGCCTCATCTTTTCTTACTATCTTTGTGCCATCCCTCTCTTTAAAAAACCAGTGACTCCAGGTTCTGGTCTTCCCAAAGTAAACCGTGTTCATGCCTGCATCCTACTGTTTAGCCTTCAAGCCATAGATCAATTTCTACTTCTTTCTGGAAGCTTTTCTTGACTTCTTCAGTTCACACTGATGCCTCCTGTTGTTGTTGTTGTTGTTGTTTTTCTCCCCAAACTTCTACAGAATATATGGCCTGTACCACACAGTTCGCTCAGTTATATTCCTGAGTGTCGGTGCTGATTGCTTGTCCTCTCCCAGATGAGTTAGCATCTTCTTAAGCATAGTGGCCCCATTTTATTTTGCTTCTTGGACCCAGCAACTCTTCACAACATGTTAAACATACAAAATACAGATCTCTTTCCTTTTAGTTACTGATTGGTTGAGGATGTTGGTACCATTTTATATCTAGTAGTGTTAGCCACTCAGTTGTGCCCAGCTCTTTGCAATCCCATGGACTGCAGCCCACCAGGCTCCTCTGTCCGTGGGATTCTCCAGGAAAGAATACTGGAGTGGGTCGCCATTCCCTTCTCCAGGGAATCTTCCTAACCCAGGGTTAGAACCCGGGTCTCCTGCCTTGCAGGCAGATTCTTTGCCATCCCAGTCACCAGGGAAGCCCATTTCATATCTACTTGGTTCTAAAAATAATGATTGGTCTGCAGCCTAGCTAAGTATTGAAATAATACTTTACTCCATTAAAGGGGACAACATTTTTTTAAAAGGATTTTAAAATTTATTTTAAAAGGATAAGATGGATTGGTTTAGCAAGTATTAAGTACTACTTACATAATAAGTAATTCCTGTAAGGGTTTATCCCGTAGGCAGTTTATCAAAGGTGCTGATCCATGCGTGTAACCCAGGTATCCCAGGTAGCAGAGGGCACCCTAGAAGGGGGGTTCTGACCCTGGGGTCTCAGTCAGTCCTGGGATCCCTCAGATCCCTTCCTCCTCAGTCCTCAGTGGTACCCCCCTCTTGTAGCCCCTGCCACCAGCCCAACAGGAAGTTCCTATCAGGCAGATGGTATTAGCACACGCATGTGCCAGAATCCAGCATTTCAGGGGGAGTGTTCTTGGTCTCAGGGTCCCTGAGCTAATGAATGTGATGGGGTTGGGGAATGCTCCAATTGGGGGTGTTCTTTCTTGACCCTCCTCATGAGAACACAGATTAGCCTTCCTAGAAAATGGAATAAATAGGGACTAAGAAACACGTTCTGTCAGCCCCTTCTTTATTATCCAGGAAGCCACCTCATTTTCTGTACATGTTGTTGGGGGAGAAACGAACTTCCTGTATTCTGGGCACAGGACTAATGGCTTTCCACACTTTCCTCACTTAATCCACATGTTGAATGTCAGCCTAGGAGGGTCTTGTGGTTTGGGCATATTGATGAGAACATGTGACCTGCATATAATGGATGATCAATGAATCTTTGTTGAATGGATGAATACAAGTGTGGAGGCTATGATTATGTTTGCTGTGAATAACTTACTTTTAGAGCAGATGTTTTGTATAAAGCACTTTTCACTTGCGGTATCTGAGTCTTTATAACATTCTGTGGTGGGAATATGATTTATCCTCGTTTGAAGATGAAGAAATGGAACAAGAGGGTGAATAACTTTCTCCAGGTCACACATCAGGTAAATGTAAGACAAGGGCAGGACCAAGATGCAAATTCAGATTCTCCGGTTTTGAAACCCTTTCTTTTCCACCTACCTATTAAGAAATAGAACTCAAGTTTGAAAAAATCATTCTGTCTTCCAAGACTTCAGGCCGGACTGACAGGTGAGACAGACTGACAACAGGTGGGGTTGGGGGAGGTCGGGAGAGAGTCGGGATGTATTTTTTAAACCATTCTTTTAAAGAAGCAGAGCCCTTTTCTCAATGTGATTTTGTGTGGAACCCCAAGATAAAAACACAGAGGAATGTGAAGCTGCTCTAGTTGAAGGAGGGGCTCAGGATCTCACACCCCACCACTTAGTCTCTCCATCACCCTGCATGCTCAGTTGCTCAGTCGTGTCTGACTCTTTGAGGCCCCATGGACTGTAGCCTGCCAGACTCCTCTGTCCATGGGATTTTTTTCAGGCGAGAATACTGGAGTGGGCTGCCATTTCCTCCTCCAGGGCATCTTCCCTTTCCAGGGATTGAACCTGAAGCTTTTCTGTCTCCTGCATTGGCAGGTGATTTCTTTACTTCTGAGCCCTAGGGAAGTTCCATCGCCCCACAGCAGTCTCCCAAGAACACAGTGATGAGCTAGGGGCAGAGAGGCATAAGGACTGTGCCTCCTAAATGCCCGTCCTCCATTGTAATTGGCTGCGTCTGTCATATATCCATCCCATGATGTGGCATTACAGATCAACCCAAAGTGCCAAAGTAAAACAAGATGGTACAAAGACATCCTGATTGTCAAGTGCTCTGGGGGAGGACCGAGAAAGTGGATGAAGTTAATCCTACAGAGGAAAGGCACCCAGAACTTGAGCTTGAAATAGGAGAGGCTTTATTTTTGCTGTCAGGAAGAGTAAAACAATTCAACTCACATATTTTATTTTTTGTGATTTTAACAATAGTATGTTTTCATTATAAAATAACTAAAAATTCAGAAAAATGAAATAAAAATCACTTATAATTTATACCTACAACTGAGATATCTACTCAAAGGTTTGCATAGTATATTTTCTTCCACTGTTTTTCCTGCATATAATACATCTATACCTAAGAAGATCAAATTTTTTATATATTTAATTTCCACTTTTTGCTCTTTAACATTATAGGATGTACATTTTCTATTCTCACCAGTATGTTATTGAAAACAATTTAAAACATCTTTCTTGTTACACACATATATTTATTGTAAATGTTTGGAAATAAATAGATAAGCACTAAGAAGAATATAAAAATCACTGATAATCTCATTACCCCAAATTGACTATTTCTTAGTATTTTGGTGTATATTTTTCTAGTCTTTCTATTACATTTACACACAGACACACACACACACATATATAATCTTTAATATACTCCTGGTTATATTACATATACTTAAGTATTTTCCAATATGATAAATTAGGGATAGATATTAATTTTATCTCCTTTGATTGCTTTGTGATAAGCTTAAAGTATTTATTATTATTTTTATGTGAATTGCCTATCTATGTCTTGTCTTTTTAAAATAGAATTATTGTTGATTTATAAATGTTCTTTATAGATTGAAGATATTTATCTTTCCTCTTTTTGCATATATGTGAAAATATTGAGTATGTAATTAAAAATCTATGTTTTATTAGTCCTCCAAAGTATCATTATATGAAGTTATATAAATTTACAGGTTTTAGCTACTATAAATAATAATACACTTAATATAGTTGCACATAGATCTTATTTGTATAATTTCTTTGGGATTGATTCAGAGAAATGGAATTATTGGGCCACTGCCCACAAGAAGTGTAGGCAAATATCTACTTCTCTAAACTCTTCCCTGGTAGCTCTGCTGGTAAAGAATCTGCCTGCAATGTAGGAGACCCTGTGTCAATTCTTGGGTCAGGAAGACCTTCTGGAGAAGGGACAGGCTCCCCACTCCAGGATTCTTGGGCTTCCCTGGTGGCTCAGATGGTAAAGAATCCACTAGCAGTGCGGGAGACCTGGGTTCGATCCCTGGGTCAGTAAGATCTGCTGGAGAAGGGAACGGCTACACACTCCAGTATTCTGGCCTGGAGAATTCCATGGGCAGAAGAACCTGGAAGGCTATATTCCATGGGGTTGCAGAGAGTCGGACACGACTGAGTGACTTTCACTTATCTTTAAGGAGCTGTCCAATTTAATAAGCCAAAAAAAAAAAAAAAAGACTTTCATAAATTATTCAATTATTAGAAAGTCTTTTCTTCATGTTTTATTACCTGTTTGTATCTGAATGCTCTGTGTCTTGGCTATTATTCTTTGCCCAGTAGGGCTGTTATTAGTTTCCTGATTTTTTTATGTTTTTAAAAATACAAATTAAGGACATTAACCTTATGCTATTTGCTACAAATTTGTTTCTCACTTTATTCCATAAATTTTTTTTCATAAATTTTTATTTTTATAACTGATTTCATGTTTTAGATTATTTTAGATTATATAGTCAAATCTATTCCATGCTTTTCTTTGTGATTTTTTTACCATTTGTATTATGTTTAGCGAAGTCTTCTGATTTTTTTTTTCTGGTTTGATTTGTTCATTTAGCTTCAACATCCATCATTAGTATATTTTCACATGTCACTGTCTGAGGTGGGACAGTTTTGACAAGACTCTAAGGGAGAATAAGGACCAGGTTTGAGCAGTCATCAGAAGGTGACTGCAGGTGGAGCTAAAATTTCAGAGGAAGAAGAGAGACTGTGATGCTGGACCTTCAAGTTCAGGTTACAAGTCCTCAAAAGATGTAGAGGTCCTTACAGTTGAAGTACAACCCACAGCTGAGGTTGAGAAAGAGAACCACAAAGAGCAGGTACGCTTATTCTTTGTTTGTTATTTGTTGTTGTTCAGGAGAAGGCAATGGCACCCCACTCCAGTCCTCTTGCCTGGAAAATCCCATGGACGGAGGAGCCTGGTGGGCTGCAGTCCATGGGGTCGCTAAGAGTGGGACAGGACTGAGTGACTTCACTTTCACTTTTCACTTTCATGCTTTGGAGAAGGAAATGGCAACCCACTCCAGTACTCTTGCCTGGAGAATCCCAGGGATGGGGGAGCCTGGTGGGCTGCCGTCTATGGGGTCGCACAGAGTCGGACACGACTGAAGCGACTTAGCAGCAGCAGCAGTCACTCAGTTGTGTCTGACTCTTTGTGGCCCCATGGACTACAGCACGCCAGGCTTCAGTGTCCTTCACCGTCTCCCAGAGTCTGCTCATACTCATGTCCACTGAGTCGGTGATGCCATCCAACCATCTCATCTTCTGGCGTCCCCTTCTCCTCCTGCCTTCAATTTTTCCCGGCATCAGGTTCTTTTCCAACAAGTCTGCTCTTCGCATCAGGTGGCCAAAGTATTGGAGCTTCAGCTTCAGCATCAGTCCTTCTAATGAATATTCAGGGTTGATTTCCTTTAGTATTGACTGGTTTGATCTCCTTGCAGTCCAGGGGACTCTCAAGAGTCTTCTCCAGCACCACGGTTTGAAGGCATCGATTCTTTGGCACTCAGCCTTTTTTTTTTTTTTTTTGATTCAGTTCTCATATCCATACATAACTACTGGAAAAACCATAGCCTTGACTAGACAGACCTTTGTAGGCAAAGTAATGTCTCTGCTTTTTAATACGCTGTCTCGGTTTGTCATAGCTTTTCTTCCAAGGAGCAAACATCTTTTGTTGTTTGTTTGTTTATTTTTTGGTTATGCCGCACAGCTTCTGGGATCTTAGTTCCCTGACCGGGGATCAAACTGGGGCCCTCAGCAGGGAAAGCACAGAGTTCTAACCCCTGGATCACCAGAAAATTCCCCAGGACATGTTTATTCTTGATGGGGGGGCTAGCATGACTTTGATTAGGAATTAGTAAGTTTGAAAGCTATCATCACCCTAGCCAAGGTCACCAAGGACTTGCCAGGTGTTAAATCACTTTCCCTTTATTTACCTCTTCTGCAGCTTTTGAGTTTCCTGGTTTTCAAAGCACCAGATCCCCTTAGATTCCATGGCACCATCCTCTACTGATTTTCCTTCTCCCTTCTGAACTGGGGGCTTCTCTGCTCTTCTGCCATCCCTGCCTTAAGGTTGAGCTCTTCTCCCTCTGCTTGATAAACTCTCCCTTAGTGACTTTATCAACCCCCGCACTTGCACTTACCATCCATGTGCCAACCACCCTACTGCCCAGTGTGTGTTTCCAACCTAGACTTCTCTTTTGAATCAGGGTGAGTATATTTACTCAACAGTTAGATGCTTTATTGCAATTTTGGAAATATCCAAACTTCACTCATCTTCCTTTCCCACTCTGTTCCCTTCCCAAACCCAACTTACTTTCTTCCAGAATTACCTGTCTTAGTGAAGGGGTTTCTGTTAGCAAGCTCCTTCTGAGCTCTGCTTTCAGAAGAAAGGGACTCACATCTCTGTAAGAAACTTGGAGTCAACATGAAGATGTTCCTGTGGCTGAGAATGAGTCGGTACTAGTTTCCCAAGGGAAGCTAAAATAGGAGAGACAATCTGCTGTCCTTCAAGTTGGGAAATAAAGCCCTAACCCCTCAATATTTTCCAGGCCCTGAGAAGTCATTTGGGAGGCAAAAGTTTCTGAACATTTCTCCAGTATAAAGACTCTTAAAGTAAATCACCCCAGTCTTTGGCTTGCAGGTTCAGTCTCCAAAGGTCACATATTCCAAAACAGTTTCTAAATTTGCCTCTCCCATTTGCATTCGTAAGAAGATGCACCTGCAGACCCTGTAGAGTCACATCTAAGTCGTAGAGTTTCAGTCCTCTGCTGGTGGTCCAGATAGGATGGCATACACAGTTCCTAAAGCAGGTGGAAACCTTTTAAAGAAAATCTTCCCAAAGATCTCAATTGGGAAGAGCTAATTCTTTATCATATTTTTGTTTTTATTAATGAAGGACACAACAGATTGATCAGAAGGCGGGGGTGGTGTCAGTTCTTCTTAGATAAACTTTATAAAGCTTCAAGCAAGAGCTATCCAAATTTGGGCTAGTTATTAAATCTTAAAGGAAATCAATACCGAATATTCATTGGAAGGATTGATGCTGAAACTGAAGCTGCAATACTTTGACCACCTGATTTGAAGAGCTGACTCATTGGCAAAGACCGAGATCCTGGGAAAGATTGAGGGCAAAAGGAGAAGAGGGTGGCAGAAGATGAGATGGTTGGATGGCATTACCGACTCAATGGACGTGAGTCTGAACAGACTCTGGGAGTTGGTGAAGGACAGGGAAGCCTGGCATAGTGTAGTTCATGGGGTCACAAAGAGTCAGACATGACTTGGCAACTGAACAGCAACAAATTAAATTTTTGAAGGAGAAGACGTAAAGTATTATTTTTTCATCCATTTGGAGGTATCAGAGCCATTAGAAAAATCATCAGAAGAAGTGAAGCAGCAGCAAGCATTTGAGTGAGTAGAAAAGAAGGTTTCCAGTTTGCTAAGAGGATAAGAGAAGGCCTTACCACAATGTCTTCTTTCCCTATCCTCACCGTGTGCTTTCTGACAACCACTAAGCTCACCAAAAGGAGAAGCTCCCTTTTCACTGCTCTCCAGGCTACTGGATGCTGAAGTCATTCATGCTCCAGGCTCACCTTGAGACTCAGGTTTCCTCTTGCCCATGTGCCCCATGCCTTTCCCCGGAGTTGTATGTCTCCTTCCACCTGATAGAATGGAATCCTGCTCAGGACATTGGCATTACCAAGTTTCATTATCAGCTTTTCTGAAAATGCCCCACACCACCTGCTAACGTGAGTAAGAACCACAGACATTTCCTTTCAAGGAGACTTTAGTATGGATCTTTAGTAGAACTAGTAGATTATTTCACACACAATTGCTCGAAAAAGTTCTATGCCCCCAAATGGTTGGGGTGCCCAATGCTCCTTGACCTCTGCTGAAATGCCTTCCCTCTGGGGTCTTCAGCTGCCTTCCAGAGATAAAAATGTTGCTATTATACAAGTTCCCTTTGCAAGTTGGCAGCCTGAAAGAGGAATATCAGCGTGGCTTTCAGTGGCCAAGTACAGGCCTTCTGGACTTATTTTTATACTTTTCTTTAGAAAAGTCTGCATGTTTATCTTCTGAATTATTGATATGAGTCTTTGGGTACCGATGTGTGCATGCTAAATTGCTTCAATTATGTCCAACTCTTTGCGACCCTGTGGACTCTAGTCCACCAGGCTCCTCTGTCCAGGGGATTCTCTAGGCAAGAATACTGGAGTGGGTTGCCATATCCTTCCCCAGGGGAATCTTCCTGACCAGGGATCAAACCCACATCACCAATACCTCCTGCTTTGGCAGGCAGATTCTTTACCACTAGCACCACTGGGAAAGCCCGGTGTCTTTGCAGAGAGGGTCTAATTTCAGAAAGCCATAGAGGCAAACGTTGCGTCAGAGCCCCTCCAATGAGACAAGGAAATCAGCAAGTGCAGAAATCTCTGATTTAAATCCAGTTCCTGACAGGGAGCCGACAGGAAGCAGTTCGAGCTTCCACCAAACAATGATGCCAGCAAGAGCTGAGAGCAATGAGGTGAAAACAGACCACGCCAAAAGTTTTGGTTGCCCGTGGTTCAGCCGTTTCAGTGCGGGATCACCGCCACCTGATTTTTCTCTCATTTAGTAGCAACAGCTGGAGCTTCTCCCCTGGAAACCCAGGAGATTCTTCTCTCATCTCTTCTTGGAAATGTTTAACCCCTGCCAGCTGGAATCAACTTCATAGGGAAGAAAGAGCAGCCGTGTGGCTTCCGTCCTCAGATTGACAGCTTTCCGGGCTGCGCCTTACACGCTGTTGGCCTCGTGGGGTGGTTTTCTCCTGCAGGATTTCTCTTTGTGTTTTCTTGTTTTTTTTTTTTTTGTCAGAGAGGAGGCTGGCTCCTGGCTCTCAGGATGTCCTACTCTTGAAGACGGAGCAGCTTTCCTTCTGACGGGGCAGGCATGGGACTCCCGGGGGGCTGTGTCTGCCTTCACTACTGTCTTGCATTCACTGCGATGTGTGTGATCATGTGAGCAACCCTGTGTTTACTCATATGAGCTGTCTGCTTCCACTACATACCTGTCCCCATATCTTGTGTCTCCCTGGCTCCTTGGGACCTAGCTTCTGTCCTCAGCAGTCTACTGAGATGATGCTCTCTGAGGAGCAGTTGGTTCAGGTCCAGTGTCCTTTTCTTGGGCATCCTCCTCCTCGTCTCCTTCTCAGCGATGGTTGGTGCTGCTCCTGTGGCCGCCACGCCCCACTCTGGTCTTGCTTTCCCTTCTGCCTTGGCAGGTGCTTCTGCACTGTCTGCACCAGTGGCTCTCGTCTCTCCCCACTCTTCCCGCATACTCCCTCTGATCCTCAGTTTTTGCCGTCCTCCCTCTGAGGTCTCAGTCACCCTAATGGCCAAGCTATCGGCTGTATTCAGACATTTCCAGGCTGCACTGTCGTCTCATGGAGTTGCAGCAGAAGGCGAACCGGGTGCTCACGGGCTGTTTCTATTCCCTTATCACGTTATTATTTCAGACTCAGCCTACTGCAAGCTCATCGAGTCATTCTCCAGCCACACTTGAGTCTTCTTCCTGATATTCCTCATCCATGAAAGCCAAGGCCTATGCTTGATAGTTGTTTCTGTTTTAGGGGCACGGATCCGGTCAGCTGGGGCTTCCCAGGTGGCTCAGTGGTAAAGAACCTGCCTGCCAATGCAGGAGATGTAAGAGACATGGGTTTGATCCCTGGGTCAGGAAGATCCCCTGGAGGGGGGCATGGCTACCCACTCCAGTATTCTTGTCTGGAGAATTCCATGGACAGAGGAGCCTGGTGGGCTACAGTCCATAGGGTTGCAAAGAGTTATGGGCTATACAGTCCATGGGGTTGCAAAGAGTCAGATAGGACTGAAATGACTTAGCGCGCACACACACATGCATGCAGTCAGTTGCCAAGGTCTGAGTTTTTTTGTTTTGGAATGTCCCTCTAATCAGTCCCTTCCGGTCCAGTTACTCCTGAAATGTTGCTTTTCTTGGGTGCTGATCTACTTGCCACCCTGATCATTGTCCAGTTGCTTCTGTACACCTCTACCTGATGAATCTCCTGGAAATACTGCTTTCCCGCACCCCGTCCTTTCAGTTCAGTTCAGTTCAGTCGCTCAGTCGTGTCCGATTCTTTGTGACCCTGTGAACCGCAGCACACCAGGCCTCCCTGTCCATCACCAACTCCCGGAATTTACCCAAACTCATGTCCATTGAGTCGGTGATGCCATCCAACCATCTCATCCTCTGTCGTCCCCTTCTCCTCCTGCCCTCAACGTTTCCCAGCATCAGGTCTTTTCAAATGAGTCAGCCCTTCGCATCAGGTGGCTAAAGTATTGGAGTTTCAGCTTCAACATCAGTCCTTCCAATGAACACCTAGGACTGATCTCCTTTAGGATGGACTGGTTGGATCTCCTTGCAGTCTAAGGGACTCTCAAGAGTCTTCCCCAACACCACAGTTCAAAAGCATCAATTCTTTGGCGATCAGCTTTCTTTATAGTCCAACTCTCACATCCATACATGACCACTGGAAAAACCATAGCCTTGACTAGATGGACCTTTGTTGACAAAGTAATGTCTCTGCTTTTTAATATGTTATCTAGGTTGGTCATAACTTTCCTTCCAAGGAGTAAGTGTCTTTTAATTTCATGGCTGAAATCACCATCTGCAGTGATTTTGGAGCCCCAGAAAATAAAGTCAGCCACTGTTTCCACATCCTTTTGGCAAACAGTTTATCTTATGAACAGCCTAAAGTCTCAATGCATAGGTTGTCACTGAGGAACTCCTGGCTCTGGCCAGTGTGAATCCACACCTCCAAAGGTGTACCCAGAACATGCCAAGGGCAGCCCGCTGCACACCCATGCTGGTGCTGGCTTCCTCACCCAGGAGGCCTTTTCACACTCCCGTTTGCAGATCTCACCCCTTCATCAAGGTCTAGTTTAGAATCTGCTTTTCTCATGAAACTTCCTATATATCTTTAAGCCTTTTTAAGGATCTTGACCCTCAAACATCTCAGTGATGATAGCCAGCGTGCATGCTCAGTCACTTCAGTCATGTTGAACTCTGCAACCCTGTGCACTGCCAAGCTCCTCTGTCCGTGGGATTCTCCAGGCAAGAGTACTGGAGTGGGCTGCCATGCCCTCCTCCAGGGCATCTTCCCAACTCAGGGATCAAACCTGCATCACTTATATCAGCTGCATTGGCAGGCAGATTCTTCACCCACTGAACCACCTGGGAAGCCCATGATATCCAGCATTTACGTTTAATCACTTATTGCTTTTTGCTATCTTTGACATTGTTTTCTTTTACTGATATGTTATTATTATTTGCGGATTAATGTGTTTCTTTTTGTGCACTTGTTTTATGACACAAACATAATTATAAGCTTCTTGAAGGCCTGAGCTATACAATTTTTTCCTTGTGTTTCCCTTATTAACTGATACAGAGCTTGGCAGGTAGGAGTTACGTGGCACTTGAGAGCAGAATGAGATTTAAGGTCATCTGGGACTTTTACTTTATTTCAATCATGGTAATCTATTTTTAAAATAACAGTTTTTTTCCTCTACAAGATTATTTATTGACCCGTTCATCCCTCCCATCTTGCCATCAGTATGTAAAAAGAAAATTTTACTCATCAAAAAAAGTGTCCTGTTTCTTGTTTGTGAGCTTGATTATGTCTGATTGACAGCTGAGACGTATGAATACGCTCCATGTTTTTCACGACAGGTTGTTGGCTCATTGTCCCTGATGAGGCTGTGCGAGTGATGCTCAGGGTGGAATCTTGCCTGTGGTCACGTGGTTGAACTCCAGAGAGAGGAAGAAATAGCAACACTGCAGAGGCTGCCAAACCTAATTCAGGCACCACTTGGCCTTGATGCCTATTGTACTGAAGGATATTAAAGCAAAGAGACTGGCTGGCTAGCAAGTGAGACTGAGCCTGGGTCTCAGCTTGGCAAATCCAGAAATTTGATGTAACGGCTCACTGCATTCTCTGAGGAAGAAATTGGTGTTAACCAGACTTTAAAACACTGGTTATAAAATCAGCATTCAATTAAGCATTTTAGGGGCTGAGGTATATAATCATTTTTCTAGGGTGACTTGGAAGGTAGGAAGACTTCTAAGCCACCTAATTCTAAATCAGAAAGTTGACTAATGATTGTGAGAGAATCAGAAGGGTGGTTTTGGAGGAGTCTTGAACTCTGGGAAGACCTGAAGAATTTCTTCTGGACAGCTGCATGTGTGTGTATGTGTGTGTCTGTACTTACACACTTTCCTCCCCCGCATCCTGAATAGTCACAGTTGCTACTTGCAAGTACTTATTGAGCACCTACTTAGTGCTTGCTGCCATGTGCTGAAGACAAAGGTGCTAATCCTACACGTTTGAAGTTCATAGACAGGGCTCTAGCCTTTGGCCAGTACTGTGTAAATAGCATCAATCTCATTCATCAGCTCTTTTTTCCTAACTCTCTCTGGATGACCATTTCTTTTGGGTCTTAAAACTCATTTCTGAAGTTGGTATGCTTATGAAACTGGCTGATACGATCAATTTCACTTTATTTTTGCAAGTGACGTCTTCTAAAGTTTCCTCCAGTCTGGCTGATAGTCGTCTCGGGGTGCGTGGACACATGTCCAAACCTCCCAGGAACAGGAACAGGGAGCTATGGGTGGGCATTTGCCACTCTTCCTCCTCTCTCCCTGGTGCTGGAGACCCCCTCTCTCAGGATTATCTGAAATGTCCTGGTGGAAGTTGGTCTTCGGAAGTTCTTGTTAAAGCAGTCGGTGGCCAAGGCACACAGAGGAAGTTTTAGCTTGCTGACATGGCTGCTTTGGAAAGTGCCATTGTATTTAAAAGCAGCGTCTAGTAGCCCAGCTATTACTGGAGCTGCCTACAGGGAGGGGACTTTTCTTTCCTCTTATGGAGTGGTAGGAGGTTGCCTTCTTCTGAATGGGAGATGAGAGATGACAGGCTGTCCTGCTATTGTAGAGAGAAGCCCTGGGTGGATGTAATCGTACCTTTTCCACTCTGCCCGCCTGGCTGCAGGTATGTTAGGGAGAATGGGAGACCTTTTCCAGCTGATGAGGAGGCAAGAAGGGCAGGCTGAGGCTGTGTTTTTAATTAGTGCGAACAACTAAGAGCAGGTGGCAAGAGCCCTGGAACTGGAGACAAACTGCTGGTACCTGTGAAACATGGGGGAACTTTTAATGCCAAGATGACCTTTAGTCCTGGAGCAGAAATTCCCGGGATGTCTGCAGGAATGGTCAGATGCCAAGATCGAGAGTCTCTAGTGTGGTTTTTGGATGATGTGTTTTAATCAGACTTTTGGCACAAAACTGATTGGAAATCCAGAGTCATAACCCAGTCCCGGAAGTGGTTTCATTTCATGATCTGATTTGGAGTGAGGTAGAAAAGAGCATTTTACCAGAGTCTGGGGATCAGTCAAAAGTTGTCCGTGGGTGCCAGCAGTGAAGGATTGGTCATAAACTATGTGGACAAAGAACGTTGCCTTCCATGTCAGCAGTCAAAGGATGCTGCAGCCATCAGCCACTGCAGCCACCCTCTGATGGTACCCCCGCCCCTCCCCCGGGGATTCAGGATGGAGAAAAAGAGGATACTGGCCCTACACAGTTAAGGTGCATATCAAAGGAATGATTTCAGTGAGCCCAGACTCTTGCATCTTCCCATAGTTAGAAAAGTGCTAACTTCATTAATCTGAAGTATCTGGTTTTCTTTACCAGTAATCTTTTGATGTTCCAACTACCTGGAGATTTTTCTGCAAAAACTCCTTTATATCCTGGCTCCTCCCTTAACCCTTCTAAACATTCCCTCGGAGATATCTGAAAGTGTACTTTCTGGACTTAAGTCCTCAGTTTGTTCACTGAATCGAATAGAATTCTTAACTTTTAGGCTATGCTTCTTTGTTTTCAGTCAATAAGTATTAAATTTCACTTGGTATATTTTGAGCCACTAACAAAACAGTAACTGTGATGGTTGTGTAGGATCGTCAAAAGCTGCAGAATACGGCTGTGCTAGTATCTGCAGGTGCATGGTGTCAGTAGCATTTATCTACCATCCATATTTTCAAAAGATTTTATTAGATTTTGGCTTTTAAAAATAAGTTATGAAAAAAAAATAAGTTATGTACTTGAGAGGGATGTAGATTTATTTTTAATTTTAGTTAAAGCATCTCTTATTGAATAAGCTTTATCAGACCTGGTTAGGATTGTAGTATGATCACAACCTAGAGTGGTATAGGATGCCCATCTGTCTGTCTGTCTATTGATCTGTCCATTCATCCATACAATGACGATTCATTGAGCCTACAGTGCGGCATCCACTATGTGAGTGACATACAAGTGTACTGGATGTTGAGTCTATAAACAAAATATGATGATGGCTGGTCGTCCTTACTTACAACCCATTTTGAGGATGGGAATGGGGTTGAAAAATCAATAGTTGGGTATTTTAATACTAAGAAGCTTGGGTTTCCATATATCCAAGTTGGCTTGAATTAATTTAGTGGAGGGAAAAACCCAAGTGTGTCGATTCATTAAACCATTCAAGTCTTTCTCTTGCTTTCATTTATTTGAATAAATGCTTTGTCTGAGCTTAAAATGTTTTCACTCGGAGTAGGGCACTACTCCATCACTATCATTACAAGTAGTAGCAGGGCACTACTGATTGTCCCTCAAGGGGAAATAGAAATGTATTAGGGACTAAAATGTGTCTCCTCTCTTCAGACCTGTTCCATGTTGCCAGACTGTTTTACAACCAAACCTGAGCCTACCCTTCAGAAGCCTGTAGGAGACATCTGGAACTTTGCTACTTTAAGTCTATCTGATTCACAGCTCATCTTGATTTTGCAGTATCTGTTACCTTATAGAGAGCAACACACCAGCTCCACCACATGTGCTAAGAATAATACTGTCAAATATTGTTAAACTGCTAGAAATCAACGTTTGAAAATGGGCTAAATGAATGTGTATCTCCCATGCTGTCTTAATTCAGTTAAGGAGATCTTTTTTTTTTTAACCATATGTGCCAGAAATGCTTACCTTGGATCCAAGCTTGAATATGATATACTGTGCCAAAAAAATGAACAATTTTTACCAAGTTTTAAGCAACTGCAAAAAAAAATTGGTGACTGTAATGGTTGGAGAGAATTGTCAAAGACTGAAAAATGGGATTCTTTCTGATCTCCAGAAGATAAAATGCAAAGCAGAAAGTTTAAGAATAGCATAAAATCAAGAGAGATGGTGACCCAAGTGGACTACTGTATTTAGAACAAGAGCATAGAAGAGTCACTCTAGAAATAAATTGGCTTTTGAGCACTTGGCCACCAGTGCAGTGGTTCCCATGAGGTTTTGTTTAGGAACAGAGACCCTCATTGACAGACTGACAGCCTTTCCTCTGAAACTTCCGGTCTTTTGTAGCTCTGAGCTTGATCCCACAGACTGAAGACTCGTGTTCCTCTAAAGACTCAGCAATGGCGGTATTCATGCCCATTTGGTTAGCCTTTGGTCCCCAAAGTAGTTTGAACTTTAGCTTAGTATCTTGTCAAGAAAAGGGAGAACTAGACTTTTTTTTTTTTTTTTTTGATGGTGAAAAGATCTCATAGAAGGGCCATCTTCTAAAGAACGGGACGGAAGAACTGTCTTTCTAATTGTGTCCATGTGTTTCTCTTCTGACCATCAGGGTTCAGAACAATGGGGTTTAACGCCCATTTAAAGACCACTTGGGGGACTTCCCTGGTGGTCCGTGATTAACACTTCGCCTTCCAATAAGGGAGGTGTGGGCTCGATCCCTGGTTAGGGAGCTAATATTGCCTCAGTGGTATTGAGGCCAAAAAACCAAAATGTAAAACAGAAGCAATGTTGTAACAAATTCAATAGAGACTTTAAAAATGATCCATACTAAAATAAAAAATCTTAAAAAAAAAAGGCCACTTGGAATGAGTTCTATGCTTTTCCATTCACTAGCTATGAGATCTTAGGCAAGTTTCTTAGCATCCTAGTGCCTCAGTTTTCCCCCCACCCATCCACTGGGGATCTAGCAAACCTGACTTAGAAGAATGATATGAGGACTGAAGGTATTAGGGGCTCAGTACAGCATATGCATTTACCACACGTTGGCTCTTACGTTGGTTAAGGGACCTGTATCAGGCATGTGCGTTTGAGCTGGAGAAGTTCAGATGACTTCTGTGGCTGGAGTGGGCTCTGGAATAGAAGTAATATGACTTACAGTTTCTGAGCCTTGTGAGAGCCCAAAGGGTGATCCCTCTCCTCAGTTCTTGGAAGCCAGCTGATCCCACTCTGGTTCCTTGGACTCCTCCTGTCTCCTGCAGCCCCCATACCTGGAGCCTTAGACCCTTCTCCACCTTGAGTGAGTCCTGGAATCCTTTCCTTATTCAGTCATCCAGCCATGTATGCATTCATTCATTCACTCATTCAGCATGTCATTGCTGAATTTGTTAAATACTTTTGTTAAATACATTTGTTAAATACTTCGACTCTTACCCTGAATTTAGTCCACAAACAAATCTACAATGGAGATATTCCCAGGATCATCCCATTTTGCCGAAAAAGAAACTAAGGCACAGAGAGGTTAAGTAACTTGCTCGAGGTCACACAGCTAGTAAGTAGTAAGGGATTTGGATCTGGGAGGTCTGAGTCCAGCTCCTGCTCTTAATCTCTGAGTTGCAGCACCCTGTCCATGAGTTGGCTGAAGAACTACTAGCCTTTCCTGCAGGGGAAGGCTTCCAGAGTCTAAGAGGCTTCTTTCAATTTGCTTCCCATTTTAGCTCACTTGGATTCCTTCAGAGTCCTTGGTTGAGAATAAGCCTCATCACAGTCAGTGGTGAAACATCGTCCCATGCACATAATTCTTGAGAAAGTGAAGTCTGTTGGAGTATGACTCATCTCTCCAGAGGAAGGAATTTCTGGCCACTAAGGACACGCTGAAAGCCTGTGCCCTTGGCTGTGTGAGGCTCAGTGTCCAGGGGGCAGGCCAAGACCAGATTTATAGTCCTGAGCATCTCCAGACCAGCTACAGAGTCACCTCCAGTATGGGGCTGGTGGTTCTCGTCCATCTGTCCAGGAGGTCAGACACTTCCATGATGCCTGTCCTGAAGCAGTTGGCCCCACGATCTTGAGCATCTCTGCCCTTGTGTGTTGAAGGTGCCACCTGTGTGAACAGTGAAGCCTCACTAACCCCCGTGGCAAGTGACACTTATTGGGTGGCATGCACACCTCCACTGCACTGGTCAGAGGCCCTGAGGACCAAGATCAGGCTTTGATAGGAATCCACACCAGAGAGGGGAGCACAGACAGTCACTGGTCATCACTTGTGGTCTGCTCAGGCTTCCTTTCCTCCCCAGTGGGCCATGATTCCTTGAAAATGGCTTTAAGCGCTCAATGGGTGGTTCTGCTCCCTGTGATTTTGCTCCAGGCCTGAGTAGGACACAAAGGAGGAATGTGTGGCTGAATAGCCTTCAGGCCAGAGCTATAGTTCTCAGCCCTGCTGGCCACTGGGTCACCTGGAGAGCTTCAAAGAGGACTGACGCCCAGGCCCCAGTGGGGTTTCTGATGTACTTGTCTGGGCCCTAATTGTCAGCATTAAAAAGATTGCTCCCCAGGTGGGTCTCATGTGCAGCCAGGAATGGAGAAGCTTGGGCCCCAGTCTTAGCCCTCGCCCCAGAATCCAAGGGGCTTGGATTTAAACAGATGCAAAAGCTGTTTCCCACTGACTGGAGGCAGCCTGGGTTCATCATCATTATCGCCGGCATCTATTTGTGGAGTTCCTAAATTGTGCAAACACCCTCTGCTTTGTGCTGGGAAACAGCGAGGTTGAAATCAAATTCAAAGCGTGCAGACTGGCTGGAAATCTGAAAATGATCCAAGGCCCAGGACCAGCCTGTGCCATTCATCTTCTGTATCCTCCCTATCCGCCCTGTCCTGGGCGCACAATACACATTGCTGTTTATATTGTTATTAATAATAATCATCATCGTGACAACCAACAAGACCAAAGAATATGTTCTTGGTGTCAATTAGAAATACTGGAAGCATGAGTTGGTGGGATTGAGAGGGTCAAAAAGCTGCAAGGAGGAAGGGGATTCTAGCAAGTGCAGAAGGACAGGGCATTCAAGGCATGGCCATAACTAGCAATGAGTCGTGGTCGGGGGGGTGTGCCTGGGGCGGTCAGCAAACTCAGTTACCTGATCTTGCAGGAGTGAGACCTGCAGGGGAGATTGCATGGCCAGATAGGCAAGAGATTTTTGTTCTGAGGACCCCCTTTCCTCACAAAACAGTAATGAGCTTGACTATTTATCTTTTATCATTTCCTTACATGTGATTTTGCTGTCAGGGAAGGGTGTAGGTCTTCCTTTGGAATTCTGAAGAGTCTGCTATCTGCTTCTGGAAGATTGGACTGAAATGGTTTGAAGGCCGTTGTGAGGTATTAAGTCTAGTCAGCTCTTCACAGGTAGCTAACCCTTGGTAAATGTTAAAAGAGAAAACTCTTCTTACCAAATTCTGTTTAGAAGCTGCTCAGTGTAGAAAATCCAATGCAAAAAGAATAAAGAAAGCAAGAAAAATCTCCTTAAATTTTTCTACCATAATTGTTTGATCTCTTTCTCTCTCTTTTCTCATCTCTCTGTCAACCATCAGTCTATCCACACAAACACATGCACAAATGGAGTTTTGTAGTAAATAGAGATGATGCATACACATGATACTTATATAATACTTTACACTGTGATAATACTGTATTTCTGTTTTGCAGTCTTCCTGTTTTGACTTAATCTGTTGGGGGAATCCTTTCACATTAGTGAGTAAACACTACATCATTATTTTAAGGGCTGCATCACTATCTGACCAATTTCATGTTCAGAGGCATTTAGACTATTTCTAATTTTTTCCAATTCCATTTTGTTTATAACTTATAATTAACACTTGGAGTGCTGATTACTGTATTTTCAGAGTTAATACATTCAACAAGTATTCACTGCGTGCCATGCACTGTACCAGGCACTGGAGCAGTGATTCATTCATGAACAGAAGGGACAAAAATCCTTGCTCTTTTGGAGCTTACATTTTATTGTGAGACAGAGATGATGAACGAGATAAATACATGATGAAGTGTGCTGGGTTATAAGTGCTAAGTAGAAAAAAATAATGTGGCAAGAGATAAGAAATACTGTGATGGGAGCAGAAATGGAGATTTTTGAGAAGGGTTGTGAGGAAAGGCCTTGGTTGAGCAGGGGCTTTTGAAAATAGAGGCATGAGAGAGCCAGTCATGGGAATATGAGAGGAAGGGCATTCCAGACAGAAGGACTGGCAAGTGCAAAGGCCCTGAGGTCTGCACACAGGCATGTTCAAGAAACTCCCTGGAGGTCATGAACTTGGAGGAGAGTGAGTGAGGGAGAGCTTAATGGGAGATGATTTGAGAGAGGCAGGAAGGAAGCAGATTATTTGGGGCCATTGGTTCCTGGAAGGGAAGCCATTGGAGAGTTGATCAAAGTGATATAATATGACTTATATTTAATAGGATACAGCCTGAAGGCAGAGCAAAATCAGAGGCAGAGAGACGAGCTGTAGGTATTTCAGTATTCCAGGATGCAGATGGTAATAGCTTGGGTTAGCAGCATGGCGGGGAGCAGGAGGGGGAGGACTTTGTACTCTGACCCAGGCACATTTACTGACAGCTCAGATGTGAAGTGTGAGAGCAAGAGAAGGAGATGATTTCAGGGTTTGTGTCCTGAGTAACGAAGATCAGCCTTGCTGTGAACGGAGAATGATCAGGATAAATGCTCTGTCCACAAGGACAGTGGGTAGGGTGTGGGTCAGGAGCTGAGTTGCAGACTTAATGTTGTGTGAGAAGCAGTCTGCCTTGAACCAATTTTTACAGCAGTGTCTCATTTAAGGTGCGGTTGGCTTCCTAACACTGTTGATCAATGCAGCTGTTAGATTTTAGGGGATTTTTGTCATCGTGGTTTTGAGTCAGGGTATAATGTCCCTTTAAAGAATCATCCGCCACTTTTTGGTGTGCAAATTTGGAAGCACACATCTCGTTTTAGCCGTAAATCTGTTTATCGTAGATTTCAGTTGTCATTTTTCTGCAGATTCTTGATAACTGTGCCCATTTGCATGCAAACAGGGCCTTTTGTTTCTGAACCAGATGATTAGCTCTTAGCTGGATCTGGGTTTGAAGTCGTAATCCTCTCTTTGTGACAGCATAGTGGTTGCTCTTGGAAATGATTAGGATATCATAATTGGTTTAGGATTCCAGGTGGGGAATAAGCGAGAGGGGCAGGTGATCATTTTCTGAGAAGCAAAAAATTCCTACCTCCTCCCCAGGCTCTCGGTGATCAGAGAGGGAGGCCGGGAAAATGCATAGTCTATAAATAGAACTGCTTCTAAAGAGGCTGCTTTCCTAAAGGTCTCATTAGGCATCGGAAAGCCCTTTACTCTTAGCAATTAATGGCACTGATTTGATGGTGCTATATTGTGAAGATTCAGAGAAGAAACCTCAATTTGCTTCCTTATGAAACAGATGCAGGTAAAATGCCTGAGAGAACTCTAAATGGGTTTCTATAAATCTCAAGTCATTTTCCCAGATTATCAAAGTGTTTTGAGGAAGATAACTTTCCCTCTCTCTGTGTGTTAACTCTTCATTGTTGACAGTAGCTAACACAATACTCTGCCTTTGTCCTCACTGCCTACCCACTGGGAGAACATCCCCAGGAGGGTCTTCCAGAGAAAAAAGAACCATGTTCACTGCTGGTCCTCAGACGGGCCTCTGTCTTCGCTCATCCTTACAGGGATCGGCTTATGGTCTGACCTCATTAAGATCACACCCGAGCCTCCTGAACTGACAGGGCTCCAAGAAGGTGAAACAAGCTTGCACTTCTTGGGAAGACTACGGGAAATGTTTTTCTGTATGCTGGATCCTTGTCTCCAGACTTAGAAAAAGACATAAAAACCTCCTTCCCCATTTTTCTCGAGTGAATTCTGTTTAAACCCAGCAGCTCTTCCACCTGGGATGGTTTGAACTCAGACGGATGGCTTCAGTTAGTTACAGTAGACTGCCCTGGGAAAAATGCCTGCTTCTCTAGGGAGTTCAGTCATCGATGGTCAGAAATGTACAGGCCTGTGGGTTCACGCCTGGGAATTACTGGGGGGTTCTCTACCTTCTTAGGTCACAGATCCCTTTGATAGTCTATCAAAAAATCACAGATCATGCCAGAAACTCTTACATCCACCCAGCATTACTAATGTAGTAAAGTTGTAGAATTCCTAAAATCTGTTTATGAACATTCCTATTTTTGTAATATTCAGTCTTTTTTTTTTTCATTTGACAAGTATTTATTGAGCACCTATCATGCATTCAGCACTGTTCTAGGTACGAAGAATATAGCTGTAAACAAAGGAATCATATTTGTGTTTATTAACAGTGGCTAAAAATCTCCTGAGTAGGAACTCAGATAATCCCCTTTCCCTTTCCTATTTTTTAAACTCTGCTTTCTCATTTTTCTAAACCAAAGATGCATTACTTGTGTTAGGGAAACATAATAAAAGAGATAAACTTCATGGTTCATTTCTTGAGAATAATATACAATGACATATGCTCCTTTGAAAGCGGTAATGGCTTTAAATGGATTTGTATTTTATCCATCATGATAATATAGAGATAGTCTGATAAATAAAGGTCCAGGTATATGCTAGACATATTATTTATTTAGTCAGTCTACAGCTACTACTTGTGGTGCCTGTGGATAGATGCCTTGCGGTAATTTAAGACCTCCTGGGAGTCAAATGTCCCTGGACCAGGAATGGTTCCTCTAGGAACCAAATTTCACTGTTATAAATAAAGTTTTATTGGAACACAACAGTGCCCATTCATTTGCATATTATCTATGGCTGTTTTCACACTGTAAGGCAGTGCTAAGTAGTTATAATGGGTAATTTGGTTGGCTCACAAAACCTAAAACTTACTTTATAGCCCTTTCCATAAAAAGGTTGCGGGTCCTTGCTTTAAGCTAGCCATCATTTAGTGGTTCTTTCTGCAATAACAGTATTCTGTGTCAGTGTGGTCCTGTCCAGTACAGTAGCCACTAGCCACATGGGTCTGCTGAGCCCTTGGGATGTGGCGAATGTGACTGAGGAAGTGAATTGAACTTACATTTGAATTTAAGTAGTCACACATGCCCTGGACTACTGAATTGAGCAACGCAACTCTAGTCCAAAGAGTTAGGTCCATACTTTAGGTGAGGGTTTGCTCTTGGTGGTGTATATACCATGGGTTTTTACCAATGTATACTGTACAGGTTCAAATCCCTTCTGGGGGCAGAAAAGAAAGACATGGTGTCTAACCGAGCTGTTAGCCTTTAATTTCTAGATGAAGCTCATGAGCACCTATAAGATTCTAAATGAAGGCACAGCTTTGGGGATGGAGCTGGAAAGGCAGATTGAGGATGGTGGAAGAGGTGCTGAAAGGAGAGGGAGGAGGATAAAGAAAACTGTGTTTGCTTTACCATTTGGCACATTTTCTTCCCCTGCTGGAAGTGGCGGTGGGCAGGTAGGCATATGTGAATGTGAATTCATACACCCAGGCATCCTCTCTCCATCATGTCCAGCCATGATCAGAAAGGATGCGATCTCAGTTTCCAGCTCGTTTCAGGTGATTCCCAGAAACACTTGGGCCCGCTGGTGAGCAGTGCTGGTGGTGCAGACGGCCAGCCTAATTTTCCTCAGGAGACACGTGTTCCCAGGGATGGTCTAATGGCAGCTTATAACGCTCTTATTTTCATACTGATAGTGTTCAATGTCAGTTCAGTTCAGTTCAGTTGCTCAGTCATGTCCGACTCTATGCGACCCCATGGACTGCAGCACACCAGGCCTCCCTGTCCATCACCAACTCCCAGAGTTTACCCAAACTCATGTCCATTGAGTCAGTGATGCCATCCAACCATCTCATCCTCTGTCGTCCCCTTCTCCTCCTGCCCTCAATCTTTCCTAGCATCAGGGTTTTTTCAAATGAGTCAGCTCTTCACATCAAGTGGCCAAAGTGTTGGAGTTTCAGCTTCAACATCAGTCTTTCCAATGAAGACCCAGGACTGATCTCCTTTTGATGGACTGGTTGGATCTCCTTGCAGTCAAAGGGACTCTCAAGAGTCTCCTCCAACACCACAGGTCAAAAGCATCAATTCTTCAGCGCTCAGCTTTCTTTACAGTACAACTCTCAATGTAACTGACCCTAAAACATGCTTGCTATAAGATCTGTGAACTTTGCTCTTTGAACTTGGCCTCTTTCAGATAGTCTGTGTGTAGCCCAAGATTAAGATCATGGCCTTTTGCCATGAACGTATAATGTGGCTACAGGATGAAATTGCTTTTTTAGGCAACACACTTTGATATTTTGGTCTTTCAAGGAAAGTCATATTTATTTTATTCAAAGACTCAGATTTGGGTGATGATCTGAACTTCCAACTCCTCCTCCGCCTCTGGTGTCTAACTTTATTAATGCACGTGCTGGAAGGGCATTTTAAGAATCTCAGTGTCTTTCAGGGAATGCTCTTAAATTATATTTTAGCACCACCATGGATCCTGGCAGTTTATTACTCAGTCTTTAATGCATTTTGCAGTTGAAATGAGGAATAGAGAAGATGAGGCTGGCATGGGATATGTAAGATGTGGTCTGTAAAATGGGGATGTTAAACTGCAGTGAACATCGTGGAATTTTATGAGGCTTATATATCCTAAATTATGGCATAACTGGGGCATACTGTTAGAAAGTAATTTCAGGGGTATCTTCTCTGCTGTTTCTAAACCCGCACCACACCCATTTAGGGTCTGTGTAACTCAGCATGGTCACTAAGTGAATGCTTTTTTTTTTTTTAATTTAAAATTTTTTTATTGAAATATAGTTGATTTACAATGTTGTGTTAGTTTCAAAGCAAAGTGATTCAGCATATATATACATACACACACATATATATGTACATATATACTTCTTTTTCAGATTCTCTCCCATTATAGGTTATTACAAGATATTGAACATAGTTCCCTATGCTGTACAGTAGATCCTTGTTGTTTATTGATTTTATATATAGTAGAGTGTGTCTGTTGATCCTAAACTCCTAATTTATCCCTCCCCACCTCTCCCACTACTTCCCTGGTGGCACAGAAGGTAAAGCGTCTGCCCACAATGTGGGAGATCCAGGTTCGATCCCTGGGTCAGGAAGATCCCCTGGAGAAGGAACTGGCAACCCACTTTGGTACTTTTTCCTTGAAAATCTCATGGATGGAGAAGCCTGGTAGGCTACAGTCCATGGGGTAAATGTAAGTGACTCTTTAGAGAAACACTGAGTCGTCATCTCTGTCTGGTTTCCTCATGCACTCTGGGCCCCAGACCCTGCGTTCTCCGCTGAGGGTACTGAGACAGCTTGGGAAGTGGAAGGCTGACACCTTCAAGGATGACCAGGTAACTTTGCATCCTAACTTTGGACTCACATCATTCATGTGTGTCATAAGACCCTGGGTTGCACGCTCATTTCTGTCCCACAAGTGGAGGAGGAAGGAGGGAGGCTGACTGAGGGAGAAGGTGTGTGTTTTCCTTTCTGGTCATTGCTTTTCTTCTGGAGGCACTGTTACCGTAGTGGTGGAGAGAGATGCCCGTTTGGGATTCTGTCCAAACTTCACACAAGTGGTATCTTGTATCTCATACCTTTTTTGATGGGAGGAATCTGAGAAGGGGCTGTGAGACACAGCATCTGCTCAGAGGAAAAGAAGCAAATGGAGTCCTTCCCACCTCTCCTCTTCCTCTGGCGCAGGCGGGGGCTGCGGGAGTTCCGAGCACATAAAAGCCACCATGATGTGGTGGGAAGAGCTCCGGCCTGGGAGATGCGACCCCTGGGCCACTGAGCGTGGAATTGGTCACTCGGGGTCTCAGGGTCTAGACCAGTTATGAGAGGAGAGCTGTTCCTGCGTCCTGTGACACATTCTGGCTTAGAAACTGCGCTGTTACCCTTCCCTATGTCCCACTGCAACACCCAGCATACAGTTTTTATTCTGTATAAAAAGAGATCGAAGCTCTTCTTTGAATCTTCTCTGATGTGGGCCAAGGAGCCTGGCTGTGGTCATTTACCATCCCCAGGGTTGAACGATCCAGGCCAAAGATGCTTTTCATTTTGTCTTCCTGAAATGTATCCTAGGCTCGTTGACCTGCAAGAGGGTCTCGGAAGACCAGCTCGCCTCAGATCAGCTTTGTTTCTCACTCCTTCCTACAGATGAGGCTCAGAAAGTTTCAGGACCCCGCTCAAGGTAACCTAGGAAATTAGTGGTTAGAATCAGGTCTCAGGACTCTCAGGTCATTTTGATAAGCTGTACTTCTTCCCTGGTTGATCCTGTTTATATATGATGTGTGCATGCATGCTGTCACTTCAGTCATGTCCCACTCTTTGTGATCCTTTGCGCTGTAGCCTGGCAGGCTCCTCTGTCCATGGGATTTTCCTGGCAAGAATACTGGAGTGGGTTGTCATGCCCTCCTCCAGGGAATCTTTTCGACCTAGGGATCGAACTCACGTCTCCTATTTCTCCTATACTGCAAGAAGATTTTTACTGCTGAGCCACCGGGGAAGCTTTTGTATAGTATACCCTCCCAGGTTTTATTGCTTTCATGTCCTTGGAGTCAACCCCCGAGTCTTAGAATGGGAAGGTTGGACACTTGGGCGTTGATACTGGATGTCCTAAAAATGTGCAACTTCTGTTATTGCCTTCCCACCTGTTAACCCAGATGTCCACCAAGAGACTGTATGGAGTTCTGTTGGAACTTGCAGTGGTAAACTGAAAGAAATAACTGCACCCCTCAAGCTGTCACTCCACCTTCCACCAGGGGCTGGGACATGGAACAGTGTCTGTGTGGGCAGAGTCTCAGACACCCCCCCGTGTAAGGCAGGAGGAAGAAAGCTGGGGCTCTGGCTGGCCTGTCCTCATTGCCAATTTCCTCCCGTGACTGGGGAGCAGATTCTACTAGCTGGCAGACAGCCTGTGGAACCGCTGTCTCAAATCATCATCCTTTTGTCCTGATCCTTATCGGGTCAGCAGAGCCGCCTTTTATTTCTTGTCCCTGGGGATAAAGCTTTTCTGTCATTGCAACATATTCAGGTAAAGACATTTGTTCTTGGTGTTTTCGTTCTAAGGAGCTGAAAAACGAGTTGTACTGAGCTGCTAGTACATCGACCGTTCTACAGAACATTCTATGATAGCTACTGCAGTTGTGTTAGGGGAAGGAAATGAACTCATGGCCCAGAAACTCTTAACAAGCACCCCTTTATACAAGTTACACTGTCTGTTCTTCCCCATTAATTAAACAAGTATCAAGGGACCTGCTATCATCAGGAAGCCCATGAAGGGACAGAAAATAAAACAGGAGATGCCACCCTAGCTCACAACGAGTTAAAAACCAATCTGGTCAGGGAAATCAAAGCTCACACAAAGACAGCAAGTCTTTAGAAAGTATTCTAATGACAGGTTGCTAGTACAGTGTACAGAGCATCAGTGGTAGCCAAGTGGGCTTATCCAGGCACGTGGCCAGGAGATACACCAGGACCGCCACTGCACAGCAAAGAGAAGATGGACTGAAAAAACTAGATTATACCCATGAACAAAAAGAAAAAAGAATCCCTCATAGGCCTACCACCCTCATCTGGTTCCTGTTCCCCTCATATGGGTTACACACAGACTGATACACTTATAAACACACACATTCCATTAGCGTGATCTCTTCACTCAGACCAGCAATTGGCATGACCCCCAGGAGCTGTGGGAATGGTGGTCCTTCCCCTCCCTGGATTTGATTTTCTTCTCTTCACACAAGTCCTGCCTCCTCCACCCCTCGCTCCTCTCAGAGTTGTTGTTCAGTCACTCAGTCGTGTCTGACTCTTTGTGACCCCATGGACTGCAGCACGCCAGGCTTCCCTGTCCTTCACCATCTCCCAGAGTTTGCTCAGACTCATGTCTGTTGATTCAGTGATTCCATCCAACCATCCCATCCTCTGTTGTACCCTTCTTCTCCTGCCTTCAGTCTTTGCTAGCATCAGGGTCTTTTTCAGTGAGTCAGCTCTTTGCATCAGGTGGTCAAAGTACTGGAGCTTCAGCTTCAGCATCAGTCCTTCCAGTGAATATTCAGGGTTGATATCCTTTAGGATGGACTGGTTGGATCTCCTCTCAGGGCAGAATCATCAGTTTAGAGATGCACATGCCTGTCACGTGATTGTCCATGAAGTTTTCAAGCATCTCTTCTAGACATACTTTTCAAACTATGGAAGCCAACAGTGTGCGCATGTGGGACAGGAGGGTGATGGTTGAGTTTGCCTGGAGAAATGGAAGCATGAAATGCAGATGAGTTTGTCTCCTGCCTGCAATGCTGTCCTTCCCACAGGGGAAGCTCCCCACTGCTGTATCTATTTATCCATCTATCCCACCATCCATCTCACCTGGAACATGTAAAATGTGTGAGCCTTCTCTAGTGCTTCCTTATCTTGTCATGTGTGTTGCAGATTAAATTCCACACTACCCACCCCAAGTGCTTCAGTGACCATTTTGAGAACGGGTATATTTTGGTGCTTTGTTGCTTACTTCCTCCCAGCTTTTGTAGATTTCAGGGGTTCTCCTTGGTGAGCACCATAGAGCGCGTGGCTGAAAAGTGTCCCTACCCATTTTGAATCTACCATTTTAGATTGCAAGTGTCTTTATTCCCTCCCCGCCCCCCCCCGGGATCAAACCACTTTATTGAGGGACTTGCAGGGGAAGGTTGAAGGGCCTGGAGAATAATGAGATTTGATGTCCTTAGCCTAGGCTGGGATCACCCTGACTTAACAACTGCTGAAAAACCCACTTCTTTATTGCTGTATCCACTCTTCCCTGCTCCTCCACCTCTCCTAGAGGGTCAGAAGTCCCTAGGGTGGCCCAGAAGCAACATCTACCTTTTACAAGGCCCAGTGGCATCTCACTAAACACTCAGCTCCAAAGTTCTGTGGTCTTGAAAACACCATTGAACACAGACATTTGTGTGTCTCCATCACACGCTGATGGGTGGACCTTAGCCAGGCTGAGACCCCTTATGATTCGTGTAGGGGTGGGGTGTCCATTTTCTACACTCTGCTTCCCCATCCCAGCCCCTGGTCACAGTCAGGTACAGCTACTTTGGGTCCATCATTCCGTTTCTGGTCTCTGAAAAGTGTTAGTTGCTCAGTTCTATCTGATTCTTTGCAACCCCATGGACTGTAGCCCACCAGGTTCCTCTGTCCATGGAATTCTTCAGGCAAGAATACTGGAGTGGGTTGCCATTTCCTTCTCCAGGGGATCTTCCCAACCCAGGGATCTAACCTGGGTCTCCTGCATTGCAGGCAGATTCTTTCTCAGCAATTTCTTATTTGGCTTTCCTGCCTGGGAAACCAAATGTGCCCACACAATCATTAGCAAGTGTGGAAATTGTTGTTAGGAGCTGCATATTTGCTGCACACCCACCGATTTTTAGGTGCTGTGCAGAATACAATTGCCAGGGGATGGCTTTTGTCTGAGATGCCAAATGGAAATTCATTAGCATTGAGAGAAATGCATGCATTACAGACGGGCTTCTTGACCACACTGGGCCAGGGCTGGGTGGAGCTGGGCCTAAACCTCGGCGGCTGTCCTGGGTGGGGGGTGGGCACCTCCCAGGACCTGGAAAGAGGCGAGCTGGGGGAGGATCCAGGCCCAGGCAGAGGAGGCCCAGAGGCAGGGAGGCCAGTCTCCAAAACTGTATGGCAGTTATTCATCTTAACTCCACACAGCCCTAGGACAGATTTCTGGAGTTCTTCTGGGAATATGGGGGCCTTCCTCAGTCCTGGCTTCACATGCAACACAGGATTTGACTCAGACTGATGGGTGTTTGAGTTCTGGCTCAGCAACTCATTGGACTTCCCTGGTGGCTCAAGGGTAAAGAATCTGCCAATACAGAAGACATGGGTTTGATCCTGGGGTGGGGAAGATCCCCTGGAGAAGGAAATGGCAACCCACTCCAGTGTTCTTGCCAGGGAAATCTCATGGACAGAGGAGCCTGGTGGGCTACAGTCCATGGGGTTGCAAAGAGTGGGATATGACGTAGCGACTAAACAACATCAAAGGCAACTTATTGGTAGGTGACCGGGGGTAGGTTGTATGACATCTCTGAGCCTCTCTTTTCTGATCTGAAAAATGGGCATAATAATGCCTCCATGCAGGTTGATTCTTAGGCAGTTTAAAAGTAAAGTACATTAAGAGGTTGGTGTCACGCTTGTCCTGTGACGACGGTGTTTGCTCGTGTGAGTTACTATGATCCTCGTGGTTGGTACCATGGTCAGCTCTAGACTGTATGCTTTGTTGTGTGTCCTTGGGACCTGAAGATGAAAACCTGGGAGCCACCTACCCTAGGCAGAATCCTAAGGAAGATACACAACCTAATTCCTTGGAAATGGGAGAAAGATTTGTTGTATTTGAACATGTAAACATCTGTTGACGGGAGTAGAGAAGAAAGCAATGGACAAAGGGAAGAGCGTTGTGAGATTTCCATTAGGAAAAAGCCACTAGTCGCACATGAGGTTCCCCCTTCTCTCCTGCTGCCCCATGGGGAGGTCACCATCTCAGGACCCTCCTCTTTACAGATCAAGGGGGAGAAGCCCTGGGAAATGCGTGCAGTTGGCATTCCAGCCACGTGTGTGCCGTGTCCTATAGAAGGCGAGCACTTGATCCAGGTAATTAAAAGTGTCAGCTCCTTATCCAGGAGAGGGTTCTATTAAATTATGTAAATATTTTTGCAAGTTGGAACTCTGAAGAAGACTTATTGATCTGTGGCAAGCCGCCAGGCAGCTGGTAAAGATTGGGAAAATTGTTCTCAATCCAAGGCAGGCCCTAGGAGGGGTGGGAACACAAACAGTCTGGAGGCTCTTTTGTTTCACCTTTATCTTCGCCTCCCCAAGGAGCCTGCAGTTTCTCCCAGGGCGGATGAATCAATAGCAGACAATGACATGAACTGCTTGGTTAGTGCAGCCTCAGTGAGTCTCATATGAACCGTATTGGCATGGCTGCCCAGAGGGGCGGCCTGGATAAGGGAGGGGAAATCGATGTCAGGGGATGGGAGTCTGATCCAGCTGGAGGGGACAGGGGACACCGATGGGAGGTGGCTGGAGGGGACGATGCTGCCCAGATCCTCGGCTCAGTCCTGTCCTCCAAGAGCTCCTCAGCACCACTGACCCCACCCACTGAGGTCCATGTCTGCCCTTCCTCCTCTTTCCTGCCCCAGCCCTTGGCTCTGCCCTGAGGATGCTGGAGATGGTGTTAGCCAACTGACATGTGTAGTCAGCTGGGTCTTGAGAACAGAGATGCAGAGATGGGAAGGGAATGGCTGGCATGGCCAGGAGCTCTTTCCTCGTGGTTTTGGTCCTGTGTGAGTTGGGCCAGCACCCTGAGGAGGAGCCAAGGCTGACAGCTGAGAGGGCTGCCCAAATGCCCAGCACTTCTGGAACTCCTGCTAGCTAAACTGGAACTACTAGTTTCCTGTTTTATGGTGGCTTTCTCCTTCCTTGTCTTCCCCATGTCAGTATGGCCAGTGCTTAGAACACTTTCTAGCACATAGTAGGTGATCAGTAAATGTTTATTGAATGAGTCAGTGCATGATGATTCCTTCTTTGTCTTGATTTAGTTCTCCTGTGAAGGTTCCCAGGGCTGGAGCAGAGGGTGGGGAGGAGAAAGGGCTCTTCTAGGGCTGGGAGGTTTGGGGAAGTCCTCTTGACCCCGTATGCTGAGCCTTGTAGTGGGGACCACTCCAGGGACTGAGTCCAGGGCTTTCTGTCCCTAGGGAACTCCTGGCAGCTGGGCTGCTGGGCAGAGGAGTGACTAGAAGCCGAGAGACAGGTGGTCAAGGAAAGGTGAGACAGTGGAGCAGGTCATACTTGGTGTTTGCAATTGATACTTTCCGTCTCTCCCGCCCCAGCTTTGGGCCTTGTGTGTCCAGCAGCTCCTACCTCCGCCTTCCCCTCTCCTCTGGATTCCTCTCTCCAGGGATCTTGGCATGTCTCCGGGGCTGATGCGGATCTGGGGGCTCCTTTGACTCTCTTTCTTCCCACTGCCTGGCATTTTGCAGATCTGTGGCTTATTTGCACCTTTAGTGGTTATGGAGGAAGGGTAGAACGGAACCCACAAATAGACAGTTTTGCTGTTTGTTGGTAACTTCTGTCAGATGAGAAAAGCTAAACTACATAGTAATAATAATAATACCACGTGTGGTTTGGGATTGCTACTTTTTTTTCCTTTGAACTTCCCATCGCTTCCCTCTCTCTGTCCGTACAAGGTGGTGGGGACTTGTCTACCTTGTGGGTGGGTTTGGAGCAGAGACGCACGGTGGTTCCATCAGATTGGTTCAGCATGTCAGGTGACAGCCTGAGCAGCGCATTAGAGAGGTCTGAAAGGATGATGCCTGTGTGCGTGTGTGTGCTCGATGGTTCTGAAACCATGTTCTTTTTCTTGCATTCGAGGAAACGTGCTAATTTTCCTCCCAGTGTCTCCGGGTGCAGCGAGCCCCCACTCTGTGATTGAAGTTTTGTGCTCTGCAGGGAGCCGTTACTTTGCTGTTTAAAGAAGGCTTTATGCTTTGCGGCTTTAGATCATTTCACATGATGAAACCATCTCACTACTGACAATTGTAATTTACAATGTTTGACGGTCTTTTCAACTGAAAAAGAGTGATCATCACTCACCATGGGCAGACTTGGAGAGTCGCCATTTCTGAGCCAATTGGGAGTGTCTTGCTGGCTCCTTCTGGATGAATCTAGTCCTCCCTGGGGCCTGCACTTCTTTATTTGCTCCTCTTCCTCACCCTCACTGTCTTTCCATCACCTCAGCTGCTGTCTGCCTCCGAGTCTCACTGCGGTCACCATCATCACCACCATCATCATCACCATCACTGCCACCCATGCACAACTTGCCTTCTGTTCCTAGATCCCCATGTCTGCCTCCATCTCCTTGTCTATTAAAACCTGGGGCTCGGAATCCTGGGCCACAGGTTTCACTGGAAGAAACAGGCAGTGGGAAGAGCTGAGCTTTGCAGAGAGACTGGTGGGGAGGAGGATGTGTCTTGAATGACAGAATGCTGAGTCCACCACTATCCACTCTGTGACCTTGGGCAGCACTTGTTTACCTGTTGTAGGTTTCTGTTTTTTCATGTGTCAGATGAGACTAGTAATGCCTACCTGTTTAGACTCTTGTGAGTCTTAGAGCCAATGTTAGAAAGGTCCTGACACAAGGATTGGCTCAGTTTTATCATGACAATGATATCTGTAGGACAGTGTGTTTCAAAAGTAACGTAAATTGTGTAAATGCGTGGTTTTACTATTCGTGTTCCCTGACTCAATAAACTGGATCTTATAAAATGTGTACTACCACTGCTTCTGGGGTTTCCCAGGTGGCTCAGCGGTAAAGGATCTGCCTGCCAATGCAAGAGATGCGGGTTCCATCCCTGGGTTGGAAAGATCCCCTGGAGAAGGAAATGGCAACCGAAATCCCATGAACAGAGGAGCCTGGCAGACTACTGACCATGGGGTTGCAGAGTCAGACATGATTCAGTGATCAGACAACAAAAGCCATTGCCTCTACCATCACTGCCGTTACTGCTGCCCCACCATCACCCCAACCACCACCTGCTGTTACCTCCATCATCCCCGTCACCACCATGACTAAAATCAGCAATAGGGAACTCTCGCTGGACTCACTTGCCAAGCATTGTTGTAAGTGTTTTGCATGTATCTACTCACTCAATTCCTATGAAAACTCAGAAGAGGTATTCAAATATCATTAGTCTCATTTTCAGTATTATTACCTTCCTGATAGATGACAAATCTGTCTCAGAGATATTCAGTAATTTGCACAAGGTCATAGAGTTAGTAAGTGGTGATGGAGCCTCTGTCTACACTTTTGGCTACATTGTTCAGGTTATTTGCACATGTGCTTTTGTGTCTGTGTGTCCATGGCATATGTGTTTCTACACAGGTTGGTACATACTTTGTTGTTTTGACATTGAGGAGGCCATGGTGGCCTTATTAAAGACTTTAAGTCCATTACAAATAACAGAGGTAGAAAAATTCACAAGATATCTCACAGATAAAATAATGCAGCGTGATTTTTGAAGTTCTGTGACAGAAATTAGAGTAATAAAGGTGTAAGAAAGGGGAAGGAAAGCAGAATTTCTATCATAATACAGTTAAAATCTTCAATAATAACTTTATTTGAAACTGATTATAATCAGTGGAGAAATACTGTAAACTAGTCAATTATATAATTGAGCTTTCTCTCAGCCCTTCCTTTTATTATCTCCCAACTTTGTTTTCTTCCCTGGAAATCAAAGAAGCATGTAAAAATAGTCTTTGGGGTTCAGATTGGAGGGCACTCTTATTCTGGCCAGAAACATCTCATTAAGACATGAAACATCTCATTAAGACAGTCAATAATGGAATACCTGGAACCCTAGTGCACCTGCCCTCTATTTGACCTTTAGTAGTGATGGGAGGAAGGCAAGGGTCACATCTGCTTTCTTACATAGTTTAGAACAAACAAAAAGTAGAACTCCCCCTTTTTAGTGATTCTGGGCACCAGCACCATGTTGCCCCTGAGGTCTGGACCACTCAGCCTTGTGAGCGAGTTCGTGACATTTGATGTGGCCTGGAGTTGTCAGGGGAGCAGTGGCCGAGCTATCACCCTGGCAGCTGCTAGCCTGGTGGCTTCCGTCTGCCGAGGGTGACGGGACCCCCTCCGCCTCTCACAGCTGTCAAATCCAGTCCCGTCCTGGCTGGTCCGGGTGACACCTCTGCATAAGAAGTCACTTTATTTTCTATTTTAGAAGCAGGTGCTTGGAAGGATGTTTGCTTTGGGTACACTTTGTTCCCGTCACAGACAGTTGTGTGTTGGGGGATTTATCTTACTGGTAGGAGGCTGGAGCCATCTATTAAAATGGAAATAGTTACTTCAGAAAAATACAGGGACTTGGCAGGTGTCAGGGAAAGAAGGTGTGTGTGCGTGTGTTGGAGTAGGGGCATGGGTTGTGACTTTAACATGCAGACACACATTGCAAATCCCTAAGAGGACTAGTTTCTTCAGACCCAGGTTGGGGAAGGCTCTAGCAACCCCCTTGGGGCCACCTTCCTTTTCTCCGGCTCTTTGCACTGGAGAGTGGACAAATGGTTCTATGGCCCTACCAAGGGAAGGGGTCTGAAGCCAGTGAGGAATCATTTCAGTGTCAAACAGCCTCACACTGTCCAGATGGGTAAGCTAGCAGTCTTTGGTAAAGCTCAGTAGACGGACCTGGAGAATAAGCTACATGCTGCAGAGAGCCAGGCTGCAGTGGGGCCCCCAGAGCCATGCGGGCGGGTGGGGTGGGAGTCAGTGATGGCTCAGGAGCCAGCCGCAGGGGAAGTATGGATGGGAGGTGGGGATCGACACATACACACTATTGATGCTATGATGCTGGGAAAGACTGAGGGCAAGAGGAGAAGGGGGCAATAGAGGATGAGATGGTTGGATGTCATCACTGACTCAATGGACATGAGTTTAAGCAAACTTCAGGAGATAGTGAAAGACAGGGTAGCCTGGTGTGCTGCAGTGCTGCATGGGGCGCAAAGAGTTGGACATGCCTGAGCGACTGAGACAACAATAAAGTAGATGACTAATGAGGACGTACTCTACAGCACAGGGATCTCTATTTAATGCTCGAGGGTGGCCTGAAGGGAAAGGAAATCCAAGAGAGGGGAGATACAGATATAGATATGGGTATAGGTATAGATATAGCTATATACAAAAATAGATAAAGATATATACAAAAATAGATATAGACATATACTATATATATATATATATTTGGCTGATCCATTTCGCAGCATTTTGTATTAGTTTCAGTAGAAACTAATATAACTTTGTAAAGCAACTGTACCCCAATAAAAATTAATTACAAAAAAAGTCAGGCCAAGTAGGAGATTAGAAAACCAAGACGGCACTTCAGCAAGAGATCTAGAAAAAGGGATTCCAATTAGCAAAGGTGATTTTTTAAAATAAGGAGTTTGTAAAGTTGAAGGTCAAATATAAAGTCAAATAGAAAAGTGAGGCCATTCACGTGCATCACACAGGAAAATCTGAACATGAAAGCAGGTTCTTTTCCCATCTTGCCACATCTCACCCTTGCTGGCAGAAACTAGTCCTCGATACTGTAAATGGGAGGTCAGGCACCTGCTGGAAAGCACCTGTCTGAAGGTGGGGGAAGATGGATCAGAAAGATAGGAACAGGTCAAACCTGCTGCAGCCAGCCTGCCCTTGAGTGGATGGTCTGCTCTGCAAACATTTGTGGCATCCTGGCTTGAAGTCAGTCAGTCAGACAAGTGACTGCACAAGAGGATTTAGGGCAAGTTGGAAAAGGTCATTTTGTCAAAGTCTTGGAGTCAGACCAGGATCACATGAAAATGTGGTGATGGGTAGGCATGGTTTGTTAAGAACGGTGCTGTGCTAGACAGAATAATTGCCTGTGAGATGTTTACATCTTCATTTCTGAAACCTGTGTGTTCCCTTCCATGGCAAAGGGACTTGGCCACTGTGATTTAGTTCAGGATCTTGAGACAGGGGTTAGACTAGATTATTCAGGTGGGCCCACTATAAACACATGGATCCTTAGTAAAGGGAGGCAGGGGGGCTGGAGTCAGAGATTTGAAGGTGCTACACTCTTGGCTTTGAAGCTAGAGGAAAAGGCCATGAACCACGGAATGCGGGTGGCTTCTAGAAGCTGGAAAAGGTAACAATTTTCTCCTAGAGCCTCCAGAGAGAGCATAGTCCTGTTGACACTTTGAATTTGGTCTGGTGAAAACCATTTTGGATTTCTGACCTACACAGTGATAATTGATTTATTTTATGCCTCTGAATTTGTGGCAACTTGTTATAATAGCAGTTGGAAATTAATACACCTACCATTTTCTTTTGAGATATTTCTTGCCAAAGTTTGCTCTAGAATCTTCATCTGTAATTTCTGTTATTATAATTTGGTGTATATAGCTGTGTTGATAACATTGCAATATGGATTTGTGTTTGCAAAAGGAGTAAAATCAAGCTTATTTCAATCTTAGTTAAAACATCAAAAGATGTGTGGTTTTCAGGGCCTTAATTGTAGCCATACCACCACCTGTTGGCAGTACAGTGTTCCCTTCAGGAGAAATATCTAAGGAAAACACAAGAAATATCCTGCCTTGACATGAAACTGTACCTAACAGATTGGTAGATCATTGATGGGTTTTGTAAGTATTGCATGAATCTGGAGCACTTTGAGAAAAATAGTTTCTTTCCTCAGTGCATATAGCATACTGTAGGCTATTTTTTTTTCTGCACAGTCATTGAATACTCCTGTCCCTGCAAATATTATATGATTATGTACTATATATTCTCAAATATGTGGCTAAATATGAAATTCATTGCTCCCTCCAGATCAGAAACAAAGACAAGCTCTCAAAAAATCACTCACAGTCAAAAGTACTGGGCAAGATCAAAGCAGAGAAACACATACAAGCAGTCATCACAACAAATCCACATGTAAACATCGATGAGAAGGAAATGAATCCACTTTCTTTCTCAACCCAGAGCAGGTTTTGACCCTGTTTGGAGTTATCTGTACGCAAGCTGGAGAGAGGGGTGCACACTGCTTGCTGGTTGTTGTTGCTATGGAAACTGGCAGAGACAAAAGGCCAGGCAAATGAAGGAAGAAGATGACATCTAAGGACTAAAAAACAAAACAAAATGGGGTTTTCTTTCTTCTTTTCTCCCCATTTTGCTACATGAATGTACTAAATGCTATGATTAGAGCAGCGAGGAATGTAGGAAGGAAAACAGGAAGATGGACAAAAGTCAAGGGTTTGCCTTCTCTCTTGTCACTTGATTCAACTGCATAATCCAGTTCAGGATTTTTCTCTTTTGTTGCCCATCACTTTCCTCTCCTACAAAAGCAAAGAATGTACCCATATTTTGGAAGGCAAAGCTTTCCTTTCTCTCTAGGGAGGGAAGTGTGACTATTTCAGCTCAGTATGAAGATGCTTTTTCTAACCAGTGGACTGCCTGTTCTGCCTTCTCTTTGGGATATTTTCATCTCTAGAGGTCAAGGCGTGACAGAATGACCCAAAGGTCCCAGGCACTTCTCCTGTCTAGTGATTCAGCAATTAGTCATTTCAGTCATTTGATTTAGGGAAAATGGGACTGAGTTTCAAATGCATCTCTTTTTATCTAGGAAAAAAAAAAAAAACCCTGAAACTTGATTGTAAGTCTCCTATCCTGGGAAGCCCTAACATTCCCTCTGCCTTTTCACTAGCCCCATTCTACTTGATCTGGGGAATTTTCTTCACTTTGGGGTTCAGTGACTTTTTCCCACTTTTGGAAATTAGTCTTGACTTCTCCAGTGTCTTTTAGGAAAAACTTACAACTTACATTAAAAAAAAAATACAACCAAAAAGCTAACAATAGTTGAAGAAAAGAGGAATAATGGATCTAGGATGTCATTGGTTCCAGGCTTTTTGTTGTTGGATGAGTGAACCATGAAGTATTTCTCTGCTGCCCTAAATCAGGACAAGTGTAGCCCCGTGTTAAAATTATAATTCAGAAAATTCATTTTCCTGGAGCCCCTTCTCAGACCTCCTGAAGTGAGGAATCTCTTGGGATGGGCCTAAGGAATCTGCTCATTTGACTACCATTTTATCCTTCTGATCAAGTTCCATCTACCAACCTAGGTCTTCCTGGCAACCTTCAGGTCGGCCAGAGTCTGAGATGGTACTCATTAAGCTGGTCCGTTGGCTGATAAGGAATCTCTTTTCGGTAAGCTGAAGCAAGTCTGTCTCTTGGGCAGAGAGAAGAGCAAGCGCAGAGTCCACTTTAAACAAGACTCTTCTCACAGATGGATGACTCAATCATTCCTGGTTTTTTCCATTTGAATTTCTGTGGGCAGTGATGTGTGAAAATGCCCTTACCTACCTCATGTTGTGTCCGTCTCCAGTTTCTCTCAGCTTGATTGACTCTTATGCCCAGCCTGGTAGGTTCTTCACACCGTGGGGTCTGTTATACACACTCTATCCTGATGGAAGGCCAGCTTCCTGCCATCTGTCTGTCAGTGATCACATGTGGCTGTCCATCACACATGGCTGTCCCTCTTAGACACTCTGTATCATTGGTTTGCAAACTTTAGCTGCATCAGAATCACCTGGAGTCTTGTTAAAACATGGGCTGCTGGGCCTGCCCCCAGGGGCTTCTGATTCAGAAGGTTTCTGATTCAGATGAGTCCTGAGAACATGCATCTCTAAGAGTGATGCTTGCTGATGCTGATACTGCTGGTCCAGGGACCTCACTTTGAGAACTGCTGTCCAGTGTTTTACACTTCATGGCTGGACCATGTAGGCCCCTTAAGGAGTCTGATCCATCTCTGTCCCATGCATTGCCTCTGACCAGGCCACGCACGATAAATGTGTGTGATGCTGAATTGGACAAATGAAACGAGACACCTCTCTGACCTCAGACTAGTCCTTGGATTCTGACTGTGAGCTTCCAAAGCCAGATGGCCCCCCAGAGAGTCCTAGCTGGCATTCCCCACATCCAGCTGGGGCCTATTGTTGGACTCATTGGCAGCCACAGAATCTAGGGCCAGATTGGTGCCAGGGCTGCTGACCTTCCCGCAGCTGCCCGGCTCAGACGCAGGCTTGTTACAGTTCGCAGCTGTGATGGGAAGACTTGCTTAAGCTTTTGTGCTCCAGCTTGTCCTTCAGAGACAACTGTGGGGTCAGCTGCCCAAGCTCTGGACTCCTGTCTCATCCTCTGAGTGTCTGTGGTCTGGGCCTGGGACTCCTAAACCTCTCTGAAAGTGGATCAATGAAAGTGAAAGTGTTAGTTGCTCAGCCATGTCTGATTCTTTGCAACCCCATGGACTGTAGCCTGCCAGGCTCCTCTGCCCATGGAATTCTCCAGGCAAGAATACTGGAGTAGGTCATCATTTCCTTCTCCAGGGGGATCTTCCTGACTTACTACAATTCAGACTGTCTCATCCTCAGCTATAGGAAAAAGTAGAGTTAGCGTCTAAACCATTACCACCACCACACCAGGTCTGAAACTACTGTGTAAATTTGCCCCTCACTGTGTGCTGATCTAAAGTTCTGTTCTCTGATGTTAATGTGTAGGTGACATTGCCTAATAATGAACATATCAACAGCTATAGCAGTTGGATTATCTCACTGATCTTCTATGCTGTAAAGTCCTATAAATCCCATTTCACAGACCAGGACACTGAGGCCAGGGTGGTTGAGTCACTTGTCTGTGGTCACAGAGTTGGAGGCACTCACTGGTCTCAGGTGTCTTTGACTTCATGGCCCAGTGCAGAGCTTGGTCACCAAGCTTCAGATGGTGTTCTAAGGGATCCAACTTCTATTGAATTCCACTCTGTAATGAAGAGTTATGAAGTTTCATTTTAGAATTTGTTTTTGATTTTGAAAAAAAAAATTTAATGTGGTTTAAAAAGTTTCTTTAAGTCATGGATTTTTAAGTCTTAGCCTTAGAAGGTAGGCTGAAGTATAAAACCAGTAAAGATGTATTGGGTTGGCTAAAATGTTCGTCTGGCTTTAAATAAAAATATAAGATACATTTTTCTTTTTTTTTTTCATTTTCACCAAGAACTGTATTGAATAACATTTATTAACCAAATGAACTTTTTGGCCAACCCAATACCTGGAATGCCCAGAACTCCATCCTCTCAGTTCCCTAGAGATTCACAGATCAGTTTGAAAACCACTGGACAGAGTGAAAATGGCCAAACATGGGACAAGAGAAGGCCTGGTTTTAGCCAGTGGCTCTGCCACCTGCTGTGAGACCTGGTGCAAGGTAGCAAGGTCTTCAGGACATGACTCAGTTGCCTTGGTTATAAAGTCACAGAAATGGACAAGAGTCCTCCCACGTCTGTGACTGTGATCTTGATTAACAAACTTGAGCTAATGGCTAAAAAAAATTAAAAATAGATTTCAGTTTTATGAAGTAATCTAGTGTAAAAGTTGCTTAGTTGTGTCCAACTCTTTGCGACCCCATGGACTATACAGTCCATGGAATTCTCCAGGCCAGAATACTGGAGTGGGTAGCCTTTCCTTCTCCAGGGGATCTTCCCAATCCAGGGATCGAACTCAGGTCTCCCACGTTGCAGGCGGATTCTTTACCAGCTGAGCCATGAGGGAGCTAGTATGTTCCATACAACTGTGTTATGAAAAAGAGTTTAGGGAGAAATTATGTCCTAAAGTGAAAGGTCTCAAACACACTGTCACTGATATTAGTACTGTCTTAGGGTCCCCTTTCCCCATGCTTTTCCCATTTATAGATAGAAGACGGCTATATTTTAACCTAACCATGGTCAAATTGGCACAAATTCATTATCAGTAGTACCTGAATGAATAGCAAGTTACTTATTAAAAGCCCCCACTTTTACAAATGCATTTACAGCAGAGGTTGATAATTCCACGATAAAAATCTTTGAACCTGAATGTCAATGGTTTGAGTAGTAAAGATTTTTCAGAGATTCTGGAGAAGTAGGATATTGCCTTTCACCTTAATTCTGTTTCCTGTCCTTACTTTTGCAGTGCGTGGCCTCTTTCTTTGACAAACTACGAGATGACACTGTTACAGTGAATGATAGAGTTGTCTCAGTGCAAGCTATGGTGCAGGCATAAGGGTCCTGTCAGCCTTGTATAGTTAAGTTTTAGGAGATCTTGTCCAAATCCATACTAGGTAATGGTTTGGTACAGACGGTTAGTGTTGCATAGAAAATGGTGACCCAGTGTGGCCAGGAAATTAATATTTATCTTGTAAAGAAAAAAGTTGAAGAGATTGCTTTAATTAAATATTAAATCAAATTATAAAGGATTATTTAAAATACCTTTATTAATTATTTTATAGTTACTACCACTTTGACCATGAGAATAGGCCTTTTGAAACCTTAAGAGGACTGTTAGCCAAATGAGGCTTGGAATTTGGGCATCATATCACCAGGTGGTGGGTGATGGTAAGCTCACTTTGGTTTGTTACATGTGGTCCAGATCTTACCCACTTCTTTAGTTTAGTCAAAAGTAACTCTTCACAATAGCTGAAGAGTTAATAGGTGATATACAAAACAGTAAATCATGCTGTAGAAAATCAGGTAGAAAAATACTAAAATATATAGGCTTAGGATAATTTGGCATCCTTTTTAACAATTCTTTGGTTATAATCCTAAAAGACACATGCGCCCCGGTGTTCACTCTAGCACTATTTACAATAGCTAGGACATGGAAGCAACCTAGATGTCCATCAGCAGATGAATGGGTAAAGAAGATGTGGTACATATATACAATGGAATATTACTCAGCCATAAAAAGGAGGGATTTGAGTCAGTTCTAGTGAGTAGATGAACCTAGAGCCAATTAAACAGAGTGAAATAAGTCAGAAAAATAAAAACGAATATCATATATTAATGCATATATGGAATCTAGAAAATTGGTACTGATGAACCTATTTGCAGGGTAAGAATGGAGATGCAGATGTAGAGAGTGGACTTGTGGACCCAGTGAGGGAGGGAGAGAGTGGGAGGAATGGAGAAAGTATCATCAGCATATATACCCTGGCGTGTGTAAAGTGGATGGCTGGTGAGAGGTTGCTTATAACACAGGCAACATCACAGTCTGGTGCCCTGTGATGACCCAGAGGGTGGAATGGGGGAGGGGAGGGAGTCTCAGGAGGGGGGGGATATGTGTATAATTATGACTGATTCCAACCATAAGGTGAAAACCAATGCAATGTTGTAAAAATTAAAAACAAAAAAAATGTACAGATTAAAAAAAACCAAAAACAATTCTTGAGTGTTATCCTTCAGCCCTGGTATTATCACCATAGTTTCTCCTTTCCTAATTTACCTAGAATGTCACCTGGAAGAGCAATTCTTCTTGGGACAGTACCCATCTCCAGGACTTGATACCAGCTTTATGTAAGTCTGCTTGTTAATTGGCACCTTATGAGTGGAAATCCCATGTGACTCTGCATCTCCTCCCTGTCCTCACTCCAGCCACCCCAGACATAGGTTGTGAATGTCTCTGTGTACACATACACGGATAGAATCACATTTTTAAATTTAGAAAATAAATTTCCATTAGAAAGTAGATTCCTCAGAAGGAAAAGGGAGGTGTTTCCTGCTCCATTAGGAATCTTCTAGGCCAGGTCTGCCTAGGTTTTCCATGAAATTTAAATATAGGATGGCAGACAATCATGGTCTTCTGAGTCGATTCTAAAGTTAGGATGTCAAGTAAAAACCCCTCCGTGGAGACTACTTTGGGTGATGCCATGTGGCAGGTCAGCACGCAGTCTCCCAGGTGTCCAGCAGAGCCTGGATTCCCTTTAGCCCAGAAAGAGACAGCTGTTTGCTCAGCTGAACATCAGATGCCACAGTTGGTTTGTGTTGAGAATCCACACTGAGCAAAAACACCCCTCATTAAGGACCAGCATCACACACTCCGCGCAGCGAGATGCTCGTATCTGAGAGAGCCATGGTGATGGGATGTGGCTCCGGGGCCAGCAGGCTTCCCGCTCTGGTCCAGCTCACCCCTCCTGCCCTTTGCATGGAGGCTTGGCACATGCACCAGCTCTTTCTCACTCTCCATCACTCCTCTGCCTTCTTCTCTCCCCGCTTCTTGTCCCCGTCCCCTCCCCTACTCCATCACCCACCCCCGCCAGCAGCGAAGTGTGTGTATAACCCCAAGACAGAATGCCCTGACAGTCTTGCTTTGTCACTGTTGTTACCCAGGAAAGACGATTTCACAAACAGCCTCTGTCATAAAACCTTTCAAAATGTAATTTCCAAAGGTCCCCATCTAATTAACCGCAGAAGGTTTAAAAACAATATTTACATGAGTTGGAAGAGAAAAGGATTTTTTAAGAGACCTAGCCACATTTAGCAATAAGCCGCATATTCTGTTGCATGCTTTGAAATTTTTATTATACTAACCAGGTCTTTTCATTTTGTTTTGTTTTGTTCTTAGTCTTCGCTAAAGTCTTGGCTTTTGCTCTAGTGAGTTGTTTTATTTTTTTAGTTTTGAAATTTGTTTCTAAACGTCTAAGACTTTTATTTGTTTATTTTGGGCTATGCTGGGTCTTCGTTGCTGCGAGGGCTTTTCTCTAGTTGCAGAGGGCAGGGGCTTCTCTCTAGTTGCGGAGCACGGGCTCGAGGATGGAAACCTGTCTTAATGGGCTTTAGTTGTTGCAGTTCCCGGGCTCGAGAGCACAGCCTCAGCAGTTGTAGCACACAGGCTTAGTTGCTCCGAAGCATGTGGGACCTTTCCCGGATCAGGAATCAAACCCGTGTCTCCTTCCTTAGGAGGATTCTTTCCCACTGAGCCACCGGGAGGGCTTCCCTTGTGGCTCAGCTGGTAAAAAATCTGCCTGCAATGTGGGAGACCTGGGTTCGATCCCTGGATGAGCTACCAGGGAAGCTCTAGATTTTGAAGTTGTTTTGTTTCACAAAAGAATAAGATCACAGAACCAGTGAATCAAAACTTCTTCTGAAATAAGCCCAAATTGTGTAAAGGTTTTCTAAAAGCACATCTGAAGGGAGGGTGTATATTACATTTGTCGTGTCTGTCAAATGGGTGTTGTCTTTTCTGGGGATAGGCAGGACAGTGAGGAGGTTGTAAAGGAATGGCATTCTGACTGGGGAGTCAGGTATTAAAAGAAAGACAGATTTCTGGAACTTCGGAAAGGGTCCCTGGGCCATCTTAGCAAACTGTCATTTCGGGAGGGAGCAGCCTGAAATTAGTTAATCTAATTTAAACTCTGAGAAAAATGCAGCCATTTCAGAGAAAGTGTGGATAATTTCAGGCTGAAAGCAAATTTTAACTGACAAGAATATCTCCAGCCTAGTTAAGCTAATGAAACCTTAACTAGGTTACAATGAAATCAGAAGATGAGAGTTTGAAATGGACCTGGGAAGAAAAGGAGCAATTTCAGATAATGTGTCTTACTCTGGATGGAAGACTGATTTTTGTCTGGAAAAGAATAGCTTTAGCCTAGTTAAGAGAATGAAACATTAACTGGGTTACAAAGCCATCAGAGCATGCATGAGCAGAACTGACACCTAGGGACTTGTCAGAATCCTGTTAAAAGAGTGACAGGCGGAGTTCATGACAGGGGACTGGGACAGGGTACCACTGACGGATGGACCACGCCTTGTTCCCACATGACTGACACATGGGCAAAGGAGAAAGGTCTACAGATGGTTTATTTGAATATACTTTGTATATTTTCCCATCAGATTCTTCTTCACTTTATTTCATAGCTAATGTTGCTACTGGTTCATAGATAGTAAGCAATTTAGCTTTTATTTATAAACTGGAAGTGTTTTGTATTCTTAAAGTATGTCTGATTTGTATTTTCTCTTTATCTATCTTGCTAAAATTTTTAGATTGCCAAAAATACATATTTTTAAGAATATTCATGGGGCGTGTCTCACCTTCTGTTTGGTGAACCCACCTATCTCTGGCTAGAACAAATAACTGATAGTGTTAGTTGCTCAGTTGTGTCTAACTCTTGGTGATCCCGTGGACTGTAGCCCACCAGTCTCCTCTGCCTGTGGAATTCTTCAGGCAAGAAAGCTGGAGTGGGTTGCCATTCCCTTCGCCAGAGGATCTTCCAGATCCAGGGATTGAACCCGGGTCTCCTGCATTGCTGGTGGATTCTTTGCTGTCTGAGCCATGAGGGATGGATTTTCCTAAAAGCAGACCTCTCACAGGAGAAGCTGAACAGGCAAGGGACCGAGACACACATCAGATCAGGCTCCAGAAAAACTGAGATGGGCAAGGTCACATTCAGACATTGAACATACATGTTTCGAACTCTTACTGTGTTCTCGGCATTGCATGACTCATTGGGTTATGATAATGAACAAAACAGGCAAAGGTCCCGCCCTTGTGGGGCTTAAATCCCAGTGATGAGAGACAGGCAAGCAATAAACAAAACAAGTAGGTCAATTATCTGCTGTGCCAGAAGGTGTACATTGCTGTGAAACAAAGGTAAAATACAGCAGGGTGAGAGTTAGGAGTGCTGGGCGTCGGGCTGGGGCAGAAAGTGGTGTGAAGCCTTGCTCATGGCCTGAGTCAGTAGCCACTATTCTCAGGTCCATGAGAAAGAATTAATCTACCATCCGCCCATCCATTTGTCCATCTGTGCAGTAAGACTAATTGGATACCTGGCACTGTTCTGGGCATGAAGATACAGAGATGAATAAGACATGGTTACTACCTTCAAGATGTCACAGTGAAAAAACGACTAAGACCAGAAGACCGGTGATTATGCAACTATGCTCTGCCTCTGAGTACCTTTATCCAGGCTCTGTTGGGATCCTTCATCAGTGAGGCCTTTTTTGGTCATCTCACCTAAAATGCCTTTCTATTCCCTGACTGTGCATTATTTTACTTTATGGTGCATTTAACTGCTGGCATTGTTATTATGTGTGTTTTAGTCTCTCCCCACTAGGATGCAGGCTCTGAAAGGAGACATGTTGGTTTGTTCATTGCTGTATCCTTATTGTTGTTGTCACTAAGTCATGTCTGATTCTTTGTGACCCCATGAACTGAGGCACGCCAGGCTTCCCTGTCCTTCACCGTCTCCCCGAGTTTGCTCAAACTCATGTCCATTGAGTCGGTGATGCCATCCAACCATCTCATCCTCTTTTGTCCCCTTATCCTCTTGCCCTCAGTCTTTCTCAGCATTAGGGTCTTTTCCAATGAGTTGGCTCTTCACATCAGGTGGCCAAAGTATTGGAGCTTTAGCTTCAGCGTCAGTCTTTGCCTAGCTTAATTCCTGATAGAAGATGCTTAATAAGGTTTGTTGAATGAATGAATGAATAAATAAATAAAGTCCTATAGAGGAGGGATACATTAAGTATGGAGTTGCTGACCCTGTATCTCCTAATAAAGTAGTGAGTAGAAAAAGCAATATTAACATAAGATCCCCTGGAAACAGTATAAGGAATGATGTTATTATAGTAAGAAAATGTAAGATATTTCTTACCAGGTTAAAAATTTTTAAATTATGAAATATTTCAGACAAACAGAAAAGTGCATAAAATATCCATATACATAATTTACATGGGGTTTTGTTTTATTTTTCTGACACACACACATGCACATGCATACACCCTTATACGTCCTTGAAGGTTTTATAATGCTTCAGGTCTAAGATTCAAAATAGCATTGGTTGGTAACAAATACCCCTGGTCACTTGAAAACTATAAAGGTCTTGTCCATCCCTCAAAGAACTTTCTTTACCTCCAACAGTGGTGAAACCATCCCCAGGTACCCCTACAACATATGAGCTGTGTACCCTCTGGAGTCCTTTTGAGCAAATCTTATAAAGATGTTATAAGACATGGACAATGGATGGTGTGGTATGCACTGCAGTTGCTGTTAGTGGCTGACTAATAGCCATGACTCTGCATCTCTGGAAGTGGTCTCCGGAGCAGTCGGAGCACCAGTTTCCTTCAAAGTAGTGAGCCAAGGAAGACTGTCTCTTTCCTTTTACAAAAGTAGTCTATCCATACCTTTTGCTATAAGTAATTCCCAAACTCAAGTGGCTTAAAGCAACAGTTATTTATTTAACTCACAAGTTTTTGAGTTGGCAATGTGGGCTGGGCTCAGCTGGCCAGTTCTTCTGGTCTCCAGGAGCTCACTCAGGTATCTGCAGCGGCTGAGGTTGACTGATGACCTCCACTTGAATGGCCGGTCCAGCATGGCCTCAAATGGAATAGCTGGTCTCTGTTCCTGTTGATTTCCCACCCTCCAGCAGGCCAGCCTATGCTTGTTCAAGTGGTGGCCATGCAGGGTTCTGAGAGAAAGCAGCAGTGTACAAGTACAAGGTTACTTCTGCTGGATTCTCTTGCTCAAAATAAGTCACAAAGATCCAGTCTAGATTGAAAGGTGGATGTGGAAACAAACTTCTCTCCTAGATGTCATTTTTTTATTTTTTATTTTTTTGTCATTTTTTTTTTTAAATCTGGAAATGTTCCTGATTTCATGACCTTTTTGAATACCTCCTACCTTTAGACCCCTGAACTAGGCATTCAGCTGATATGTCCCACCTTTGAGGTGCTACTGTAGAGACAAATAAACTTGAGAACAACACAATTTCATGGACATGCACCAGGCTGGATATGAAAAAAAAGAACCAAGGATGAATATGATGCAACCTTGTTCTTAAGGCATGCACAGCTGTTTCCAAATCACTTAGCATTGTTTCCCGTAGCTCACTCTCCCTGTGGATTTAAACGCAAAGTCCTGTGGATTTCACTTTGACTTGCCTCCTGGAGGCATCTCTTCCACCACCACCTCAATTCAGTTCTCTTCATCTGTTGCCATGACTACAACACAACCTTCTCACTAGTCTCCCTGCCTCAATTCCTCCTTCTCTGCCAGTCTTGGCTAAGTCTACACTACTTACTGCCAGAGTGTCTCCTAACATGAACATTTGGTCATGTCACTCCCCTGTAAGTAGTCTTTTGTGGATGGCCCCCAGCCTAAAGACCTGCAGTTAAAGAGTCTTCTTTACCATGCAAGACCCTTTTTGAGCTGGCATTCACTCAAATTCATTCACTCCACCATCTCACATTTCATTCTTGAGCAAAGCCAAACCATTGTTACTTTTGTGAATGCACTGCTGCTGCTGCTAAGCCGCTTCAGTAGTGTCCAACTCTGTGTGACCCCATAGACGGCAGCCCACCAGGCTCCACCATCCCTGGGATTCTCCAGGCAAGAACACTGGAGTGGGTTGCCATTTCCTTCTCCAATACATGAAAGTGAAAAGTGAAAGTGAAGTCGCTCAGTCATGTCCGACTCTTTGCGACCCCATGGACTACAACCAGGCTCCTTCGTCCATGGGATTTTCCAGACAAGAGTACTGGAGTGGGGTGCCATTGCCTTCTCCATGTGAATACACTAGTCTTTCTCAAATCTTTTGCCTGACATATGCTGTTCCTATGACAAGAACAACCTCTCTCCTGCTTGACTGCCTAAAGATTTTGACTTTCTTTGAAGGCAGGTTATTCTTAGCAAGATACCTACATTTTTTAGAAGCTGTATAAGAAATTCAAAGCATATGCTATTGCTGCTGTCTCTGACTTCAGACTTCTATTCCTCCTTCAACTGTATGCCCCATTGCTCCTCCCCATTGGAATCATACTGTGTGGTTTCGTCTCTTCTCATTACTACTGTTTTGTTTACTATCTGAAACATTTAAGGCAGCACCCCATTTTTTCACCCCATCCTTTCACCTTTTTAAAATCTAGCAATTAGCAGTTAATAAATGTTAATTAAACAAATGAAGTCAAGACAGAAAGGAGTGAAAATATTAAGTTTATTTAAATTTTATCAGTGGACAGGCAGCAAGGTATTGTATACTGCTCCCTGGACTTGCTGCCAGAAGTTGTTGCTATGTTACTTCACAACCAGTTGACCTTGAAGAAGTCTGATTCCTTCTCAGATGTCTCCATTTCCTCATTGGCTAAATAAGAATAAACCTACCATTGACCTCATGGTCTTAAGACAGTCAAGTGAGAGAATGAAATGTGAACATAGAGTTATTAGCAAGCAAAACTGAGAACTAGCCCTAATCCTTAAGCAGGTTTTCAGGAGTCTTTCCCCACTGCTTTGCTCCACAGTTTATGATCCATGACTTGTAAATCTCTAGTAGGTAATAGCAGTATATATGCTTTGAGTATTAATATATGTTATACTTTGGATTTAATACTATATTCTAAACTGTAGTTTTTGTTTCCTTGTTTTATAATAAGCTATGGGAAGTCCAAAGCTATAATAAGCTATCCTCAAAGAGCATTAAAGAGTTCATGGTATCACAGAAGTAGGCTATATTCAGTGGAAATGTTTTGGTGCCATGATATTTATGTTATATGTAGTCAGTCCTCGTCCATTTTCTGCCATGACCCTAGAACCTTAGGTTTGCTATGCCATTCAGTTCTGGCAAAATAACGAAGCAAACTTCTAATCCCTATATAGTCCAGGAAAATGAGATGTTTAGGGGGAGAGAGAGAGAGAGTATAAATAGAGGGAGAGGGAATCCATAAGTGCATACATAAGTGCTTGAGAGTTAAATTATTTTCATTTATGGGTTTTTTAAAACTATTTTTTTGTATCCCCTACCTACCTATTCACCTACTTCTCTCCATTATTGACCTCCAAAACCAAATTTTTTTAAGCCTTAAGGGGCTTATTGTGGCAAGTCATCTGTATGTCCCACTCTCTCCACCTAGTTTCACTTAAATGGTTTCTATGGTTCTCACTTGGGCACCCCCTTCCATTACATTTCTATATCCTTTATTTATTTCTGAGACATTGCCATTTGCCCCACCTCCTTCTGAAACATTTCTCTGAGTTTCTCCCTCTTTCACCTCTTTGGGATTCCAGGTCTTCTTCCTTCTTCAATCTTCCTGTAAACTGATCATTAATATCCTTAATGGTTTAAGAGATTCTAGCTGCTCTCTATTTAAGATGATTTTTTTTTTACTGTTTAAGTTGTTGTTTTGCTTAGAGAAAAACAAATTTATTCATGTTAATGAAAATAAATTCATTAAAAGCAGCCAGACCAAGTAAACAGCCTCCTCAACGAAACTCTGCTGCTGTGATGAAAGGGTGGGAGGGTTGAAGGATCATCCCTTGGGAAGGCAGAGAGAGCACCAGGGTGAATACTGATCATTTTTCAGGGCTATCTCCAGTTTTATTGGAGGGAATCAAATGTTCTTGCTAATTATTGTCAGGGATTTGGCTGCTGTTCAGACTCAGTGACTAACTCAGGAAATAAAGGGAGTCAAAGAGATGGACAGTCTGAGGACAAAAACATAACCACTGCCAAACAGACTGAGCCTTAAGGATTGGGACCCCCAGGGACCCCTGACATTCTCTTCATCAGTTATGCATCTGACATGAATTGAGAGAATTGAGCAGATGAAGACCACTGATTCTCTTAAAGAGGGAAAGAAACTATGGTAAATATTTTAGGATCTTTTTATTCTTGTGTGGGGCAGAGTGAGTATGTACTGGATAGGAAGGGCATGGTGGAGACAAGCAAAGTTAGATAGACTTTCTACTTGGGCTTGCAGTCCCCATAGAATCGAGGCTGTGGGGGAGGAGCACGCTGGACTGAGCTGTCCAAGGTGCTGACTTGCCTTGGGTCGGGTAACTGCTGGACCTTGATCTTACCTTCCAGAGAGTCTGCCTAAGAACTTTACTTTGAATTTTGCTGCTCATGGCCTTATGACCGTACCCTTTTGCTCCTTTCAACTTTGTCTCTGGGTCCTAAAATCACCCTCTACCTGCTTCCCTGCAAATATGATGTTTCATAATTCATAAAATACACCTTAAATCAACAACTAGAGCAGGAGTTTTTAGGGCTCTGTCTCTGACACTGGGATCTATAGTGAAATAGAGATATGCAATCATTGTGGATTATATTGTAATTTGTGTTAATTGTGCACAGAGGAAAGCAAAAAACCTGATTCATTAAAACAAGGGTGGATTCTTAAAGAAGGGGAGAAATAGTACAGTATTGGCTCATACCCAGCTGTCTCCAGCTTTATCTTCTGCATCCAATGATGTCTTCAAATGAAAGTTCTATTGTCTTCCCTAATGTCAGCCTTAAAGGTTAAGTGCCTCCAGCTCTTCTCTCTTAGGAGCCGCTTATGGCTAAAATTGACAAGTTTGTTCAAACCCTTTTTGAATCCTTTCATATTTCCAGTCAGTACAATCTACTGAAATAACGAGGTACACATCTTTATAAGACTTGTTGTAAATTTGCCTTTTTTGGTCCTAAACTCACTGTACTCATGTTTCTTCTGCTTCCATCCCACCCATCTTCATGTATGTAGACATGTGTTGTAAGTTTGTTTATCTCCACTATTCATCTCATGGTAAGCTTTGGTCATATCATTTCTCAGCCCTTGCTGTTATGACAAGGTCCTTAGCTTTGGGTTTCCAAAGCCCCAAGGGGCTTTTGGGAGAAATCCAAGGGGTTTATGAACTTGTATGGGGAAAATTGCATCTTTATTTCCACTAACATCTAATTGAAATTCAGGATTTTATTCCATTACAAATACCACTAATAACTATCATAGATATTTTTTATATTATGCACAGGTTTGTAAGAGTTTCCTGCATCTTTTTGCAGTAAGCTTAAATCTTTTCTCCCCATACCAGTTTGGTGTCATCTTTGAGACACACTTATGTCCTTTCTGCTAAATATTGTCTTTAAAGATGCTAAAGAGCACTGGCCTGGTGCTTATCTTTGAGAAACCAGGCTGTTCATATTTTGCTTCTCTACTCACAGATATTTTTTAAATACTTTGTTTCCTAAACAACCCTTTATCTATGAACCCATCCCTACCCTGTCTCTTCAATTCCATCACAATTCATTCAATAAACTGGAAAGGCATTGAGTGGAGAAACTTTTATTGATTATCAAGAAATTCTGCTCCTCTCTAGATTCTTTCTTCCTTTTTCAAAAATTCTACAAGTAGGCAGGCATGTTTTCTCTTGTTTGAACCATGTTGCTTTCTTATTAATGAGGATGCTTAGATTTTCTAGTCAACTATTAAAAATGAATATTTTAATAAATATTAGATATCTGGGAAATGGAGTTGAATCATCTATGAATGTGGAACTGTGATTTTCAAGAGCTCTATTAGTCACTAAGTCTTTCTCAGAGGTTCAGTCTTTCTCTTTCACACACACACAGACTCACTCACCTCTTTATGTCCTCCTGCATACACAGTTCATATTTAATAGTTACTTTAACTGACTCAGACTGACCAGCTGTTTTTCATAAAATAGATGCTACATTTGGCATTAAATGGATTGGTCCCAAGAAATTCTATTTGGAAGACTCTTTCATGTAAAATCTAGGAATCTCGCACTAGTATCTTTTTAAAAAGCTTTCTCACTCAGTTTTTATTGATGCTCTGTTTTCTTTCTGCCTTTCCAAGGCACATCTGGTCTTACTGAGATGTACATACCAGTTCTGCCTCAGGGTACAGCCCACCAGCTTGGTGTCCTTGTAGCTGACTCTGGCATAATTAACACACTTGCTGGTATTGGCAGAATTCTGTACTGAGCTTCTGTTTATCATTTTCTTGTAGTAACTGCCATGCTCCTACCCAGCCTCTCAGATTCTCTCTGTTCCAACCTGCACTCCAGTCTCTCCTAATTGACCCATTATCATTAACTCGATTGTTAGCTTATTCTATCCATAATGACTATAAACAATTGTGATGATAACCTATTCTTAGGAGGGCTACAAAAACAATTTAGCTCCCAGTGGCTCACGTCTTCTTATTATGGGCTCCATCAGCCGTTTCTTCAGATCCAGGGTGGAGTTCTTATGAAGAGGGGGGTGCGTTTTTAGGAAAGCAGCCTTTAGAACTGGTGGCCATTTATATGAGTGGGTTACATATTGTGGCCAATTTTATTCTAGAATTCCCTCAGAATTCTCAGGTCCATGCCACCTCATATAGTTAACGTATTTATCTTGTAAATTTAGGTTGTGACATCCTTTTCTCATAGAAGAGCCATGTGACCATCTCTTACCTGCTCACAGAACCCAGACTCTGTTCACATAAGGATGAGGAGGGGAAGGTAGCTCCTCTGACAGCATTGGAGGATGGATCTTGACTGATAACAGCCAGTCATGACAGTCTCATTCTGCTCTGACTGATGCTACCTTGACAGGTTCTCCTGCATCTAGGGGTGTCTATGGGACCGTTATAGCTAATAAGAGGAAAGGGGAAGTCTTCTGGAGGCTTCTGGCAAGGATTTTGAGTCCAGATAAAACATGAGATCCTTGTGAGAGGCAAGCCTTTTTTCCTCTGCTCCTTCCTTTTTGCTTGGCAGGCAAGCACTCAGGCATAATGTCTGCAGTGGCTGTAACTGTCTTGCAAGCATGATGGAACAGTCAAGAAAAACACAAAATGCTGACCCAGCATCCTAACATTTTTGAGCCCTTGCACTAAACTCTGTAATGGCTCACTTCCAGAACTAGTGTTGTGTAGAATAATTGAATGACTTTAACTTCTAATCATTCAGATATATCTGTTGCTTGCAGCCAAATGCATTCTTAACTAATTTGGGCTGAAAACACAGTGTTTTGACTGCTTTTTTCCATCCAGGATGTAGGTTAGGTTCTGGGTTTTAGATGTAGTTATAAGTAAGAATCAAACATTTTAGAGGACATTTGGAAGCAAAACATCATCTAATCCTCCTCGGTGGAAGGAAAAAAAAGGACAATTTGGTAATGCCTTGAGTTCCAAGGGAAAGACAGCAAGGAAAACATTAATCACTGTGGGCAATTTGGCCCCCCCAAAAAAGACGTCAAAGAAGGGGAACAATGAGTGGAGCTTCTCTAGGCAGAGAGAAGAGAAGACAAGGTTAAAGAGGCATTAAACCAGGAGGGACGTGATGCCTGCTGTGGACACATTTCCAGGTAGTGTGCCGAAATAAGAGTCCCTTTGAAGGGAGAGAATACAGAATAGGGGTCTTGACACCACCTAGGTCCACGGCACTGCCCTGCCACTGGCTGATCACATGACCTGGCGTCCCCTCTGCCTCTCACTGCTCTCCCTGGGTTGTGACAGAGTTTGGCACCATGAGGTCATTTGTCTCCACCAACTGTCTAGGTTTTAAGGTAAGGAAGGAGGGAGCAGAGGAACAACCCATCACAGCACCAAGTGACTCAGAGAAGGCACAGCCCTCCCTTGGTATCTGCAGAGGTTGGTTCCGGGACCTCCTGCAGATATCACAAACTGATGGGCATTCATGTCCCTTAGTCTGCCCACTGAACGTGTGAATTCTGCGTCCATGGGTTCCACCAACCCAGTCTGTAGTTGGTTGGATCCACAGATGCAGGACCCATGGATAGCAAGGGCAAACTGTATTGGAAAACCGGTTCTGTATTTGAAATGAAAGAATCTTCCATTTCTCTATGTCCATGCTACATTTGGGGGAGAGGTGAACAAGAACAGTTGGAATTGATCTTTCAAGACTGTCTCAGAGGTCTTGATTAGATTATATGTGTGTTATTTGACCTACCCACTTCAGGTGTTTTAAAAAAAAAATAGTTGTTAACATTTAATAATCGAGAGACTTTGCATAAGAACTCATGTTTCTTATCTCGAAACAAGTAGACATCTTGGCAACATGAGGCCTCCATTTCTGCATGCCATTCAGGTGGGAGCAGAGTAAACTTTGTCCCATTGCGTGTTTCCCAGTTTGAGATTGTCACCTTCTCTTTATTGTCTACATGACACCGAGGCTGAGGGTTACTTATTCATCCCCCTCCCAACGCTTTTCTTTCTCATAATAGAGACTGTTTCTCTCAAGAGTGGGGAAACAAAAGAATAGAGGGAGTAGGCTTCGTGTTTCTCACACCCAGCCTACTTCATCATTAAAATTAGCAGCCTACCAACACCTGTAGGCCTTTGAATTTGCAAACCGACTATAACTGTAGTGCAGACCACAAATGGAAACTTGTCTTTGTGACACTTTCACACTCATCCTTCTTGGAAAAAGGGAGGTGAGGAGGTTGATTATTCTTACAAGACAAAGCATCTTTAGTGCATGGCAATGGCTAAATTAATTCAGCTTTCTAGACCCCTTTGCTGCAAGACAGCTAGTCTGACAAATGCCATGGCTAATTAGTGTGCCCAGTCGCAGGAGGGAACCTGCTATCTGGCGATCACAATAGTGCTTTTCAATAGGCCCTGCAAATGAAGACATAACATGCAGCCTTAGCCTGGGTGGCAGCGATGGGACCTTTATTTTGCCATGGAGGGAGGCATTCCCACTAGGGCCATTTGCTGGGACAAAAATCTCAACTCTGGTGCAAGTAATAAACATAGGACATGGTAGTCATGCTAAAACGGACCTTTTCTGGCTTTGAAATGTACAGGCAAGTTGCCTGTAGCTGATTGTCTTTTGGGCTCCAGGATAAGATGCTTCCCCCTTGGCATCTGTGAAACTGCTGGTTCCCTCTTTGATTGTTTCCTAAATGTGAAAGCTTAACATGTGTACCGTATTTCTAAAAGTCCTGTTAATTTGCCAGACTATTAACTTGTCCACTAAAAGAGCTCCACAGAACGGGGAGGTCTAGGTTATTTTATGATCAAAGTGTCCACCTAAGAACCCACCAGGACCCTGCACACGGGCAGTTGGCTCTCAGGATCAGGGAGTGCTCTGTTGGACGTTTGGTGCTTTGAGGTCAGTCTCATAGCTTTGTTGACTTTCTGGCTAAAGGACTGGCTGAGGGTCTGGCTTCTGGACCTCAGTGAGTAATTGGGACGGCATCTGTGCGTTCCCCACCTCCGCTGGGCAGAGCTGCTTTGAGCAGTTTGAAAGTTACAGGAGGTGGGCAGGAAATCACCCACGCTGTACCGTTCCCTCCCCGAGCCACCAGCAAATGCTCAGCGGACAGCTCTTGCCATCAGAGCAGGCAGCTAGCTGGCTGGCCATCTGGAGAAACCCTGGTGAAGTCAGACCCACAGCAGACAAAGAGACGTTTTTTGGATAGACAGAGCAAGGGCCCTGGAAAGCAAAAGCCCAGCCTGTGCTCTGGGGACAGAGCAGACCGTGAGGCCTCATGCTGGTGGGCTCTGGACAACTGGCAGGGCAGAACATGTAGAGGAGGCAAAACCATGGCAAAAGTCTCCAGGGCCTAAAACAGAGTAGCTCATTAATGCTAGAAGAGTGAGCAAATCTTAATGTGACTCAGACTAGGGTGACTCATGAATGGGGCTACTGTGACACCCTCGGGGGTTGCCTTTGCAGGCTTAGTAAACAGCTAGGAATTCCTTTCATCTTGACATCGAGAACCAGATTATTTAGAGTAACGTGCATCACTCGTGATTCTCCTCTCTATGTCTGCTGTGACTTCTTTTGGCTGGTCAGTTACTCAAGATACAGTGATCCAGTCCACGAAGAGCCTCCATGCAAGGCCTCGGATGACCCGCCAAGTGACCCCTGGGAGGTGACAGGAGGGTTTCAGTTTTGAAGGGAGGGAAACTGAAGACCAGCGGAGTGATTAGCCGAGGTCAGGCTGATAAGCGGGAGTCCAGGACTTGCACCCAACTCTGATGGCAGGGCTGCTTCCTCAGTTCAAGGCTGCATGTTTTCCCAAGATGAGTTTCTTTACCTGTCAATTTTCTCTCCTCTCTCTCCTTTATGTGCAGGGGTGGGCAAAAGAGATTTCTGTGGAAATTGGATCTCTTTTGTGCCCTTCTGAATAAAGATAAGCCCAGGGTAAGGAGCGGTCTCAGCAGTGGTCAATTTCCCTGTGGCCTTTAAAGGATAAAGAGGCTCCATGAACTGCCTTCACACCCTCTGAATGTCTATTTATGTTTTCATCACCCATGAATGGATCCCAACCATTTTTGGGTCTAGTTATAGCTTTATGTCTTAAGGAGTTAATGGATTTTATGCTTTCTGCATGTAACAAATTTGACTGCTTTGATTTGTCTCCTAACTAATTCCTTCAAATCTTATTCTGCAGGGTGAACAAACCCCCTTTCTTTTCCTAAAATAATTTTCAAGAGACAAGCCCCTCTGTACAGTTAGGGAATCATTCATTTTTGCTGTACTTCTGGGCTGTGCCCACTTGAAAAGCAAATACCTCTCCAGTGTAAGCACCCATTAAGAAATTGGGCCCAGATTTCCTAAAAGACAGTAGTTTAGCAATCGCTAACCAGCTTTTTTGCCTACTATAGCTTCCTTGCTCCTCTTCCCTTGTGCCTACTCAAGATTTTCATTTTGTGAAGCTCCTCAGAGCGCTTTCCTATCTGCTAGACTGGATACTGCTCACTTTGAATCAATTTTTACTCACATAAAATCTTAAAAATTAAATAACTGGGCCTGGGATCATATCCTACAATGTCTACTTTACAGAGCAGACAGGTAACCTAAGAGAGGGAGCTGGGCGGGATGCAGGAAACGCGGTACCGCTAGAGAGATGTAACAGGCAGCTGGCATTTGGTGCCTGTGTGGTGATCCTGGGAGACTGAGGGTAATATACTCTGCCCTCTTTAGCCTCAGCCCCATGATGCCATGCGAGGATGTAGGATATGTGTTGCCAGATCTTCTCGTTTTTCCAATAAAAGCTGGGAATCAAGATTTGAAGGTAATGTCTCCTGACATTTGCATGTCATAACTCATTAAAAAATCTTTTTTCACCTTGTGGACTAAACAAAACACATCTGTGACCCAGGGATGGTGCCAAGGACCAACTTGGGGAGACTGGAGTCCTCCTCTCAGAATGCCCATCACTGCTTCCTTCTATGATACGGACATTCTGCATTTTCTCAGTAAAACCCTGCGTCAGTGCAGCTTTGAGAACCCTCACTCTTTCCCCCCAGATTGTTGGCTTCAAATCCCTGCCATAGACATTCTGGGTTCCACTTGGCCCTCTAACCCTGGCAAAGAAGAAGGACAGTTTCTTCATCTGTAAACAGAGGCAGTAAAACTTGCAGGCCCCCATTGGAGCTCTGATCTGGTGGAAGGGTATTGAGGCTTTTTGGATTAAGGCTCCTGAATTTATTCAGATACTGCCTGCTTCACAGTCATATTAGTCAGGCAGATTTCCTTAACCTCATGAATTCTACTTTTAAATGGGGATAATAACCATCCTCGGACTTGTACGGATGTTTGGGGTTAGAGGAAATGTGTATAAAGTTCTGGATAGATAAAGTTGCTTCAGTTGTGTCCGACTCTTTGCAACCCTTTGGTCTGTAACCTGCTGGGCTCCTCTGTCCATTGGATTCTCCAGGCAAGAAGATTGGAATGGGTTGCCACGCCCTCCTCCAGGGGATCTTCCCTACCCAGGGATCGAACCCTCGTCTCTTATATCTCCTACATTGGCAGGCAGATTCTTGACCACTAAGTGCCATCTGGGAAGCCCTCGACTTCTGGACACAGTGCTAAATAAATGTCACCATGTTTCTATTTTACTCCAAAGGTAAATATAATGGCAGATTTTTTTTTCCTCACTGATAACGGAGATTACTGACCAATGAAGTGGAATTTGTTGAGGAAAAGGATAAGAGAGATGGGGAGAGGTTTGGGTCCGAGGATGATACTAGCACTGTGTGATGAATGCGTGAGCCGGGTGGGGTGGCTTGGTGGCCAGGGAGGAACATGGAGTGGTCCAGCCAGTATGGCCAGGGTGGAAGGATGACCACTGAAAAGTATGCCTCCGGGAAGAGCATTAGGAAACCCAGACTTGCAGCCTGGGGCCTGGAGCACTGCCACACCCCACAGCCGTGCCTGAGTGACTGGGTGAGTCTGCTAGGGCCGCAGGAGTCCCACACAGGTGGGCTAAGACAAGGGGTTGACTTGCTCACAGCTCTGAGGGGTAGCAGTCTGAAATCCAGGTGTCGGCAGGGCTGAGTTCTTTCTCCACCTTCTGGTGGTTGACTGGGGCTCCTGGGGCCACGGCTGCAACCCCCGCTGCACGCCGCTTCCCTTGTCACATGGCCGTCTTCTTGTGTCTGTGTATTCAGATGGCATTCTCCCTTCTGGGTGTGTCTGTCTCTGTGTCTCCTCCTTTTATAAGGCTATCAATCATATTGGATGAAAGGGCCATTCTACTTCAGTAAAACCTCAGCTTACGTCTTAATTACACCTGCAAAGACCCTATTTCCAAACAAGGTCACATTCACAGGAACCTTCTCCAGAGGATCTTCCTGGAGAAGGGGATAGCTCCCCACACCAGTATTTTGGCCTGGAGAATTCTGTGGACAGAGGAGCCTGGTGGGCTACAGTCCATGCAGTCACCAAGACTAGGACACAACTGAGCGACTAACACTTTCATGGGAACCAGGCATTAGGATTTCACATCTTTTTTGCAGACACAAGTTATCCCGCAGCAGTGACCCACAGCAATTCATTTAATCCTCGGGGTGTCTCTTCCTTCTTTTATCAAACAGAGACATGTCCGCCTCACCTGTCTCCCAGGGCTGTTTGGGAGGTCACGTGCATGCTGGGGGGACCCTTCTGTAAAGCAGAGGCACTTGATAACTGCCCGGTATTTTGTCATCAGCCTGGAAGGGATGTGATAAGGTCAGAGAGGATGATTGTCAAGCATGTGCATTCCTCCGGAGCTATCATAAAAATAAAGCTTGTAGTATTTATTATTAATAACCTGTGTGCTGGGATCCTTTGACACGCTTCTCATTTTGACTTCTGACCACTCGCTCCAGTTCCTGTCCATACTGAAAGCATGCCCACGAGTTCTGTCCTAAATGGCAAATGATTATTTAGTTTCCCTTTCTTCCCCCACTACATGACCTCCCCTGGCCCCACCCCCCCAACAAAAAAAAAACCAGAGGGATCTGTTTCCTTGTGTTTAAGACCTATTTGTTGCTGAGGATTTAACAAGCTACACACCCATATGAACTCAGAGATGGTTTGATTCACAAGAGAGCCCAGATTTCTTGGTGTTTCAAACCCCACGGCCCCACTCTCTTGACTGCACCCTCCTCAACTCCCTTAGGTTTTTGTTCATTCTATTTAACACCATTTCATTCAGTTTCCCCTGCTTTTCTTTAACCCTCTCCTCCATCTCCATATTTTTCCCCTATTTCTCTTTTTTCCTTCTTTGCTTCCACTTCCTTTCCAAAGCATTCTCTTCCCTACTCCCATTCAATCCTTGTGTTTATCAGGTTGGATGTGATCCTTGGCTAACCTCAGCTTTATTTTCCTTCTGGCATGTGTGGGGTCGCACAGAGTCAGACACGACTGAAGCTCAGTCACTTCAGCTGTGTCCAACTCTTCGCAACCCTATGGAGCACCAGGCTCCTCTGTCCAGGAGATTCTCCAGGCAAGAGTACTGGAGTGGGTTGCTGTTTCCTCCTCCAGGGGATCTTCCTGACCCAGGGTTGGAACCTGCACCTCCTGCAGATCCTGCATTGCAGGCAGATTCTTTACCCACTGAGCCATCTGGGAAGTTCATTTTCCTTCTAGAGATCCCTCCAGTTGCCCATAATACACTCTGTCACTCTCCCGTGACAGTTTATAATCAGTTTTATGAGCCTTAAAACTGTTCCACCTTCTTACTCCCGAAAGACAGTGGCTGATCTGGATTGAATCCACAGGAGTTCGCAGGTGGGGCTGCTCCTGCATGGACAACAGCTTCTTGATGCCCCTTTTGGTTTTGGCTTGTAAGTTGGTTTGTGCGGCTGTGATTCTGGGCCACACACCTGGGGAAGAGGTCCGAGGAAAGGCTTCCAGCCCCTAGATAACCGCAGGGCCCCCAACACAGCCCTGTGGACAGGAAAGAGAAGGGAGAAGACACTGTCATGCGGTGTCTTTGAAAATTTGAACTTCTTTTACAAACCAATTATTTATAAAAGGATGAGAAGATTCTCCATTCATTCATCCAACAATTCATTTTTGAGCTCCCCTTAGGGGCCAGGCATTGTATTGAGTGCTACGAGTCTAGTGTTAGGTAAAGCCATCTGTTAAAACCAGATCTTAGTGGTCAGGACACAGTGGGTGAAGGAGAATGGGACGAATTGACAGCGTAGCGCTGAAACATACACATTACCGTATGTAAAACAGATAGCCAGTGGGAATTTGCTGCATGACGTAGGGAGCTCAAACCCAGTGCTCTGTGACAACCTAGAGGGGTGGGATGGGGTAGGAAGTGGGAGGGAGGTTCAAGAGAGAAGGCACATATGTATACCCATGGCTGATTCATGTTGTTGTATGGCAGAAACCAATACGGTATTGTAAAGTAACTATTATAAAATTAAAGACAAATTTTAAAAAGCATTTTAAAAAAAAGACACAGATAGGTGGAGAAACAGTATTGATGAGAGGCTGTGATGAGCACTGAAGTGAAGTGAAGTTGCTCTGTCATGTCTGACTCTTTGTGACCCCATGGACTGTAGCCCACCAGGCTTCTCCATCCGTCCATGGGATTTTCCAGGCAAGAGTGCCGGAGTGGGTTGCCATTTCCTTCTCCAGGGGATCTTCCCACCCCAGGGATCGAACCCAGATCTCTGGCATCGCAGGCAGATGCTTGACCCTCTGAGCCTCCAGGGAAGCGCAGCTAGTGCTGAGCACCAGCCTGGACTCTCACCTGACCTACAGGTCGGAGGTAGACGGAAGGCTCTCCTGTGAGGCCATGTCCTTGAGTGGACATTTGAAGGGCTTAGCTGTTGGAAGCTGTGGAAGAAATAGAGTGAGGGGCAGAGGACACGGGGCTCCAGGCTGAGGAGACCATCAGTGAAAAGGCCTTTAGGGCAGGTAGACCTTGGAGCTTTCAAAGATCTGAAGACCAGGGGTCCAGGGAGCAGGCACACACGAGGGCCAGCTGGCCTGTATCAGCCGAGAGGTGGGGACGGAGGCCATCTTCATTCTGGAAAAAGAGGAATATTGGCAAATATAAAGAAAGGCAAAGTGATCCGCGCCATCTTACCTTTACACATTTGAAACTTTTTTTGAGCTGGAATATACACACAGTGAGGTGCATAAAGGGTACCTAAGTGTGTATCTCATTGAATTTTTCCATGGATGGACTGGGCTTACAAACTTGTGATGCTATTTTGAATGAAACCTCGTACCACAAACATTTTACACCATTACTAGTGTGTCAAGAATTTGATGCTAAAGATGAAATCCCGCTCTCATCAGGTGCTTTGCACTTCCTCCATTTGTGTGTGTCTTGGCAGTGTTTGCCTCGTGAACCACACACCAAACGTTACTGCACGTAACTGGTGGCATGTATTTGGCTATCTTCATAACGATGCTACAGGTAAAAAGGGTATGAACGTAGCTGAAGCTCTTGAAACATAGTGCAAGATGGCAGAAAGTTGAATTTTGACCCCAGGATTCCCAGCAGAGTGGGCGGCATCCTTGAGTCCCCTCCATGTGACCATTTTCTCCTCTGTCTTGATCTCTCACAAGAGGATCCGGCTGCTCATGCTTTGTTCCCCCTACATCTGAGTCTGAACGAAGAAAAATCCTCAAGTCAGGGAACATGGGGGAGTGTTTGACATGACAGAGAGGACCCTCATTTCCTTTGAGGTGGGAAACCCTGACCCCCCCAAGGCCATGGGCCCCACGTGGAGATGAGACTGATCCCAGGAATAATGTGGGGAGACCCCACTTGCTCCCCACCCCATCTGCCTGGTCCCTCTAAGAGGTTTCTAAGCTCTAGGAAAGGGTAAACCTCCCATTAGCCTCAACTTGGCTTTTCTTTTTTTTTTTTAATTTTTTTTTTTTTTTTTTTAGTTGGAGGCTAATTACTTCACAACATTTCAGTGGGTTTTGTCATACATTGATATGAATCAGCCATAGAGTTACACGTATTCCCCATCCCGACCCCCCTCCCACCTCCCTCTCCACCCGATTCCTCTGGGTCTTCCCAGTGCACCAGGCCCGAGCACTTGTCTCATGCATCCCACCTGGGCTGGTGATCTGTTTCACCATAGATAATATATATGCTGTTCTTTCGAAACATCCCACCCTCACCTTCTCCCACAGGGTTCAAAAGTCTGTTCTGTACTTCTGTGTCTCTTTTTCTGTTTTGCATATAGGGTTATCATTACCATCTTTCTAAATTCCATATATATGTGTTAGTATGCTGTAATGTTCTTTATCTTTCTGGCTTACTTCACTCTGTATAATGGGCTCCAGCTTCATCCATCTCATTAGGACTGGTTCAAATGAATTCTTTTTAATGGCTGAGTAATATTCCATGGTGTATATGTACCACAGCTTCCTTATCCATTCATCTGCTGATGGGCATCTAGGTTGCTTCCATGTCCTGGCTATTATAAACAGTGCTGCGATGAACATTGGGGTGCACGTGTCTCTTTCAGATCTGGTTTCCTCAGTGTGTATGCCCAGAAGTGGGATTGCTGGGTCATATGGCAGTTCTATGTCCAGTTTTTAAAGAAATCTCCACACTGTTTTCCATAGTGGCTGTACTAGTTTGCATGCCCACCAACAGTGTAAGAGGGTTCCCTTTTCTCCACACCCTCTCCAGCATTTATTGCTTGTAGACTTTTGGATAGCAGCCATCCTGACTGGCGTGTAATGGTACCTCATTGTGGTTTTGATTTGCATTTCTCTAATAATGAGTGATGTTGAGCATCTTTTCATGTGTTTGTTAGCCATCTGTATGTCTTCTTTGGAGAAATGTCTGTTTAGTTCTTTGGCCCATTTTTTGATTGGGTCATTTCAACTTGGCTTTTCATCCCCATTGGATCTTCTCATTCCCCATAAGGTATAGATATTCAGGATTTGTTTCTTGAATCAATGAAGAAAGATGTTTCTTAAAGTGGTACTGTCTAGCAATGTGTGTGCACACATCTGAGTGTGTATAGGGGACAGAGGATAACTTGATCACCACAGAGAAGATGAAATACTCTTGGCCTATCTGCACCGACTTTCTCTCATAGCAGCAACTCCTTGCAGGGTTTCTGGGCTTCTCCAACTGTTTAAAATGGCTGACCTCCTGTTTACTTCCTTATTTGTGTGTCTGAGCAAAAGGGAAAATTCAAAGGGAGGTGTTTTGCTCTCTCCCTGAACTAGAATGCTGAGCAGGGAAGCACTTCCACCCGCGTTACTAATGGCGCTCGCCCTCTGCAGACTGGCTCCAAGCCCAGGTTTATGGAAATTCACTTCAGACAAATACATTCTGCCACTTTCTCTCTTGGGAACAGACATGGCAGAATCCCAGTGGGTCACTCCATCTGTCCCCTGGAGCCAGGATTACTTCCTACCTCATTCCACAACAGCTTTTTCCACAGGACTTTTAAATAAACCATAAAATAAAAATATGCCAGCAAGCGGAGAAGGAGACTACTGGTTGAACAGGCTCATGGAATCATAAAGCTTGGAGAAAAACAAAGAAGACAATATAAAAGCCAACAAAAAAAAAGAACAGATTTCCATTTATTTTGTGTCTCTTTCTCCCAGCACAAGGCAGACCAAACCTTCAGTCATGTCCGACTCTATGACCTCATGGACTGTAGCCCACCAGGCTCCTCTGTCCACGGGATTCTCCAGGCAAGAATATGGAAGTGGGTTGCCATGCCCTCCTCCAGGGGATCTTCCCAACCCAGGGATCGAACCTGTGTCTCTTCAATCTCCTGCATTGGCAGGCGGGTTCTTTACCACTAGCACCACATTTCCTTCTTTCTCCCAGCACAAGGCAGGCCCAGACCTCAGTCATCCCGAATAAAAGTGGATTCTATGTAGGTTTTCTGCTCCCAGGCCTGAGGGATGAGCCAGAGGTCTGCCCCAGGGAGGGGGATCCGGGACGACATGGAGCTTTGAGGGAGCCCCCGGTGTATCAGTGAACCTCAGACACAGAGGGAGTAGTAACAGGAGTGGCCGCAGAAAGAAGAGGAAACTTGCAGAGAGGTTCATTCAGAGGGAAGATCCAGTCTTAGGATATCAAGAGTGATGGCCACGAAAGCCCAAGAATTATAGTTTTGTCCAGGTATATGCCCGCGAGTGGGATGGCTGGATCATATGGTAACTATTTTGAGTTTTCCGCGGAGCTTCCGTGCTGTTTTCTTTTTTGAAAATTTATTTTTAACTGGAGGATAATTGCTTTACAGTGTTGTGTTGGTTTCTGCCGTATGACAAGTGTATCAGCCATAAGTAGGCATATGTCCCCTCCCTCTCACACCACCCCACCCCCCACCCCCATCCCACCCCCTAGGTCATCACGGAACACAGAGCTGAGCCCCCATGCTATACAGTGGCGGCCCGCTGGCTGTGTTTCACGTATGGTAACGTATATGTCTCAGTGCTACGCTCTCAGTTCATTCTACCCTGTCCATCCCTCACTGGGTCCACAAGCCGGTTCTCTACCTCTGCTCATGTGGTTTTCCATAGTAGCTGCACCACCTTACGTTCTCACCAACAACGTAGGATGGTTCCCTTTGCTCCATACTCTCTCTGTATGTGCTCAGTCACTCAGTCATGTCCGACTCTTCGTGACCCCATGGGCTGTAGCCCGCCAGGCTCCTCTGTCCATGGAATTCTCCAGGCCAGAATACTGGAGTGGGTTGCCACGCCCTCCTTCAGGGGATCTTCCCAACCCAGGGGTTGAACCCAGGTCCCCCACATTGCAGGCAGATTCTTTACCATCTGAACCACCAGGGAAGCCCCATCTGTAGAGAAATACACTCTGTCTGGTATTTGTTATTTGTAAACTTTTTGAGGTTGGCTGTTCTGACCCCTGTGAGGTGGTTATCACATGGTAGTTTTGATTTGCATTTCTCTAATAATTAGTGTTGTTGAGCATCTTTTCACACGCATACTGGCCATCTGTATGTCATCTGTATGTCCGTTAAGTTCTTCTGCCCATTTTTTGATTGGGTTGTTTGTTTTTTTTGTGGTTGTTATTGAGTTGTATGAGCTGTTTGTGGAGATTAAGCCCTTGTTAGTCCCATCGATTGCAAAATTAGCGCCATATTGAATCAATAAGTCAACTATATTTCAATTTAAAAAAAAAAAGAGAGAGACCCCAAGAAAAGGGAGCGAGGACCCAGGATTTCCACTGGTCAGCAGCCCACAGTGTGATACCACAGAGTGACAGATATGAACCTGGACTCCATGGGGGCAGCTCGAGAGGCACTGGAAACTGGGTGTGACTAAACCGGGCTTGTGTTCCAGGTGAGCGACTCTGAAACTTTGAGAAATGGGATAGAAAGGTACAGCACATGGCCTCTGCCCTCAAGGAACTTTTAATTCAGTTAAGGAGACTGGTAAATGCAAGTGTTCACGGAAAATAGCGTGTGATAAGGTCTCCTGGGGTGGGTAATGGACGGGAAGTTCCTTTTGTGCTCAGCACAAGGAAAAACCAGCTCAGGCTAAAATAGTAGAGGATTTCCTGGAAAGAGAATGTATGCTGAGTCTCGGAGGGTGAATGAGATTTGGAGACGAAGGAAGGGCAAGGTGTTTCAGGCTGTGCTCAGCAACATTTGCTAGGGAGTTGATTTGTGGGAAAGTGATAGTCGCTCAGTAGTGTCTGAGTCTTTGCGATCCCCATGGACTGTAGCCCGCCAGGCTTCTCTGTCCGTGAAATTCTCCAGGCAAGAATACTGGAGTGGGTTGCCTTTTTTTCTCTAGGAGATCTTTCTAACCCAGGAATCAAACCCGGGTCTCCTGCATTGCAGGTGAATTCTTTACCATCTGAGCCACTCAAGAAGCCATATATATATATATATATATATATATATATATATATATATATATATATATATATAAAAGAGGCTTTAAAAAGATTGTAAACCATTTTTAAAGACTTTATGGAATTTGTTACAATATTGCTTCTGTTTAATGTTTTGGTTTTTTGGCTACAAGGCATATGGGAACTTAGCTCCCCAACCAGGAATCAAACCCGCACCCCTGAACTAGAAGGCAAAGTCTTAACCACTGGACCGCCAGGGTGCACGAGACCAGAATTCTCCAGGTCTGAAGGCGGTGACCCCTGGCGTGCATCTCCACATTAGAGGTAGTCTTGCCAATGGGACCAGAACACCCAGTGTCCACTGACCAAAGCCACCTCAGCCCATTCGCCCAACCAACGTCCCCCCACCCACCTCCTTCCTAAAGCCGGTCCCCCTACCCACCAGATCCCATCTCCTCTTGACTCCTCATGACATTTCCCTGCCAGGTCTCCACTTCTTTCATCTTTTTTTCTCTCTTTTCCATCCATCTCAGCAGCCTACAAGTATCTGTTACTCTCCTCATTTTCAAAATGTCTCCTCGGAGCTTCCCTGGAAGTCCAGTGGTTAAGACTCTGTGCTTTCACGACAGGGGGGGGCGCAGGTTCAATCCCTGGTCAGGGAACTCAGATTCCACCTGTCACATGGTGTGGCCACAGTAAAATAAATGACTAGGCAAGTTGTTAGTCACTCAGTCATATCTGACTCTTTGCAACCTCAGAGGCTGTAGTCCATCAGTCTCCTCTGTCCATGGAATTCTCTAGGCAAGAACACTGGAGCGAGTAGCCATTCCCTTGTCCCAGAGATAGTGAAGGACAGGGAAGCCTGGTGTGCTGCAGTCCATGGGGTCACAAAGAGTCAGGCATGATTGAGTGACTGAATAGCAATAAAGGCAGTTGTTAAAACCAAACAAACAAAAACGTCTCCTTTTGACCCCATTTTCTTCCTGCCGATGGGTCCTCCATATTTTTTCTCCTTCTAGCATCTACACTTGGAAGAGCTGTCCTCTTCCTCTCCTTCCTCTCTCTCTCCAACTCACTCTAATCTGGGTTTCACCACCTGTGAGGTGCTCTAGAACTTAGGTGACCCTTTGGAGAAATCCCAGCTAAAATCCAGGGAACCAAGGTCATTGGAGTCAGGCTGCCCCTGGGCAAGGGACAGAAGCTCCAGCGAGATGGCTGTTCCTGTCACCTCCAGGAGAGTGCCCAGCTGGGAGCTCTCAGCACCCAGCACCCCTGCAAATTGGGGAAATGCAGGCTTGGTCCTAAAGGTGAGCTGGACGGCACACCTCTCAGCCCATCACAGGACTGCTTCCTGTTTTTCCACCTGACTTCAGAGGTGGGGAATTGACCCCTCTGCTCAGCAGAGAGACTGGGAACCTCCAGCTGTGCCACTGAATTCCTCCCGTGGGCCAACATGTAGTTATGCATAAACCCACCTCTATGGGGGGCTTGAACACGCAGGGAAGAAAACAGCTGTGATGTGTAAAGACCTGCCCTCCTCCCGTTTTATTCCTTATTGAGTGGCTATGAGGAACAGCTCAGGTCCACACTGCAGCTCATGGGAAGCCTGGAGTGGGGTCCCCATGGTGAGCTTCGCTCCTTTCTAGTGTTTTCGAAGGGAAGCCCAGGACTATGAACACTCAGGAGCGGTACTTCCATCACAGCCTCACAGCATTAAAAATGATGCTTAATTCACAATTCTTGACTAAAAAGCAGCATTTAAATGGGACTTCTGTGGCTCTAACGGGGCTTCCCAGGTGGTGCTAGTGATAAAGAACCTGCCTGCCAATGCAGAAGATGAAGGAGATGCGGGTTCGATCCCTGGGTCGGGAAGAGCCCCTGGAGGGGAAAATGGCAATCCTCCAGTCCTGGAGAATCCCATGGACGGAGGAGCCTGGTGGGCTACAGTCCATGGAGTTGCAAAGAGTTGGATACGACTAAAGTGACTTAGCATGCACGTGACTCTAAGGGGAGAGCATCATCACATCTCTTAGCGTCATCCCTGGTGCCCTGGGGTGCCAGACAGCCGAGTGGCTAACCACTATTTAAGTTGATTACCTTTACAGCCTCAAAGATGCAGGTCTGCAGTGAAGACAGTACTCCTGAAGTCTCCCCGGCGCAGTCTCCTTGCACCTTCTTTGCTGTCTGCACTGTAGTAGAGAGAGGAGCATATAGCTGGGTGAGACAGAATAAGTGTTCCAGGGAGGGGGTGGGCTGACGGGTGGTCGTAGAATGACTCCCTTAGTGCAGCTCACAAACCCTCATGTGCCTCTAGTGGAAGAGTCCCTCCCACCTGGGCAACCTCCACTTTCAAAGTGCTCTTGGATGTGTCAGCTCACGTGACAATTCCTGGGACCTCCTTGCCCTACCTGGCTTGATTTCACGCTGGTGTTTACTCTTCCGGGTCATTTATTCTGAGTGACTATGTATGTCCATCTCTGGAATTTGAACTGAATTTGTGAAAATTTAATCTGATAGACTAGATCGTTGCCAGAGACCTTCCACGCCAAAAATTCCACGTATGCCCAGTGCAACGGGATAGGGTACTGGCTGCCCTGAAACAGTCCCAGGGTGCCTCACACCTTCTGCATCCTCCCCAGTATTCGCTTTGTACGTGTCTTCAGATACATGTCCCCACGTCCCAGGTCTGGGGTTTGAGAATTTGTCTTGCTATTTCCATATGTTTCTTTTTCATAATTTAATGTCTCCTTGGATACCAGCAGATGCTTTCCCTTCTGGATTCTGCATATTTGATGGACAGGTCACCACCCCACTTTATATACTGGTGATGAGAATTACTATTTGCTTTCATTTGCTCCTTTCTACCCTTTAAATGTTATTCCATCTCTTTGTGATTTTAATAATTAACATGAGTAAATTATGTCTGTGAGTGTATAACCTTGATGGATTCTGACAGGACGGAAAGGTCTTGGTGCGGCCCATATTTGCAACTGCTTGCAGCTGGAAAACCCTGGCCCCGTCATTTCAGGGTCATTGTGATGTGTCATGTGAATTGCAAAAAGTAAATCCGTCCATTACATCCATCTTGATTGCACCTGCATAGGGGTTGTCAAAGTCAGACCCTTATTTTTAAATGAAAAAGACAAGGAGTTAAAAATACAGTAGAAACCTTTTGTGATGCTGATTTTAGCTGACAGGACTAACCTCTATGTTAGAAGCAGACTGTACTGCATCCTATTTCTTATTGCAGTAGGTAATAGTTCTGTTCCAGGGGGACAGAATCTGACTCCAGGGGTCTGTCTGCTAGTTTCTCTTATGGAAGCCACAGGAAATGAACCTCCTGTTACTCGGCATAAGTCTTGGTTGTTGGAGGCTGTGGTTCTTGGAGTATATTTAGGAATCCATGGTTATTGTAGTTTATTTTGAAATGGCGATGAGTCTGGGAGAATTTAATATAGGCTGCCATACTAATTAGGAGGTAGGAGGTGGTCTCACTTACAGGGAGAGATCGTTCTTGGGGAAGAGAGCAGACTCTTAGACATAAAACAGAGAGGCCAAGCCTCAGGTGAGCCACAGAAGGAGACATACCTCTAGGCTTCGAGCCTGGAGGAGTTCAGATGGGAGCAGCCATGTGGAAGTAGCCGGGAGCTGACAGCCCAGGGACAAAGGCAAGGTCACCTTGAAATTGTGCCAGTCCTCTGGAAACCTATCTTAATCTTTGTCAGCCAAAGCATTTTCTATTTTATATTTGTAATACTCTCAGCATTTATCTCCTCTTGTACTTCCTTAATGCTTGGTAAAACCTTTTAAACGCTTCCGCCAGCATTTCTCCTGTCTTTTCTATAGGAACTGTATTTAAGGGTAAACATATAGACCCAGATGGTTAGGGAATGTTACACTTTTGGACAGAAAGCCAGCCAATGAGAAGAAGAAAGAATCTTAAAAATATTTTCGTGAATCCCAATGAAATTATTGATTTAGGCAAGTGTCATTAATTAGTGCGAAAATCACTGGATAGGTAGCTATTAGGGAAAAGGATATTTTGTATACTACCAAAATTACACTGACTCACAGATTACTTTCTGACCTCAAGAGGAAAGCATAATTATATAATATAAGGAAAAGATGATCACCACCTTCATCTGGTGACCAATCGTAACAGCACTAATGGTGTAACAGCCTGATGTTTGGTGTCTTTTGATGTAATTGAACACAATTACATACCACTCACAGTGTTTTCTAGAAAAATGAGTTTAACATTAACCCATCAAGCCTGAGATAGAAATGTCAGTTTCTAGGAAATCCAGGGGATAGAGGAACAAGTTAAGCATCAGCAGAAGGAAGTAATTACACAAATCCAGAGGCTGAGACATTTTGTAGGACCACTGGCCTCGTATGAGTCTATCAGGGAAACTTACCAAGTTTAAAAATAGGTAAAGGACACAGCAATCAGATATTGTCATCCTAGACTGGATTATCTGGTCTGGTTTGAAGAAAGAAGTTGTAAGAAAATTTAGGAGGAAATTTGAATATGGTAAAAAGTATTAGTGATAACAAAAACTTACTGAAATGAAAAAGAAGAAATCATTGGTTGAAAAAAAAAAAAAAGGCTTCAGGACAAGTACTGTAAAAAATCTCACACTGGTAACTATAGACGTGATGTACACATATATATTAGAACAAGACTCAGAAAGAGAATACTCCATGTGTGATATTTTGATTTTTAGTTTTTACTTGTATATACTTTGTAATTTTCTATAATGCATGGAAGCTGTTTTTGCTATTTTAAGAGATCACCATAAATAAAACATGTCAAAAAGAAATTAAGATTTCATCTTGTGTTAAGATCTGTTGATTCTTTTGGAGCTCAAATATATTTTAAATTTTTTATTTTGGAGTAGTTTTAGATTTAGAGAAGAATTACAAAGATAGTACTGAGCATTCCTGTATATCCTTTCTAGTTTCCACTACTGTCATCATCATATATGACTGTGGTGTGTTTGTCAAAACTAAGAAGCGGGCAGTGGTACATTGTATTAACTATTTCCAGACTAGATTCGGATTTTACCATTTCTTCCACCAATGCATTTTTTTGGTCCAGGAGTCACATTGCATTTAGCCATCGTATCTATTTGCTCTCTTCTGGTCTGGGCCAGTTTTTCAGTTTTTCCTTGCTTTTCATGACTTTGACAGTTTTGAAGAATATTGCTCAGGTGTTTTGTACCATGTCCCTCATTCTAGTTATGTCTGATGTGTTTCCAATAGTTAGACCAGGGTCATGGGCTTTGGGGGAAGGATTCCACAGAGATGAGGTGCCTGCCTTAGTGTCTATGTTATATGAAGGGCTGCCTGCCATCAACATGACTTATCACTGGTGAAGTTAACTTTGATCACTTGGTCTTGCCACTGTTTCTTACTTTTCTTAAAAGTAAATTTAAAAAGTAAATACTCTTATCCTCTGGAAGTGAGTCACTGAATTCAGCTCACATGTTTTTGATTTTCACAAAATGCTGCTCTGTATTGACCCCCGCCTTCCTCCGTTCACCCCCACCCCGCCCCCACCGCCAAAGAACCGAGGGCGCCGATTAACTTTAACTGTGCTACAGGGTGCTTATTGTTGCCCCCTTTTGAAAGAGCATTGTCAGATAATAACATACACTAGGGGCATGGCGTGAGTGGAACTGGTACTGAAATGTGGGAATGCTAGGGGAACGTGATCCTCAGGGGCAAAGAGAGGGTCCCTGGGTCAGCCACTGCTCCTCCACATTTGGCCACCCTCTTCTTCTCACAGTCAACTGGAAAAAAATCTGGGCTTCAAATGATCAGAGGGTTCAGTTCAGTTCAGTCGCTCAGTCGTGTCTGACTCTTTGCGACCCCATGAACCGCAGCACACCAGGCCTCCCTGTCCATCACCAACTCCCGGAGTTCACTCAAACTCATGTCCATTGAGTTGGTGATGCCATCCAACCATCTCATCCTCTGTCGTCCTCTTCTCCTCCCGCCTTCAATCTTTCCCAGCATCAGGGTCTTTTCCAAGGAGTCAGCTCTTCACATCAGATGGCCAAAGTACTGGAGTTTTAGCTTCAACGTCAGTCCTTCCAGTGAACATTCAGGACTGATTTCCTTTATGATGGAGTGGTTGTATCTCCTTGCAGTCCAAGGGACTCTCAAAAATCTTCTCCAGCACCACAGTGCAAAAGCATCAATTCTTCGGCGCTCAGCTTTCTTTATAGTCCAACTCTCACATCCGTACATGACTACTGGAAAAACCATAGCCTTAACTAGATGGAGCTTTTTTTGGCAAAGTATTGTCTCTGCTTTTTAATATGCTGTCTAGGTTGGTCATAACTTTTCTTCCAAGGAGCAAGCGTCTTTTAATTTTATGGCTGCAGTCACCATCTGCAGTGATTTTGGAGCCCCCTAAAATAAAGTCTACCACTGTTTCCACTGTTTCCCCATCTATTTGCCATGAAGTGATAGAATCGGATGCCATGATCTTTGTTTTCTGAATGTTGAGCTTTAAGTCATTGTACATTGTACGTTTAAGCCATTGTACATTGAGCTTTAAGCCATTGTACATTGTATGTTTAAGCCATTGTACATTGAGCTTTAAGCCATCATGTACATTCTGCTGTACATTTCTTATAACTGGAAATTTGTACACCTTCTTGATTATGAGTGTCACTATAAGAAATGAAGGTTTCTGTTCAGGCTAACAGTGAATATGTTCTTGGGAGTTTTTTGGTTTTTGTTTTATCAAATTGGGGGATTGTCTAGGTGTATTATGTTTCTACCTGAAAATCCTTTTACCTTTGGAGAATTTTACAGGATTTTACATTGGCTATCTTTTTCTGGGGCTTCCCTAGGGACTCAGTGGTAAAGAGCCTGCCAACGCAGGAGATGTGGGTTCGATCCCTGGGTCGGGAAGATCCCCTGGAGAAGGAAGTGGCAACCCACTCCAGTATTCCTGCCTGGAGAATCCCATGGACAGAGGAGCCTGGAGGGCTACATTCCATGGGGTTGCAAAGAGTCAGACACAACTTAACAACTGGACAACAGCAGCAGCAATCTTCTTCTACCCATGAATTCTTACTACTCTAGATATAGACTAAGAAGTTACTTAGCACTCTGCCCCCTACCCGTAAATGTAAATTTGAAAACAAAGTTAGTTGCATTTAAAAAAATGCATATTTCAATGACAAAATTTTTAGGCCTAGATGTATATTTTGGAAACTGATTGAAGCCTTCATACATTTGTGTTGGTCACCTCCACAGCCTAAAATTGATCATAGTTCTGTAATGGTTAGTGAGGGTGGACATCAGAAAGTGAATGAGGTCAATATCTGTTGGCTGTGCACAAATATCTGGACATACAAAGTATCTGAATGTTTTGGATTGATAGCCAAGCACTTGGAATAACTGAATTTCCCAATTATATTCTTTGTATGTGTGTGTGTGTGTGTGTGTGTGTGTGTAAAGACCTTTCTAAGGAAGTTGAAGCAGAGACTTCACTTTCCTGATACTCAATTGTAGGAATCTTTCTGCCCCTTTAGAAAATGATACTCCACACTCTTTTCTTTGTTGTGTCTAAAATTGGTGGGTTTCATATCAAATTTTGTAGGTTGTTAGTGTTTTCACCTTCCTACCTGGAATACACATTTACCAAATGTCCTATTCATATATGCCCATCCCTTCTAGTAAAAAATCCAGCTATTTGTTGTTGCTGTCGTGTGTGCACGTGTGTGTGTTTATTTAGGAAAGGATTCTATGCCCTTCTACAAGCAAATATTAATTGATAGCATTTATCATCCCGCTCCCTCAGATAATTATTCACATAAATTGTAATCATCCACAGCTATATTCAATCATTGCATTGTAAGTGAAGTTGTCTCAGTGTGCATTTTAGAGGCAGGCTATCATCTCTGAAAGAGACTTATACCTTCCTGTCTGTCTGAAAAATGTTGGACCTAGAAGAAATCAGACCTGTAACTGAATATTTTAGAGGATAATACTGTGGATGCTGAGACCCCAGTGACAGGTGCATCACTGTCTCCTTACTCTTATCCCCTGTAGCACAATATGGTCCACACCTTATCTGTGTGCACATTATATTTCTTTTATATGCTTGCTTCACTTTCTCATAATAGTACAGCGAGTGAGGTAAGGTGAACGGAAGTGTTCTGGACCCCAGAAGTCAAGGCAAGGGTAGCATCCACGTGACTGTGATCTTTTCATGTAATTCAGTGATGTGCCCTGGCACTCCCACTGCACCCCATTAGAGTCTTGTGTGTGGCTTCTCCTGATTTTCCTCTGTGGCCTTGTTCATACCTCTTAAATTCTTCTAGATCCTTAATCCACATAAAAGACAATTCCAGCCCTCCATTCTGAGTAGGAGGGCTTCCCTGGTGGCTCAGTGTTAAAGAACCCACCTGCCAATGCAGGAGATTCAGATTAAATCCCTGGGTCAGGAAGATCCCCTGAAGAAGGAAATGGTAACCTACTCCAGTATTCTTGCCTGGGAAATCCCATGGACAGAGGAGCCTGGCGGGCTACCTTCATGAAGTCACAGAGAGCTGGACATGACTGAGCAACTGAAAAACAGCAATAAATTCTGAATAGAGATGTAGATTCTTTCCCTGAAGTTGCTGGGGAAGTAATTTCCATTTGAGTTTCCTGGGCCACACTTGGTTTGTCAGAGAACTAAGTGTTGTGTGAAATTTTTCCTTCCCAAGAAGGAGCAACTTTCTTTTTTCGTATTTCTTCCTTTTCTTTCCTGAGCTTCAAATATTTCTGTCTATAAATTATTATTTTAAAAAGCTATTTCTAAATATTCCCTTACTTCTTTCCATATATCCCTCAAACCTTGCCTTGTTAGAGACATACGGACCTCAAATATATTTAAATGAAGCTAGAAAATGAGGGCCTTAGTAGCAAACATTCCCTATTGAAAAAAATGTGTGGGAGGGGCTTTCATGTCTTAGGACATTGACAATTCAGTCCCCTCCTTTTTGTCCACAGAGATAATACATTTCTCTTGTAACTGAGAGGAACTGAATGCATTTATACTCTTCTATTCTGTCTTGGCTAGAACCTTTTACATTTTAAATACAGAGAGTAGGTCTCCAGCATTCATTTGTTCACCCTAGATTTAAATCTCCAGCCCTCTTTCCCTGAGTTCGAGGATCAGATACCTCCTGCTATCTAATTGATGTCTAATTGGCATCTCCACACAATGTCTAAGACTGTTCTCAAACTTCACATGGCCCAAAAGAATTGAATTCTTCTCGCCTAAACCAGTCCCTTCCTCTGTCTTGCCCATCTCAATAATGGCACCAGCATCTACCAAATTTACTCAAATTGTGCTTGATTCCTCTCTCCCCAATCCCATACCCAGTCCATCAGAAATCTATTGACTCTAATCTCTAGTTTATCTTGAACCAATTGTCAACCCCCAAATTCAGGCCACCATGATCCTTTGTTTGATATATTCCAATAGCCCTCTCCATAGGGACTCCTGGTCTACCTCCTACCAATGCTTTTTCTATCATCTGTTCTCTGCGTAGCAGCCAGAGTGACATTTAAAACTGAAATCATATCACTTCCTCATGTAATAATGTCTGAAGTCTTCCTATTCACTTAGATCCATATCCAAATCCTTCATTATGAACCACAAGGCACTGCATGCCTTCGTTGCTGCCTTTCAAACTCCGGTACACCAGGCACCATCCTAGGCACTGGGATTCTAGGAAGAACCAGAGAATGTCTGCCCTCCTGAAACTGACAATCTGGTGGGATTCTTAAGAGATGGGTCTCAAGATATTTGAGAAACTACCAATTTATGAATATTACTACATTATTACCACCCCCCCCCCATAAATTACAGCTCTTGTGCTGGCTGGAACACTCATAAATTCTGTTTTCTGATTTCCCTGGTCCCTGTAAGTGAATTTGTTTCATGTGCCTGATCTGCAAAATTTAACATTCCACTTTTTATTTTATACAAAATACCACTTGCTGAGATCTCTCCTCATCGATCTCACCTGTTACCAGCATTTGCCAATGGCTTACTTTATTAAATTTTTTTTTTCACAAGAAAGGCATTTTTAAAAAATAATCACTTTATGAGTGTTAATGCCTGTGCAACAACAACGGGAAAACAGCACTAATACATTGATTTGGGAATGCCAGGTAGTGGACTAGCCTTTCTCACTAAGCTAACAAACTCAGCCCCACCAACAAACCTTATGACGCACACAGTTCAAAATTCAGCAAAGTAGTGAGCTTCTCTGTGCCTCAGAGGAAAAGTCTCCTGGGATATGCAGAAGATCTCCCAGTGGGAATCCACAGAAACCCCCTTACTTACCTTCCCTGTATTTCTGGCACCTTTATCATCATGGTCCTGTCTTCCCAGCCCCATTCCCTTTAGAAACTTGGGAGCTTGGGAAACTCATCTTTCTGCCCCAAGCTCATGCCATTGCTTGGCTGTGATAGGAGGCTGCAGTCCCGCCTTGATTCCTTCCTTACTGCTGATTCCCTCACTTGGCTGGACTTCACACTGGCACTGAACCGTTGCTCTTGGAATGGCTTTTATTTATTTTTATTTAACTTTTATTTGGTATAGAGGTATAGCTAATTAGGGCTTCCCTGGTGGCTCAGTGGTAAAGAATCTGCCTGCAATTCAGGAGATGTGGGTTCGATCCTTGGGTTGGGAAGATCCCCTGGAGGAGGGCATGGCAACCCACTCCAGTGCTCTTGCCTGGAAAATTCCATGGACAGAGGAGCCTGGCGGGCGGGCCACAGACCATAGGGTCACATAGAGTTGGACGTGACTGAAGCGATTAAGCAGCAGCATAGCCAATTAACAAAGAATGTTGTGATAGTTTCAGGGGAACAGCCAAGGGACTCGGCGACTTGGCCATACATATACACGTATCCATTCTCCCCCAAGCTCCCCTCCCATCCAGGTTGTTATGTAACATTGAGCAGAGTGCCATGTGCTATTTGTTATTTATCCATTTTAAATATAGTGTGTACATGTCCATCCCAAATGGAATGGCTTATATTTTTAATATGTGGAGGAGACTGTTCACTGGTAGCATTACTCATCTTCCTATATGTGTGGGGTGGTGTGTTGTTTCTCTGTTGTTGTTGTTTTGTTTTGTTTTTTGGTAATTTCCCCCAGCTTTACTGAGATAGAATTAACAAATAAAATGGTAAGATATTTAAAGTGTACAAGATGGTAATACATATATGTTGTGAAAGGAGTTCCCTCCATTGAGTTAATTAACATATCTGTCACCTCGCATATTTACCCATTTTGTATGTGTGAACATTTAAGTTCTAATCTCTTGGCAAATTTCAATTATATGATAGTGTTATCAACTTGAGTCGTCATGATGTTCATTAGATTCTCAGACATCATTCAGCTTATAACTGAAAGCTTGTACCCTTTTACTAACCTCTGACAATTTCCCCCACCAATTTGTGAATATCTTGTTTTCTGTAAGTGATGCCATGTGGTACATGGCTTATTTCGCATAGCTCAGTATCCTCCAGGTTCATCCATGTTATTGCAAATGGCAAGCTTTCTTCTTTTTACAGGGATGTATATGTATTACTTCTTTACTCATTTATCCATCATTGGACACTTAGGTGAACATAGACATTTCTTTGATATAATGTTTCCATTTTCTTTGGATGTATTTTCAGAAATGGAATTGCTAGATGACATGATAGTTCTTTTTAAAATTTCTTGAGGCCCCTCCACACTGTTCTCCGTAGTGGCTGCACGAATTTATCTTTCCACCCACAGATCCTCATCAGCATTTGTTATCGTTATCTCTTTGATAACAGACATCCTAACAGTTGTGAGGTGATACCTCATTGTGTCTCTGATTTGCATTTCTCTGATGACTAGTGATGTTGTGCACGCTTTCATGTTAACTGTTAGCCATTTGTATGTCTTTGGAAAAATGTCTATTTAGGTCCTTTGCCCATTTTTAAATTGGGTTATGTTTATTTTCTATTGAGTTGTATGTTTATATGCTTTGAAATATCTTCTCACCACTTTCTGTAGGTCAGGTTTACTTGAGATCTCAGTAATGTTAGTATTTTAATAATCTATGTAGTGTGAAAATCCATCATATGAAATTAGTCTACTTATTGTCCCTTATGGAGCATGCTGACACGCTAACATTATTTTTTCCCCATTTCTTTGTTTTCAGATAAACCAGTCTTCTTTCTGTTATGAATCCCTGAATTCAAAATTAAACCCAAATCATTTCTTTAATCTGGTTGACTATCCTGACAAATTTATATGAGTCTTCAAAAATGCCCCCCATTTTTTTTCCCAGCAAAAGAGATTCCTTTCCATTCTTTTCGTGTTTTTCAATATAAATCTCATGACCCTGTTTCTGACATTTCAGTGTCATTAGTTATTCCATTTTTTTTTTAGCACATGCAGCATGTCCATCACTGAAACAGAGGAATCTGTTACAGGACCAGCCCTTAGTGCTAAACCAGACCCCTCGAGTTCTGTATGCGTCATTATGGTCCCTACCATCCGATTTTCTTTCTAGGAGCATCCTTGAAGGTGGGCTGAATCTGTATTATCAAACTTTGGCATTAGCAGAGATATTCAACTCAACCCAGTCATTTGTACTTTTAATATAAAGATTTACATTAAAAAAATTAGAAACACATTACATATAATCTTGAACTCTGTATGTAACTCACACCTTACAGTAAGTAGGGGAAAAAAGACATCTAAGTTCCCAAAGCCTACCATTAGTTATGACTTACCTGTTAGAGAACAGTGTTTCAAATAATCATTTCTGTTATGAGATCAACTCCACATTGTTATCCAGCCCTGTCTGTCTTGCTTATTTTCAGCCATATATCAAGGCATAAATCCTACTTACATTATTAGAACTTTTAATCTTTTTCCCTGGCCACCCATTGGTCTTAATTATCCCTAACCTAGGTGAGTCTAGGAACAAATGTTATCAGCTCCTCAGCCCCATTCCTATCTTCACAAGTACAACTCTCTGACAAAACAGAAGATAGTCCCTTCCTTCTACTGCATCCTCTGCTTAAGGCAAACACAAAACAAAAGCAAAAAAAAAAAAAAAAATCTTCTGATTCCTGAGCTTTGTTATTTTACAAAGAGATCAGACTCTTCCTCTTAGGATTCTTTCCCATTACCTGGTGATGACAAGATTTTACTCGAGTCTGTGAACTTCTTACATTCCTCTCCTTTCCAGCATCCATTCATCACACTCATAAGGACCACCTTGGGCCTCATGGGCAGGTGGCCTCTAAAAGACTTGGACAGGGGTTTTGAGGGGCTGAAGGGGTTTTGAAATTTTGCTCCCCTCTTCTAGGCTTTGAGTTGTCATGGATATAATTGGTTCTCTCTGTGTCTTCAACTCCTTTCTCTCCTGGGTGATGACTTGATTTAAAATCTTATTTCCTTATTGGTGGGGTTCTAGTAAAAAGGGTCATTTGGGAACTTTGCAGAAACTTTAGCACCATTCCCTGAACTCTGAAATATTGTTGTTTTTGTTCAGTTGCTCAGTCATATCTTACTCTTTGTAACTCCATGGACTGCAACACACCAGGATTCCCTGTCCTTCACTATCTCCCAGAGCTTGCTCAAACTCATGTCCATTGAATCAGTGATGCCATCCAACCACCTCATCCTCTGTCACCCCCTTCTCTTCTTGCCCTCAATCTTTCCCAGTATCAGGGTCTTTTCCAATGAGTTGGCTCTTTCCTCAGGTGGCCAGAGTACTGGAGCTTTAGCTTCAGCATCAATCCTTCCAATGAATATTCAGGGTTGATTTCTTTTAGGAATGACTGGTTTGATCTCCTTGGGTTCCCCAAGGGTTCCCCAAGAGTCTTCTCCAACACCACAGTTTGAAAGTGTCAATTCTTTGGTGCTCAGCCTTCTTTATGGTCCAACTCTCACATCCATACATGAACTACTGGAAAAAACATAGCTTTGACTATATAGACCTTTGTCTGCAAAGTGTACAAAAAAGCCTTAATGACCCGGATAACCATGATGGTGTGATCACTCACCTATAGCCAGGCATCCTGGAGTGTGAAGTCAAGTGGGCCTTAGGAAGCATCACTATGGACTCTGAAATATGGGAGAAGTTAAAAATATTAAAATCCACTCTCAGGAACTTGGCTCTCCAGTGAATAAATAACATGCTACTTTTGTTCTCCATGGAGCTACCTCTCTATCACTTTATTAGATTAAGATCTTGTATTTTGGAGTTTAATCATTTTGAGGGGGAAAGTCAAGAATACTTTCAAACTATTATGAAAACTATGGATCTTCTAAGTGATCTGATTATGCACTAACTGTATGCATCATTACTGTGTGCTTTGTTTGCAATGAATGGGCATCTGGCCAATGGAAATAATAAAGGATGCTAGGCTAGTTCATGGAGCTGAGTAACAGAGAAGCAGCCTAGATCAGAGGAGGAAAAGAACCTGAGCTGTCCCAGGGTTTGGGGATCTTTCTGACTCAGCTCCAGTAACTCCTAACGTCTGTCTGTCCATATTTCAAAATCCCAGGAGAGGGAATTTGTCCTAACTTGAGTAAGATCAATCAGCTGTACTAGGAGGGTGGGATGTTCCTTTGGATCCACTTTATGTAGCATGAGGGGCTTCACTGATGGCTCAGATGGTAAAGAATCTGCCTCTAATGCAGGAGTCCTGGGTTTGATCCCTGGGTCAGGAAGATCCCCTGGAAAAGGGAATGGATACCCTCTCCAGTATTCTTGCCTGGAGAATTTCATGGACAGAGGAGCCTGGCAGGTTACATACAGTCCATGGGGTCGCAAAAGAGTCAGACATGATTGAGCGACTTTTTAAAAATGTAATACGAGGGTATTCCCAGTGATTGGAGAAATCACTGTGAGTTGTGCAAGCATCTTTCCTACGAGCTAACTTTGCACACAACTTCAAGGCATTCAGGACCTCTCGCTTTGGAGGAAGATAAAACCAGTTTTGAAAGAATTCATAGAACCTCAGAATACTAGAGTGGAAGGAATTTTAGATAATATATCCTTTTATTGAGCATTTACTATGTGCCAAAGATTGGGCTTCCCAGGTGGCTCAGTGGTAAAGAATCCACCTACCAATGTAGGAGACACATCTCTGGGTCAGGAAGATTCCCCTGGAGAAAGAAATGGCAACCAACTCCAATATTCTTGTCTGGGAAATCTCCTGGACAGAGGAACCTGCGGGCTACAAGTCCATGGGGTCAGAAAGAGTCAGACATGACTGAGCACGCACTTATCCATGTGTCAGACATTGCACTAAATACTTTACATGTACCGTCTCATTTTATTTCTACCATAACTCCTTTAGACAAGTACATATTACATCTTATCCTACAGATAAGGGACTGAGACACTCAACCTAGAAAAAGATAGCTCAAAATCCCGTCTCATCCCTGGTCCTCATAACTTCTTACCTTCAGAGAAAGAAGTTCTACTCCTAGTTCTGAGTTCCTCAAGATCCAAATTTTATTTCTGGGCAATCTAGGTAGATCAGAGGTAAAGCACAGGATGACATTGGTCCCTGCCTAAAATGGCTTTGGCGGCTGATGACTCCCTTGCCATGCCCATCTTATCTTGGCCCACCACCAGCTAGGACTTAGCAAAGGTTTTCATGGAGAGCAGCTCTATTTAGCAGACCCCGTTTTAATAAAGGGAAAACGTGAAGCCTGCACGTATTCACCCACTTCTGCCTCCCGGTGGCATGGACTCCTGCTGCCCACCCACCACCACCTGCTGTGCTTCCCTGTGGCTGGACCCTGGTCTCCCATCACCACATGGCTCACCCACAACCATTCCGTTTCTGGGCCTCTCACCACCCACTCTTGCTCTGTTATTCTGTCACACAACCCAACATTCATGCATATTCTCCACCCAGCCCTCCACGGTCATCACATCGGCCACTCCATTCTATAAGAAGCCTGTTTTCTCACCAATCCCCACCTGCCTTCTTCCACTTACCTGTAGTCCTTTGCTGAAGGTACCAAGCCGCACACTCCTTTAGCTTTTCATCGGCCGACTCTTTGAGGTGTGTGCTCTCACGGCTCTAAGGCTGTGTTCACTGAAGTGTTTGGGGATCTCTAGGGGACTCGATAGGACATTTCTGCTACTGAAGCAGCTGGCTTTACTCACAGAGTCTCATTACAGCTTGAGTATCTGTCAGGTATCATGAAAGTTCCTGGAGAGCAGCAGGAAATAGCCCAGATGTATCTCTGGCTCCTCTGGACCCGGTACAATGCCAAGCTCATGGCAGGCGCTTGGTAAGAACTTCTCTGAATTGCCTCAGGCTTCCCTGTTGGCTCAGTAGTAAAGAATATGCCTGCCAATGCAGGAGGCACAGGTTCGATCCCTGGGTTGGGAAAATCCCTAGAGAAGGAAATGGGAACCCATTCCAGTTTTCTTGCCTGGGAAATCCCATGGACAGGGAAGCCTGGCGGACTACAGTCCATGGGGTTGCAAAGAGTCAGACATGACTGAGCGACTGAACAACATCCTGAATTGCCTCCATCATATCAGGCTTCAGGTGGAGATGTTTTTCTAAGATGAATGGCCGGCATGCCTTTCTATGTTAAAGCAGGTATCAGTATTACAACCACCTGGTTTGCTATGAGTGCAACTGGGAACTCACTGAAGTTGGAGCCACATTTCTTTAGGTGAAAAACATTCTCATCGCCTAAATTTATTCAGTCTAAATTCTTCTAACCAGTAAGGGAGCAAATTCTTTATTTCTTCCTCCTGAAGTCATTATGCTTCCTCCCCACTAAGCCTCTTCTTACCCATCAGAAGGATCCTGCCGTGGTATCCAAAACCTAATTCTAGGAACAGCCAAGGAATTAGTTTAAAAGGATTGGAATAGTAAATCCTTCCAGTTGGCATTAACTTTTCCTGTCGTGGCAGCCTGAGTAATGAACAGTAGTTTTCAAGGGTCTAACTCCATTGCAATTCTGAAGTTTCACAATGCTGGACATTTAATATACAGTTTGGGACTGATTTAGGTAGGAGTCAGCAAGGCTTCCACTCATTTCCAAGGATGTACACAAAGAAACAGTAGGTAAAAGTCAAACTCTGCAGTTTCTTGGAAGCTCTATCAAGAACTGCAAACGTTTAACTGGTGCTTGATTGCTCAGACTTTTTAAGAGGTCCTTCCTTCCTCACTGTGTGCTCAGTTGTGTCCGACTCTTTGAGACCCCGTGGACTGTAGCCCACCAGGCTCCTCTGTCCATGGGATTCTTTATTCTTCTCCAGGGAAGAATACTGGAGTGGGTTGCCATTTCCTCCTCCAGGGGATCTTCCCAACCCAGGGATCGAACCCGTATCTCTTGTGCCTGCTGCATTGGCAGGTGATTCTTTACTACTAGCGTCACCTGGGAAGCCCCTTAACTGGTACAGCTATTATGGAAAACAGTATGGAGGTTCCTCAAAAACTTAAAAAGAGAACTATCTTGTGACCCAGCAATCTCACTTCTGGGTATACATACCCAAGGAAAATAAAATCAGCATTTTCTCAGAGAGATATCTGTTCATTGCAGCATTATTTATGATAGTCAAGATAGAGAGACAACCTAAACCTTCATTGAAAGATGAGTGGATGAAGGAAGTGTTCAATGGGCTATTATTCGGCCTCAAAAAAGAAGGAAATTCTGCTGTGTTTGTGATAACATGGATAAACTGTTAAGATATTAGGCTAAGTGAAATAAGCTAGAGGCAGGAAAACAAATACTCCATGACATAAATTACTTGTGGAATCTAAAAATAGAAACAGAGTATAATGGCAGTTACTGGGGCCTGGGGGAAGGGAACCATGAGGAGCTGGTGGTTAAGTGATACAAACTTTTATTTGTATGCAAAATAAATAGGTTTTAGAAACCTAATGTACAACCATGTGACTCTAATGACTATTGTATTGTGGACCTGAAATTTGCTGAAATGGTTGACCTTAAATGTTCTTACCACAAATGAAAAGGGTGACAACTCTGTGAGGTGATGGATATGCTCCTTAGCTTGATTGTGGTGAATATTGCACAGTCAAATGATCAAATTGTACACCTTAAGTGTATGGGCTTCCCAGGTGGCACCAGTGGTAAAGAACTCACCTGCCAATGCAAGAGACATAAGAGACGTGGGTTTGTTCCCTGGGTTGGGAAGATTCCCCTGGAGGAGGGCATGGCAACCTACTCTAGTATTCTTGCCTGGAAAATCCCATGGACAGAGGAGCCTGGCAGGCTACAGTCCATGGGGTCACACAGAGTTGGACATGACTGAAGCGACTTAGCACATACACAATTTTAAGTGTATATAATCTTTGTCAACTATTACTCAATAAAATTGGGAAGATTTTTTAAAAGTTGAGATAGTAATTAGCATAGCAGCCTATGAATTTGCTGGTTTCTAATCCGTATATTGATTATTGGATATTTTATATACATGAAATCTTTCCTTTCCAAAACAAACAGATAAAAAAAAACAGGTTTGCAAATGTTCTGAATGTACCATTTCTGCAGTTGCAGCTACATTAATTTACTGTCCTGGGGCAGTCCTAAAACTGCCTGGTGGTACCTTACTCCTGACAGCAGTAAGGATTTAATAGATCACCCTGGGCGGCAAAGTTCATTTGATTCTAAGTAGTATCATCATACCTGAATCAGCAGGATCCAGAAACTGGATCTTTCTGGGTTTCTTGTGCTTTTCTATTTTAATCTTTTTATTGGAATACAGTTGCTTTACCCTGCTGTCAGTTTCTGCTGTACAACAAAATGAATCATCTATGTGTTTACATATATCCCCTCTTCCTTGTGTGGGTTTCCCTGGTGGGCTCAGATGATAAAGAATCTGCCTACAATGCAGGAGACCCTGGTTCGATCTCTGGGTTGGGAAGATCCCCTGGAGAAGGGAATGGCCACCCACCCCAGGATTCTTGCCTGGTGAATCCCGTGGACAGAGGAGCCTGGCGGGCTACAGTCCATGGGGTCTGGACTTTCTTCCCGTTTAGGTCATCTCAGAGCCAAGTAGAGCTCCATGTGCTCTACAGTAGGTTCTTATTGGTTATCTTTTTATACCAGGTAGTGTATATACGTCAACCCTAATCTCCCAATTCATCCCACCACCCCTTCCCCACTTGGGTGTCCATACGTTTGTTCCCTACATCTGTGTCTCTGTCTGCTTTGCATAGCAGATCATCTATACTGTTTTTCTGGGTTCCACATATATGTGTTAATATTACAGTATTTTTCTCTTTCTGATTTACTTCATTCCGTATGACAGTCTCTGGCAGAAATCAACTCTTTCCCCCGAACTCCAGTCAGCAGGAACTTGCCAGCAAGTTTATCACTTTTTCACGATACCAACTACTCTTATTGGGTCCAGGAGGTATAAGTAGAAAATTCATAGTAAAAAATACATAGCTTTTCTGGGCTCTCCTCTGTCAATTGCATGGATAATGTCTAACATAAAAGGGAAAGGGTCTCTTTCTCTACAACTTCTCATAACGAGTAAGTCATATCTGCTCTCCTAATAACCCCTTCTGGATCCATGGAGTGGTCTCTCCAGTAATTTGGTTTTGAAACTGGGTCATATCCAGGCCTGGACTTACATGTATACAGCCTAATGGGGAAAAGAGGATGAGTGTGCACACGGCTTCATAGGGTGGAGTAGAAGAAACAGTGTTGAGAGCTGTTAACGTGTGCACCACTCAGAGGGTGGTTGGTGAGTTCGGGAGGGCCTCCTTCCATCTCAAGATCTCTGATTAGCCAGTAATAGCGTACCAGCACAAGTGGCTCAGTGGTAAAGAATCCAGCCGCCGATGCAGGAGACGTGGGTTCAATCCGTGAGTTGGGAAGATCCCCTGGAGAAGGAAATGGCAACCCACTCCAGTATTCATGCCTGGGAAATCCCTCAGACAGAGAATCCTGGTGGGCAACAGTCCATGGGACCGCAAAGAGTTGGACATCGCTTAGTGACCAAACAACAGCAACAGCGATTATACCAGCTGTGGGCTGCAGCACCGCTGCCAAAGTCACCAAGAGTGACAATCCCATTTACTTCTGAGACTGTCCTTGATCGGTGGCAAATACATTCACTGTTGAGAGTTGTCTGCATGAATCTGAATGGAGACGATTGTATGGGGTCTGCAGTTTTACACGAAACCTCTGGGCCTGAACAAGGAGTCGTTCAGAGATTTAGGGGAGCGAGGACATTTCCAGAGATCTCCATCTCTCAGCGGAATGCCTGGCATGAGCCCCTCGATGATCTGCCTGGGGTCTTTAGAAAATTGTGAGAGAGTCTCTCTCTTTTTTTTTTTTCTTTTTAAAAATACAGCTGCTTTGGGAGCTGAACGGTGCCTTCAGGGACCAAGCGAGTGGCTGGACACGTCTTGTCCGGGTCCCAGGCAATTACTCCTAAGGGACATTTCAGCTTCTCACTGAGAAATACTTCAGGCACTCAGATCCATTTCAAGTTAAGATTCCCTTCAAACAAAGAAGAGAGAATCATTTAGGCTTCGAGGAGAGAGTGGGAGAGGACAAACCCAAACAGAATGAAAGGGTAAATCATTTCTGTCTCCTCCACCTTCCTCCTTTCTTTCCGGGCTTTTGGGGCAGCACTCCTCCTTTGGCGTCAAGAAGCAGTCACATGTTATTCTTTATCACATGCACCGTGGGCTTTAAGCCCCAGCTGCCCACTTTCCTGTTATGAACAAGCTTTGATGATTTCTGTCCTCAAGTGACAAATTTTTGCTTGTTTATGTGTGTTTTTATGTACCACATCCTAGTCCACAAAAATACTTTACTGTGGCTTGGGGTGGGAGCTTCAGCTTCTGCTCAGAATCAAGTGATTTTTACTCTTTGGGGAAATCAGAGCTTTCTGACTTTTCTCTCCACCTCCAGAGGGATCTCGCCTCACCCCCATCTCTGATGGGGGCTGGTGGGTCTCCTAGTGGGGTTTTCAAAGTCAGAAATTCCTCAAACTGCCTGGCGCATCCCGAAATGCCATTTGGTGGGAAATTTTATGTTTAGCTGGAGATCAAGGGTGGAGATCGTAATTTCCCAGCTATGATCTTTAACTCTCAATCCCCTGTTACCCATGACCTTTCTAACGCGCGTATCCCCTTGAAAGAAAATTTATGCTTCTTGTACCTCTGCCGGGCCTCTCAAGTGAACTGTACACACAGCATATTCAGCCTTGGCCAGATTCTGAGCATAGATTTTGTATGTTAAGAGTAAACAGATGTTTATGGAGAATACTGACAAGATGCAGCAGAAATGAGAGAAAGACAGGATCATTGTGGTCAGACTTGGGAAGAGTTTTAAAAAGAGGATATCTTTTTTGCTAAAGACGGGTGCTTGACTTCCAGAATAGATGGGGTTTGACAGATGGAAAAGGAGATAGAGAATTCACATGGCAGGACTAGCAGGAGGAAAGACGCAAAGAGGCCGGGCATCGTGGGCTGTGTGCAGGGCCCAGTGGAGCAGGAAGCACTCAGCAGAACCTAAGGGCCACGAAGGCCAGGCTGGGGAGGCTTACTGCCAGTCTGCTTAGCTTCTTCTTTCAACTCTTTATTATGAAGGCTGTCTAATTGTGGCCAAACTAGAGGACTTCCCTGGTGTTTCAGATAGTAAACAATCTGCCTTCATTGCAGGAAACCCAGGTTTGATCCCTGGGTCGAGAAGATCCACTGGAGAAGGAAATGGCAACCCACTCCAGTATTCTTGCCTGGAGAATCCTATGGACAGAGGAGCCTGGAGGGCTACAGTTCATGGGGTCACAAAGAGTTGGACATGACTGGGTGACTAATACTTTATGCATAACATAAAATTTACCATTTTAACTTTTTTCTCACTTAAAAAATTTTTTTAAATTTATTTATTTTAATTGGAGGCTAATTACTTTACAATATTGTAGTGGTTTTTGCCAAACATTGAAATGAATCAGCCATGGGCATATATGTGTTCCCCATCCTGAACCCCCCTCCCACCTCCCTCCCTGTCCCATCCCTCAGGGTCATCCCAGGGCACCGGCCCTGAGCACTTGTCTCATGCATTTAACTGTTTTTAAGTGGAAGGCTTTGTCTCATTCAGTTAATTCAACTGTCACCCCCCATCCATCTCCAGAACTTTTACATCAGCCCCAACTGAAACTCTCCAGTCACTAAACACTTCCCCGTTTCCTCCTCCCCTAGCAGGTAACCACTGTGCTACTTTCCATTGCTATGAATTGTCTACTCTAGGTATCCCAGATAAGTGGAATCATGCAGTATTTGTTGTTTTGTGGCCAGCTTATTTCACTTAGTTCGACATCCTCAAGGTTCACTTGTGTTGAAGCATGTGTCAGAATAAATGAACGTCCTGCTGTGTGCACGTACCACATCCGTTTATCTGCTCGTCTGTCTAGGCACGTCTGGGTTGCTTTGACCCTTTGACTGTTGTGAATAATGCTGCTGTGAACATGGGTGTGCAAATGTCTATTCAGATCCCTACTCTTACTTCCTTTGGGTGTATGCCCAGAAGTGAAATCTGGATCACAAGGTAATCCCTTGTTTAATGTTTTAAGGAACCAGCATACCATTTTTATTACAAACAATTTAAGCATTAACAAAAATTGAAAGAAAAGGCATGTAGTAACCCCTCAGATTCAAAACAGAGGTCTCAAACCACCTGGTCCTCAAATGCCGTTTGATTAGAGATGTTACTTAAGAGTTTGGGACTAAGAGGCAAAGATACTTGTCTAGTCTAGCCTTTAGTTTTCAATCCCATACCAGACATAAACTTCTCACACTTATCTCTTTGAAAGAAAATTTACACTCTTGTCCTGAAAGGAATGGGTGACATTCATAGGTCCACCATCCAAGTCTAACAAATGCTGACATTTTTCCATATCTACTTCATCTTTCTCTCTTCTCTACCTGTCAAAAAGTGTTTGATTCTTAATGAACTGCTCCAATGTAAATTGCAGACTTCATGGTCCTAAATACCCCAGAGTACTTACATATCCACTTTGTCATTACCACATTCAGCAAAATGAATAATAATTTCCTAATATTACCCATGCCTAGTTCTTAGTCTCATGTCCACAGTTGTCCCTCAAATGTCTTTTGTGATTGGATTTCTTTTTTTTCCAAACTAGAATCCAGTAGCCAAGGGCCATCTGCAGTAGTCGTTGACTCTGTCCAGCAGATGGAAAGGAGAGCCTGAAGGTTTTGAGCAGGGAGAGAGGAGATCAAAGCTGAAATCTGGTGTTGTGGACAGCAGCATTTTTCTGGTGCCCCTCTGGGCCATAATCTAACTCTTGGGAATGGATCGAAGAGATTGAAGTGTGAATTCCCTGCTCCAGAGCAAACCAGACACAAGTTCTAATGGGGCTTGCATTTGGCATTTAGTCTCACTAAACTTTCAACACTTCTGAAAAAAAAAAAAAAAAGACTTAGAGTGAGTCATTAGCAAGTTACCCAAAGTTCTGCATTTACCATCTCCAAGCCCTGTTATTTAAGGCAAATAACTTGCCAGCTCCAGCACTTCGAGCCTGTGCTTCTGTGGTATGTTTAGATGCTGGGAATTCACAAAATGTGTGATAATTCATTTTTTCCTCCTTGTAAAGAGAGCTTGTTAGCCAGGGAAGAATGCTGTCCTGGGTGCTCCAAGGGGTTCCTCTTCCCCAGGGTACCATGGTCTTTATCCTTCTCTCCTTCCCTCCATCTTTAGGTAACTATGAAACCAAGAATTCCTAAATCCTTCATCTCTTACTGAATCAGCGGGATATTTACTGAGTGACAGCTCTTTACTCAGCAGTGAGGAAGAGTCAAAGGAAATAGAAACCACTTGATACCAGGAGAATGAGAACTAATAGGGGCATAATAGGTATAGGAACGGTGCTTTCAGCCCAGAGTGTGGTAGATGCTTGGATCAAGGAGGAACGAAGGAATCAGAGGACTTCCAGGGAGACATGGGAGTTGAAGAGACTTGGAGGATTTGGGGGTGTGGCTCAGAGGCCAGGAGAAGGGAAAAGGGTTCATCCCGTCAGCATTGTGGGGTCAGGGCTCAGCTGTAGCCCTGCTTCAGCCTCTTTGTATGAAGTAGCTGGTACTCCCAGGAGCAGGGTCCCTGAGACAAAATGGCAGCCATCTGCTGCAAAGATGCTCTCACGCTCTCAAGACCTTCTTTCTTTCCACTGGGTTTCATGTTTTGTGGTTCTCACAGGCCATGCACGTGCTTCTCTTATGGGCGCTGTGTGTAGGTTTGGAGAAGGCTAACTAGACAAGTGACTCTTCAGGTGTGCAACACTCCATTTGTGGGAATTAGTAAAAAAAAAAAATACTTCTCACCTTAATTTAGGAGGAATTTATTAGGCTAAATTTTTTTTCTTTTATTCTTTAGACAAAAGGATGGCTTCATTTCTTTGGTGTTTACCCTATATTACTTATTTATATTTTCTTTTTTTTTCTTTTTTTACTTTCTAAAGACTGGACTTGTTGAAGGAAACTCCTCTTCTTGTCTCAGTAAATCATGGGCATGCTGTGTTACCTGACTTCTCCTTGACTTGCAGTTGCATTTCTGGGGGATTTTGTTTGAAGATAGATTCCATCCAGTTTAGTCAACGTTTTCTCTCTCTGACCACAGAAGCGTCCTCTGTGGCTTGCACAAGACCCTGGAAAGACTGGACCGAAAGCAGCTCCATGGTAATTGGCCCACAGCCTGACCATTGATGGCTTTGGTACATTTTTCTCCATCTTCCAGGATGGAAACAAGTTGGACTTTTCTAGGAGGAAATGGGTATGATGACAAGCACTTAGGCTTTAAGCATAAGAGAGTTTGGTTGGTTTAGATGTGGTCCCCTCTCGTCCTAGTTATGGGGGCTTAAAGCAAAGTAGGGACCCTCCTGTCTACCAAGAGAGGCAGCTCAGGAGTCAGATACGGTTTGAATCCCAGTTCTGCCACTTAACTGGCTGTGTGGCGTTGGGCAAGACATCTGTTTTTCTGAGCCTCTGCCTCCTGATCAGTTATAATACCTGCTTCAAGAGTTGTTCAGGGGATTATAAATTATAAAGTGCCTCACCCTCCACAGTTTCTGACAACAGAAGCCAAATCGTGGCCCCTGTATAGAATAATAGTGTCCACAGCTCCTCCACCCCAGGGCTACAACCCACGACACAGCTGCTATTTTTTCCCACCACCAGTGTTAATATAGATCTATGGTATTTTGAGCAAATTCTATCCTTTTCCATTTTTCATCTATGCCTGGTTTGTTTATAGATTCTCAGATTCTAAGATACAGATAAAGCAAATTGCATAGCATATATATTTATATGTATTCTTAGCCCTAGTCCTCCTCCACCTCTCCACTCCGAATTTCCCCCAGTGTGCCAGCCCGTTTTAAGGTTCTTATTCCGTGTTTTAAATATGTGCTCCCCACATATGTAAAGTCTGGACTCACCTGCGATCCCCTAACCTTTCATCATCATCTCTTTGACTACCCACAATCCATTGCTGCTTCTCACACCCACTTCATCCCCCTCTCTCCAGCCTCCTGACACCTAAGCCGCCCCCACCTCTATTGACTTCAGTTCAGTTCAATTCAGTTGCTCAGTCGTGTCCGACTCATTGTGACCCCATGAACTGCAGCACGTCAGGCCTCCCTGTCCATCATCAACTCCTGGAGTCCACCCAAACCCATGTCCATTGAGTCGGTGATGCCATCCAACCATTTCATCCTCTGTCGTCCCCTTCTCCTCCTGCCCTCAATCTTTCCCAGCATCAGCTATTGACTTATTTGTATCTAATAATTTCGATTCCAGTTCTTTAGTTTGGTTAGGTTTCCAAAGAAACCTGGCTGTAGATAAGCTGCAGAAGACTCTATAGAAGGAGTTCCATGGACACATGGAACAGTTACTAAGAATTTACTTCTTAATGTATACAGCTAAATCACACAGCTTCCCGGGTTTCATTGTTCTGGTCCTCAGAGTGAGCTCAGCATGAGCAGGACTGCTTTGCTATCCCTGTTTTAGAACCAGGAAGCTGAGGCCCAGAGACAGAGGTTCCCACGGCTTCTGTGTTGGTTTGTGGTGGTACCAGAGGCAGACCTGGGACTTTGTTGGGTGTTTGGTCCACAGTGCTCTCCCCTCCCCCTGCCTCAGTAAACAGGAAACAGCATGATGTGTTTACTCTGCTTATTTATACACATACGGCTTTTTATATCAGGGGAATGGGAGAAGAGGACGGGGGTGGGGTTGAGAATGGGTTGGAACCGGAGAGCTATAATTAATTCTTTCTCCCACACAAACCACTGAAATACCACATATGAGAAACAGCATCACCAGCAAAATGCCATGATTACGCAGCACTGCTTCATATTCGGGAGCAAAGAGGGGGCGGTGCTAATTAACAGGTGGAGACGAAATGTTTACAACATCCTATTACTGGTAATGGAATTATCTTCACCCTCCTAATCATCACGGAGACCAGGGCTCCTCCCAGCCAGGCATCTGGCTGTTCCTTGTGCAAGAGGATAAGGCAAGAGGCTTGGGGGTCTTGATACTCTTCCCCACTCCCCAGGAGGTGCAGGAATGCAGAGAACTAGGCAGTGGTGAGGGTGGAGGAGGATTGGGTCATGACACCAGGGAGGAACTGCCCTGCCAGCACCCCTTAGCTGTTCTTCATCCCAAGCTGCTCATCGTTGTGTTGGGTGTCTTGTTGCCCCAGAGTTTGATGTCCAAGATCCAGAGGAAGAAAACAGAGTCTCTTTCCAAAGGTCCAAAGAGGCAAATGCCCTACCTCGTCTTCCTCCCGCACACCACCCTGCATCCTGTTTCCCAGGTCATCCCTTGACCATTCAGTTGCTCTCCCTTCCAAACCTTGGTCCTGCTGCCCTTTGGGGACTCAATGGTCTTGGGAGCCGGAAGGATCTTAAGGGCTTGCCCAACCTGGGCCTGTCACATGACAGAGAAGAAAAGAGTATCAGAAAGGTGAAGCAACAGGGTATGGCCATTCACAGTTTCACCAATGCTCAGGCTGATCACTGCCTTCCTGTCCTCTTCCTCTACCTGTATCTGTTCGGAGTCAAGAAGCCACACCAGATGGGACCTTAAAGAAGAGAAGCTGGGAAACTTCCCTGATAGTCCAGTGGTTAAGACTCCCCGCTCCTGATGCAGGAGGCCTGGGTTCAATCCCTGGTCAGGGAACTAGATCCCACATGCTGTGACTAAGCTCCCACACTCGGCAACAAAAATCCTGTGTGCTGCAACTGAGACCCGGTGCAGCCAAAAAATTAAATTAAAAATTAAAAAAAAAAAAAAAATGATGGGCAAGGCTCAGGGTATCTTCAGGCTCTCTTTAACACTGAGGGTTGGCATGTCTCCTAGAAGTCACTTAGCAGTCTCCTGGAAGTCCACATGATATTAAGAGAAAGATCATGAAGAAGGTCACTGTTACAGGGTGAAAAAGCACTCCAATCATCCCCGCTACTTAGGGGGCATTGAAAGCCCTTCAGCAATTCAGTGTGGGGACAATAGCACCCTAAGATGTTTGTGATTGTTGTCGTTCATGGGAGAAAAAGAGAGCCCCAAGAGGACAAAACATCATCCAGACTGAACACTTTTTTTGTCTCACGAACATCACTGAGCATTGAGCATGGGCATTGTATCAGCACCATCAGAAGGGGATTATGTGTCAGCTTCCCGTTAGTGAAGGTTGGTGGTTGTAAGAAAGAATGTACTTTGATTGGTGCTTGAAGTAATGAGATCATGGAGTTTTTCTACCCCAAATCATATTAGTAGTAATTACCTATTTCATTCATTTCTTTCACTTAGAAATAGCACAGTGAGGAAAAAAATTAAGCATGAGACTAGGAAAGGTTCTTCTCCCCAGTAGTTCCTAGATGACCTTTCACATTGAGTCCTGAGAGCCCTAGCACCTTCTGTGAGGCCGCTCAGTTCAGGAAGATCGTCACTTCCTTGGATCTGGCCCCTCCTGCCAGCCCTAATACAGACAGACTTTGTATGGAATTATTGGTCTCCAACTTAGAAAGAGCCTGTTCCGAATTTTTCCCTGCAATATGGTGATTGGGAACTCAGAACACAGATTCTGGTAGAAACCATACTATAGACAGTGGGCAGGTTGCCAAGCCAGTGAGTAAAAGCCCATCTGTAATTGAGCTGGGAGTTAGGAGCCCTGGGTTCAGCTCTGTCACTAGCTGCCTCTGTGACCATGGGTGAGTCGTTTAGTCAGTGCTCCCGATTTTCGCACTGGAATACTGATTTTCTTTCTTTCTGTTCTTTTTTTTTTTAATATTTATTTATTTGGCTGTGTTGGGTCTTGGTTGAGGTACACGGGGTTTTGTTGCGGATTGCAAAATCTTTCATTGCAGTGCGCTTGCTTCTCTAGTTGAAGTGCACAGGCTTAGCCTGTGGGATCTTAGTTTCCTAACCAGGGATCGAACTCACGTCCCCTTCCTTGAAAGGCTGATTCTTAACCACTGGACCACCATGAAGTCCTGAATACTGCTTATCTTTCTATATTGATTTATACAGAGTTTAATCACCATGATAAATCCTTCTCTGAGAAGTTATATTGCAGTTTCTAATTTGCAATGCAGGGAATGAATCTGCTCAATGAGGGGCAGAAGCAGAGCTGTCCTACCGCTGAGCCTTCCAGCAGCTCTTGGGCAAGTGGGACTCTCTGATGGGAAGGGGCCCAGCTCTGGGTGTACTGGGGGCTCAGTCAAGATTAGGAGACTGGAGTGGGTGGATAGGTAGGAGGTCACTAAGGCAAGCCTGCAGGGGAGGTGCCACAGCATATAGAGATGGGCTAACATGTTGAGAACTCAGTAAGGAGCCTTTAATAGGACTAAAGGTGGTATCAAGGGGGCTTCCCTGCTGGCTCAGCAGTAAAGAATTTGCCCGAAAGGCAGGAGATGAAGGTTCGATCCCTGCGTCGGGTCTAAGGACCTTTGCTAATACTTTGTAGCACCTCTTGGAGTCTAACTAGAGGGTAAATTTAAGTTCTTGATTCTGATTGAAAAGGAGGAGACTGCTTTATGCCTGTTTCTTCTGAAAAGTCTCTGTCATCTAGATACAGTACACTGAGCCTGATGCTTGCTTGATCCCTGGTTTTGCTACACTGATGCTGTGACCCAGCCTCTTGTCTTGGAGCCTGGGAACACCCCAAGAAGGCGCGGGAGCTAACCCATGGGGAGCTGGACTGACCGGCACCCCTCCTGCTTGACTCCTGCCTTCTCTACACACACCGCCCCCCCACAACTCCTCTTCCCCACCACCGCGGGATTTCTTTTCTCCCCAGAGTTTGGCGCCTCAGACACCAATGTGGGCTTTTCTCTGGGCCATCTGCAGGAGCACATGGGAGGCAAATTAGACTGTTAGGCAGGGAGCAGAAGATATTCTTCGCTAGAATGGTTTGATGGAGAATCCTGTGTTTTCTGGAAGCAGCAGGAGGGGCCGCAGAGGTTCCCCAGCGAGCTTGTTCACTCATAGCCTTGGGCGGGGGCTCCCGGAGCTGGCAGGTGAGGCGGGCTCTTGTCCATCCCCCTCTGCCCTCTGTGTACAGATGTGGAATCTGAGCCCCCGGAAGGTGAGCTGACTTCTCCAAGATCACAAAGCTAGGAGGCAACAGAGTCAGGGAATGGCTCCACCGATTTCATTGTTGAAGCTCCTCCTTGCCTTCCCTGAGAAGGGGCATTAAGGAGAGAGGCTCTGAAGGGCGTTTTCATCAGCAGCTCCCCAGTCATCCCAAATTAGCAAGCATCAAGCTGCAATCAGTGTTGGGTGAGGACGCGGGCAGCCCAGCTTCCGCACCTGGGTGCTGTCTTTGCTTTTCTCTCTTAATTTTGGAAAGGTTTCCTATCGATGCAAATTCAGACCAGATTTATCTCCCCCATCCTGGCTCCCCTCCCATTTTCTTCTTATCTTCAGGGGCCTACCAGCAGCACCACATGGGCTTTGCCTTTATCTCACAGCCAGCCCTGGCCAGTTGAAGTGTGTGCTAATTACTCCTGGATTTTGACTGTAGGCATCTCGCTGGATCCCTGGACCTCAGTTGGTCCCTGATTCAGGAGGCACCCCACAGGACTGACAGGATGAGCACTGGGGGAAGGTTGTGGGAAACATGGGTTGTGGTGGGTCACATTTTAGCGTATTAGCTGATAGACGATCAAGGCAGAATCATAAGAACTCAGGCCTTCTGATTCCTCTTTCCAGGTTACGGTAATAAAATGTTCCCACTCTGGACTTCCCTGGTGGTTCAGGAGCTAAGACTCTAAGCTGCCAATGCAGGGGGACCTAGTTTGATCCCTAGTCTGGGAACCACATGCTGTAACTGAAGATTGAAGATCCTGTATGCTGCAACTGTTTGACCCAGTGCAGCCAAATAAATAAATTAAAAATTTTAAATATATATTCTTTTTTTTTTTTTTTTTTTAAAATATATATTCTTTAAGAAAGCTTTTTAAACTGTTCCCTATAAAACCTTAATGAGGTACCATTACATGCCAGTCAGAATGGCTGCTATCCAAAAGTCTACAAGCAATAAATGCTGGAGAGGGTGTGGAGAAAAGGGAACCCTCTTTTTTTTTTTTTTTAATTTAAAAAAAAATTTTTTTGTATTAGGGAGCTATATTACTTCCAGCATTTCAGTGGGTTTTGTCATACATTGATATGAATCAGCCATAGAATTACACGTATTCCCCATCCCGATCCCCCCTCCCACCTCCCTCTCCACCCGATTCCTCTGGGTCTTCCAAGTGCACCAGGCCCGAGCACTTGTCTCATGCATCCCACCTGGGCTGGTGATCTGTTTCACCATAGATAATATACATGCTGTTCTTTCGAAACATTCCACCCTCACCTTCTCCCACAGGGTTCAAAAGTCTGTTCTGTACTAAAGGGAACCCTCTTACACTGTTGGTGGGAATGCAAACTAGTACAGCCACTATGGAGAAACAGTGTGGAGATTCCTTTAAAACTGGAAATAGGAACTGCCATATGACCAGCAAATCCCACTCCTGGGCATACACACCGAGGGAAACCCAGAATCTGAAAGAGACGACGTGCACCCCAAGGTTCATCACAGCACTATTTATTAAATAGCCAGACATGGAAGCAACCTAGCATGCCATCGGCAGAGAATGGATAAGAAAGCTGTTGGTACATATACACGTATGGAAATATTACTAGCGTAAAAAGAATCTCATTTGCATTCAGTCTCTAATGAGATGGATGAAACTGGAGCCCACTATACAGAGTGAAGTAAGCCAGAAAGATAAAGACCAATACAGTATACTAACGCATATATATGGAATTTAGAAAGATGGTAACGATAACCCTATATGCAAAACAGAAAAAGAGACACAGATGTACAGAACAGACTTTTAGATTCTGTGGGAGAAGGCGAGGGTGGGATGTTCAGAGAGAACAGCATTGAAACAAGTATACTATCAAGGGAGAAACAGATCACCAGCCCAGGCTGGATGCATGAGACAAGTGCTCAGGGCTGGTGCACTGGGAAGACCCAGAGGGATGGGATGGAGAGGGAGGCGGGAGGGGGGATCGGGATGGGGAACACATGTAAATCCATGGCTGATTCATGTCAATGTATGGCATAAACTACTATAATATTGTAAAGTAATTAGCCTCCAACTAATAAAAATAAATGGAAAAAATAAAATAAAATGTTCCCTATAATCATAAATGTCCTAGGAAGATAACTGGTACTTATCTGGGTGTGCTGGACACCCCAGAGTCTCTGCCGAAGAGATCAGTTTCACACCTGCCTTCCGCGTACGTGTCTACCGTTTCTCAGAAGGTGATTTCTGGAGGTCATTTGTTAGCTTTCTTTGCCTGCATATTTACCAGCATTAAAGGGAGAATCAGATGACTTCCAGACTGCTAACTCGTCAGGGGCAGATCTACATTGCTATGAATTCTTTTCTTCTGCTGGTCCCAGAGATTTTCTGTTTCACTCTCATTTTTTAAAGTGGTGTGTTACTTTGGGTCTTGGGATTTTCACTGTCTCTTCTTGCCTCGCTATTTTTGAAAATAGATGCACAGGTAAAGAAAGTTCAATGGGCAACAAAATACATATTCAGGAACTTTTAAAACAATCTCCGATACAGCAAATTCTTTTGGGATCTGGGAACACAAAGATGAACTTAAGCTGGAGTCTTTTCACAAGGAGTTGATGGTCAAGTGGAAGTTACAGATGTAGAAGGAAATAATTATAACATTATCTCCAAGTGCTATAGGTCATCGTACACCCACTGTAGGGGTTATCCTGGTAGCAGGCACTCTGACACCCTGGGAATTCTATAGTTTTGGACCAAGACTGATTGAGTTCATTGCTTTTTGTTTATTTTTTATCATTTGTGCATCTAGTCACCAGATGATAGGAACCAAGATCTGTGCAGATTAACTCAGATCGAATTTCAGAAGCACAGACCCCTCCCTCTCCTTTTTCCAGTTCCATCTGCCCTGAATTCCCAGAAACCTTTACTCCTGACTGCTCAAACACACCTGAATTTTTCTACCTAATCCCACAGCTTCGACACAGGCCCTGAGATGTACATGTCACTTTAGCTTGGATCACTTCTGCCCTGCCTCTCCCAAGTCTGTTTCATCTTTCCTAGAACCTCCTTTCTCCTCTTCTTTGTTCCAAGCTGGGAATACACCCACCCCATTCCCAGAATAGTGTCTTTTACCCATACTCTTGTTTAAGGCAGCTGGCAACTTTACATGGGAGCTAAGTTGCATGCAATTCTGAGAAAAGATATTTAAGTTCTGTTGTAAAGTGAGGGCCTGCATAACACTCATGAAAAAGGCTGCAGCCTACTCTTCCTGGGTGCTAGGGTGAGAGGTGGTCAAGGAGGGCTTCAGGAGAAAGTAGCCTTTGAGCTGGGGCTAGAGCAGGGAAGGTGTTCTTTGTACAGAGAGTCACTGGTGGGACAGCACGAAATCTATGGTAGGACATGGTGTGTCTTTGCTCTGGCCTGTCCTCTCTGCCCCTAGATTAGATGGTGACCAGTTGTCCCCATGTCCTACTTTTATTCTCTAAAATCTCCAAAGGCTTGAGGATCCCTTCCTCCTGAAAGACCTGCTAGAAGCACTATTAGGCAGCCCGAGAGTAAGCTCATGACCATTAAAAAGTCTAAGACTGAGATAGCTAACTGATTAGCTAGGGAAGTTATAGCCTGACAGCCGAGTGCTTCTGAATCTCTGCAGTGCCAAGGAATCATGTTCAGAAACTTAAAGACATGCCTCCCATGCCAAATAGAATGGTCTGGGATCAAAAATTTATCCAGCTTATTCACTGAGGAGGGAACCAGTAAGATGGAAAAGCTGGCTTGAAGATCATTGAAGAGCAGTGGGTTTTGTGTTTGAAGTGTTGTGTGTTCAGTTGCTCAGTTGGTACGACTCTTTGTGACCCCGTGGGCTGTAGCCCACCGGGCTCCTCTGTCCAAGGGATTTCCCAGGCAAGAATACTGGAGTGGTTTGCATTTTCTCCTCCAGGGGATCTTCCAGACCCAGGGATCAAACCCACATCCCTTGTGTCTCCTGCATTGGCAGGTCGATTCTTTACCACTGTGCCACCTGGGAAGCCCCGTTGTGTTCCATCAGTTCAGTTCAGTTCCGTCGCTCAGTCATGTCTGACTCTTTGTGACCGCATGGACTGCACCACGCCAGGCTTCCCCGTCCATCACCAACTCCTGGAGCTTACTCAAGCTCCTGTCCATTAAGTCAGTGATGCCATCCAACCATCTCATCCTCTCTCGTCCCCTTCTCCTTCCACCCTCAATCATTCCAAGCATCAAGATCTTTTCAAATGAGTCAGTTCTCTGCATCAGGGAAAGACAGTTAAGATATCCTAGAAAAGGAAATAAGATTGCTAGGTTAGATACAAAACTGGTTATGAACCACAGGGCAATAAGCAGTAAGCACTGACTAGGCTTATCTTTTCTTCAGGCTGGAAATCATTTACATCTCCATAGGACAATATTCATTTGCATTAGTCTTGGTTGGAATCATTGGTTTGCTATCAGTTTTCTAAAAGTTGACATCTACTTGGATAGAGTTGTAAATATCCTAATCAATAGTAAATAGCAAATCAAACTGAGGCAGAATCAGACAGCCCCAGGCAGCCAGTTGCACACCTCCTGCTAACTCAGTAAAGGAACCTACGGTAAACCCTTTGTTCCATTTCCAAATCTTGGGCAATTTTTCCTAATCCCAGGAAATGTGGCCTTAGAAATAAACTTATAGTAGCTTTGCTCTCTTTTTTCCTTTGTTCATAGCAATAGCAAACACATATTGAACATCTTCAATATGCTAGGTATTCTACTACATCACAAACATCATGGTCATCATGGTGAAGCTTAAGGAGGTGAGTCCTGCCATTCAGAACTTCTCTACACTCACAGCTGCTACAAAGAAGGGTTACAAAGAGAAGCAGCACAGGCCATTAGTGTTAGTCGCTCAGTTGGGTCCCACTCTTTGCGACCCTGTAGACTGTAGCCCACCAGGCTCCTCTATCCATGGGATTCTCCAGGCAAGAATACTGGAGTGGGTAGCCATTCCCTTCTCCAGGGGATCTTCCCGACCCAGGGTTAGAACCTGGGTCTCCTGCGGGCAGATTCTTTACCATCTGAACCACTAGGGAAGGTCTAGCACAGGACATAGATATTATTAAAGTTCTGGGAAGAAGAAGCTCCCTTCTGGCATGGAAGGGCAGGAGGGCTTCTGGAGGAAGCCCCGTAGTGCCTGCGAGTTGAGCTAACCTGGCTTCCCCTCTCTGGAGTGTGGGAGTCTGCCTGTCTGCCCAGGTGGGTGTGGGTGCCTGTCTTTGTGTGTTCTGCAGGGTGGGAAGTCAGGGCTCCCCAGCGATTCATCTCCTCCCTCCCACCAGTGCCTGTCATTACTGCCAGTGTTTCTCCCATTGGAGCTGCATCGTGGTGGATCAAACGCTCCGTTTTGTCTACTCGCACCGCCAGCCCAGGATCAAGCTAGTGGATGCTCAGTGTTCAGACAGAACCGAGTGGGGGAGGACAGGGGCGAGAATTGCAGGAGTCGGGGCAGAGTCAGCGTCTGAGCAGTGGCCTGGAGATGGGTGGACAGACGTGGACTGGGCAAGATGGACAGACTGAAGGAGACAGAGGTTACAAGCTTGGCCGGTGTGTGGCTGTAATTGTCTGAGCTCCGACCAACCTATTATTATGTTAGCTGAGCCTGGGAGAGGCCCGAGGTGCCAGGCACTCAGACGCCTGAGTGTTAACAGTGAATGCAGATCTGGGGTGGACTCTGGGTTAGAAGCCGAAGGAGTAGAACTGTGAAACAAAGATACTTACTTTTCATTGTTCGTCACTGAACCCCTACCCCCTTAAGGAGGAGGACTTCCCTAGTGGCTCAGACAGTAAAGAATTCACCTGCAATGCAGGAGGCCTGAGTTCGAGCCCTGGGTCGGGAAGATCCCCTGGAGAAGAGAATGGTAACCCACTCTAGTATTCTCGCCTGGGGAATCCCATGGTCAGAGGAGTCTGGTGGGCTACAGTCCATGGGGTCACCAAGAGTCAGACACGGCTAAAAAGACTTCGCTTCTTTACTTCAAGGGGGAGCCTGCTACCTTCGGCAGAGCTCTGTCGAGTGCCGTTTTCTGCCATCAGACAGAGGCAGGCCCCAAACCAGAGCACAGGTGTCCTTCCCTTTATGCAGTGTGGCTGGTATGAACTGCTTTTGCCTCGGCTTGTGGTCATTTGAAAGATCTGCCCGAACCCTCATTCAGGTGCCACCCAGGGCATTGTCTAGGCCAGCCTGGACCAATAGACATAGAGTAGGAGCTGCACACATAGTTCTTCCTTTTCTAGTTGCCACATTAAACATAAAGTCTAAAATCAAACAGGTGAGATATACATATATATCTTATTTAGCTCACTAGGTCCAAAATACCATTTCAACATCTAATCAAAATAAGAAATATTAGTGATAATTTATACTTTTTTCTTTCTACTTGGTGGCACATCTCCACTTGGACTAGTCAAGTTCTGGTGCTCAGTAACCACACGGAGCTCATGTCAACTTTCCCGGACAGCAAAGACCTGGGCAGGACAACCAGGAGCTTATATCCTGTGACATCAGGACCATGGTTCAGCTAGTCTCTATGGTGAGCCCTAGGTCAATCCTAAAGGAAATCAGTCCTTATTATTCATTGGAAGGACTGATGCTGAAGCTGAAGCTCCAATACTTTGGCCACCTGATGCGAAGAGCAGACTCATTGGAAAAGACCCTGATGCTGGGAAAGATTGAGGGCAGGAGGAGAAGGGGACGACAGAAGATAAGTGGTTAGATAGCATCATTGACTCAATAGACATGAGTCTGAGCAAACTCTGGGACATGAGTTTGAGCAAACTCTGGCATGCTGCAGTCCACGAGGTTGCAAAGAGCTAGACATGACTGGGTGACTGACAACAGTAACAGGTGGTAGGCGGCTGAGCTGTTTATCCCCGCTGTGTTAGTTCCAGGGCTGCCGTGACAATACACCATAGGCTAGGCTGCTTAACACAGCAGGAACTTCTTGTCTCAGCTCTCCAGCCCGGAAGTCCAAGATCAGGGTGTCCGCAGTCTCTCCGAGAGATTCCTTTCTGCCTCTTCAGCCCCTGGTGGCTTCAGGCGACCTTTGACCGTGGCAGGCCCCTGTGACCTCTGCCTCGATCATGACCTTCTCCCTGTGTCTCGTGTGTCAAGTCTTCCAGTCCTTTCTCTTCTAAGGACACCTCTCATTGAATTTTGGGCCCCACCTAAATCCAGGATGATCTCATTTTGAGATCCTTAAGTTATTTCATCTGCAGAGACCCTATTTCAAAATAAGTCATATTCACAGGTGCTAGGGGTTAGGACTTGGACATTGTGGCTTTTGGGGGGACACAATGCACCCTGTTACACCCATCATACATATAAGGATATTGGGGCTCCTTCTCTTCTGGGGTTATGTGGCTGCTTAGCAACACAGCTGGGACGAGGACCTAACCCTTCTGTGTCTGGTCCGGGGTCCTGTCCACTACACTGAGCAGCCCTCCGACCACAGCCAGCACCCCACGGGCAAGGCTACCGATGACGTTCCCCTTTGCGGCCTCTGCTGTGCACGTGGGCACATGCTGCTTTGGGCCTTGCAGGCACCCCTCTCTCCTCCCATGTCAGCACAGGCTTTTCTCCGTGACCCGTCCTGGGCACCTGTGTGCGTGTGTGCTCAGCTGCACTTAGTCGTGCCTGACTCTTTGTGACCCCATCGCCTGTAGCCCGCCAGGCTCCTCTCTCCGTGGGATTCCCCAGGCAAGAATACTGGAGTGGACTGCTATTACCTCTCCAGGGGATCTTCCCAACCCAGGGATTGAACTTGGGTCTCCTGCTTGGGAGGCAGGTTCTTTAAGGCCACCCTGGGCAGCTGCTGCTTGCTAACTCCTTACAGTGGAAACTAACATGTTTCTGTGACCCTCCCCAGTCCCACTGGGGCGCTTGAACACAGCCAGATCTGCAGGCCTGGAATCCTAACCGCATGGAGGGAATTTGGACACAGGAATTGCAGTTTGTCGGATAGTCTGGTGCCATGTGGGAACTGGGCCTTTGGGTGCCGTGCAGTGCACCATGGGCAACTGGACTCTGGTGTCCACAGCAGGCCAGGCGCAGGTAGCGCCGATGACCTCATGTCCCTGGGACAGAGGAGGGACAGCCTCATCCTTGAGGCCTTTCCTCAAGCCGAGAGACAAGGTCACGGTCTCTGTGTGCAACTTTCTTGACTTTATCTAACCTTGACCATGGGACCCATTTCCCCAACTGTAGAATGAGAAAAATACACTCCTGGTCAACCTCGCAGGCTAAGAAGCAAATGAGCTAAGGTATATGAAAGTGCTTTAATGCAAGTGGTAAGGATTAACCATGATATTACCCTTCCACTCCCCCTTACCCCATCCACAAACTGAAACCCAGACTCCAGAGCATGCGTACCCACCCCTCTGCCCCGAGATAGGGCCAGCAACCCAGACCTTTCAGGGCCTGCCCTCCTGGGGCCTGGGGTCCAGCTTACTTTAAAGGAGGAGGCATGTGCCTCCCACTGCCATGGAAACCTCTGGGCCTCTTTGGAGTGGGGGTTGGGCTTCCTGGTGTTGTGAAGCAGCTGTGACAGGCTGTACAGATAGATTTCCATTTTAATGGCTGTGTCAGGGCGTCAAAATGTCTATGTTGCATTCAATCCTCATTAAAATGGAAGCCCATTGCCACCGGGTACAGAGGAGGTATGCTGCATTATTTATTGTTTTTTTATCTGTTTTCCTAAAACTGGGCTGTTCGGGTTCAAATAGCAGATAAAATTGCCACCCACTTACCTCCACCCTATCATTTTCCAGCTCACATCTCTTCACTGCACATTGTATGTTAAATGTTACATTACCAGGGTGTCAGAAGCACCGAGCGGTACCCTCCGAAATTTCATTTGTCTACTTCCTGGCAACTTATAGGGGTTATTTCCACTCCTTCCTTTTCCTGCAAGGTCCCTGGCTCTGGTTTCCATCTCTCTGCGTTCTGGCCTCTTCTTCTCCATCTTGTACCCCGGGAGGCCCCTGCTCTAAACCATCAGGAAGTTTCTACCACTCTCTATTCATTGCCTTGCCCCCACCTTCTGTCTTGACCCTCTACTTCACCCAGTCCATAATCCTACTCCCACATTATACCAGAGTGGAATGTGAAAATGAGATCTTCCCCCACCACTCATGAATCCTAAGGACTCTTAACAAAGCAAAACAACTACTAATTCAACCCCACATCACTTAGAGAGTGATGTCTGAGTGTATTAAGATCATTTATCTTGACATGTTCCTACACAATTATTGTACATATATCCTAAATCAAAATGATGTACTGTCTTTCCATAACTTTTATCAACTCCTAGAAAAACAGATTAGCTGCAGTGTATGTAGGATGCTAAAGTTTTCACTTAATAAAATGCATCGTATTCTAACTAGGATGAAAAAGCAGCAGTTTGTGTGGGCAGACGTGGCGACAGGTTTTTGGTTTGAATAATTCTCTACCTTCAGTGTCATAAGGTAAAAATCCATGTCACTCAAATTCCAAAGTGGAAGTGGGATTTTGCTCCCATCTATACACTCCTAGAATTCATACCCCCTGGCTGCAGGAACTAGAGATATAATGAAGTGGATAGCCAATTTCTCTATAATGAGTTAACAAAGAAAGTGAAGTGTTTTGAATGGAGCCGAGGAAAGGAAGGACCATGATTCTCTCATGTTCAGTTTTTTGGTTCTGTAAGCCAGAGTTTGGCAAACTGTGGCTTGTGGGCCAAATTCAGCCCACCCGATTGGTTTGCATGTTGTCTGCTGGACTTCAGTGGCAGAGCTGAGTGGCAGTGGCAGCAAAGACCCTATGGGCCGCAAAGACTAAACTATTTACCGACTGGCCCTTTAAAGAAAAAGCTGGCTGAGCTTTGCCTTAAGCTGTTGTACACTCTCTGCAGTTTAGTATCCATGGGTGAGTTTAGCATCCACAGGTGAGCTTAGCATCCATGGGTGAGTTTAGCATCCACAGGTGAGCTTAGCATCCATGGGTGAGTTTAGCATCCCCAGGTGAGCTTAGCATCCATGGGTGGGTTTAGGTTCCATGAGTGGGTTTAGCATCCATAGGTGGACTTCTTGGCAGGAACGGTCCCTGAAAAATTCAATCGGAAGGTTTTGAAAGGCTGCCTTGTTTGATGTCTGAACCAACCACATAAAACCAAAGCAAACCAAGGCCAAAGAATCAGTACTCTGTAGTCTGGAGTGCACATACACATGCACACGCACACACACAAATACAGTTCAGTGTCAAATAATCAGAAGGTTGTATTAAGACTGTTCTTTGTAGATTGTGTACCACCAGGTCTCTTATTTTGTGCTGTTCTCAGGAATGAAAATGGCATCATTAACAGCAGCAAGTAGTACCTTAGTGGCAGGAGTCCCCAACATTGTTGAATGCTTACAGTACACTTTCAGCAACTTATATATTCAAACAACTCTGGGAGGTGAGCGGAACAGTGACCCATTTTACAGATGAGGAAACTTCAGTACAGAAAGAGTAACTTTTCCATGTCACACACTTGGGAACATCATATTGATTGAATACGGTATGCCAAGCATTGAATTAGAGCAGGGCTTCCCAAACTGGACGGCTTTTTGGAACAGAGTCTCCATGAGTAAGTCTGTGTTGGGACCTGAGAATTTGCATCTCTAACAAGTTCCCAGGCTGGCGAGGCTTGCTGCGAGAGAGATGAGGGTAAAGCACTGTGGAGAAGAGGGGCAAGAAACTCTTCTCAGCTATGTTTTATCTGGGACCCTTGCTAACTCCTTTTTAGGCCATTTAAAAAAAAATTATAAGCCAGCTATTGAGGGTCTCAAGAAGGAAGATGAAATGTTCCTTTTGAGTCCGTTTTGCTGTGTGACCTTGGACCACTTACTTAACCTCTCTGTGCGGCTGTTTCCACATCTGTGAAATGAGGAGGATGTTGGGTTTTTGTGAGGAGTGTCTAGGACAGTGTTTAAGTAAAACGCCTCCAGGTACACAGGTTATGTTGTAAGTGCCCCACTGACAACCACACTTAGAGAACCACTGAACTCAAGTCTGGAGATGCAGTGATTGAACCAGAGGCGGCTGTAGTTCCTCCCCTCCATGGAGCTTACACGTGTGGGTGGATGAATGAAGGAAGGAATGAATGTCTTGTGGGGGAGACGGGGGAGTGAGGAAAGATACCATCTCAGTGCAGTGTGGGAAGAGCTATGGCTGGGGGATCAGGGTGGGAGGTGCCAGGAGCAGAGGAAAGAAGCCATCTCAATCTGGAGAAGGCTTTGTGGAGGAGGTGGCCTGGGGGGATAGAAGGTGCAGGACACGTCATTCAGGCAGAAGGAGGGAGTGAGTTTACACCCCAGGAGCCGCAGGTGAAAGGCCCAGAGTTAGGAGAGCAAGAGGCCGGAGAGCCAGGATGAATTGGGGGTTTCTCGTTCATCAGCATGAAAGGTGCACTTGTGAGCTAGGGATGCTGGGGCTGGGGCTCGGGAATGGAGGAGATGAGGCTGCAGAGGGAAGCAGGAGCCAGACCACACAAGGCCTGGGATTTCATCCTAAAGGCAGTGCGGGAGCCACTGCAGGATCTTCAGCTGTGGAACGGCAAGATCAGATGTGCGTTGGAGAAAGTTGCAGTCACTCCCAGGCTGGAGTTGGTCCACCACATAACCCTGCCAGGAGCAATAGCGAAAGCCCATGAGAGATGAGGGCACAGCACTGCAGAGAAAAGGGGCGAGAAACTGCTCTCAGCTGCATTATATTTGGGACCCTTGCTAACTCCTTTCTAGGCCATTGGAAAAATATATATATAAACTAGCTATCAAGGGTCTCGAGAAGGAAGATGAAATGTTTTGATTCCGTTTTGCTGTGTGACCTTAGGCCACTTACTTAACCTCTCTGTGCGGCTGTTTCCACATCTGTGAAATGAGGATGTTGGGTTTTTGTGAGGAGTATCTAGGACAGTGTTTAAGTAAAATGCCTTCAGGTACACAGGTACATTGTAAGTACCCCCCACGGGTTTGGTGTCTTTATTAATTTATTTGAGTTAGCATTTTCTGCTTTCCTAGGAGATGATAAGTCTGGCTATTTCTGTTTCGTCTCTGGTCTCCATAATTAGCCTGTTTTCTTTAAGAAAGAGAACAAAAGTCTCTCCCAGTACACAATCGTAAGTGCTTGTCCTCTTTGACTGTCTTTGTCTTTTTTTTTTTTTTAAGAAGTAATTTCATGGCTCGTGCACTTGAGAATCCATCAGGAAAGCAGGAGAGCAGGCCTTCGCTATCTGGCAGACGATCGCCCCTGCTGGGCATTCATTGGCAAAACACAGCTCTGTTAATTAACACAATGTGGGATTGGAGCTCTTTGCTTCTCTCAAACTCGCCTTTTCTCGCTTGGGGTTTGCGCTGTGGCCTCTCTCCTTGTCTGATCTCTGGGGACACGTGTGTCTCTGGGTCACCCCCTTTGTCCTTGCTCGTCCTGGGCTCAGTGGCTGGCAGGACAAGGCCAGGTGCCTCCCACACACTCACCTGTCCTCTGCGTCTTGTTCTGTTTTTTTTTTTTTCTTTTACCCCAATATCCCCATCCCCTGCTTTCTGGAAAATTTCCTGATTCCCCGGTGTAAAAGGAGACTTGCATTTCTATTCTGAGCACCTTGCTTTGACTTGGCGTGCCTTCCTGGTCTTCGGCAAGGTGCCTGGGCTGTATAACGAGCCTCTCTCTGCCCTGCAGCTGAAGCCTCGTGTAGCCCTGCTGTGCGGATGCAGATGGAGCCAATTCCCCCCGATGAAACCCCTTCACAGATGCGCTCGAGAGTCAGCTCTCCAGCTCCGGTTGTTCTCACTCTCCTACTTCCCTTGAGACTGTATCCTCAGGCATTTTTTGTTTGTTTGTTTAATATACTGGCTTGGTCAGGAAAAACCCAAATGAACTTTCTGGCCCACCCAATACAGGCTCAGACAAAGAATCTACCTGCAATAGAGGAGACCTGGGTTCAATCCCTGGGTGGGGAAGATCCCCTGGAGGAGGGCATGGCTACCCTCTCCAGTATTCTGGCCTGGACAGAGGAGCCTGGAGGGCTACAGTCCATGGGGTCACAGAGTCGGAGGTGACTTAGAGACTAACCTTTCACTTTCAGTATATAAACCAGAGCTAGTAATGGGTTGTAATCCCTCCTACACACAACTCTGGCCTGGGACCGGTCATCAGAGACCTAAAAATGGCTGGCTCAGGAGGTGAGGCGACTTGTGAAGTTCTCCGCGGAATCAGGTTCTAATCCAGACCTCCCAACCTCTTTTTTGATATCAGTTCTGAAGAAGCTTGTGTGAATAGTGAGGAGGGCTAGACTGTGCAATGTATTGTCACCATTGCCACACTGTCATATTAAAAATGAAGCACCATGGCCACTGAACTGTGTCCTTAAAATTGGTCACAGTGGTAAAGTTTTTATTATGTGTGCGTGTGCATGTGTGCTTACTCACTTCAGTTGTGTCTGACTCTTTGTGACCCATGTACTTAGCTCTCCAGGTTCCTCTGTCCATGGGATTCTCCAGGCAAGAATACTGCAATAGGTTGCCATGTCCTCCTCCAGGGGATCTTCCCGACCCAGGGATCAAACCTTCGTCTCTTGCGTCTCCTGCACTGTAGGCGGACTGAATAAGTTCTGGAGATGGACAGTGGTGGTGGTTGTACAACAAAGTGAATATATTTACTGTCAGCAAACTCTACCCTTAAAAATAGTTTAACATGAATACTATGTTATGCAGAAGCACAGTTTTAAGAGGCCGCGAAGGGGCACCAGAACTGATATAAAAAAAGAGGTCTGGAGGTCTGGATTAGAACCGGACTCCACCAAGAACTTCACAAGTCGCTTCACCTCCTGAGACGGCTATTTCTAGGTCTCTGATGACTGGTCCCAGGCCAGAGCTTGGTGTTTTAAAAATGAAAGCACTTTCAAAGCACCAAATGAACATGTGTGGGAAAACAAAAAGATAAAAATAACTTTTTTGAAAACCCCACTTATTGATTCAAAGACACTTTCCTAGCTTTGGGACGTAAAAATGTATTATGTGTAATTTAGGTTGTTCACAAAATTATCGTGTTTTGTGTATTCAATGTAAAAGTTTAACTCAGACAACTCGCCCATTTATCCAGCGTATTTATGGAGTCTATGTGGGAGGCACAGTCTCAGCACTGGAGAAAACAATCAGTGCAAAGTCAGTAATTGAATTTAGTGTAAAATGGTCGACGTTTTTCTTACACATAGCTGAACAAGCTGCTGAACTTTCAGAATCTAGCCTCTCTTGGCTCTTGTGGATTTTATTGGTGACTCTCCTTCAGGTCTGCTGCAAAGAGGCAAGTCCAGGTTGTCTTTGCTGCCAGGCTTTTGTTGCAAAGAAACAAGGAAATGAAGTGGTGGAGGAGAGCCGTGCCCTTGGCTCCAGCCCCTTCCCTGGGTCCCAGTGCTTCCAAGACTGAGCTCTGTGGCAACAATGATTGCACAATTTGGGGTTTCAGGCTGAGCTTGAGCAACCTGTCCTTTCTGTATGCCCCTCACATCCCGGGATCACCGAAGAAGATCTGCTTGAGCCAGCTTGTTATTTTTTCAGTGAAAAGTGACCCCCATTGGTCAGGGTGTCCCTCTGAGTCATCTCCAAAGCATCACTGTTATGACAATTATAATGACTTAATAATTGCAGAGTTTTTAGGACAAGGCTGTATTCAGCACATGGCAAGTGCCAGAAATATGCTGTCCTTATTATAAGGCAAGGCACAGTGTCAGACCCTATGGATGAGAGTGTGGAAGGCACAGACTAGCTATAAAATCTGACCAGTGTTTGGATGCTCTGAATCAACCTCATTCAGGTAGAAATTGTCCATCAACCTGCTCTAAATGTGCCCCGGGCTTTCAAATTGAGGCCAGTGCTGGATCGTCTCTTATATTTCTGCTTTTGAACCAGGGGCCCAAGAGATTTACAGCAGCATGAGTTGGTTGACAATAAGATTCATGCTGTTTATTGACAAAAAAAAAACAACTTTCACTTAACTTCTGCATTGAGCCTCTGGAAGATGTTGGGTTTTATTTGATCAGAGCCGTTTGCAAAAGATCATGTGAGAGATTCAGATAAGAGAGTGAAAAGAAACCACTTTGCCAGAAATGTGGAGTGTTCTGGGGAACTCAGAACCAAGCCCAGCCAGTGTCCAGTGTCCCAAATAGCTCATTTTCATGGAATGTCTAATATGTCATGTGTGATCCCCTCTAACACTCATGTTTTGAGGGAGACCCTGTTATTAAGCCCATTTTACAGATGAAGAAACTGAGGCTGAGAGATGACCAAAGCTGCACGGCTGGCAGGAGCCAATGCTTAAACCCAGGCAGTCTGACCCCAAACTTTTCTGAGTCTCAAGATTCAACATTTATGAAAACACACCACCATGACTGCTGAACTCTTTTGCTCTTTTTAGACCTTTGGAAGAACACAGCTTCACCATGTCACAAAGAAGCACAGATAGTAGCACTCTGTTGCCATGTCATGATGGTCTTTTACATTACAAAAATTGTCAGTGGGCCAACCAAGAATATTTCTTGAGCACTTTCTATGTGCCAAGCATGGTGCCAAGTGTAAAGCAATTTTCTACTGTTCTGCATCCTCTATTATTCAGGATTTTACAGCTGATACATATGCGTACACATCTTCAGGGCACATATACATGTCTTATTTCTATTTGTCTGTAGAAAGCTGATTTCATTTCATTTCATGGTGTTTTTCCACCCCAATCACAGCACATGTCCCTCAATCTATAATCATTTCAAGTCACACTGGCACTTCTTTCATAGATTCTTGTGTCTGTTCTGGTTTTGAAAGTGACCTACAGCGAGATTGCTTAGTTGTCTAGTCGCTAAATCGTGTCCAACTCTTTTGTGACCCCATGGACTGTAACCCACTAGGCCCCTCTGACCATGGGATTTCCCAGGCAATGATACAGGAGTGGGATCATTGCCTGGGAAATCTTCTCCAGGATATCTTCTCAGCCCAAGGATTGAACCCACATCCAAGTTTTGTGCACTGGCAGGAAGATTCTTTACCATTGAGCCACCTGAGAAGCCCCAGATTGCTTAATACACAGATACATAATAGTGTTAAGAGTTTGAAAACTCAACAAATAATGTAATGACTTCTATTAATATGCATTGTTCACTGGGCAGAGATGTTACAGGAGGGGGAAAAAAAAAGTCTGTTCTTTGGTAAAATCTTGGTTCCTTTGCCTGGGCATCCTCAGTCATCCTGCCTGTAGGGAAAGTCATCAAGAGTATTTAGTGTGTAGCTGCTCAGAGGATTTTGTTCAGAGCCTGTTGATGAGGAAACCTTTTTGATCAGGCTGCAGAGGCCAGAGGATGCTCAAAGAGCCGCTTGAACTTCCTCCATCCTTATATGCTTCACTTAAGCCCGAGGACTATCCGTTTGTTGCTGCATTTGTTTTTGAATCACAATTTGAATACTTTCCTCTTTCATTGTAAAGGCAATACATGCTTATTATTGAGAATTTGGAAGCCACAGAAAAGGATAAAGAAGAATATAAAAAGCCACCATAAGCTTCTTCCTGCACGATTAACCTTTCAGTATATTTTCTTATGGTCTTTTCTTCTTGCTTCTTATTATTATCATTTGTGATTATAATCATTGTTATTATATGTCTGGGAGCAGACAGAATATACAATTTCATATCTTGCGCTTTTCAACATCACTTAATTTCTTTAAAAACATCATTTTATGGCTGTATAATAGCCCCTAATGTGAGTATATCATAATTTATTTAACTGTTTCCCAATTATTGGAATAGTTTAGGTCACTGTTTTCCCTTTTCACAGTGGGGTTTTTAATGTCTGTGATACACTTCTTACATAGAAGGACACGTTTGGCTAGCTTATAACATTTGGAAATTAATACTTCACTAGAGAATATCTGCAAATGACTTTTATTTCTCAAACTAATTTACTATCTAGAAATATGGAAATTTCAATATAGAAAAACTAGTGTCTGGCTTTTATCTCTATTTATCCCCCACACCCACAAACACACTAAGCTACGTAAATTTATGTTTATGTACTTAGTAATGGCATCTCCTTAACATAAACATTATTTAACTTTGACAATTAAATGATCCCTACAGGGTGCTAAAAGTTGGGTAAATTACATGTGTGTGTTATTACATAGTTTGGTTTTCGCCACAGTCAAGTATCAGGAAGACTCTGCGAAAGGTTCAGAGTGGAGCTGAGCCGAATGGGTCGGAACTGGATGCGTAGACACAGAGCAAGGGCTGTCTCTCCAGCATCAGGAAAGCAGAGAGCCTAGGAGGGCAGGGAGTGATCTCAGAGAGGCATAAGCCATCCAGATGGCCACAGCACAGAGTCTGTGAAGGAGAGAAGACAGAAAAGAGATGGTGGTGGTAATGAGGGTCAGCTGTGAAGACCCTTAAACTAGACTCTCAGTGTGGACCTTACTCCAAGAGTCAGTGTGGAGCAATTCAAGGTTTCGAGCACAGAGGGAGAGAGTGAGATTTGCTTTAAGAGAATTAATCTAGCAGCAGAGCATGGAACAAGTTGGAGCAGAGAAATCCTGAGAGGAAGGACTCTGGGGAGCAGGTCAGCAAGTAGGAAAAGAACTGGTGCTCACTGAGCTCCTACTAGGGGCTGGATGCTGTGTGTGCATTTCATGTAAATTCTCTAATTTTATCACGTGTCCTTAGAGATGAGGAACTTGAGACTTGCTGAAGGTCATGGGGCTAGAAGTTATGGAGCCAGATATTAACCTAATAACACAGTTCAGGCTCATTTGACTGTACCAGGGGCGAGTGCAGAAGGGCCAGGCAGAGGCAGGAGAGAGGGGAATATGTGGGTTAATTATCATGGAAGCAAAATTGGGGGAACTTGGTAACTGATCAGAAATGAAGGTGTTAAAAAAAAAAGTGGTGTTCAAAATGCTGCTGGGGTGTGGCCAACAGTAATGAGCATGGTGATGCCATTAGCAGAACTAGAGGAGGAGCCCTTTGATGGCGAAGATGAGGAATTGGGTGTTAGAGGTTCAGAATTAGAAGTGGAAGCAGACCGCTCTTGCCGAGGTGTCCAGAACACCCAGGGGAAAGGTCTGCACCCCCACGTAGCATTAATAAACATCGGAGTAGGGGACATTTAGTTCTCATTTATGCAGGTAACAAATATATTGCAATGCAGCCTGACTACAGCTTAATATAAGTTCAAATAAACTCTAACTCTACAATAAAGAGGAATACTCTCTTTAAATTCTTTCGTGCATCATAAGTTCCCACAAGTGGGGAGGGGACAGAGGATGAGATGGTTGGATGGCATCATGGTCTCAATAGACATGAACTTGAGCAAACTCCAGGAGAAAGTGAAAGACAAGGAAACCTGGTGTGCTGCAGTCCATGGGGTCGCAAAGAGTTGGACATGACTGAGCAACTGAGCAACAATAGCAAGGTTCCAGAGCCTGAAGGAGCCAGATTTCAACCTCCTTTTGATTCTAAAACCTTAAATTTTCTTGCCCTGGGTTCTCTGGAACCTTCTAAGCAGCAAGACAATAAGTTCTTTGTTTATAATCTGTTCAAAAACATTTAGACTCTGCCAGTAGAGTTCATTCTACCCACAGACCCCTGAGTTACAGCAGAAGGTCCAGGGGAATGCCCCCTGCCAAACTTCTGCACCCAAATCCTACAAATCCAGCAGGCCCTGGCTCTTTCCCCCTTTTCTAATACCAAGGATAGTGACCCTAAATGGCGGAAGTGAATCTTGAACTTAAGAATTGCTCTGTGATGTTGGGCTGGAGGACACAGGAAGTATAAAGACATGATGAGCTGGTGTTGCTACACAGCTTGAGTACTGTTTCTTTAGAAGTCATTTGAGGGGTAGAAAAGATCAGCTATCAATATATAAACATCTTGCCTTTATCTCCATCATGCTTAAAAAAATCCATGACCCATTTATTTCTTTTTTCCTAACTCAGAAGTAACTCAAACACACTGGTTCCCTTGGAAGAACTGAAAAAAAAGTTTTTGCCCAATGTTGCCCAATGAGTTTTTACTAATCTGTAATGACCTTGGCCTCATTCATATGCACGTTGATAGAACCAGCTTTGATGGCCTGCCACAGAACAAAGGTAACGTCCAGGACAGAGGGAGAGAGGCGTGTACGTGGGGCCAGAGGGGTGGGCTTGCTCTTGTCTTGCAGAGCCGGACACAAAGTACATAGCAAGCATTTACTTAACAAAAGACCCAACAGCCAAACCCTGGCAAAATCTAAAAGTGAATGACTGCACATGAAGCATGAAAAATGTTTCCAGTCATGTGAGATACTTCAAGCATAGAAAGCAAACCATACATAATGGAAAACATTTGAAAACATAAAAATGAAGCCATTAGGCATCACTTTTCAACAAAAGGAGTAGAAAAGGCTTTCTCATCGACTGACTCTAAGTGAACTGTGTACCGTCAACAGTGCCTGGCACGTAGTAAGTGACGAATAAGCATCAGCATCTTTCTCCGCGATAAGTGATCTCCTGGGAGACACTGTGGGCCCCTACTCATTTGGGTACCTACAGAATGGAAGAGACTCATTCATTCCTTTATCCTGTGAGGCTTTAGAGCTTCTACCATGTATTAGATGCTGTGAGAGATGCAGAGAAGAAACAACACTGCCCCAGTTTCTAGGTGATTGGATGTGCACACCAGACGCGGCGGACAGCAGGCTAAGAGACCCAAGGCTTTCTGGAGCAGCAGCCTTCTCCAGGGGAGGGCTGGTGTCTTACCTGTCTTTGCAGAACAATACCTGGGTGAGGGATGGAGCCCTGCAGGTGGTGAACATATGAATGAGTCAGCGAATGGATGAACGTGCCCTGAGATAGAGATTGGCCTGCAGGTATGCTCCATGCCGGGTACTTCCTACATCCTGTGGAATGTGCTTCTGGATAGAACTGCTCAAGGGAGTTTCAGAGAGGACCAGAGTCTGAACCATGCATGGCTTTGAAAGAGGAATGGTGTAAACTCACCTGTGTGCTCACCCACTTCCTAACCCATCCCCCATCTGCCAGGCTCCGTCCTCTCTTGCTTCCCTCTCAGACCCCTCCATCCACTGGGTGTGCACTTGTAGGCATGTGTGCACATGCGTGTCTATTTCTAGGCCTTACTCTCCCAGCACTTCCTCGGCCCTTACTCTATGCCAGCCTTACTCGAAGAGATATAAAAATATAATCCTCATAACAATCTCTGACGTAGGGATTATTATTATCCCTGCTCGCAGGTGGGAAAACTGAGACACAGAGGTGGGAAGGTCACATGGCTAGTATGTGGTCGATCTGGAATTCAAGCCCAGAGAGTCTGACCCCCAGACTCAGTGTTTTTCACCACCAGGCTCTGCCCCCTTCGTTTGTCAAGGGGAACCAGGGGCTTGCCTGGTTCAGGTGGGGGTCTACTCTTTTGATTTGGATATGAGTCAGTGCATGATAAAGGGTGTCACCTCTGGTATCTTCGGGTTCGTCTCCTCTGCTAATTCTTTCTCCTCTGCATAGAAATGCACTCAAGTCTTGCAAACTTTGGAGAAAGAAAAGTCTCCCTCAGTGACTCTGTTTCCTTTCTCTTCACTAGAGTCAGGCTGCTTGCAAACAGAGGATTGAAGAGTAAGTTTTACTTCCTTACCTCTCATTCATTCCTAGTAACTCGGTGAGGTTGACTTCCATGCAAGGAGCCTGTGACAAGGTCACGAGGGACCTTCTAGTTGTGAATCTAGTAAGCTCTGTGTGGAAGAGACCATGCCTGGCCTATGAATTGCAGTGTTCCCTGTGGCTGGCACAATGCCTAGCAAACATTCAGTGCTCGGCAAGCCTTTGCTGACTCTTTTATGACGTTAGGTCTTATTTGACCTCAGCATCCTCAGCCGTCACTGAAATCTTTTTCCTGTCCCTCCCATGATGGCCCTCACACTGGATTTTGCCCTGCCCTTCTTAGCTATCCATTCTCATTTTTCTTCTCTCCCTCTTCTCATCCCTTAATTATTGGTGTTCATGTTCTGTCTTCAGCCTTCTTTTCTTCTCTTTTATACACCTACCCTGGGAGAGTAGGCATTCAGTCCTACAGTCTTAACTCTGTGGTTTTGATATCAATATGTCAAGCACTGATCTCTTTCCCACGAGATCCATATAGCCAGTGCCATAATGGACATCTCCAATGAGATGTCTGTTAAACACTTAACAAGCTCAACTTAGCATCCTCCCTTCTCTTACAAGATCTGCCCTTCCTATCCTCCCTCCTTTCCCCTCTCCAAAAAAAATAAAAAAATAAATAAATAATAAAAATAAAACTAAATTCAAACAGAGAAGCAACACTCTCTGCCTCTTCTTCTACTGTGTATCTGGGTCAGTGACATCACCACATTTCCCCTTATCCAAGCCAGAGACCTGGGAGTCAGCAGTGACATGTCCTCCTCCTTCTCTCGCATTCCATCAGTCACGAATTCCTATCAATTCTACTGCCTGTCCCCCCACTAAGTTCTAAAAGAATTTAGCTGGTTATACCAAGTACTTCTTTGGTTCCAAACCTTATCACTAGGATTTATCATGTGGCTGTAAGTCAACATGTTACATTAATAATTGTGAAGAGAGAGCTACCTTTAAAAAATATATTTATTTATTTATTTATGGTTGTGCTGGGTCTTTGCTGCCGCTTGGGCTTTTCTCTAGTTACTGTAAGTGGGGGCTACTCTTTTGAGATGCACAGGCTTCTCATTGCAGTCTTGTTGTGAAGCATGGGCTCTAGGCACATGGACTCGGTAGCTGGGGCTCCCGGGCTCTAGAGCACAGACTCAATTGTTGTGGCACACAGGCCTAGTTGCTCCATGGCATATGGGATCTTCCCAGGCCAGGGATCAAACCTGTGTCTCTGGCATTGGCAGGTGGATTCTTTACTGCTGAGCCTCCCGGGAAGCCCAAGAGAAAAGATTATCATCATACAGGATTGGGTAAACCCTGCAGTCTTCCTATTATTCCTCAAACATGCTAACAGGATTGGGTAAACCCTGCAGTCTTCCTGTTATTCCTCAAACATGCTAACAGGATTGGGTAAACTCTGCAGTCTTCCTGTTATTCCTCAAACATGCTAACAGGATTGGGTAAACTCTGCAGTCTTCCTGTTATTCCTCAAACATGCTAACAGGATTGGGTAAACTCTGCAGTCTTCCTGTTATTCCTCAAACATGCTAACAGGATTGGGTAAACTCTGCAGTCTTCCTGTTATTTCTCAAACATGCTAACAGGATTGGGTAAACCCTGCAGTCTTCCTATTATTCCTCAAACATGCTAACAGGATTGGGTAAACCCTGCAGTCTTCCTATTATTTCTCAAACATGCTAAGCAGATTCCTGCTTCGGTGCTTTTGCTTCTGTTGTTTCTTCTTCCTGGAATGCTTTTCCCTCAGATATCCACCCGTCTGTTCCCTCTCTTCCTCAGGTATCTGCTTAAATGTCCCTTTATTAAGAGCATTTCTAACCTCCCTCTATTAATTAGCAACTCCCCCACTTCTGCCCCATTACATTTCATCCCTTTTACCTGCCTTATTTTTCTTCATAGCACCACCACCACCCATCATGGTGTGATAGATAGGCGTATATGGAAACCATTTGTTTCTTTCCTTGGAAATTACATTTCAGGAAGCCAGGGGCCCAGTTCTGTTGTTGGACATAGCTGTGGCTTGCTAAACATGAAATGAATGAATAAATGAGTATAAGTTGACTGCAAAGAGGGAATTTCTGTTGATGAATTGTTTTCAAGTAGAGGCTACAATATAATTTTAGTTTCCTTACGGAGGCCCTTTTCTTGGCAAGATCTTTATTTGATTAAGCTTTACCTCTCTGCCAAAGAAGCCTGGGTCACTGATGGCCTCCAAAAAACAAGCCACGAGAGCCACAGAGGAAGGCACAAGGGGAAAGGAGAGGACATCCAAGTCCACTCATTCACTGCTGGTCATTGCTAAGCATCTCCTTACCGGGGGAGACATCCAGAGTGGGAGAAGGAAGCACTGACCACCGGGAGGAGGCGGTTCTGCTGTCTCATGCATGAGGCTCCCAGCCTTGTGGAAGGCATGCAACCTCCTTGATTTATGTTATCTGCTTGATTTATGATTGTTCGGCACTCCTCAAAAATAGCTCCAGGATGCAGTGTTAGTGTTTTAGTAACACATTCATTATTTTCAAATTGTACTCCATCTCTTGAGCTAAAGACAGGCTGGCATATGGCAAAAACAGGGCTGAGAATCACAACTATTAGAGTAGAATCATCTGGTCTACCCTCAGACCTCTAGGCAGGAAAGGTATTATTATCCCCATTTCAGAAACTAGAGGAACCCTGAAATTATAGGACTTATCTAAGGTAATAGAATTAGTGACCGAGGTCAGAGGTCAGGTCTCCTATTTCCCAGGGTAGTGGTAGCCCACTATTCCATGGTCCTTAGGACTCCAAAACACCTTTTATTTCTGCCATATTGCCTGTTCCTGCCGTCCCATGCACATGGCTTTGGAAAACCTGTTTGCTGATATGTGGAGAGGATCCTGGTGGACCACAGTCCCTAGGGTTGCAAAGAGTTAGACACAACTGAAGCAACTTAGCACACTTAAGACCGAGGCAAACACATACTTCTTAGGCCCTTCATCATCACGCTTCTAAATGAGAAAACAAAATCTGCCAGAATTGCAAATTAAAGATTTGGGGAAGGGTCAAGGAGGGGGAGAAGCTATTGATCTTTTATTTCTCATGTTATATGTAATGACCGGTGTGTCCTGAAACTGCTAAATACACATTAGATGATACCAATAACGCCCACTGGGTCCACTGTGTTTGTTCCTCTGCCTTGTAGCCTGCCAGTGAGCATTATGCTCACTGGCATTTGTGGTACTGCTTTACAATTTACAAAGGGCTAGTGTCACAGGTCTTATTTGGTCAATGACTCAAGGAGACTGTGGATCACAGTGATGAAAAGCCTGGGTTTTGGAATCTCCAAAGGCACCTTCTTCTAAGCTGCCTGACTTGGGGCAAGTTACTTATTATCTCATCCATAAAAGGAACATTATAATCTCATCAATTTATTGAGAAGATTACATGGGATAATATATAGGAAGTGCTTAGGACATGCCTGGCACATAAAAAATGCTAGCTGTATTATTATCATCATTATTATCATTCTGGCTTCCAATATGACTTTTTATAAGATCATTTTTAACCAATTTATTGAAAAACTTGTATCTACAACTTTATTTTTTTCCCCCGCTACAACCTTCTTAGCCTGGTCTGTCTGGTCTCCTGTTCCCAGTTTAATCTCTGGCAGCTGAGCTAAAGGTTTCTCGGGTAACTTTCAGGTGGTCGTAAACTGTCCTTTGTAGATATTAACGTTTGAGTCGAATCTAGTGTCAGAAGGTCAGTCTTCTATCTGGTCTAAGTCTCCTTGCTTCCCCAGTGGGTGGCCTTGACCCCCTGCAGGAAGCCTACAGGAAGAGAGACGTGCACTTCCGCTGCTTCCTCAGCGTTGTTCCACCCGCTCCCCTTCAGCTCTACTACTTCCGCTTCCTCTTAGGGTTGGCGGGGCGTGGCGGGGCGGGGGGGCGTGGCCACCTGCTCCCCTTCAGCTCTACTACTTTCGCTTCCTGTTGGGGGTGCGGGGCTGGGGGGCGTGGCCGCGAGAAGAATGAGTAAAAGGCCCTGGGATCTAGTTTTCCTGGTGGCGTTGCTTCTGTTGGCGCCCCGTGTGTAGCAAAGCCCCACAGCTGCTCTGTCTCTTGCAGGGCACCTTTGTGATTCCTTTGGAAAAGCTTCTCAGTGACTGACATCCATCACTGTCTCCTGATGTGGGCAACACTGTCTCATCTCTCTCTTCAGCCGACCTGGTCCCACTCCCTCCTCAGCCCCCAGTTTTGGTGCCCCCATAGGGATTCTGGTGTAGTAAACACACCCTACCAGCCGAAGCTCTTGGATTTTTTCTAGGAACCGCTAGTCTTAGCTGGCATTCATGTGGCCCACGGAGAAAGCCCAGGACCCTTTCCCACCCAGGCTCTGGGTGTGTAGCTTTGTCTCCGCTTCCATAGGAAGCTCTAACCAGCTTCTCACCTCATTTTGGGGTCCACATGTAGGAACAATTCCCTGCATGTTCTAAACTCTGGGGTACCTGTGTGCTGCTCTCCAAATGGTTCTCTCAAGTTTCTTCTCTTGGCTTGAGGAGATGGTGCTGGTGGTGAGAGCGGGGATGCCCCCATATGAAGAAGGGCACACACAGATCACTCTGCTGACTTGCTTCTAAGAAACCTTCCTCAGCAGTCTCTGCCCCTAATCTTCTTCTGTGTGTAAACTGAAGGTGGCGAACACACAATAAGTCGCAAAACCCTCATAGCAAGTTCTTAAAGTATTAGTTGCTCAGCTGTACCTGACTCTTTATGACCCCTTCAGGCTTCTCTGTCCATTGAATTCTCCAGGCAAGAATACTGGAGTGGGTAACCATTCCCTTCTCCAGGGGATCTTCCCAACCCAGGGATCGAACCTGGGTCTTCTGTATTGCAGGCAGATTCTTTACCGTCTAACACACCAGGGAAGTCCAGCAAGTTCTTACCCTTCTCTTTAAAAGTGCTGTCCATTGAAATATAATGCAAACCATAACCCGGTTTAAAATGTTTTACTAGCCCCAATGACTATGCAAAAAGAAACAATAAAATTAATTTCAATAAAAAATTATCTAATCCAGTATATTAAAAATACTATCACATCAATATGTAATCAGTATAGGAATTATTGTGATATTAGATGAAAACTCACACCAGGTCTTTGACAGCTGGCTACGTATTTTGCGTGTACACAGCTCAGGTGCTTGATGGTGATTTCAAGTGCTCAGCCTGCACGTGTGGCCAGCGGCCCCCACACAGCTTTAGACTATAGAAGGAGCGGGCGCTCACCATCCACTGTTCTCAGCTTCATTGTTGTGCTCTCTGTATTGTTCTGAGGCTGCAGAACTGAGAGTTTGGTGTGACCTGTGTGATGCATTCCAGCCAACACGTGGAAAACTGGGACTCATAAATGCAGGTCACCTGACACCACAGTCAGCGTTTTATGTGTTTCTGCAGCATCATGCTGCTCAAACAGAAACTGTGGTGCTTGAGCTTGAGAATCTCACGTTGAAGGGACATGTGGGGGTGAGAAGATGCCTACAGAGACATTCATGCGAGTCTGCTGAGGTCTTCGGGTGTCCTCGAAGTGCCTAGCCCCTAAAACATGGGACGTAGTCAGAGTGTCGCGAGAGGGCCTGCACACCTCACTGAAAGCATCACCTGCAGAAAGATTAGCAGCCGGGGCAGTGACATCTTTGAGGTCCATTCGCATGCTGGTCTGAGCTGGAGCTGCCAGATGAAGAAAGCGCTGCCCTCCAATGGCAAGTATTGGGTTGGCCAAAAAGTTCCTTTGGGTTTTTCCATACAATGCTATGGACAAATCCAGAATGAACTTTTTGGCCAACCCGGTATTTCCACAGTCCATGCTGTTGGCCAAAGAAGAGCATGACAAGTCTTTTGGATTCACTGTTTAAAAAGACTAAAGAAACTAGTTAGTGGCAGTGTGTCTTTAAGAAGAGGGTACTCATGAAAGGAATCTGTGGCCAGGCCTGAGATCAGCGTCTTCTATCTGTTCAGTTTGCCTCATTGTTTGTGCTTAAGACTTTAAGAAACAGTAAAGCTCACATCTCCCATAGAACTCGAAGTTTGCTTGTGAAAGTAACACGTTCTCCTTGTAGGGAAGAACAAACAAAACCCCAAATGCCACAACCCAGAAAGACTCCCTGTTAGAATTTGGGGTCCTTCTCCCTTGCTTCTCCTGCATGGGTGGACATGCATGGATGCACACCTGTATACCCACAGCCTAGGGGTCATATGGAATTGATAATTGATATTCCATATATTCCACCTGTGCATTATTTTTCATTTAATGGTCTGTTATGAACTTTCCTCCATGTCACTGACATTCTTCAGAAGAGTAATTTTAATAGCTGAATCATATTCCATTATATTTTATTGAATGTGAAGCTCCCTTCTGGGGTTTGAAGCGGCATGGAACCTGGAAATGACTGAGGGATGGAAAGGGTATGGGCAGACGGGGGCCCTTTTCCAGGCCTGATTGGCTGTGTGACCTTAATCTGCTGAAATTCCACTGTTTCCATTTCCAAGCTTACAAAATGAAAGAAGATCTCCTGTATAGAGTCACTGGGAGGCTAATGGGTGTGTCCTATGTAAATTGTCCAACACAGCGCCTGTGCATAGTAACATGCACAATAAATGTTAATTTCTATTTATCTTCCCCTTTCCTAGGCCTTTCAGATTCTTTACTATTAACCAACTCTCAGGTGCCTGCAACATGTTTCTGGAAATCATAGCACTCTCTAAGGTGCACATGTGTCTTTTCTTTATATTTATTTGTATTTATTTACTAATTTGGCTGCACCAGCTCTTAGTTGCTGAGTGCAGGACATAGTTCCCTGATCAGGGGTCAAACGCAGGCCCCCTGCACTGGGAGTGAGGAGTCTAGCCACTGGACCACCAGGGAAGTCCTGCCCCTGTGTCTAAGCTCCCATCTCCTGATTGCATTGTGGGAACTCTCGAGGGGCATATTCTTGCCACCCTGATTTCTGTCCTCCACTTTAGAGCAGCTGTCAGTGACATGTGATCCAGAGGAAGATGTGTTCCGTGTGCTGGTTGGAAAAACATTTCCAGACATGAGGCAGAATGAGAGGAGAATAAGGTTTATAAGAGCAGGAGATGCTGTTGGAACAGCGGGCGGGCTCGAGGGAAAGCCAACTCCTTTTGTAGGCTAGTAGCCAATTTTCATAGCCTCAAGACAGAAAATTCCTACTGGAAGGGTGGCATTAGGATGATTGCTTAGGATGCTATGGGGGGGGGGTAACAGGATGGGTATTTTACATAATACGGGTCAGGGAACTGGCCGGTTTAGATCAGGAGGCCTACGGTAACAGTTGTCCTGGGACTTGGTTTACTCCAGAAATGTTTGTCCTGTGACCTCGGTATAAGGCGCCATGGAGGAGAGGTGGGAGCTTCTCTGGGGTGGCACAGTGATTGTACTGGTCTTGCTCCCAATGAGAAGACCCACCTGTACCCCCACCCCAAGGACAGAGACCTAGGCAGCAAGCAGGTGTATCTGGTTGGCTGAGCTTCCTTCTCATCATTCCTGTCTACAGTTTGTGCTTTTGGCTCAGCAGTGTGGCAGTGGGAAGGGGGGAGTCATTCTTGAGGGTTTCTGGTTTGGGACTCTGCCTCTCTCAGTTCTAGGTTTTTCCCTCTTTTCTCTCCAGGCACTTGCTTTAGCTGCTGACCAAGCTTTCTTTCATCAGGCAAGTACACATTTTGCAATTTGCCTTCCCTTGTCTTGACAATGGATGTGATTTGTATATGGCACCATCACATAATGTCCCTATTTATGGCAGCTCTCTAATCCGGAGGTAGGGTTGGAGAGGAGGAAGCTGCACGCCAGTCTCTGACCCAGAAACCACTCCTCGTTTCTATAGCATCTACCTTCCCCCGTGATCTCTTCCTGACTTGGGGGCATGGAGGAGGAAAGAAAGGTCTGTTGGGATTGTAATCTGTGAGGTATCATATGGGTTTGTTAAACTTTATGAGGCTTCCCAGGTGGCGCTAGTGGTAAAGAACCCACCTGCCAATGCAGGAGACTTAAGAGACCTGAATTCGATCCTTGGGTTGGGAAGATCCCCTGGAAGAGGACATGGCAACCCAGTCCATAAGGAGCCCCCAAGTTACATGGCTCTTTGTGATCTGGAATCTGAACTTATTTTGATGTTTTCTTTGTGTATATGACTTAAAAAAAAAAAAAAAACTATGTTGAACTGTTAAGCAAAAGTTGATGCTGGCTTTTAAAAATAAGATTGGAGGAGGGAGAGGTTGGCTTCAAGTCACTGTGACATTTGAGTCACATCCTCCTCACCCTGCTTTAGTCCATGGTGCATCCAGTTTTAGAGGTTGTTACAGGGTTGGGGGGTGGTGGTGATCTCATTTAGCAAACATTTATTGAGCACTTGCTTATGCCAGGCAATGCACTGGGAACTGGGAAAACAAATAAACCAAGCACAACCACAGCCCTGAACAAGCTCTCACTGTTGGAGGAAAGGACACATAAGTAATCACAGTAAGATGGTGACTATCAACCAAGTGTTATAGGAGCCTCAAGCACTGGATGCCAGTGTCGGCTAAAGAAGCACCCTGGAAGCCTCCCGGACTTTCACTTTCTTGGGAGATTTCAAGGATGCTGAGAAGCTCACCAGGTGAGATGTGTGGGCAGCCATGTTGGCAGAGAGCTCAGTGCCATCAAGGAAATGGGGAGAACGTGCCAAGCCTTTCAGAGAACTGCAATTTGTCATGACCGGAGCACGTGGGGGGCTTGGAGCAAGATGGAAGCACATAGATGGGCAGAGGGCACTTTTTATGGAAACCCAAGAACTATTTTGGGCTTCCCACGTAGCTCAGTCAGTAAAGAATCTGCCTGCAATGCTGGAAACCTGGGTTCGATTCCTGGGTCGGGAAGATCTCCTGGAGTAGGAAATGGCAACCCACTCCAGTATTCTTGCCTGGAGAATCCCATGGACGAGGAGCCTGGCAGGCTATAGTCCATAGTGTCGCAAGAGTCAGGCACATCTTAATGCTATCTTTCTTAAGAACTATTTTGTTTTCACATAATAATGGTTTCTTAAATATAACTTCATTAGGATGCCAAAGCAACTTACACCCTGGAAGAAAGCCATAGACAAAACCTTTCAATCATAAATACCAAGAAGACATCCACATAGTTTCCTGGTCCAAATTTGTGAACCACTTCTCTGCTTCAGTGTTAATTGACTAGATCACTCAAGAGTGATGGTCTTGTGCATCCTTCTTCCTTCTAGATCAGTTCAGTGCTCACTGCAAGAGCCCAGGTTTTGAGCAGCCTTTTTGGCCCCCGGCACCTCTGCTATTAGCTGCTGTGGCCTCCAGCTGTTTTGGTCCCCCGGGGATAAGAAGCATCCACACTCAAGATTTGATACTTCTTATTATTAACAAACAGAAACATAAAGCCTGCACCTCAGCCTCTCCTGGTACCTGAGAAGCGCAGGAACAGATCTCAGAAGGCTGTTCCCTCTGGGTACAAATCCATAATTAGGGGCTCACCCCAACATGCTGCTCAACTCTTGTATGCTCGTGTACAGCATGTGCAAGAGATGTAGTGCAAGAAAAAGAGAAAACTGCCTTAATTTAGGTGATTCCACTTCTTGTATCACTCCAGCTTTGTGTCAGGTACTATTCTAAGCAGTTTATACGTATTATCTTGTTTAATCCTCTGAAAAACCCTCTGAAGTAGGTAGTGTCGTAACTTCCACTTAAAGATGCAGACATTGAGATCTAGAGAGAGGGACCGAGTTGCTCACATTTGCACAGCCAGTATGTGGCAGCGCCAGGATTTGAACCGAGGCAGCCTGGTTCCAAGAATCCATGCTTCCATCCCCATCTGTTGAATCTCTGTGTGGTTTTGTTGTTGTTGTCTAGTCACTAAGTTATATCTAATTCTGTTTTTTTTTTTTTTTGGTCCCATGGACTGTAGCCCTCCAGGCTCCCCTGTCCATGGGATGTCCCAGGCAAGAATACATTTCCTTCTCCAGGGGATCTTCCTGACCCAAGGATCAAATCCATGTCTCCTGCATTGGCAGGTGGATGCTTCACCACTGAGCCACCAGGGAAGCCCTCTGTGTGATTACCCAGCACCAACACCCTCTCTTCCTTTAGAGATGGATGCTCTGCAGTGATTGGTTCTTGGAACATTCCTTCCCCTGTGAATCAGCTTGTCCTGAGTTGATGCCAAGCTAACATGCTCATTGCCCACCCTTTCTCTCCACTTCTTACTTTCTAGATTGACCCCCTGGGGCAAGAACACCGAGTTCTGTCTTCACCACCATCCTCTGCCCTTCAGTTGTTGCCTTGAACCCCAAAGGGACTTATTAATTTGCAAATGCATGTCTAGCTCCCAGGGCAGCTGATGCTCTTCCACCTTTGTAGCCACGGCAGCACCTCTGTCACCCAGAGGTGCCCCTTGTGGCCAGCAGAGGAGGACCATGACCTTGTTGATTTCGCAGGCTCTTGACCCTGGACCATTAACACAATGTCCGCCCTCCCATCTCCTGTCTTCACTGACACAGCAAGTTCTAACTCAGACCTACCCTCACCATTTCTGTTTTTTGAATGAGAAAAAAATTTCAATCCTCATCAGTTTTTTTGTACAAGGTCTTTAGAGAGCAAATAGAAAGAGATTCATAGCCCACATATATTTTCCTTCTCTGAGTAGTGTTTATTTAAATGCAGATGTCCTGGTTTCCCCATGTAGAGTTGCAAGCAATACCTTTCAATTTAAATGTTAATAGGAGTGTAAACTTCAAAATCAAATTTTTTCCACGAGGGAGAACTGTTTTTTCTGGTTGTATTTGATGGTTCTCCTGGCCATTCTTCCTCCACCACCCTCATCATCCATCCCCCCACCCCCGCCCACTCGTTTTCACTGTGCTGTCAGCGTTCTTTTTCTAAAAAGATTAGAATGCACCTTTGTCATTTTGAACACTAGACTCTCAAACATTAGGATCATGGAAGACAAATATTAGACTCAAACCCAACAGGATTCATGTGAAGATTTTTCTTTATTTCAACCTTTCCCTAAAGAGTCAAGCTCAACATTCCAAATTCTTTCTAAGGGGATTATTCTTTGTCCGACCCTGCATGGTATTTTTCCAAGGCTTCAGATGGATGAGTTTGGTTTTCCGCTTCCCCTTCCCTCTCCCCTTCTTTCTACAAAAAAGCAGGAAGAGATGGGGAAAGAAATAACAGTTGACCCTTGAACAACACAGGTTTGAACTCTATGGATCCACTTATTTGCAGGTATTTTGAAAGGCTACCCACTCCAATATTCTGGCCTGGAGAAGTCCATGGACTGTATAGTCCATGGGATTGCAAAGAGTCAGACACGACTGAGCAACTTTCACTTCACTTTCACTTTCAAGAGTACATACAACAGTAGTACAAGATGAGTGCTTGACTGAATCCCTGGATGTAGGACCTTCTTTCTTCTGTAAGTGTACAGAGGGCTGACTACAAGTTATAAGTGGATTTTCCACTGTGCGGAGGGTTGGCACCTCTTAACCCCCTCATCATTCAATGGTTAACTGTGCAAGCTGTGTAAATTCCCAGGTACAAAGTACTGCTGTGGGCACAGTGAACAATCACAAAGAATTAAAAAGGCAATTTCTCACTCCTAAAGAAATAAAATTAACACATAGGATAACACAGATGGGTAGAATGGAGCCATCTATGTGTGAGTCATTCCATAGGCAGAGTGGCCTTTGGGATTTTCTCAAATACAAATAAAAGGCAACAAAGATTTAAAAATAAGTGAAAATAATATCTAATGCCTTAAATACAAATATGCTGACTATAATAACCTTTCTAAGGACCTTAGGGTCCAGATTTTGTGTGAGAATGTGGTATCTGGCTTCATCTTCTTTTATTTCTCTATTTTCTCTTTCCTTCATTTCCTTGTACTGTGTGCATTTTGTAAGACTCCTAAATATTTTGAAACAAGATCGGACTCTTACTCCATAAGTTAGAATTGATTTTATAATATAAATTTCAATGATTTTGATTCCGTTATTATAAGGTGTTATTCTTGTTCTTCAGAGAATCCTTTTCAATAGTCTCTTGTTCTTATGTCGTGGAAGCAAACTATGTCTCTTCTCTTGTCTCTTGGGGATATTTATAATGATTTAAAATTTTCTTTTAAAACTTTAATTTTTAAAGGTTATTTTCTGTTTACAGTTATTATGAAATATTGACTTCATTCTTCTTGTTGTAAATACAGTGTATCTACACCCAGTAGTCTGTTTCCCCACCCCTCAACCCTGTATTCCTCCTCCTATCCCCCCACTGATAGGCACTAGTTTATTCTATGCATCTGAGTCTGTTTCTTTTTGTTATATTCACTAGTTTGTTGTATTTTTCAGATTCCACTTATAAGTGATATACAGTGTTTGTTGTTCTCTTTCTGGCTTGTTTCACTTAAAGCATAATGCCCTCCAAGTCCATCCATGTTGCTGCAAATGGCAAACTTCTGTTATTTTTTATGGAATACTGAATAGTATTTCATTGTGTGTGTGTGTGTATATATGTGTGTGTGTACACACACACACACATATATCACATTTTCTTTATCCATTCATCTGTTGATGGACACTTAGGTTGCTTCCATATCTTGGCAATTGTAAATGATGCTGCTATGAGCCTTGTGCATTTATCTTTTCAAATTTAGTGTTTTCGTTTTTTCAGCTATATACCCAGGAGTGGAATTGCTAGGTCATAGGGTAATTCTGTTTTTGGTTTTTTTAAGATAACTCCATGCTGTTTTCCACAGTGGCTGCACCAATTTACATTCCCACCAACAATGTACAAGGATTCCCTTTTCTGTTCATCTTCACCAACATTTGTTATTTGTGGTCTTTTGATGATGGCCGTTCTGACAGATGTGATATGATATCTCATTGTGATTTTGATTTATATTTCCAATAATAATCTTAATTTCTCCTCCCTGCAGTTTGTTTCTTCAAGTACTTTTTCTTCCAGCTTATAGATTTTCTTAATATTTAGGGCTGCCTGAAAGCCCTGAGTAGGCACTGGGCTTGTCAATGGGAAGCTTTGTTGTAGATAGTTGGAGGGACTGCTTATGCCTCCCTGCCTCCTGCCACACACACAAATAGTAATGTGTCTAGATATTTTCTCATGTGCTGGTCATCACCAGAAAGGTCTCTCCCAGCTTCCAGGCTCTAGGGCAAAGGCACGGCAGTCCACTTCTGGGGGCCAGGCGGAAGAGGTCTGGGGTGTTAGCATTCAGCATTCTGTAGGTGCACAGACACTCACTTGCCCTGTGTGCAGTGAGGCTCAGTTGTGCTGACCAGCCATCACCTGAGCTTGTTGACTCCCAGTCCTAAGTACTCCCTCTCCACCCTGGGGGTGGAGGAAAGTGGTTATTCCCCAGAGGTGTGGAGTGGCTGAGGGGAGCTAAGGTTCTCATTCCATCCTAAACAACTTGTTCGAAATCCTTGTTTTATCTCCCTCCCCTCTGCTTGACTTCCTGATGCATAGTGATTAATGCCAATTTCTGAGCCTTTGGGGGGTTTGGCAGGATGGTTTTCAGCTTCCCCCCACCCCTCCACTGGCTCTGGTCTTGGCTTGTTAGGTCTGTTGAGAAACTATACTGCCCTCAGTTTTGCAGCTTCCAGTCTTCTGTTGTCGCCATCTTCTTTTCTGGTTTCCCCTTCCATGTGAATTTCTGTCTTTTAAAAAAAATCTTGGAACTCTAATCCTGGCTTTATTTGGGAGGAAAAATGCTAGTTATATTTTTTCCATCTGTGATGATGATCCTGTAGGTCTTTAATTAGATTAATAATTTTCTTTTCCTACACAACTCAGTAACCCAGCTCATTCCTTTTTAGTTCACTGGTTTGAGACTGTTGATCAATAAATTATTTAACTTCTCTAAACCCTGTAAAATAGGAATATTACTTGTCCTGCCTACCTTTAAGTTGTTGCTGCAGCTGCCCTGAGTTACCATGTGGGTCTGAGGGCAGAATAAACAGCTGTACATACATGGCTCACCGGGTGATGGTGAATATCCTCTCGGGTCAGTGAAAATGCTCAGGCCTGACCTCTGGTTTTCATCCTCTTTCTAGAACAACAACTTAGGCTGACCCTCAGTTTTTGTTGACAAAGCCTTTGGGAGACAGCAGAGTGCACAGAGTCTGTTTTGGAGGCACAGCCTTCCCTGACCTGGGAACACAGGTTGTCTGTCTCAGGGCTTTTGGAAGAGGAATTACTCTCCATTTCTGTTTCTGCCTTTTGCTCTGTTTTCTCCTAAGTGAAGCACTTGGCTTACCTCCTCCAACAGCAATACCTTTCTGTCTTGTAATGATTTGCATTATTTGTTTTCCTGTCCAGCCCTCTTCTCCATCCCCAGCCCAAGTACACATGGCTCACAGGGACCCTTTATCCATTCAGTCCCCCAGGCAGCACCTTTGCTCCCTGGGGTCTGCATAGCCCAGGGGCCAGTACCCACCAGGTGTGGCAGGAAGGGGCTCTGTGGCTTCTGCAGGGTTGTCCTCTCTAGTGCCACTAGGGATTCTTCCTAGAAATTCTAGGGGAGTCTTCCTAGAAACCCCCCTATTACTGAAAAGGAAGCCAGTAGTTTCACAGGGGCATAGAAGAGAAATTTCCTGAGCTGTTTAAGGGGATGTAAATAAATCTCCTTTAGACTAAAAATACCCTGGTCTCTCGTCTCCCATTCCCATCACCTCCTTGCCCTTGACTGCAGTGGAGAGTGGATGAGCCCCCCGTGGCAGAGTATCCCATGGCCAGGAATCAGTCCCAGTGGAGTCGAGAGGGGACCTTTTTCCACCAAGGAGGCAGCCCAGAGCTGGCTGCCTAGAGTCTCTTGTGGTGACAAAGGAAGGAGGGGCCAAGGGACTAAGGCTCGTGGCCGTGGGGAGATGGAGGGGCCGGGATGACCACAGGCAGTTGAAAGAGAAAGGGGTGCGGCCCAACTGCAGGGAGGTCCTGCCTTCTTTCCAGCCAGCCGTGGATGCCTGAGCATGGAGCCCACTCAGAAAGCCTGGCACACACATTTGCATGCTGGGATCTAACGCATCCTCAACAAAGTTCCCTCTGGTGTATTTAGCGATCTGAGCGATCAGTGCAGCCTGATAATTAGGCCTCCTTGGCATGCACGGGAGGGACTGTAACGGGTGTGACTGCTCTCTTGCTGGGCTGGCACTCTGGGGTCAGCACGGGTGGGAAGGACCCAGGAGAACTCAGTAGAGCAGGAACCTTCTCGTGGCTCTCTGGGAATGTCTGCCTCTGTGGCAGGGCCCTGTTAGGCCCCCTTCATCATGGGGAGGCTCACCTGCTGTTCTCCTCCCCACCCCCCAGCCAACTTCCTCCCCGGGGGTGGTTGAGGGGGCTGCCAGGATCTGATCTTCAGTGTCAGGCCAAGGGGCATGGACCACAGCCAGCTCTGGAGGTGGGGGAGGGGCAAGAGACCTCAAGCCAGACTGTGCCCGGGATCCTCTGCTTACTCTGCCGACCGGGGGCCTGGAGTGCGAGAGAGGCACAGAGGTGCTCCCCACAGAAACCTGGGTGTTTGTTTCCTCGGGGATGAGAGGAGACCATCCGTGCTTGCTTGGATGGGGGACTCATGTAGTTTGCTGTCCAGAGCCCCCTTCCCCACCTCCTCATGCTCCTTCCCTTCCTTCAAGAGAAGGGAATGCCCACGGGGTCTCCAGGCTACTCTGCAGTCCCCATCGCCCAGGGCAGAGGCCAGACAAACGGCTCCTGTGTGGAGCCTGATTGGGGGTGTTACCCAGAAGGAAGAAAGCCAGATTCCAGGGAAGGAGTGTGCAGCGGGGTGGGGGGATACACCGGGGTGTAGGGCTAGAGCTGGGAGGAAGCTTAGCAAGATTCTGAGTGAGGCTGACAGAGATATATCAGCAGCTCTGCCGTCTCCCTTCTGCTAAAAATTCCACCTTCCCAGACCTAAATGGGAAGGAAATACAAATAAAAAGAGTGGATACATGTAAACATGTAGTTGATTCACTTTGCCTACAGCAGAAGCTAACACAGCATTCATGTGCTAAGTCACTTCACTCAGGTCCAGCTCTTTTCGACCCTGTGGACTAGAGCATTCCAGGCTCCTCCGTCCATAGGATTCTCCAGGCAAGAATATTGGAGTGGGTTGCCATGCCCTCCTCCAGGGGATCTTCCCGTGCCAGGGATCAAACCCATGGCTCATGTCTCCTACCTTGGCAGATGGTTCTTTACCACTGAGCCATCAGGGAAGCCCTGTAAAGCAGCAATACTCCAATAAAAACTAATAAAAAAAAATCACTTTTCCAGACAGCCCTCATCCCCCTGCATGCCAGGCTTTGTCTGGCGGGTTGGCAGAGCATGTACAGAGAAGGGTCTGATCAGGAAAGCTGAGGGGGCCTCCTCAGGGCTCAACCCGAGAGCAGGAAGCATGGCTCCCACCCTGCAACCACACGTGCGGCGGAAGCTGAGCCCCCCGGAGTCAGGCTGGAGGATGAGGAACGTCATACAGCTTCCTCTTCACCCCTGACCTCCTGAGAGACCAGCAAACCCTGCATGGGAGGGATAGAGTCCTTGGCAAGTGCCAAGACTCAGCCTAGCTCTAAGGGCCCGTTTGTCTGGGTCTCACCTCCCTGAAGGGTGAGTGATCCTGGGTTAGGACCTGGGAGCCGCACAGATCTGGATTTGATGCTGTGTTCTCCACTCTCTGTAGGCTTTCTGTGGGTTGCTCCATTTTCCAGATAGGGATAAAGACAATAGCTGTCCTAGGAGGTTGGGAGAGATGCTTGCGAAGAACAGTGCTGCCCCCAGCACAAAGAAGGGAATGCAGAGGAAATGGCAGCTATTGTGGTGATCTCTCCTTCCGCGTATGGACCAGGCTGTCCTAGCTGTGTTTGCACTTGAGGATATGGTCACCGGTGTTTCCCAGCTGGCTCAGGGGTGAAGAATCTGCCTGCAATGCAGGAGACTGAGGTTCAATCCCTGGGTCCAGAAGATCCCCTGGAGAAGGGAATGGCTACCCACTCCAGTATTCTTGCCTGGAGAATCCCTGGACAGAGGAGCCTGGTGGGCTATACAGTCCATGGGGTCGCACAGAGTCGGACATGACTGAGCAACTAAACAACAAATATGGTTGCCATCGGGGGCTCTGTCCTCTGCAAAGGAAGCTCAGTTGCGCCAACCTGTCTGCAAAGGGCCCCTGTGGTGCCCTGCCCCCTCCCCCCGGCCCAGGGTTGGGGTGCACTGGACCCTGCGTTCCAGGCTCTGATGCTAACTGGTACCCACCTGCTTCCCTGCAGACCTGCGCAGGATGACGGCCGGCTTCATGGGCATGGCGGTGGCCATCATCCTCTTCGGCTGGATCATCGGCGTGCTGGGCTGCTGCTGGGACCGAGGCCTTATGCAGTATGTGGCCGGGCTGCTCTTCCTCATGGGAGGTAAGGCTCAGGGGCGGCAGGCAGGGAGGTCCTGGTTACTGGCATTCTGAGAGAACAGCTGATGGACATGAGGATGGAGGCCCAGACTCCTTTGGGGGGCCCCTTTCCTTCACTCATTCTGACTGTGTTTTGAGTTCCTGGTGACTGCTGGTCATTGCCCTCTGGGGTCTCCCACCTGGTGTGTGAGAGACGGTGGTGATGGCCTTGAAACAGGTGTCAGATGTGGAGCAAGTGTGAACCCAGGAGGTACTTGGGTATTTTGAGCACGTAGTGTGTACCTGGCATATACTGTGGGGTGGGGGGCAACTGCTGTCTGGACAGTTTCCTCTTCAAAAGCCTACCTCCACCCTGATTCCTGGGCCTACGGCTGTTGCTCCCATTTCCAATGAGGCTCTAAGTTGGTGGGACAAGGCCCAACCTTCTGTCATGTGTCTCTCTCACCCTGTGTCACTGCCGTGGCCATAGGACCAGTCCAGCCCTTTGACAGGTGGTCCATGAGCAGAGCTGTGTAGCTGTGAGGGAACATGTTCTCATCCATGGGAAGTAAAAGCTCATTCACAGTCTGTACGGCCTCTTTTCTCCCTGAAGAGTTCAAGTGTGCTTTTTGGTCTCCTGGTTTGAGCCTCAGTCCAAAGTGAAAGCTAACCGTGAGTGTGCCCTTCACAGGGCATTCCTTGGAGAGAGGTGGATGGACAAATTGCATGGAGTTAGGAAGAAGGGGAGTTGGGCTTGTGCAGAAGCAATTGAAAATGTATACAGGGAAATGTGTAAGGGCAGGAGGAGAAGGGGACGACAGAGGATGAGATGGTTGGATGGCATTGCCAACTCAATGGACGTGAGTTTGAGCAAGCTCCAGGAGTTGGTGAAGGACAGGGAAACCTGGCGTGCTGCAGTCCATGGGGTCTCAGAGAGTTGGACACGACTGAGGAACTGAACAGCAGCAATAATGAGTCCCATCCATGGAAGCCAGAGTTAGTTAGATGGCAGACACCACATGAACCACCTGACTTGGGATCTCTGATCAGGTCCTGGAGGTGGGGAGGGGCATGGTGTCCTGCTGGAGATTGGAGGTGGCTATCCTGGACGGACAGAGAGATCTGGGGGCTAGTGAACTGTGGGTTGGGAGAGGAGGAGGAGAATTGTTGGGTTCAACTTGGCGCTGGACTCTTTATCCTTATCCCCCTGAAGGACAGATGTCCGAAATCTCAAATTCTCTGTCACCAGAGTCAGCCATCCCTGCCCAGCACCACCTCCCCTGTGGGTCCCAACCAGAGTGAGGCAGAAGCCAGGGGAGAGAGAGGCATGGGCGGCTCCCTGCTCCTTCCTTCCATCCCCTGCTGGGACAGGACACCCCCCCCCCGCCCCCACAAAACCAGCCCCACCACCTTCTCTGTGCCCTGGGTGTCCTCCTCACTGAAGCAAGGGTCACACTCGGCCTGGGATGGCCGTGCTTGGTTTTAGCAGCATGGAATCTTTTTCGTTTCCACCTTCCAGTCAAAAATCTTCCGTGGACCCCGAAACGTGAAAAGATCAAAGCGGAGTGGCTCTGTTTGTAGCGCGTGTTCTCTCTTAAGGCTCTTGTGGTTGTACAAAGACGGGCTCCAGTAAAACGGGGCTTTTCTAAGGCTCTAGAGAGGCCTCCCAGGAATCTGAGAAAAGCTGAGCAAACAGGCCTCGGGCATAGCAGGAATCCGGGAGCCCTGGGAGCTGACGCTCTTTCATCTCCGCTCTTCTGAGGTGCTCCCACCTCCCCGCGTGCTGCCTCCTCCCCCATCCCTCCAGGCCAGCCCTCCTCACCTCCCAGCCGGTGCTGAGCCTTCCAGCTCTGACAGCTTCCAGACAGAGACAGTGAGGGCCCTGCAGATCTTTGCAGGCTGGCCACACACCACACCCCAGAACACTCCCCGCTCACCTGAGACCTGGGTGGGAACTCTCTCCCGGAAGAGGGTGGGGGACAGGAGGGTGCCTGGGGCCCTGCCCCTCCCACCCCCCATTTGCTGGGGCACCACCAGAAGCCTAGGGCTCTGGGATGCCAGGTGAAAGCCCTCAGGCTGGACTAGGGACCCGAGACCCCTCCCCACAGGAGAGTGAGTGACGGTGTTGATCCCCTTCCTCCTGGTTAGTGGTTCTATTTTTTTTTTTTTTTTTGCTTTCAGCTGTGCTGGGTCTTCATCACTGCTTGGGCTTTTCTCTAGTTGCAGTTCTCAGGCTTCTCATTGCGGTGGCTTCTCTTGTGGTGGAGCTTGGGCTCTAGGGCCCCTGGGCCTGGGAGCCACAGCTACTGAGCGCAGTAGCTCTGTGGTGCGGGGGCTCCGTTGCTCTGAGACATGTGGTATCTTCCTGGCTCAGGGATCCAACTTGTGTCCCCTGCATTGGCAGGCAGATTCTTTACCACTGTGCCACCAGGGACGCCCTGGCTAGTGGTTTGTAATCACTGCACAGTCAAATCGCCTGCAGGGCTTTTTAAAGTACTGATGCTGGGGCCTTGTCCAGACTCATCCAAGCTGAACACTTGAGGTGACCCTAATGTGTGGTAACTGGGGGGGTGGGGGGGGGGAGCTGGGGGAACTGGTGACCTTTAAGAGTCCTCCAGCTCTGAACTGTCACGGTTCTGGGGATGAACCAGTCGGGAAGGCCTCTCAGAACTTGTCTTCCTTCCCAGCTCCCCTGCCCCATTTTATGACTGCTTCTCTAGCTCTTAGGCTGCATCAGACAGGGTAGCGCTGTCACAGGGCATGGGTTATTATCCTGGAGGCCCGTCCAAGCCCTGGTCACCAAGGGTCCCAGCTAAACCAGCTTTCCCCGCACATGGACTCCCCACTGGCCTTTTCAATGGAAAAACCATAGCTCATGATAAAATGGCAACATCCAGAAGCTGCTGTCCCGAGAGCTGCTTATCGCTGACGGGAGGGTTGTCATGTTGGAGCAGAACCATCTTGTCCACCCTGGAGCTTTGTTACCTGTGTCCACAGGTAACAAGACACTGGGCGGGGGGGTGTCCACACATCTCATGGTGACCATCAGACGGGCCCCAAGAGGTGAGAAAGAAGGACAAAGCCACTAACAGCTGATCCCTTGATCCCTGGTCTTTGGGGGAAATTGAAGCTCTAGGTGGGGGAGGGTACCCTCTCCCTTTTCAAATGAGTGCCCTGTCCAAGGAGGCCTTCCCAGGTGGCGCTGGTGGTAAAGAACATGCCTGCCAACACAGGAGATGTAAGAGACATGAGTTCGATCCCTCGGTTGGAATGATCCCCTGGAGGAGGGCACGGCAACCCCCTCCAGTATTCTTGTCTGGAGAATCCCCATGGACAGAGGAGCCTGGCGGGCTACAGTCCATAGGGTCGAAAAGAGTCGGACACAACTGAGAGACTTAGTAGGCATTCATGCCAAGGAAGCCAGACACAGTCACGATGAGAGGAGGGAGAGGGGGGTGGTGGTCCTGATGCCCAGAGCAGCTGCTGCCTGCTGACCCCAGGAGTCTGGTTTAGTTCAGAGCCTGGCAGGGAGCAGACTCAGAGTAGAAGCTTGTTTCCCTGTCCCTGCTCAGCACAGAGTTGCTGAGAGGGGAGGTGTCCACCCAGAGACAAAGCCTTGTCATGAAGACTCTGTGTGCCATGAAGAACCATCTCAGCACCAACTACTCCCGGAACCAGAACCAGACTGCTGCCTGTCCTCCAGGAGTTCCTCTTCTAGGAGTGACCCATGGAAAGGCTTGGAGAGTCAGCTCCCTCTGACAGCTACCTTATGAACATGGCAAAGCTGTCCCTCAGACTATAGATATTTGTGACCAAAATGTCCCATGGCTTTAGCTCTCATCCAGATTCAGTTCAGTTCAGTCACTCAGTCATGTCCAACTCTTTGCGACCCCATGGACCACAGCATGCCAGGCTTCCCTGTCCATCACCAACTCCCAGAGTTTACTCAAACTCATGTCTGTTGAGTCAGTGATGCCATCCAACCATCTCATCCTCTGTCATCCCCTTCTCCTCCCGCCTTCAATCTTACCCAGCATCAGGGTCTTTTCAAATGAGTCAGCTATTTGCATCAGGTGGCCAAAGGATTGGAGTTTCAGCTTCAACATCAGTCCTTCCAATGAACACCCAGGACTGATCTGCTTTAGGATGGACTGGTTGGATCTCTTTGCAGTCCAAGGAACTCTCAAGAGTCTTATCCAACACCACAGTTCAAAAGCATCAATTCTTCAGCACTCAGCTTTCTTTATAGTCCAACTCTCACATCCATGCATGACTACTGGAAAAACCATAGCTTTGGCTAGACAGACCACCCAGATTGGCTCAGTCTATACCTGAGCACAGACTAGTGCCCAAAGGGTTTGATTGGACGGCCAGTGAGAACAGCTACTGGGGACCCGACCGACCACCACAGGGCTCCCAAGCTGGCCGGGTGTGGGTGTGGGGGTGGTGTGGTGAGCAGGTGCAAAGAAGGGGTCAGTAAGAGCAAAACAGGTAAATTGAAAGTGAAGAGTCCAAAGATGGAATTGCAGTTGACTTTAGATGACCCAGCCGGGGCCAAAATAAGAGGTTCTATCCACAACTTCTTATCTGTTCACACGTGAATGGGGGTGGCCCACACTGGGTGCTTCTCTTTTCCAGGATTTAACTATTTCCAGGCTTAAAGAGAGGGCGCCCTGCACCTCAGGAGATGACTAGCAACAGATTGTTTAATTAACGCTCAACCTAGAGGAGGCAATTAGTTACTTATGGCAGCTCTGTCGGGCAGGGAGGCTGGGGGCGGTGGGTGGGATCCAGTTTCCCTTTGGCAAGGCCTCTGGGGAGAATCTAGCTCAGACTGGCATGGCAGCGTTTGGATGTGGCTGCCAGACACGAGTGTCTGGTTGAATCACCGGTGGGATTCAGATGTGCGGCGACGGGCTGGCACGGGGGAAGCACAGCGTGGCGAGGAAGCAGGTGACTACTAGGACCACTTGTAATTGACTCACCGGTGCATCTAGAGCCGCCTCATGGATACACGTCTACAAATGGGTGGGAATGTCGAAAGCCCGTGCTCCACCCCCTCAGCACTCCTCTCCCACGTCCTCCCACACTCCTGGAAGACATCCATCATTTGCCGTGAGCTTACATCGAGGTTGACGCTGGAGCCTCCTGTGGAGACTGGTACCCGGCAATCAGTCCTTCACAGAGAGGTTGGCATAATATTTTTGAAACTATAAATCAGATGTTCACTGATCTACTACCAGTGTGCCAAAAACTTACTCTTGAACTTAAAATCCAAATTTCTTACCCTTCTTCCGAGGCTATCTCAGTTAGCTTGGGGTCATATTACAAAATACCAGAGAATGGGTGACTTATAAAGAGCAGAAATTTGTTTCTTGCTCTTCTGGAGGCCAGGAAGTCCAAGATCAAGGCACTGGCAGATCCAGTGTCTGGGAAGAACCTTCTTTCTGGTTTATAGACGTCATAGATGGTACGTCGTTGTGTGTTCTCATATGATGGCAGGGTCAAGAGAGCCCTCTGGGGCCTCTTTTGAAAGGTCACTAATGCCATTCACAAGGGTCCCATCCTCATGACCGAGTCACTTCCCAAAGGCCGCTCCATTTAGCAGCATCATCTTAGGGGTTAGTGTTTCACCATGCGAATTTGGGAGCACACAGCATTCAGTCCATGGTGGAGACCCCATTTAATCTGGCTCTTTCTCCCTCCCTTGACTCCCATCCTGTCCCTTCTGCCATGCTCACATTACTCTGGCCACATCACCCACCTCTCTCCTGGATCTCACAGTTTCACCGCAAGGTCCTGGAGCGGCCTGATCTCTGCACACAGTGCTTTCCCCACCAGTGCCTTGTGACCGGCTCCTCTTAGGATTGAGATCCCAAATGAAGAGCCACCCCCTCAGAGAGGGCTGCCTCAACCATCCAGTTTACAAAGCTGCCCAGTCACTCCCTACATTTTAATTAATTTTTCTACAGCACGCCCACTGCTCTATGACATGCTTATTGTCACTGCATTTTGGTTTGGGTTGCTTTCTTTTTTTTTTAAGCAGAAATCCTTGTTATCTTGTAGTTTCCCTGAATCAGAATTCCAGGTAGGCTTAACTGCCTGGATTTTCCGCTCAGGGTCTCCCCAGTCTACAGTTCAGGTATCCACCCAAGCCAGGGTCTCATCTGAGACTGGGGTCCTCATCCAAGATCATGATGCTGTTGGCAAAATTCATTTCCTACAGTTGTAAGACTCGTGGAAGCTTGCTTGTGCAAAGCCAGGAGCAGAGAGAGTCTGTGCCTCCTTCCATCTCTGACCTTCAGATTCTTTTTTTTAAATAGACTTTCGTTTTTAGAACAGTTTAGGTTTACAGAAAAATTGAGCAAATAGCACAGAGAACTCACATATTCCCCTTTGCCCTAGAACACAGTTTTCCCTGTTATTAACATCTTATTTTAGTACGGTACATTTATTACAGTTAATAAATGTTGTTATTCATTAATGTCCATAGTTAGTTGTTTTGGTTCCTTTTTCTGTTGTTACCTGATGTTCTGAGTCCCTTCCAGAAATCCACATTATGTTGTCCTGTCTCATTGGGCTCCTCTTGACTGTGACCGTTTCTCAAACTTCCCTTGTTTTTAATGACCTTGCTGGTTGAGTACTTGAGGAGTACTGGTCATGCATAGTGTGGGATGCTCCTCTGTTGGACCTTATCTAGTTTTCTTATAGTGACTAGACTGGGTTATGGGTTTGGGGAAGAAGATCACACAGGTAAGGTGTCATTTTCATCACGTCATTTCAAGGGTATGTGCTATCCCCATGATTTATGATGGTTGAGATTACCCTTCATCCCCTGGAGAAAGGAGTATGTGTCAGGCTTCTCCACTGTAAAGTTACTCTTCTGTTTTCTCTGTTTCCATGCTTCCCTCTTTGGAAGGAAGTCAGTAGGCACAGCCCACACCTAAGAAGTTGGGGGCTGTTTCTCCGCCTTTAGGTGGAATAGCTACATAAACTATTTGGAATTCTTCTGCATGGGAGATGCATCTCTTCTTCCCTGTTTATTGAAAGTAAAAGCGTTAGTCACTCAGTCGTGTCCAGCTCTTTGCCACCCTGTGGACTGCAGCCTGCCAGGCTCCTCTGTCCATGGGATTCTCCAGGCAAGAATACTGGAGTGGGTTGCCATTCCCTTCTCCAGGGGATCTTCCTGACCCAGGGATTGAACCTGGATCTCCTTCTTTGCAGGCAGATTCTTTATTTATTCATTTTAATGTGGACTCATGAATGTTGACTTTATAGTCTGAGTCATAATTCAGTACTGTTTACTTTGTTGTCCAGCTGTCCCAGTTTTGGCCGCTAGGAGCGCGTTCAGTTGGCCCCATGCCCTTTGGTATACTCATCAATGTAGGCTTTTGATTTTGCTTTTTGTGAGTGCTTCCTTAGTTTTGGGCACTTCAAGGTGCTCCAGGCTCATCTAGTGTTATTTCCTGCCCTCATCTTAGAACTGGCCATTTCTCCAAGGAGCTTGGTTCCTTCTGTTGGAGAATGGTATTGGAAATCAAGACCTGGATAATGGGTGTCTGCAGTGTTTTTTAACATTCCCCAACTGCCCCCCCTCCCACCACCAACATAGACGTCAGCTCCATGAGCCCCAAAAGCTTATCTGCTTTGTTCTCCAAGGTACCCCCTGAGTCTGAAAAGTGTCTGGAGCCTCCAATATCTGTCGAATGCATGTATCAAAAGAGGGAATTATGTACAACAGAGAAAGTGTTTTGTTTTTTCTTGATTAGAGCCAGCAGTCCTTCAAGAAATTAGTCTGTCTTATCTTCTGTTCCTGGTCTGACCTTCTCCTCTTCCATGGGGTTTCTTATTCTCCTTTTATCTTTATTTGAACAGTCCTGGAGTCTGTCTCAAATTCCTTTTGGATGGAGGGTATGAATTATACATGACCTCAGAAAGAACTTTCTGTCTTCAATTTGGACTCCTAGAAAGTTAGAAATGGAAGGGGGCCTTAGAGACCATCCAATTCGACCTTCTTGTATTTCCAGATAAGAGGAGTTATGTCGGCTGTCCTAGGTCACAAGGACCTTGATAAAGGTCCAGCAGTTCTGAAAACTTACAAGCCTAGAATGAAAAGGGTGAGGCATGGGTGTCTGGTGGCAGAAATGGAACCAGGGCCCAGTCGGGGATGCCAGCCTGGCTTCTTATGGCCCATCCTGCTGTCTCTGCTTCCAGTTCCCCGTGTGGGAGATCCCCATGACCCCCTGTGCCATACACGTCTGTCCACAGTGGCTTCGTCCTGATTCTGTACTTCTAAGCAGATGCCAGTCTCAGAATCTGTCTCCATTCCCTTTCTATTCCTCCCTTCTCAAAGCACAAAGGGGTGCATGGAGGAGACGGTGGCCAGAATTGAGGGCACAAGTGCTCATGGGAAGAGGAAGTCTTTAAAGGTCCTTTTCCTCCCACCTGTGATCAGCATAACCTTGTCTAACTCCCCGGTCAGTCAGAAGAGCAAAGAGGATGCTCCCAGAGAAGCTCAAGCTATCCACTTTGAGTGACTGCAGTCATCTGCAAGCCAGTGATGCTCAATAACACCCCTCCACCAAGCCCACCAGTGAGCAGTTGTGTGGTAAACCCCCAGATACCCCTCTTCTGGTAGAAAAAGACCTTGATAAAGGTCCAGCAATTCTGAAAACGTCCCTGGTAGCTCAGCTGGTGAAGAATCTGCCTGCAATGCAGGAGACCCCAATTCAATTCCTGGGTCGGGATGATTCCCTGGAGAAGGAATAGGCTACCCACTCCAGTATTCTTGGGCTTCCCTGGTGACTCAGATGGTAAAGAATCCACCTGCAATGTGGGAGACTCAGGTTCAATCCCTGGGCTGGAAAGCTCCCCTGGGAGGAGGGCATGGCAACCCACTCCAGTATTCTTGGCCTGGAGAATCTCCATGGACAGAGGACACTGGCAGACTGCAGTCCATGGGGTCACAAACAGTCAGACATGACTGAGTGACTAAGCATACTCACAAGCCCAAAATGCAGAACCCAAGGTATGGGTGTCTTGACTGGGTGAATGTGTCTTCCAGGCAGTGAGTGGAGTGGTTTTAGGGATGCTGTGAAGTAGGACAACATCCAAGCTTCCCCATCAGCCTCTCCCTACTGTCCTCCCGAGCACCAGCACTGCTCGGAAATGTGGCTAGGTCTGAGTTTCTCCAAGTTCAGTAGGAACTGTGTCTCAACATTTGTGACTCATGGTTAAGAGAAGCGTGACCCCGATAGATACTATTAGATACTATTCTGGGGAGGGAGGATGCAATCAATAAGCCAATGATTTAACACGATGCAAGCTTATAAGAAACCCTCAGCAAATAATAGCTGTTACTCTTCTGTGTAAATGGTACTAAAGTGGTAGTGAATTTACACACGTACCCCTAGTGAATTCCCTTCTAATCAGCAGAAGAGAGTCTATAATCTGTCATGACCAACAAGGGCATAAAGCCCACCTACCTACCTTGCTAAACAGCCTCTATAACTTCAGGTGAGATTTCACTACAACGTCACAACTCTTCTCTTGACTTTCTATCTTACAGCCTTTCTCTCGCAGTCCTCAGCAGAGATTCACAGACTACTTCATACCCTGGGATATATCTTGCCCTTTGGAAGGTGCATATTTGAATATGTTTTAGCATTTGATGATTGCATTCAAAACCAAGACCTTTGGGGAGAGGAGGCACATTGTCAGGAAGATTAGGAAATAACATGCATGCTTGCCTGATATAGAACCAATGGCCAGGACAGTGTGGCTGGGGCTTCATTTTTGCCTTAAGAGTTGAAATAGACCCCAAAGCACGTGCACCCTTACCACCCAGTGGGACCTCCTCTGTTACAGATTTGCATTTTGGAGGAGAATGGTAAGTAAGCCGCCCTGGCTCTATAAACCCTAATCTGGTCAGTGGAGGCCTTGCCAGAATGGCCTGTCACCTGCCCATCAAGCACTCAACACAGCCACACCACTACACACCATCCAGGGCAGACGCTAATTCATGCATTGCTTCAATTTTCTCACCTGTAACACAAGGCTAATAATAGTACCCATTTGAGGCATAGTTGTGACTATTACAGAGTTAACTCATATAAAAAGTTGCCATTGTTCTCAACAAATTTCTAGAGCTTATTATTTTTACTACTGAGATGCTCCTTTTTTTTTTTTTAAATGACTGCCTTCAGGGACGCTTTGCTTTAAGCAGCCCCATGTCACCACCACCACCAACAGCATGCAAAGACATACACACCACAGGGTGGCAAAGATGAAATTGTTGAACAGATATTATTTCTCTGGCTAATCACCACCCTACTCATGCATTCATTCAATATTGATTGCCTGTACTATGTGCCAGACACTGATTAAGCCCTTGGGCTGTGGTAGGAAATAGGATCAAGTCTTCATGAAGCTTGCATTCTAGCTAGAGAAACAGACAAGAAGCAAATCCCATAAAGTAAATACATGATCTGAAATCGGGGGGTGAGAACAATGGAGAAAAATTAAGCTGGGAGGGAGACAGAGAGTTCTGGGGGGCCATCATTGTAGGTGAAGGGCCAGTGGGTGGGGATGGAGGCCCCTCAGGGATGGTTGTGGTGAGCAGAGATGTGGGTGAAGGGAGGCTGCTGAGCCCTGGGAAGACTCGGGAAAGATTAGTCCCTACAAGAACAGCAGCAGGGGTAGAGGACATCCTGGGATGGGGATGAGCTTCTTGGGTCTGAAAAAGCTGAGCGAGAGGAGAGGGTTGTGTCAGGAGCAGAATGAGATGGAGATACGCCCAAAGCTGGGTGGATGGTGTAGGGCCTTGGAGGCCATGGTCTGGGCTTGACTGATTCTGCCTTACCCTCTGTCTGCTTCATAGATTGCTCTGGGCTTCTCCCCTGGGCGATCATTGGATATGGTGTGACTTTTATCAGTGGTCTGGCCTCCTTTGGGGGTCCCTGCAGCTGGGGCTTCTTCAGCCTGCCATGCCCAGTTGCAGTGAGTGAGGGCATGATGTCTACGCCTGGGATGGCCAGGTTAGGGGAGGACAACTCTCGTGTACCCCCCGAAGGTGCTGCATTGCCACACACCTGGTAACATCTTTCCCCTCCAACCGGGACCAGCTCCATAATTTGTGAGGAGCAGGGTAAAATGAAAACTTGGACCCCTTTGTTGTTCATTGTTCAGTCGTTCAGTTGTGTCTGACTCTGTATGATCTCATGGACTGTAGCACACCAGGCTTTCCTGTCCTTCACCATCTCTCGGAGCGTGCTCAAACTCCTGTCCCTCGAGTTGGTGATGCCATCCAACCATCTCATCTTCTGTCATCCCCTTCTCCTCCCGCCTTCAATCTTTCCCAGCATCAGGGTCTTTTCCAGTGAGTCAGGTGGCCAAAGTATTGGAGTTTCAGCTTTAGCGTCAGTCCTTCCAATGAATATTCAGGACTGATTCCCTTTAGGATGGACTGGTTGGGTCTCCTTGCAGTCCAAGGGACTCTCAAGAGTCTTCTCCAACACCATAGTTCAAAAGCATCAATTCTTCAGTGCTCAGCCTTCTTTGTGGGCCCCTTATTCAAACATTATTAAGAATTTCAAGATGGTGACAGCAGAATATTAAAGCCAGCACACAGCTGCACATGTTGCAGGCCCCCGAGCCATCTCCGCCTCCAGCATCGCCCCACACCCAGACTCCCCAATCCCAAGACACCACAGCCTTTTGCCACAGAGGCTCCCAGAGAACTTGAAAACTCAGGTCACCTCCCTGTTCTACATGCAGCTGCCCTCCTCCCTAGCTGAGGCCAAGTCTGCTGGGCTGAAAATCACCCCTTGCCCTTTGATGACTGGATAATCATGCAGAACCAGTTTCCCCCCCTTCCCTCACATCAAAAGCTGGCTCTCCAAACATTGCCGACACAAGCTGCTAATAAGACACAGTGGAGTGTATTGCCTGCTGCCAACAGGGAGAGGAGCATCTTCCAAAACTGACAGGGTCTCAGACTGGGGAGGTAAGGTCGGAATTTATTGAGACTTGGAACCTTAGTGTAAGACCTTTACATTTCTGTGGAGGCCTTTGATTAAGATTGGGTGAGAATATTGATAACATCCTAGATCGGTGGAAACAGCAGGATAGAAAAAGCCTTAGCACTCATGCTGTCTGTTGATGTTTTAAATGAAAGAGTTGATGGATCTCCCATGTGTGCATGCTAAGTCGCTTCAGTTGTGTCTGATTCTTTGCAACCCCATGTACTATAGCCCACTAGGCTCTTCTGTCCATGGGGTTCTCCAGGCATGAATACTGGAGTGGGTTGTCATGCCCTCCCTCCTCCAGGGGATCTTCCCAAGCCAGGGATCAAACCCATGTCTCCTGTGTGTCTCCTGCATTGCAGGCAGATTCTTTACCTGATGAGCCATCAAGGAAGAACTGATGGATCTCTTGGGAAGTTCCTATAATGCAGTTCAACCCCTTGCATGGGCAGGGCAGACCCAGAATTGTCAAGGTCTAAGGAAGGGAATGACAGGGTTAGATGGTAAAGCGTGGTCGTGGTGCAGTGTCTAGGCTGAGTCTGGGTGGATGATTTGGGGTCCCACTCAGGATGAGTGATTTCTCCACAACCCTGGTGCCTACCTGGCTGTCATGCCTCCACCAACACAGACATGCACAGATATAGCCCAGACTCAGGCTGGGACCCTGATAGCCTGTCTTTCCTGGGTTAGAAATATTAACAGGACTGCCCCAAATTGGGGTCTCTTGCTTCCAGACAATGCACCGTCAGCATGAATTGGTTGGGGAAGTGCAACCAAGAAGAGTGGGGGGTTGGCACAGGTAAGCTGGAAAACCATCTCTTTCCTGGAATCATTGTCGAGAAATAAGAGATTTCTCCAATAGCCTTTCCAGTGGGAGCAGAAAGACCCAGAAGGTGGTGGCAACGCCACAGAGCTTGATTGCCATGGAAACTGAGGTAATTTCTAAAGCAGCCTCAAAAGCCTCCCTCCCTGTGGTTCTTCTAGGATGTTCTTACAGAGGTGTGCAAACTTCAGAGAAAGGGAACATGGCTGCCAAGCTCCTGCCTCTTGAAACTAGGCATCAATCAAAGAAAAATGCTCATTCCTGGAGTAAATGCACAGACCCCTCCTGTCGGCCTTAAAAGCTGCTCCCCAGAAACAGTGACGAGGGAGGCGCTGGTGGAAGTGACAAATGGCCTCTCTCCAGTCCTGGGTACCGAGAGAAGAATGAGGACCTGGAAAGGTGGCATCAGAAATAGCCACACCCAGGGAAGGGGGTAGGGGGTTCCACCCTCAAGAGGCTCCTGTTGCCCCTACTGCTTGGATGTCTATGATGCATGGTGTGTACAGGGTTGGAGGGCTTCCCAGGTGGCGCTAGTGGTAAAGAACCTGCCTGCCAATGCAGGAGGCGTAAGAGACATGGGTTCAATCTTCCTGGGTCAGGAAGATCCCCTGGAGGAAGCTATGGCAACCCACTCCAGTATACTTGCCTGGAGAATCCCATGGACAGAGGAGCCTATACAGTGGGCTATACAGTCCCTGGGGTCACAGAGTTGGATACGACTGAGCACGCATGCACACCATACCAAGAATCATAATGTAATCAGACATATTAAGCCATATTTGAAATATTTCCGCAACAAATTCTAACTCAGTTCAAAAAATATTTCTGTGAACATACACAGTGCTTTAAAAATTGAGTAAACATAGGCCTTATTTTAAGGAAGCTTATTTTCTATACTTTCGATAGAGAGTAGAGTGGGTTCGATCCCTGAGTCAGGAAGATCCCCTGTAGAAAGGAATGGCAACCCACTCCAGTATTCTTGCCTGGAGAATCCCGTGGACAGAGGAGCCTGGCGGGCTACAGCCCATGGGGTCACAAAGAGTTGGACACGACTGAGGCAAATTAGCATGTACACACACATGTGCAGAATTGCTCAGGGTACCAGACATAGGGAGAACATCCCAGACCAGACTCAGGGGCACCCTGAGGATGTCACCAACAGGTGAGCTGGGGTGTGTGCACAGTAGGACCCCAGCTCCCTCTGGGGACCAGAGGGGTGATCTGGAGAAGCAGCCCAGGCCAGAGAGCTGGGGGCAGGGCCAGGCAGCCCCCACAATGCAGAGTCAGGCACACCTTGGGCCCAGGGCTGCACCCCCTCCATCACCCTTCACCTCACTGTGAATGATGACCCCTGTGGGTATAGGTGGGGAGGAGCTTAGGAAGCCCAAACCAGTTGCTGTCTACATTGTCCCACGATCTGCTGGTGATGGCCTTGAAGGTCTAGGAGGTACTGGTGGGGGAGTGATTCTCGGGAGACCTGAAAGCATGATACTGGAGAAGGTTTGTGAAGACAAACCCAGAGGTGTCAGTCAACTCCGCTCTACTGGACATGCTTCTTCATCCAACAGAACTAGGGCTTTTGGGGCAGATGGGGACTGACTCACTTTTTGTCTCCAGGTATGTAATATTTGGTGGCTCAGGGGTAAAGGAATCACCGGCAGTACACAAGATACAGGAGATGTGGGTTCAATCCCTGGCTCAGAAAGATCCCCTGGAGAAGAACATGGCAACCCACTCCAGTATCCTTGCCTGGGAAATCCCATGGACAGAGGAGCCTGGCAGGCTACAGTCCATGGGGTCGCAAACAGTCAGACAGGATTGAGCAACTAAACAAACAGAAAATTAATTAGAGAATGAGGGCCTGTGTAGAGCATTTCTCTCCTTGATGTTCTAGAAGTCTCCTGATTTCAAATATGCTTTGGTCTTATCAGATCATGTCTCATATCATGTGTCTTGATTTGGGGTTTGGAAAGTACCCTCACCCCATCTATAGGAGCCATCAGATCATCAAGGATGTCCAAGATGTGGTTGTGAGAGAGGAGAGCCCATTCCCCACTTTAGTGAACCATTGGAATCTGCCCAATGTTCATAATTCATTAAATAGACAACCCCTTAAGTACCTGCTAAGTACTTGAGGATAAAAAATAAAATAAAACTCCTGCCTGCCTGAGAGTTGCCCATGATCTTAGAGGAGAGTCAGACATTTAGACCAGTTAGTCTGATAAATGAGCCATTTCCCTTTTCAGGACTGACAACTTTACAATGCAAAATATTAAAAACAATAGAATTCTGTGTCATTTCAGCAGTAAGGAGATGAGGACCTCTTTGATCTACCTGTCTACCGTTCTTGGGGAAGGAAGGTGCTGGTCACCCAGAATGAAAGTGAAAGTCGCTCAGTCATGTCTGACTCTTTGAGACCCCATGGACTGTAGCCTGCCAGGCTCCTCTGTCTGGGTTTCCCCAGGCAAGAATACTGAAGTGATTAGACATTTCTTCCTCCAGGGGATCTTCCCAACCCAGGGATCAAACTGCAGTCTCCTGCATCACAGGCAGATTCTTTACTGTCTGAGCTACCAGTTCATTATGAGTCAGGTGACAATTTTTAGTTCACAGAGCTCCAGAGGGAGGGGAAGTTCCCATTTGACCTTCAACATCCCACACACCACCACCCCAAGAGAGCAGGTGGAAGAGACAGTGAGGAAGGGAAGAGCTTACTTGTTGGAGCATCAACGCTGTGTCAATGGCAGATGCTGTCCAAACGTTATTTACCTTTCATCTTTCTGGCAGTCCTTAAGGTCAGCATTACTACGCTGATTTTGTACATAATGAACTTGACCCAGAGAGCCAAGAAACAAACTTAGAGTCATGCAATTAAGTAAATGGTGGAGCCTTAATTTAAGTCTTAAGATTGATACCCTCTCTTTCTTCTCTGTTCCTGGAACATGTGGGAGAAAAGAAATGGGTACTGGACAAGGCCACCTGGGATGAAGGAGGCCTAAGAAGTGAAGCAGAAGACAGGCTCAGGCTCACCCACCAGCTTTCATTAGTGTCTGGAGGCTAGAGGGGTCCTCCTCTCCCCCACTTGCGAGGGGCAGGTAGATGTCCCTTTCAGTAGGACAGGAGGAAAATGGGTAGAGAAGACCTTGAGGGCCACCCAAGCAGAGTGATCAGTGGGGACTGTAGGTGCCCAGAGAAAGGGAGCCTCTCTCTCCCGGGGATTCAGGGGCAGCCTCACAAGGAGGCTCAGGATTGAGGCTGCGGGAGGAATTCAGTCAACTCGCCCCTTCAAGGGCTTTTCATGTCCATTTATCAAATGAAACTGCTCCTAGGCTTGGAGTTGGCCACTCTTCAGAAGCAGTCCACCAAGTCTTTATTTATTCATTCTGGTTTAGGATTTCACATGTCATTAATACATTTCCGTTCTTCTATATCTCTATGTAACTAAACTCTATTGTGAATGAAGCAAAAAAAAAAACAAAAAACCCTTTCATCGTTTAAAAAAAAAAATGCTTAAGCAGCTTTGTGTCAAGTTAAATGTAAATTTAATATGTTATTTGAACCCATAATTTTGGCCCTGGGGAGGAAGGGCTCTGGTAGCTGTGTCCTTCCTACTACACCCCCCACCACCCCTGCCAACAAAATCCAGGAATACCTTAAAGATTCTACCACTCTCATGGGCTACAGTTTATTCTAAATAATAAATTAAAATATCCTCTCCCATTTAGCTCTTAACATTTTCAACTGAAATCACATTTCCCAGAAGCCTCTGGGTCACAGATTCCTAGGGTCTTTGAGTTAGTACAGTCAAGGGCGGTGAGATGGCATTCTCTCTTTTTCTCAGCATTCCCATCTGGGCCCGTAAAGTAGGAAACTTCTCTCCTCTCTCTAGAAGGATACCAACTCTACCTTTAAAGAAAAAAAAAAAAAATATATATATATATATATGTTTGTGTATATATATACACATATATGTGTATATATATGTATATAAAATCAATATATATATATTGGTTTTATTTATTTGGCTGTGCTGGGTCTTAGTTATGGCATGTGAAATTGTTAGTTGTGGCATGCAGACTCTTAGTTCTGACATGTGGGATCTAGTTCCCTGACCAGGGATCAAGCCTGGGCCCCCTGCATTGAGAGCAGAGTTTTAACCACTGGACCGCCAGGGAAATCTCCCCAGCTCTACCTGTTAAGGCCCTGCTTCCTAAAGGGGAAGAGGTGACTGACTGCCGGTTGGTGAGGTTGCCAGAGGAGGCTGAGCTTCTGGGCCCAGCAGTATCTGGGTTGTCTGCTTTTGCTTGGCCTCTTTAGTGGCCAGCATTCCCGTAATCAAGGCCCACCACCCAGGCCAGCATCAGGAGGCCACATTGGAGGCCTATTTTTCTTTCTTTTTCTGGCCCACCAGTGTGGGCCAGTCACAGTGGGTGAGTCACTTCTGGGTGAGTGTATCTCTGCAGAACCAAACATTCCCTAGGGAAACTCTCCTAAAATGTCAGCCTCACGGGGGAAAGGATTACTGAGCTCGATGGTGGCCAGGAGCCAAGCCACAGTCACCATACTTGCCTTAATAGTTAAAAAGCTGATATCTCTGTCCTCTCTACCTTCTTTCTGGGACTTTCTTCTCATCCAAGTTTGAATTCAGGAAATGAAGAGGGGTAAATAAGGACTATTCCCTAAATCTCCCAGACATGAGTGGAGCTAAAAGGGTTGCTAGGTACAGGCCCGCTCACAAGCCAGCAGCACTGTGGGGAGGAGCCCGCTGATGGGTGGGGGTCCATACTGAGCTCCCCTGGGGCTTCTGACCACCAGGTCACTCTGCCCACTGGGTTTGGTTTCTGGCCTCCTGGGAAGCTACCAAAAGTCTTATTGAAAGATAGTTGATGTTCTAGATCTTGATTCCTTTCCTTTCTCAACCAAAACATCCTGATCCTCATGGAAAACTCATGTCCCTCTAGAGGAAGTCACCCTTTGACCCAAAATAGACCAGAGTGAAGTTATGTGTGGACTGTGATCAGTTTTCCTAGTTATCTGGAGAAGTCAGCCATGAGATTTTTATTAACTAAGCCATGAGTCGGAGGGTCACCTCAGACTCCTTATGGCCATTTTGATAATGATAGGCCCTCTTCTCCCAATCTCACCATCTAGTAGATAAATCTTACTTAAAAACCACCATGTATAGGATCTTGTTGGGGAAGAGAAGAGCTCTCTCTGCTTACATTGCTTACAGTCCAGTGCCAGAGACAATACCCATGCACATGAAAGAGCTGGAATGAGGGAAAACAAGTGGCAAAAGCATAGATTTGAATCCTGGCTCCAGTACATAGCAGCTGAGTGATCTTGGGCAATTTACTTAACCTCTCTATGTCTTACTTTCCCTTCCTAAACCTCATAAGGTTTTGTTCTGAGGATTCAAAGAACTACCATTTCTAAAGCTTTTGGAACAATGCCTATCATATTATGTGAAAGTGAAAAGTGAAAATTGCTCAGCTGTGTCCAACTCTTTGCGAACCGCATTGACTGTATGGAATTCTCCAGGCCAGAATACTGGAGTGGGTAGCTGTTCCCTTCTCCAGGGTATCTTCCCAACCCAGGGATCAAACCCAGGTCTCCCACATTGCAGGCAGATTCTTTACCAGTTGCGCTACCAGGGAAGCCCATCATATTATAAATAGTACAAATAAATGTTTGATTCATATAAGACTATATATGTGTTCAGTGGCCCAGTGGTGGGGTTACAGCATGCCCAAACCACTTGGGTACAGGTTTTCATCTCAAGGGAGGGCCAAGTGAAGCCGACAGATGTGCCATACATGTGGAAACATAAGCCAAACTAGGTGGCAGGCTCTCCTGATCTGGCTACCACCCCAAGCCTCTCTCTTCTACTAGTGATCATGGCATTGGCTTGGATCAGATAGGGCAGAAGCCAGAGAGCCAGTTTCTTCCAGACACTTAAACAGCTGGGTCCCTATCCTTCTACGTTTTGAATCAAGGCCATTTCGAGCTAAGCCTCGTATTCACACTGATGGTGAATAATGACATCTAATGGTCTCATTCACCAGCCCTTCTGTGCATGTGAGAACCAGCATCTTCTCTCCAGGTGACTCATGTCTGACAAAATAAGTAATGGCAAGTCCTAGAACAATTCAAAGAGAATGGCACCTTTTTGTCCCAATACCTAGAGTCATAGAATCACTTAATCAGAAGAATCTTAGAGATCTGGTCTACCCCCTGTATTCTGTGTTCAAGGAGATCATAGCCAAGAGAGATGAGGTGATTTAATCCACTTCTTGGGAAAGAATGGAACCAGAACCTGGGTTTTCTGATTCTTGATGGAGTTGTCTTTCCACGAAGCTATATCCTGGTCAGTAGCAGGTCTTCTCCCAGGAAGCTGGTGCGGGCTGACCCTGGGGGACCTCTGGGTGGGCCAGGAGAGTCTCATGATGACCAAGACAGTGACTCAAACATAATGAAAGATCAGTTTGTACTGGGCTTCACGCTGGCTCTGTGGGTGGGAGCGGGTGGTGAGGTAGGATTGGGGTGTGGAGATGAGGCTTTCTCTTGTATCTACTTAGGAAGATGACTGGTACAGTGACCAGAAAAGTATATAGTATCAGAGATGGCCTGCAGGAGGTTTTGTATGCCTTCAAGCATTGCCCCCAGAAAGAAACCCAGGGCAAGATTGCCCTCTGCTCTAGAGGTTCTCAGAGTTTGCTCTATGGACCATTGTTGTCCGCCAGAAGGCATTGGTTTAGAGAGAGAAGAAGAGGAAAGAGAAGCAGGAGCAGGAAGATGGCATGTTCTAAGTGGCCTTCCGCTTGGAAGCTCACTATTCACAGCTTGAGAATGTTCCTTTCTGCACAGCTGTGGACGCCACTCTCAGTCTAGTTAAGAAGCCAGTTGGATCCACTAACTCTCAGCTCTGAACCAAGGCCCAGATGGATAGGAAGCTGCAAAGATTCACACTGAGAAAAAGGTGATGCTGTTTTCTTGCTTCATTTGCCCTCTAGAACTCTCTTTCCTGCCCTATTTGGAAAGCTCACAGCTCACCACAGACCACCAGGCTCAGATCTTCCCAGCTTTTCATTCCTTGAGGTATGGAATATCCAAGGCCAGTGGTCAAGAGTGAAGTGGGCCAGTGGTTGCTTCTCCTGGAGGATGCTGTTTTTTAATGGGGTCAATGGAAGCCATTGTGATGAATAGTTCTTGGGTATTTCCACAATCAAATAGTTTGAGGCTTTACAACAAAATCAGGTATTTGCTCTGTTCCTTATACCTTGGAACCTTCAGCAGATTATTTAATTTTGAATTACTATATGAATTATATAATTTATGGGATTTGTATGTACATATGTGATTTGCATAAATATATGTAACTTCACAGCAACTTCAAGAGGTACAGAGGATACAAAAACTGAGACTTGGCTTGAGTCAAGTGCATCTGCCTGAATTTAATCATTGTGATCACAGAATGGCTTCCTTGGGAGAAAGAGTGGTGGTGATGTTTTAACAAAAGAAGAAAGAAGGGGGCACTTCCCTGGTGGTCCAGTGGCTAAGACCCTATGCTCAGGGGTCCTGGGTTCAATCCCTGGTCGGGGAACTAGACCCCACATGGTGCAACTAAGACCTGATGCAGCCAAATAAATAAATACATTTTTTTTTACAAAAAGAAGAAAGAAGGAAAAGTGTTCTGTGTAGACTAAATACAGTTGAATACAGCTTTCTCAGTCCCCTAGGCAATAGGTGTTTAATAAATGAATTTTATAATTTAGTAGATGGGATAGCTGTAAATGCTGCCTCTGCATTCCAGAGAAACCAGGGTCAGAGCTTCTATAGCACTCATAAAAGGTCCCCACCTCATGTCACCTAGCAATTTCCAACCCTTCTCTGAGGGCTGCTTCCTTTTACCCCTCCTGGTCGAGCACAAGCTTCGTTGCAAACCCACCAATGTCAGGATGTAACCCCTGGTAGATGCTGAAACTGCTCTGAGCCCCAAGATAAGTTCTTTTACCAAGATGGGTCTCAGGACTGTATTCTGAGATCTTTCAGATCCCATGGTTTGAGTTCCAACAAAGCACACAGAACTGAGGGTCCTGAGTGAGCACTTTGGTCTCTGCTGAGAACAAGTGCTTCCCAGTTTGGCACTTGCCCTTCGACAGGGCCGGGAGAGAATGGAATGGGTGATGGAGATGAAAAGCGGCGAGCACAATTTTTCTTGTCCTCCAGAACAATTTTTCTCTGTCCTCACTTAAAGCTTTCCCTTTCTAATATTATACCTTACCTATAGAAAGCAATTTTAACTTCTCTAAGCTTTTCCACATTTATTATTATAGCTCTGCAAAATAATCCTGCAGAGAGGGTATTATTCTGATGCTGAATTTCTATAGGAACAAAAATGCTTCCTGAAATCCAAGGTACCCATTGAAACACAAGGTAAGTAGGCATGGACATGTGTGGGCATGCACACACACACACATACACACACTTCACCAGCCACAGAATGATTTAGGAGAAAGGAGAGTGGGAGGGCCAGCTGTGGTATCTCTTTTATTCCCTTCTGTCTTTCCAAGTCCATATTTTCACTTAAAAGTTCCGAAGCCCAGAAATCCGTTTCCTCCAGTGATAGGGATTTACTGCGCAGAGCTGTGTGCAATACAAAAGGAGACATTGCTGCCATGCCCGCTCTGGAGGCAGTTATAATGTAGCTGGACAGAGATAAAACCGGGAACAAGAGAAGGTTCCTACAGCTAATTGTCAGACTGCCTGTTCCAGACGGAAAATGCTTTAAGGATTCTGAAACAAATGTGGACTGTGCCGGGCATACTCAGAGAAGACTTCTTGGGAAATTCGGGACTTAGATTGGGCCATGAAGGAAAAGGGCCAGGATGGCTGCCAGGGCTCTGTGCAGACTGGTCAGAGGGTGGAAATGGCAGAGTCCAGTCTAGGAGATGGGACAGTGGTGCTCTGACCTTAGTCAGTTCCCATCATGGCAGTTGAACCCACTGACGCTCCCTTCCCAAGAAAGAAAAGGCTCTGTCTTGGGTGTAGAGGTCACCAGGGCCAGTGAACTTGTGATCAAATCTAACATACACCCAGAAGAATAAGTGTTTTGATGGGATGGAGTGGGAGTAAATGTCAATGCATAGATGAGGGAGACAAGATGGAGAAGAATCCACCTGATGCCCAGCAGCTATCATTTTGTATGGCTGGGTTTAGATGCCTGTTTCAGCTACCGGCTGGCCATCAAGTCTGGTAACATAGCCTTATTTTATCGCATGTGGTAGACGTTCTGTTAATAAGCCAATTATTATATACTCACCTGTTGTATCAGAGACAGAGGAGCCTGGTGGGCTAGAGTCCATAGGGTCGCAAAGAGTCGGACACGACTGAAGTGACTTAGCAGGCATGTTGTATCAGATCACACGTGCTGCCAAAACAAAAAACCACACAGTGGGTAGCTTAAACAAGAGAAATTCATTTTAACACAATTCTGGAAGCTGGAAGTCCAAGATCAAGGTCTCTGAGGCCTCTCTCCTGGCCCTGTGGACGGCCTCCCTCTTGCCGCCTCTTCCCATGGTCTTCCTTCCCTTTGTGCACATGGCTGTCTCGTGTCTCTTTGTATGTCCTAATCTCTTCTTACGAAGATTCCAGTCACACTGGCTTACACCTGGAGATGGTGCTCAGTCGTGTCCAACTCTTTTGACCCCATGGACTGGGATTTCCCAGGCCAGAAGACTGGAGTGGGTTGCCACTTCCTTCTGTATGTCATCTTCCTGACCCAGGGATCGAACCCCCGTCTCCTGCAGCTCCTGCATTGGCACAAGGATTCTTTACTACTAGTGCCGCCTGGGAAGCCCCAGATTGGCTTAGGGCCCACCCTGAGAGCCTCATTTTAATTTAATTAGCTCTTCAACAGCCCTATCTCCAAATACAGTCACATTCTGAAATATTGAGGGATTAAACCTTCAATAATTTATGAGGACACAATTCAGTCCATGACTCCTGTGTTTCCAGATTTGGTGGCCACCCTGGAGATATGGAAAAACCAAGGGATGAAACTCCAAGTAGTATTATAGGAATGTGGAAGCATTTCTTGACAGCCAATGGCAACCCAGCTGAACCAGCCAGGCCCTGGCCCTGGCGGCATGCTGTGGCACCATCATGCCCGGACAGAGACCAGCCTTGCAGCGTGCAGACACAGCCTCGGGGATACAGACACTGCTTGCCCTGGGGGTGTGGTGGCATTCACGCAGCGACTCTGCCCAGAGCAGCTGCAGAGTGTGGAGAATGATGGATGGTTCTGTCCTAACTCGGGGCCCCATCCCCTGCTGCGAGTTCTGCCTCGGAGCCTGTCACCACCCCCTGCCTCATCCCGGCAAACCCCTAAGGCACCTTGGCTGTAAAGCCCCATGTGACCTGCCTGCCGGCTGCTGCTGACGCAATGGTGTATAATTCAGCAGTGATTTATATTCCATGCAGGTCTGAGCAAAGCTATAAAGCGCTCTCGAGAGCCAAATGCTGCTGAGGTGTTTCATCTAAGCAGAGGAAGGGTTTGTGTTCATCAGCTTCCCCGGATGCAGGGCACTGTGAGAGGAGGAGGGAACCTTCTTCTGTTTGCTGATTTGCTTCTTTACGGATTTCCAGATCAGAGAAGGGTGGAAGGGGGAGGGTCTTGGGGAGGGCTCTGGCTGCTCCCTGACCTCCCTGACACACACGCCCACGAGGGCACATTGGCACAGACTGGGGTCACGACAGAGGCCCTCTGAGTGCCATAGCAACAAGGCACCCCGTGGGGGTCAGGGATACACAGACGTCACTCCATACTCTCAAGAGCAGAAAATGTCGCCCAGATGGATTTCTGGCCCTGGAAAGCTGCAGAAATTCTACTCCAGTGAAGTTTTGGGTGCAACTTGGTCACAGAAGGAATAGCTATTTGGGAAAAATGCCTGTGCACACAGTATGAGACCACCCTGCATTCCTGCGAGAACCTTCGCCAGGCCCTCGGTTTCCTAGGCAATGGCTTCTTGAATTAGTAAGAGCACTTCCGCCGCCTGGCCCGAGACTGCAATTTCAGTGCTATTTCTCCACAGGGTCCGTGGCTCTGGGGTTCCTGCTGAGGCTTCTCTGACAGTCCCTGAAGGGAGTGGAAACACGTGTTCTCCTCTCTCCTCCCGTGGATGCTAAAGCAGCAGTCGCTCAGGAGGCCCCATCCCACCCGCCTTACATACCTGCAGCCACTGCTCTGAAGTGGTCTGAACAGGGGTTGATGCCAGAACTCTGAATATCAGCTTAAAAACACCCTAGTAATCAACCTTCCAGCTGGTACTGGGTTCAAACCATTTGGGGGCTGCAGAATAAGTGCTCCCTCGTGACATTCCACAGTTGCAAGAGAATTAAGTTCCCCAAAAAAATGCTCTCCCAGCCTGGCATTTCTTAATGTGGCAACCCATCCAGAGATCCAAGTTTCTGTGCTTCAGGTGTTAGGTCTTCTGTAACTTACAAGTGAGGAGTCCCAGGTGGCGTTAGTGGTAAAGAACCCGCTTGCCAATGTAGGAGACTTAAGAGACACAGGTTCAATCCCTGGGTCAGGAAGATGCCCTGGAGGAGGGCATGGCAACCCACTCCAGTGTTCTTGCCTAGAGAATTCCATGGACAGAGGAGCCTGGTGGGCTACAGTCCATAGGGTCCCAAAGAATTGGGCATGTCTGAAGCGACTTAGCACACACATGCAACTTACAAGCGAGGATTCATGTTTGTAGTCGGTGCAGTATCACCGATGGGCCCCAGGGTGCAAGGCAGGAGGGAACCTGTCGGAAGGGTGACCACTGTGTCCCACTTAGCCCAGGTCTTTCTCATTTTAGGGCCAGAAGTCACACTTCCCAGGGACACACCCTCTACCCCACCAACTCCCAGACAAGCTGGGATGGTTTACACCCTGCTAAAGAAGAAGGCGGAGAAGGCAATGGCACCCCACTCCAGTACTCTTGCCTGGAACATCCCATGGACGGAGGAGCCTGGTAGGCTGCAGTCCATGCGGTCGCTGAGAGTCGGACACGACTGAGCGACTTTACTTTCATTTTTCACTTTCATGCATTGGAGAAGGAAATGGCAACCCACTCCAGTGTTCTTGCCTGGAGAATCCCAGGGACGGGGGAGCCTGGTGGGCTGCCATCTATGGGGTCGCACACGACTGAAGTGACTTAGCAGCAGTAGCAATAGCAGTAAGGAAGAAGGACTTTGAAAGAAAAAAAGTCAGAAACTTAAGGATTATGGAGGAAGTGCTGGGAATCTATGTATAGCCAAGCAAGAACCTGGAACATACATGTCCCCTGGGGGTTAGGACACATTATTGCATAATGTGTGATACCACAGACTATCACATAATCCTACGACTCAGTCATGTTCTGGTCGTGGTTCAAGTCGGAGGAGAGGGTGAAGTGGTCAGAAAGGATGCGGGGTCCAAGGAGAACTGGGGGAGCCCCAAGCCTAAAAAAACAAAGGAGGAAATAGGGACCTCAAGGGAGAGGGGGCCAAGCCTGGATCGAGGGGCAGCTTGGAAACTCAGAGAAGAGACAGCCTAGCAGGAAAAAGCTGTCAAACAGCCAAGAAACTAAAAGTAGGGAGAAAGTAGAATCTGGTATCTGGCAACCAGAGAGCCATTAGAGATGGCTGCACAGAGAAGGGGGTGGGTGAGAAAGCTGTACTTGGTGTTGAAACAAGGAGTTGGCCGTCTGGACATGAAAGCTGTTTCCTCTGTCTCACCCTCACTAAGCATCAGCTGTGTCTAGAGTGGGGATGCTAGGGGGAGTGGAGGCGTGATGCAGTGATCCCACCCTCTCCTCTTCCAGCCAAGTGCTGCCGGGACAGGCAGACAAGAGTGACCGGGGCTGGGCCATAGGTTGCCAGGTGACATCGTGGGTGTGATTCCTGACTACACTTCAGGTAGAGCTGGTCATCCAGGGAAGCAGATGCTGTGTGTGAATCACGAGCAAGCATTTATGTTTACAGAGGTCACTGTTAACACCCCTTGGCCCTGCCTTCCCGTTCGCAGGTGGAGTTTGCAAGGAGGGACTCTACTCTAGAGGGGTCTGGAGGACCCATCTGTGTCAGTGGGTCTTGTTAGCACCAACTCCCAGGCTGTGGGAATCTGGGGTGGTGGTGTTCATATCTAACTGGGTTCCCTGAACTCTGAGTCCAAGCGAGTGGGAGTCTTGCTGCCAAAAGGGTAATTAGATTTCACTTCTTCTTCTGAGTAGCTACAACTGACCAGTTAGGGTCGGCTGCCCGGAGGGCATGGCTGAGTAGGAGTCTGAGGCCCCTTCCAGAACCAGCAGGAGTGAGGGTTGAGATTGATTAGCTATTTCTGCCAAAGGCAGGACTTGAAACTAATAGAAGGGCCATTGAACTTTGCTGTCCAAAGCACAGTTCCTATAATGACAGACCTTACAGGCCCCTTGTGAATGGACAAAGCTAGTGCTTTTCAAAAATGTTTAGATCAAATGAAACTTCACATGGAAACAGATCAGAGCAGGGCTTGTCCTGGCCAAAGGGAGGAGAGAGGGCTAGGAGTCTTTTTTACTCCCTCTTCCTTCCCAGGGGCAGCTCCAGAGGCACCACTGTGGCACGTGGTTTGAACATCCCTGGAAGAGGGACTGCTTTAGGAGAGGACCAGGGAGGGTCTCTGAGAGGATGGCACTGGAGTTGAGATCCCAGAAGATGTCAAGAAGAAGACCATTTTAGTGAGAGAACAGCAAGGGCAAAGGCCCTGGGGTGACGACAGGTTAGCCCGTTTGAGCCACAGAATGTTCTCTCGTGTGACTGGCGTACAGGGTGTCTGGGGGTCAAGCTGAGAGATGAGGTCAAGTAGGTAGGAAGCATCTACCCAGGTGAGGCCATACAGGCAGGTTAAAGAGGTGGGCTTTACATTTTTTCACATATAGCTGGAAGAAGAAGGTGGAGCATCACTGACCCGCTACAGAGGTTCTGTGGGAAGTGATGAAAGCCTGTCCAGGATGACGGCAGTGAGCATTTCAGAAGTCAGAGGTATGATGGGAATGGGGTGCAGACATGTCTTCTCAACTCAGGCTTAGAGACCAGGTCCCTGCGGCACTGGGACTAAAGGAAGGATGCTCTCCAGGCCAGGTGAGAACCCCCTTCTGTTTATTGCCTGCAGACACCCTGCTCCTTTTTCAAGACTCTGCTTCCTCTGGGAAACCTCCCTTGGCCCCACATAGTTGTCTCTTACCATTTACTTCTGGGTATTATTCCTTCTTTTCCTAAAGATGACTCGATATAGGAGGGACCTTCTAGCTATCTGCTCCAGCTCCCTGATTTACCAATGAGGGTACCAACTGTTCAGAGCGGATGCTAAACTCAGGCCTTTTAATCCCCCGTCTGGTGCTATTTCCACTTCATCCTCAGCTTTTCATTTGTCTGTCTCCTATCCCCAATGAGATTATAAGGTGGTTTTTTTTCATCTTTTTATTTTAGATTTAATTAAAAATTCTCAAGAACAGCGATCCTATCTTATTCTCCCTTTTATCCCTCTAACATCTAGCATAATGCTTAGTACAAACAGAGAAGTTCAACAGATGTTTGCTGATCGGCTGTCGGGCACACCATGGGGCCCGCAGCCACAGGAATGTTCCCCTCCTTCCACCCCATCGCAGCTAACCTGCCTCCCCCGGGCTTGACGTCTCTGAGGTCTGGCAGCCGCGTTTCTGCTGTCCCTCCTTGCCTGGCCAGTGTCGCAGCCAGCTCTGGGCACACAGTGGAGCCTTGCTCCCAAGGGAAGGGCTTGGCTAGTTCTTTTCACTTAATTGGTAACTGTGACTATAATTAGTCTTAAAGTCTAATTAGAATTAGGCTCAAACCCCAAGACATGGGGGACATTATTGAGAAGATGTGACCACGCATTAGAACATTTGCCTTTCTTGGATCCTCACTAATCAGTCAGTAAGTGCTCCCGAGAAATAAAATAACCCAGTCTATAGCCTGCTCCTTGTGAAACAAGGAAGGTCTCATTACTTACCCAAAGCACCACTGTACTTGGGGTGAATGGAAAGATGCTGTGATCCCCAGTGCTGTAATATCTGTGTGTGTGTGTGTGTGTGTGTGTGAGTTGCTCAGTCGTGTCCAACTCTTTGCGACCCCATGGACTGCAGCCCGCCAGGCTCCTCTGTCCATGAGATTCTCCAGGCAAGAACACTGGCGTGGGTTGCCATTCTCTTCTCCAGGGGATCTTGCCCACCCAGTGATCAAACCCGGGTCTCCTGCATTGCAGGCAGATTCTTTACCGTCTGAGCCACCAGGGAAGCACTCGCCCTTTATTTGAGGTGTTTCCTAACAGAGACATTTAGAATCTCTATGAGTTCCCCAGAGAAGCCCAGGGAGTTGGTGGTGGCGGCGGCAGGAGGTGGAGGGAATTCTGTACCCCACCCTCCCCAGTGGGTTGCCAGTCCACAGGTCTGAAAGTTGGACTCATCACCTTAGGACACTGGGTCAGGCAGGTCCTTGCCCATCTGGGCCTGTTAGCCCACACACACTCTGGAACTCCATCAAAGTACATCATTAGCTCAGCTATCAGAATAGCAGTGGCAACATGTCCTGCATTGAGTTCATTAACCGAGGACCCACCAGGTGCCTACATGGGTGTATTTCCAGTTACTAACGCACATTTTTCAAAACTTGAATTTAGAAGTGCAGAAGCATATAAAAATATAAATCCTCACCCAGAATGAAATCCTCACTCATGTCTGTGGGGACTGACAGATCCTTCCCCACCTCTTCCCATTTTGTCACACAGGACTTCTCCATAGGTTGCACAGATGACCTGCGTAATGGGCCATCTTGAGTGAGAGCCCGCAGAGTTTTTTCCCACCTATGGGAATATTGACAAGAGATAGAAAACCACAGAAATTTTTAAAAGTTGCCAAGTCACAGAACAACTGAAATGATGTGAAGGCAGGAAGATACCCCAACTAATCCTATTAACACAACAGTAAGATGTATGTTATCAACAAGATGGGCCATGTCCAATTGGTAGGTAATTAGGTCCATGTGGTAATTAAGTGATTAGGTTTTGATTTATCAACCACATTCTTTCTGTCCTGCCCACTCTGCTTGCAGTTGTTGTTGTTAAATTGCTAAGTCATGTCTGTCTCTTTGCAATTCTATGGACTGCAGCACGCCAGGCTCCTCTGTTCTCCTGTATCTCCTGGAGCTTGCTCAAACTCGTATCCATTGAGTTGGTGATGCCATCCAACCATCTCATCCTCTGTCATCCCCTTCTCCTCCTGCCTTCAATATTTCCCAGCATCAGGGTCTTTTCCAATGAGTTGGCTCTTCACATGAGGAGAGCAAAGTTTTGGAGCTTCAGCATTGGTCCTTCCAATGAATATTCAGGGTTGATTTCTTTTAGGATGGACTGGTTTGATCTCCTTGCAGTCCAAGGGATTCTCGAGTCTTTTTCAGCACCACAATTCAAAAGCATCAATTCTTTGGTGCTCAGTTTTCTTTATAGTCCAACTCTCGTATCCATACATGACTACTGGAAAAACCATAGCTTTGACTATACAGACCTTTGTTGGCAAAGTAATGTCTCTGCTTTTTAATATGCTGTCTAGTTTTGTCATAGCTTTTCTTCCAAGGAGCTAGCATCTTTTAATTTCATGTCTGTGGTTACAATCTACAGTGATTTTGGAGCCCAAGAAAACAAAATCTGCCATAGTTTCCACTTTTCCACCCATGTATTTGCCATGAAGTAATGGAACTAGATGTCATGATCTTAACTTTTTGAATGTTGAGTTTTAAGCCAGCTGTTTCACTCTCCTTTCACCTTCATCAAGAGACTCTTTAGTTCCTCTTTGCCTTCTGCCATTAGAGTGGTATCATCTGCAAATCTGAGGTTGTTGATATTTCTCCCAGCAATCCTGATTCCAGCTTGTGATACATCCAGCCCAGCATTTTGAATGATGTACCCCACATATACGTTAAATAACCAGAGTGACAATATATAACATTGACATACTCCTTTCCCAATTTTGAACCAGTCCGTTGTTTCATTTCCAGTTCTAACTGTTGCTTGACCTGCATACAGATTTCTCAGGAGGCAGGTAAGGTGGTCTGGTATTCCCATTTCTGCTTGTAGAACACCCTTAAAATAGTGTCCCTCAAGTTTTATCAGCTATTGGCAACTTGCGAAGATCATAAGGTCAAGATCAATTTTCTTGAGGTTGACCTTCTCTCCCAGAACAGATCACTGGACTTAATCAGGAGGACTGTGCCCCGTTTGATGAGAAGAACTGTCTCCCTTTTGTAAAGTATCCTGTGTAGGTACAGTTCATAGAGAGCTCTTGGGTGACTTCAGTCACATCCAGAGCTTCGATTTACAAGATGTTGACTCAGTCCACGTCTCTAGCTCAGAAATTTCTACCAGGCTCCAAACCCGTGGTCCCAAGTGCCGCTCAGATTTGAACTCAGCATGCACATGCACGTACACACATGCACGCATGCTGTCTCTCTCTCTCCCCCTCTTCCTGTCCTAAATCTAAACTTTAGTAAACAATATCATGCACACCAGGTTTCTAAACCCAAGGAGGCCTCCAGGTTTTGTTGAAATTTGGATTCTTGAAAACTGGTGTCAAAATGGAGCATTCTCCAGCTCTGGCTCTCCCAGCCCGTCACCGTCTCCTTCCCTCATCCCCCCTGTTTCTTCCCTCACCTGGATTCATGTCTCAAGGTTAGACACAGAACCTCTGCCCTCACACAGGGTCTCGCTAGGCTGACCAACAGAAATCACCTGAGGGATCTTTGAAAAGGAAAGCACTCCATCCTGTCCCCCAAGATTCCGATTCACAGGGTCTGGGGTGAGACGTAATCCACTCTGGGCACCCACTTAGAATTCTGTCTGAACCCCAGGGCAGAGCAGGAGGGACCCTGGGTGCTTTATAACCCCCCAAGTTTGGGACCACTGCTCTCCCAAGGAGTGATGGTACCATACGTGTTTGTACACGATGGCTGTCGCTACACACACAAACACACCTACATGCTTCCCACACACATGATTTCATTTATGCCAAGTCCCCCCGACACATTGCTTGCAGCTGCCTCTACCAGCCGTCAGTCACTAAACCGTCCCTCAGTCCAGCCCTGCCTCCTCCTCCTTTCTCCTCTTGACATAGCAGGGTCCTCCCTAGGCCCGCTGCCTATACACGGCCCTCTGCTCTGCTCCTGACTTAGTGACCTTTGGAAACACAGATCACAGCCACTAAAGTGCTTGGGCCCCTGCAGTACTATCAACCCCACCCAGCCTTCCCAAACGTTGCGTATTTCTTTAGGCTGTTACTGTCCCGTCTGCGGCGACAGAGCAAACAAGATGCAGGGAACATCAAGAAAAGCTCTTAAACTCATTTTAGGTACATCACATCTCTGTTAGCTAAAAGTGGGCTTAGGATTCTATTTGATAACATTCTGTCTCTTGTAGCAGCTTTCTCACTGGAGGTTAATATGAGCAATGGTTTTCTTTGTTTTTGTTTTTCTTGAGTTTTTTTGGTTTGTTTGTTTTGTTTTCTGTTTGGCTGTGTCGAGTCTTAGTTGCGGCATGTGAGGTCTTTAGTTGGGGCCTATGGGATCTAGTTCCCTGACCAGGGATTGAACCCAGGCCCCCTGCATTGGGAGTGTGGAGTCTTAGCCACTGGACCACCAGAAAGGTTCCTAAGCAGTATGTTTTGTTTTTGTTTTAAGGAACACCGTGTAATAAGTTTGTGAAATACCCCTAGGTCGGACAGGTTAACTTACCTGACTGTGGATTATGCATCTTCTTGGGTGAGAAGTCACGTGCAAAGTTTCCCAGAGTTACTGCCTCTGCTTCATCGTAAAGAAGTTTTCTCCTAGGTTTGGTGTTCCATGGAAAACACTCTGGTCAATGTTGTCTTATGGGAAAAGGCTTCCAGGATTTGGACGACTGGTTGGTAAACGGATTAAAGGAAAACCCAATATCGTGTAAGATGTTGTATGTGGAAAAGAAGGGAATAAAGATGTTTTTCACTTTAAAGAAGTAGCGAACGGGGTGTTTTCTGCGTCTCCAAAGAAAGACAGTGAATTTTAAATGCTTTCGAAAAATGAGCTGAATGCTTTTCTGCTCTGCTTCACCCTACACAAACTGGCCTTTGATTTATTGTTAGGATTTTCCCAAAGGAGAAACATCCTGAGTTTGTCCAAGACTGGGCAGTTATTGGAGCATGAGGCAGCCTTGATACTATTCCCCTCTCCGTGAATGTTTCCAAATGTTGATCTCATTAGCAGGTTACCCTTAACCTGCATCTTTTCATTTTTCTTATTCAAGAAACTAAAAAAGTGTAATAAACCTCCCTTCTCTCTCTCTTCCTCTCCTTTCCCTCGCCTTCTCCGCTGCCCCCTACCCCCCCCCCCGTGTCTCCCCTCCCCTTCCAGGAACTTTCTGCATCATCTCACTGTGCACCTGTGTGGCCGGGATCAACTTTGAGCTGTCACGTTATCCCCGCTACCTGTACGGACTCCCCGACGACATCAGCCATGGCTACGGATGGTCCATGTTCTGTGCATGGGGGGGCCTGGGCCTCACGCTGATCTCGGGATTCTTCTGTACCTTGGCCCCTTCTGTCCAACCTGTCCCGAGGACCAACTGCCCCAAATCCAGACCCGAGAACGGGACAGTGTGCTAAAACAACAAGCCCATACTCACACACACACACACACATATATATATATAAATATATATATAATATACATATATATGACAAAACTCAATCAAGACAATGCCAGTGCCAAGGCAGAGTGGGGGTCGGCTCAGGCACCCACATCTCGCCGGACTCTGTGTCACCTCATCACCGAGATGGGGGACGGCGTTCCCCTCACGTGGCTCTTCCATTGATTTGTAACTTCTGACTCCGTGGTTTCTTGAGGACAGCGTGAGCATCACCCCTCAAAGACAGGGTCCCAATTCCCACCACTCACAAGGATGGGGGCATGGGGGGAGGGGGCTGGGAAGAGACGGTGCCTGTGGTCCAGGGTGGCACAGGTGTAGACAAGAAAATGCCATCCCCTGAGCCGACAGGAGGGGACACCACCCCAACCCCGATCATATCGCAGAGAAACAGCGCCCTTAGTTCATAGAATGTAACCAGATCTTCGAGGCCATTTCCAGAACCGTTTTCTTCTCCTGCTCTTCCCGTTCTGATTTCCTTCCTGGCCGACCAGCGACACACCAGAAAGTGGACGAGAAAACCCACCGAGAAGGAAGTTTTCTCTCTGCTGCCAAACTTTTGGATGAAGTTCCGGAGGTGGGAAGGGGGAGAGAACGCCGTGCTGAGAGGCAAGACCCACGTCAATGAAAGGACACTTCTGTGGATGCTCAGAAAGCCCAGTCTCACCTTCGAGCTGCCTTACACCCAGTTAAACAAGAGGCCGCCCTGCCCCAAACCCAACCTGCACTCCCTGGGCATATCGGAGCCTTGGAGTAACCCTCTGGTGTGTGTGTGTGTGTGTGTGTGCGTGCACGTGTGCATGTATGTGTGCAACAACTTTGGATGGTTTCCTTTTTTTTCTTTTCACCTTTTAAAAATACTACTGGATCATGACTGTTGTCTATCATTTGTGGTGGTTTCATGGCCCAGGATGGAGGCCTCAGGAACTAGGAAGCATCACGAGGGTGGGCCTCTGTGGGTGCCAGTTCTGCAGCTTGACATCCCTGCTGTGTGTGTGTGCCTCTGTGTTTGCTGAGTGTGGGGTTTCGGTCATTTGTGTTGCATTTTTCTATTATTTTTAGTGCGGCTGAAATTCCCTGAGGGCAGAACCAAGAACATAAGCCCTGGGCAGAGGACCTGCGGTGCTGCACATCCCAGGCCTGGGACGCCACGGGACTCGGCGCCCTAACTTTGGGAGTTCAAGACACATCTGGGCACACAAGCCATGAGTGAAGAAGGGAGCGCGGATCAAGAGGGAGAAGGGGAGTGGCCTCAGTTACTGCTGGATAAAGTCCGAACACCAAACGAGACCTTTCCCTTCCCATCACGGAAGCTGTCCTTTGTCACTGGACATCCACCCCTTTCCTAGGGGTGACCTTTGTACAGACGAGAGAAAATGGGTCCCATGCAGAGAGAGCCACCATGTCCCATGGGCTCCAATTTGTATGATATTGTGTAAATTCACGGAGAACTCTTGACTCTTGCCATCTTTGTCCTTTCCCTCTTGATATTCAAGGCCATGAATCCCAAAATTGCCATCGTGGTGGCTAGCATCCAAGCAGAGGTGGCCTTGATCCAGCCCGGTGTCCCAGGCTCGGTTGAGCATGTTGGCACTGCAGGTGTTGGCGAGCTGTGATGTCGGCCGGAGGGTTGTGAAAGCTGTGGGGACGGGATCTGCTGGCAGGAGTGGGCAACAGCAGCCAGCGGTCATGTCAGGGACCCCGCAGGGGCCGAGCAGCCCTGGGAGGCAAAGTGAATTCCCCGAGCTGTCCAGACATGGGTCTACCGCGTAGCGGAGGATTCAGTTGCTTCATAACTGAATGTGCTCTGGGCACTTTGCCTCCCACTCAGCAGCCTTCCCCCCTAGCCGGGCCCTCTGTTTCATTTCCCTGTCTTCTGCCCCATCTCCCCTCGGGCTCCCGCCTTTCCCCACCTATGAAACCATCTCCCTTCTCACTCTTCCACCCACCAGGCTCCAAGTCCTGCCTTTCTCCTCATCTGCTCTTTTTGACTGTGTGTGGATGTGTGTGTGCAATTCACGTCCAAATAGGGCATCTGATGTGCGTGGATGGATGTGAGTGTGGGTATTTGTGTGTCTGTATCTCTGGTGCATTTTGTGTACATTTGTGTCAATGCACACCTGGATGCAGATCTGGGTGTACTACTCAAGACTTCCTTGCTAGCGACACGGGTCAGCTTCTGCACAAAGGCTCACGTGTGAGTGCCCTGTGTGTGGGGTGCTGGGGGACGACCGGGCAGGAAATGCTGTTAGCTCCCAATTGTACTTCTAAGGATGACTTTTAAAACAGAGGATTTATTCTATGAGAAAGGAGAAAATTTTCAGGAGAACCCAGTGTTTCAATTGTTTAGGGAATTTTTAAAGAATAATTTTCTTTGAAAAGTTCAATTTCCTGCTTCAGGGGAAAGGCATACTTGGGCTTGAGGAACAGTAAGGGGAAGTATCTCAGATTGAGAGACCTGTGCCTCGCTTCCAGGCATCTGGACTGGGCTCCACCCGGCAGGGAGAGGTGGATGTCCACCAGCATCCGTTTGGGGCAGAGGGCTTGTCTGTGACCAGATCCGAATTTCAGCTAGTTTCTAGTTGTGGGAAAATGGAGTAAGAAATTCCAAACAGGGCAATGTGTAATCAGTCACTTAAATTCTTCTTAAGTAACTTTTCTTAAGGAACCAGTACTGTTCATCAACCTGTGATTTATACCCTTTTATAAAAAATCCTGTGCTTGCCATAAATAGATCATCCACTCTCTCCAACTGCTCATCTTTATTGTTGTTACTGTTGAGTTGCTAAGTGGTGTCCGACTCTTTGTGACCCCGTGGACTGCAGCACGCCAGGCTTCCCTGTCCTTCACTGTCTCCCAGAGTTTGCTCAAACTCATGTCCATTGAGTCGGTGATGCCATCCAACCATCTCATCCTCTGTTTTCCCCTTCTCCTCCTGCCCTCAATCTTTCCCAGCATTAGGGTCTTTTCCAATGAGTCGGCTCTTCGCATCAGGTCATCTTTATAACAGACCTTTAACACAATCTTCTGCATCCCTTTGAAATGTCCCTAAAATGTTAGGAGAACTCAAAGAAGGAAACCACCTGGGCTCAGCTCACCATTAGCAGAGCAGGAGCTTGGACCTGCCTTTTTGGTCAGAAAGGTACAGATGCACACACTCTGGGTCTGGGTCTGCTCAGAGCCAGGTAAGGCCTGGCCACACAGACAGGATGGAAGCTCTGGGCAGATGGCCAGTCCTGGCTGTGGGAGAACCGCTCTGGTGACCTCGATCCTTCCAGCACAGGGACTTGATCCCAGATAAGGACGTGCCACCCCAAGCCCCTACTGAAGCTGTCGTGCTGTGAGGGCTGAGGAAGAAGACCAGGAAGAGAGGAAGGAGGAGGCTCAGTCTGTGAGCCTCTGTTGCTCAGACCCTGCTCACGCCAGGTCAGAGTAGGACCCAACCCTCTGGTGAGATTCACGGTCAGCAGCCTTACCCACCAGCCCACACCCCAGGTCAAGGTCAAATTCCCTACAGATATATAGACAAAGCCTATACTGTTTATGTGTTCTGAGCTCCATGCAAGTAGACCTTGAGCCCAGGGCCTATTTCTGCTTTTATTCCTTGCCCTATGACCCTTAGGATTCAGGAAAGTGGGGTGCCTGCCTGGAAAGAGGTTCTATTTCTTTCTCTCCCCATCTTGAGAGTTTTGGCTTCTTCTTCTGTTTGATTCCTTTCTCCCTACTCACTTCCACTGTCCCTCTACATCAACTTCAGTCAACTAAAATAATTAAGGAATTTGTCTTCAGACAGGCTCATATGCTCCAAACAGCACCCCCCTCATTCCTTGTTTGTTGGGGCTGTAGGTTCCATGAGTTCTGTGTTTCCCTGGCATCAGAGTGTAAGAAAATTTCAAGTGTGCCTGTTCCAGCTTCAATCCTCCTACAAGCCCCAGCCTTTTAAGAACTAGACCTTTTTCATTTCAGGGATCACAAAGTCACAAAGACTCAATGACTCCACCATATCAACACAAAGCCTTCCTGCTTCACATGTCCATATGTGGCACCCTGGGCCTTGGTGCCTTTGGGGTATATTCTCTGGTTGGGAGTGAGCAGTTCCTCCTAGCAATGCTTGCCTTTCCTTTGATGAGGGAAGAAGGTGCCCTGAGACTCTGCGTCTGGGCTGTACATCTTAGTATTCATCCACAATCACGGTGAGAGGTCCAAGATGAAAGAACTTCATGTAGTTGTCCTGATTTAGTGGGAGGATGGGCTGCTTAGGGCTCCAAAGCTGCCCACCTGAGTCAGATTCAGGGACATGAAATCAAGTACATCAGCCAGAGGTGTTTAAGATGGACTCATCACCTGGATGAGAGCATTCAGTTCGGTTCAGTCATTCGGTAGTGTCCGACTCTTTGTGACTCCATGAACTGCAGCACGCCAGGCTTCCCTGTCCATCACCAACTCCCGGAGCTTGCTCAAACTCATGTCCATCAAGTCGGTGATGAGAGCATTAGTGAACTGATTATCAAGTGTCTGGGAGGGAAGGAGTGGGAAGAGGTACACTCTGGTCATCTTTGGTGTGATTTGTGAGGGATATGTGCTTGCTTCTCCTAACTAAACAGAAGCCATTCTTCAAAGTATGTTCCCTCTGCTCCAGGGACCAGTCTTTCCCAGGGACTCATTCGGCCCTTTCCAGGGTGGAATGATGAGCCATGAGGTGATTAGACCACAGATAGAAGTAGTTGGCACATAACAGCTGGGTTGGCTTCTGTGCTGTCTTCCAGCACAGTAACAGTAAGGGGACAGAGTTTTAAACCAGCCCCCCTCAACTGATGGTCACAGAAGCTCTGGGTATCCCTCAGCACAGCCAGCATGGTGGGCTGGGTTTGCCCTCTTTCCATGGGGCAAAATATTTCTTACACATTGTTAGTTCTTAGACTCCATTGTTATTGGCTATTTGACTTTTTTTTCTTCCTGAATAACACCCATTGTAGAAAATTAGAAAAATAAAATACAAAAGAAAAAGTCCTAGAATGTTGTTCATAATTCCATGTCTGTGAGACATCATAATGGCTGTAGCCCCGATACCTGCCTCACCGGTGGTGTCTCTGGGTTGGCAGCTGGGCCCTGGGGTGCAGCCCGGGAGTGCAGAACCATACTGGTGTGTGTGGAGTTGAGGGCTTCCCTAGTGGCTCAGAAGGTCAAGAATCTGCCTACAATGCAGGAGACCCAGGTTTGATCCCTGGGTCTGGAAGTTCCCCTGGAGAAGGGAATGGCAACCCACTCCAGTATCCTTGCCTGGAGACTTCCATGGACAGAGAGCCTGGTGGGATACAGTCCGTGGGGTCATATGGAGTTGAGCCTGTGTTCAAGGCAGTGAATGCACAGGGCTCTGAGCCCCCAGAGGTAGCAAACAGGCCTTAGAAGTGGTTCAGTGCCAGAGCTGAGGGGCAGTGTAGAACAGAGCTAAAACATCCCTACTTTGTGATTTCTTTCTGCTGCTGCTTTTTTTTTTTTTCCTGTTTCTTTTCTTTTGGAGTGCCATCTCAATCTAATGATAGATCTAAGAGTACTGAAGCCAGAGTAACTCGCTAATTCAGCTATAGTTGTATAATGCAGTTGCTGTCCATCTCATTTCAGTTCCGCGCTGAAATGATTGGTGACTCTGGGCACTGTGTATTCTCCATACTTGAACTTCCTCATCCACAAAATGAGGATAGTGCTAACACTTTACCTCATGGTATATTAAGGGTAACCAAGAAACTACAAAGTGATTTGCAAACCAGAAGTGTCATATAAATTATACACTGTTCAGATTCTCCTGCAGCAGTCAAGCCCCCACTGAATGGGATTCTTCCATGCGTTTTCTGAGCTTCACTGCAGAAAGGATAACCTAGAATGAGACGACCCGCTGCTGAATAGGAAGTTCTATCCCACTTAAGCATGCGGATTTTATTCCGTCATCCAGGTTCCTCAGAGAAGTCGGCTCCTTAATTTACCCACTCTCAGGCTTCCTTCCTTTTATCCAAAGTCAATTTTGCCAAGAGCACTCTTACTCCCTCTTTGTTATTCCCAGAGGAGATGAAATAAGTAAACCATATGTAGAAAATAGCATAAATGAGCTAAAACGGTTAACTGTTAACCAAGACACATATTCAATGCCTTATTTATTTTATTTTATTTTTACCATTCTCCTAGCATTAATAATTCTCACTGTTCTTGCCCAAGGGGTTGGGAACACATCAGATTTCTGAAACATTCTAATGGTCTTTTAAGTTGAAGATGGGAATGAGTGTTAAGCCACTGGGATCTTCTTTCTCCGGTCAGTTGGTGAAGAAGATGGCTTTGTCAGAAGCACATGGGTTCTTATAGGTTCTTATGATGCATTCACTGGGAGTTGTTCTGGGCGCGATCCTGTTGGGGGAAAACTCAATCCTAGGTTCTAAACAAGGAAAGATTGCATTTCCCAAAGGGTCAGCATGCTTTCTGCTTTGCAGGGGATCAGCTTACAGTGTTACGATGAGACCTGCTCTAAGGGAAAGCTGAGTCGTTCATTGCTCCCAGTGTGGTTGGAGCCCAGCCAGGGATGGAGGAACCACCCAACCGCAGGGGGTGTGTGTTCACCACTGAGAAACAGAAAACTGGGTATCAGCACGGGGGTCCCACAGCTGTGACTCAAACCTGGCCTCACTCTGCTAGACACCAACCTCAGCAATTGCAACCCCTGCCCTTCACTTCCCAGGACTGGGTGTTCGCTCCTCGGGGACCTCTGTGTCCCTCTGTCCTCTCCTGGCTATGCGTTTGCCTTCCTCTCTGGGTCACCGTAGACCTTTTCTGGCCTGAGTGTATCAGTGTGTCTGTATCGCTGTGACTATAAACCTGCCTTTCACATACAGAGCTTTCATAACTCCTCCTCCTCTTTCCCCATCTCCACCCATGGTGTGACTGTTTCACTATTCCAGACTATCTGTAAAAATGTACAAATAAAAATGGAAACTGAAAATAGCGGGGAGGGAATTGAGACCAGACAAATGCGTTGCTGTAGCCCTCAGTTTTCTGAGGACTTATGTGGACTGCCCGGAAACCCCGACTCTGGGTGGGATTCCAAGGCAGGGAAGCCATTGGCCCAGGAGGTTGTTTTTGTTTCCTGGTTGTTGCTCTGACAGTCACAAGTGTCTACTTGGAACTCTCTGTTTGAAAGGTTTTGGCCTTTCAAGTGAAATGTATTTTCTGAAAAGTAGAAGCAAGTCATCCAAGTGTGAAGGTGAAGGTTATTGCGAAGGTCAACAGGGAGACCCGATCCGGGGGTGGTATCAATCGCTTTGTCACTGGCTCGCTCGGGGCCTTGGGCGAATCTTGTTACCTCACCGTTGTCTCTGCGTCCCCTCAGCCAAACAGGGGGGCTTCCAGGGCTCCTGGAGCGCCCAGTCACCTTGGCCGTCCTGCTGCTATCTTGGGAGAGGCTTCGAACCCGTGCTGGAGCGCGCTTACCGTGGGAGGTACATTCGAGAGTCCCTCCTTGCTGCTCTCACCCCACGCTTTCACTCCTCGGAAAGTAACCTCAAGCTAACAGCCAGTTTGTGCTCAGAGTCCAAAGCCTTTTATCTACCTTTTCATTCTCAGATGCCTTTCCGCCCACTTTGACGATCTCATTTTACTATCGTTACTGACGGAGCGCTGTCAGTAGGAGGAAGAGTCTCAAAGGAGATGATGTGTGTGAATTGCTTTGTAATCTATGACTTACTCTACCAACCTGGCGGGTACTGTCGGAAGGAGGGGGTCTGGCTAAGGATGCGATCGAATCAGAATGATGAAAGCCTTGGTGGGAGGGGAGGGGAGAGGTGGTGGGCAGCAGAGTTGGCGTGGTGGTAGAGGTAAGATAAAGAAAACTTTTGGAGGAGCAGGTGGCAGAATCACAGGGCATCCTCAGCATGGCAGCAGAGAAGGATCCCCAGAAGGCTGGGCACCCTGAAGAAGAAGTAGGAAAGAGGAACATGGGCAGGTAATCCTGTAATACAAAGAGCTGCCTTCCCCTAGGACTGAGAAGACTAGCTGCTCCAGGAGTGGGATTCACACCAAGCTTGGCCAGTGACCTAACCCTTCCTCCTCCGTGATACTATCAATCCAAACCTTTCTGCTCTCTGATGGTCCACAGTGACCATCTCTGGGGGCAGTGCTGTCCAGCAGATAAAATACAATGCAAGCACCACACGCCATCTTAAATATCCTAGTGGCCCCATTTTTAAAAGTCTGAAGAAACAGGTGGATTAATTTTAGTACCTGTTTTAACCCAACATATCAAAAAAAAAAGTATCATTTCAACATGGAATCAAAAAGTATCATTTCAACATGGACTCAGTATAAAAATTACTGAGCTATTTGATGTTCTTTATTTTTTATTTTTTCCCAAATGAAGTCTTCAAAATTCAATGTGAATTTTGCTGTTAGAAAACACATCAGTTTGGATCAGCTACATTTCCAGGGCTCAGTAACCCCACGAGGCCACCGGCTACCATATATAAGACAGCAAAGATTTAGACTCTTGGTTAGGAGTTGGAATCCCCCCTCACCTGTGAGTCACTCAGATCTCATGGCTAGTAGGCTGGAGATCCATGTTGGCCCTGCGTAGAAAGCCCAGGAGCAATGTCCAGGCTGCCATCCTGGCCAAGGAGAGGACCACTGCTTGTCAAACACGTCACATCTGGCCCAGAGGGTCGGTGCTGCCCCTGGACACAGCCCCAAGTTCTAGAAGCCACCAAGCAAGTCACTTTTTTCAGCTATAGGAACTCTAGCTTATGCTTTATCTAGACGCCCTTTATCTGAGGGTGGAGAGAGGGCCAGACGGATCTTGTCTTTGTCAGGGACAGAGGTCTCCACAACCTCTTGTCACCTGGTCCAGTCACCTGCCAATAGCATCTCACCAACATTCAGAGCTGTTTTCTCAACCCCTAACTTTCCTTAAATGCTAAAAGAGCAGTGAAAAGAGCAGTGGCCACAGGCGGGCTGGGTCTCCTAGGAGGCGGCAATGACAGGCTCTGTCCCTTACACTGGGACTCGGGGTCCACTGTTGCCCACCTCTCTTTCCTGCCTGGAGGCCTTCCTTAGATTTGAAGAAACCTCTTTGGGGATGGAGACAAGAAGTGAGATCTTTGTGCTGAGTACAGAATAAAATGCAAGCAAACAACCCCTGGGCGTTCTCAAAGCATTTTGAAGAGTCAATATGACATGGTTGGGTTCATTTAAAATACCATGTTCTGAGCAAAAGAGAATGAGCTGATTCGGTGAGTATGTTTTATATATGGTCATTAGACAGGGACCATAGCCGACAAAACTCTCGAAACACCTGGAGTGTTTATGGTCCACCAGATTATTGCTCAGTCAATAGACATTGATTTACCTTTAATTTGCATAGTGCTTTCTGATTGGTTAGACAAGGTGTGATGTGTTCTGCAGGAGTCCAACATCACCTCTGCCCTTGGAGGTAGCAATTCCTGTGGTTATTGGTGCTAAAATAAGATTAAATATTATGTTCATTTGTTCTGATACGATGTGAATACGTGTTGTTTAATCTTAACAAGAATGCTACATCTTATCAGATCTATTGTACTGTCTGTTCCTTCTCATAGTTAATTAATTACAGGAAAGGTGATCCAAACCAGATCTCGAAACTATTGTGCTATTCTGAGAGGTGAATTTAACAGGGACGTGGGAGGGGCGGGATGAAAAGGGAAATTGCCAGGTTCCTGTGACTTTGCAAGAACTGAGGAAGCAGAGAGCATTTGGGGACTTCTGACACTGACTGCATCTTGCAATTTTCTTTTTCGAATTTGGCAGAAATACTGTATTTCCATCGGTCGAAGAAAAAAAAGTGTCTGGTAATTAATTAAATGACTTGTTCATGGAAAAAATAAAAATAAATAACCTGTCAGTTGTGGAATGTAAACTGATTAAACAATTAAATAAAGAAGATCATGTTGTGTGTTTTAAGTGATTGTGTCTGCTTGGGGAAGAGGGATTGAACCCGTGCTCTTGGATGGTAAATGATAGTTCTCCCTCAGGTGTTGTACGGGGGAAAAAAATTGAATGACTCATGTAGGTAACAGACTGAAAACTGTAATCCTGAAGGAAATAGACAGTGAACATTTCAAGCACGTGTAAGCCAAAGGCACATGATTTTCACATTGGGGGTTGGGGCATGGGGAGGGATTCAGAGAAAAACCAGGAAACTATTGTTCTTTTTCTCCTAGTGTTGACATTCATAACATTTTTTTAAAGGCTTTATAAGATGCTCAAATTACTGGTTACATTCTAACTTGCCATCCTATTTCTTAGCTTAGTAAGGAGAGAAATTATTCTTAACAGTCTTCATCATCCCTACCCCCACCTTAGAATTCCAGTTCTTTTCCACCCATGTGCCTTTTAAATGTTTCTAGCTCACTGCTGGGGAGGAAACCTTCCCTAGATGCTGGGAGGCTGGAGGTGATGGGAGGCAGGCGCTTTTTAAGAATAAAGTCAGTCAGTATCTTGAGTTTTAAGCCAGAGTAACTAGCTCTGTCTGGTACAAGTGGAAAAGCCATTTACTGAAAAGACATGAGTAGCTGGAAGCCCACAGTGCAGGCAGGAAGAGATGAGCAGCTGGTTGGCCATGATCATACCCATTCCAATCTGAACTCAACACCACAGCTGGCTGATTGCTGCTATTACCCTGGAGACCGGAGATGGCTGGGCTGCCTCTGTCACCGGGGTGAATCCCCAGGTACCCGCTTCTTCCAGGTGGAGGCAGCATCTGAGGGGACCAGGAAAACAGGTTCTAGAGCCCTTAGCTTCCCTCTTGGTTGATGAGCCCTGCCTTCCAGCAAGAGTCATAGAGGAGACAGTTCCCCAACCCCAGGAAGAGGTGTAGATGCTGAGCACCAAAAAGGGGAAATGTCCATTAAAGTTGGGATATCTGAGCAAGAGGAAGGATCCGTGAATAAGAGGCATGTTGCTGTGTCTTTGTATGGTGCGTCTGAACAGTGTCCAGTGGCTCTGTGTATAATCTCATGACAGTGATGAGCACCACGGCTGGCAGCCTCTGCTGATAGACATGTACAGTGTTAGGCATGGTATGGGGCTTCCCAGGTGGCGCTAGTGGTAAAGAACCTGCCTCCCAATGGAGAAGATGTAAGAGAGGTGGGTTGGATCCCTGGGTCGGTAAGATCCCCTAGAGGAGGGCACAGCAATCCATTCCAGTATTCTTGGCTGGAGAATTCCATGGACAGAGGAGGCTGGCAGGCTACAGTCCATGGGGTCACACAGAATCGGACATGACCGAGCGACTAAGCACATATGCACAGGCATTGTACAAAAAGACCTGCCTAGATTTAGGCACTAATATAATCAGTGTCTGGTGAGTGTTATCCAACACTCCCAAGCAGTTCTCCACGTCTCCGAGGGTACCGATCAGATGCCCTACGGTTTGACTCAGTTCTGACACCATCTACCTAGAGACAGTGTCACATCTCACAGGTTAAGGGCTCAGTCCCGCAAGATTGTCCCCGCTTTGGACACCAGTCAGAAGTCCAGGTTGTCACCTGTGCTTTTGATTGACTGGCTTTAAATGGGAGGTTTCCTCCTTGAGTTCAATTAATTTGCTAGAGCAGCTCATGGGACTCAGGAAAATAATTTACTTACTAGATGAAGGGTTTATTAGGAAAGAATTTAACTCAGGAACAGACAGGTGGGAGAGACGCAGAGGGCCCGGGATGGGGATCGAGGTGCAGAGCTTCTGTGTCCTCTGCAGCCGGCAGAATCTCCCAGAATCTCTGTGTTCACCAACCCTTGTTGTTTAGTCACTAAGTTCAATCTGACTCTTTTGCGACCTCATAGACTATAGCCTGCCCTCAGGCTCCACTGTTCATGGGATTTTCCAGGCAATAATACTGGAATAGGTTGCCATTTCCTTCTCCAGGGGATCTTCCCGAGCCAGGGATGAAACCCAGGTCTCCTGCAATGGCAGACAGGTCTTTACCACTGCACCACGTGGGAAGTCACCAACCCTGAAGGTCTCCAAACCATGTCCTTTTGGGTTTTTATGGAGGCTTCATTACATACGTATGATTATATTACTAGCCATTCCCTCCACCCTCCCCAGAAGATTGGGGCATGAGACTGAAAGTTCCAACCCTCCAATCACCCGGCTGATTCCCTTAACAACCAGCCCCCCATCCTTAATGACTTTCCAAAACTACCTCATTAACATAAAGTCTAGTGTGGTTGAAAAGGGCTTGTTATGAATAATAAGATACTTCTTCCACCTTTATGGAATTGGAGGTCTTTCAGAATTTCAGAAACTGATGACAAAGGAGCAAATAGTAGAACCAAAGATGCTCCTGTTACTCTTTTTTCTTAGGAAATCCTCAGGGCTTTAGTAGCTGTGTGCCAGCAACAGGGATGGAGACCTAATGTATGTTTCTTACTATAAATAACAATATCACAAGTGTAATTTGTTTTTAAAGGAAACATATCCTGGAAGTAATGGAAATAAACAGTTAAAACGTTTCAAAAGTAAGTACGGGTTAAAGGTAAGTGCCTTTCAGAATGAGTGAGGGCAAGTTTCACTTGAAGAAATGGGAGACCAGAATCCTAAGGGTCCCCTGCCTTCCTTGTTAGTAATGCCACCTGGAAGAGAGAAGAGAAACACCACTGATCTTAAGAAATGAGCAGGGCCTTTCAGTCCAGCTACCTTCAAGGAGAAAAGCTTCTGCCACTGGCAGGGTTGGGGTGAGGAGGACTGGGAGGATGTGACCGGAAGGTCCTGTGAGTTTGCTTGGCACTGCAGTATTCTGACCTAGAAAAGACCCTGATGCTGGGAAAGACTGAAGGCAAAAGGAGAAGGAGGCAGCAGAGGACGAGATGGTTAGATAGCATCACCGACTCGATGGACATGAATTTGAGAAAACTCCAGGAGATAGTGCAGGACAGACGAGCCATGCTGCAGTCCATGGGGTGGCAGAGAGTTGGACATGACTTAGCAACTGAACAATAACAGCAACAAAAATCAACAAAAGTAAAAGTCAGGTAGGACAGAGTTCAGGAGAGATGAGATAGTTTCCAGTGGTCCTCCTCTCGTGGATTTGTATCAACAGTGCTTAATTCTCCCAGCAAATCTGTGTAACAATAGAAGTATTGCTAACCAGGGGAGCTGACTGGAACCTTAGTGTCCAGGGACTTGACTTGAGAGAGGTCAGTCAAGTGGGCATGGCTAACCTTAGTTACCCAGCCTCCAGAGGTCAGGCAAGGTCTCCACCATACATCACACTGTTGGCATAAATTATCCATCACAGACCAAGGTAAACCATTAAGCAAAGACACTGACCAAACAGATGTTCCAAGGGCTTAGAGGTTATCTCTCAGGAGCCACCGAATCAGAATCTGCATTTTAACATGATCTCCAGGTGATTTGTATGCCCTGATCTGAAGATTCACTCACCTAGCTATGTGATTTGATCATCTGTCTCAACACTTCTGCTGATGTCTTTTATCTAGATCAAGATCACAGGATGATTTCAAAGGACAATGAAAAACATTGTCCCAGTCTGAGGTCTGAACGCCAATCGGAACAGGTATCATTTTTTTTTTAATTTATTTTACTGAAGTCTCGCTGATTTACAAGGCTATGCTAGTTTCTGCTGTAGAGCAAAGTGATTCAATTATACATCTCTCTCTATATATGTCCTTTTTCATATTCTCTTCCATTGTGGTTTATTACAGGATATTGAATATAGTTCCCTGTGCTACACAGTAGGACTTGCTGCTTACCCAATCTATGTATAACAGTTTGCATCTGCTAATCCCAAACCCCCAACCCACCCCTCCGCCTCCCCCTCGGCAGCCACAAGTCTGTTCTGTGTGTGTGACTCATAACAGGTATTGTTTTTAACTAACGTGCCAAGAACAATACCTTCTGCTGTGTCTAAGGCTGGGTTTTAGGGTCACCACTGGAGAACAAAGCCAAGTAAGTAGGTTTTATTTCTCCCGGTGAGCAGGTTTGAACTCTGCAGCAGCTGCCCCAGGAGCAGGTGTGTGTAACACTTTGAGGTTTTGACCCCAGAGGGAAACCAGGCATGGAGTGGCTCTAGGGGGAGGAGTTCATCTCTTGCTGAAAAAGTCTGGACCGCAAGACAGAGTTGATCTGGAGTGAGGGGACTTGGAGGCCCTTCACCCTTATCCCTCCTTTCATGCTTTTTTTGCGAGCGAGATGCCAAGCTTTATTTGATGACAGCATAACTTAGTGGTTATAAGCAAGGACTCTGTATTGAGATGGCTTGAGCTCAAATTTGGCACCATCTACCAGGAGTATAACCTTGGGCAAGATACTTATCCTTTCTGAGCCTCACTTTCCCCCTCAGCGAATAAGGATGATACTAGTAATATCCACCTTGTGGGGCTGCTGTGAAGATAAAATGGGCTCATATTGTCCACATGTACTTAAAACAGTGCCTGGCATGTACTAGCTGCTGTACACATATTACAATTCAGTGAATTGTAAAAAAGAATTCAGCGGCCTATGTGAAGGCCCACTGACTAGAGAGACGTGGTCAGAAGGTATGAGTCTGGGACTAAATCTCGGAACAGAGCCTTCGAAGAGAAAGGCAGAGGAGAACTTCCCTGACGGTGCAGTGGATGAGAGTCCGCCTGCCTTGGTTCGCGTGTGCATGCCCCTCTGTGTCCCACCAGGCTCCTTGGTCCATGGGATTTCCTAGGCAAGAACAGAAGAGCAGGTTGCCATTTCCTTCTCCAGGGGGACCTTCCCAACCCAAGGATCAAACCCACTTAGTTGCAGAGCAGTTAAGCCTGTGCACCATTGCTACTGAAGCCCATGCGCCTAGAACCCATGCTCTGCAACAAGAGGAACCACCACAGTGAGAAGCCCAAGCACCGCAACTAGAGAGTAGTCCCTGCTCGTCTCAACCAGAGAAAGCCCTAGCAACAGTGAAGACCCTGTGCAGCCAGAAATAAATAAAATTTAAGAAAAAATATATAAATAAATAATGGCCGTGGAAAAGAATGTTCTGCAGGGCGTCACTATGACGTTGATGGTGGTTCCAGCTGTTTGGAGGCAGCAGAAAACCTGTCTCCATGAGCATCTATTGGCATCGCTGACTGCAGGCTGACACTTCCTGCGTCAAGGGGGTTGCACCACCGATTGGGCTGCGGCCCCTACAGCAGTGATGTCCATAGTTCTGCCTCCTGCTCGATGGCTGGGATTGCAACCACCCCTCTCTATTTTCCCTGTGCCTCCATCTCTCCACTATCTAGGAGGCGGAAACAAAGTCCTGCCTCAGGAACCTCATTCCTCCTGCAAATGAGGTGGAGATAATGTGAAAAGAGCAAATGGCAACCCACTCCAGTATTCTTGCCTGGAAAATCACATGGACGGAGGAGCCTGGAGGGCTACAGTCCATGGGGTCTCAAAGAGTCTGACACGACTGAGCAACTAACACTAACACACACTCTTATCACTGAGGTTTGTAACAGGGGGTTTACCTTGGGAGGGGAGGGTCCTCCTTAGCTTTTCCTCCCTTATTTCCCTAAGCTACTCTTTGAATTTTGGCAGTGTGCCATATAAGACCTGTTTTATCTGTTTTAAAATAGACACTGTATTTTTAGAACGTGTTTGAAGGTGAAAGTCACTCAGTCTACCAAGTGAAGTGGAAATTCTTTTGGCTCCCTTCAGCCCTGAGAATCAACCACCGAGATGGCCGTTCAGAGATAGTTTTGAATGGAGTTAGTGTATCTGGCACTGTGGCTCCCAGACCAACAAAGATCTTCACCATCTGTATTACAGCATAAGGTTCTCCATCTATGACAATATATTTCCACTACTGTGTACTTTTTGTGTGTATGCTCACTCGGTTGTATCCAACTCTTTGCAATCCCATAGATTGTAGCCCATCAGGCTCCTCTGTCCATGGGATTTCCCAGGTAAAAATACTGGAGTGGGTTGCCATTTCCATCTCCAGGGGATCTTCCCGACCCTGGGATTAAACCCTCATCTCCTGTGTCTCCTGCCTTGGCAGGCAGATTCTTTACCACTGTATCACCTGGAGGGATCAAAAATCATCTTAGTGGTTTAATAGACTTTGGGGACATGAAGATCTCTCTGAAATTTTAGAGTCATCAGTTGACTTCTGAGGATCTTGTTCACAAGAAGAATTATCTCTTCTTTTAGAAGAAAAAAGGAACATTTAAAAAGATGTAAAACTATGAGGATTCAACCAGGACAAAGAAGCTTTTCTTGTCCCATGTGCTCCTTCCTCCCCAATGGAATCTTTGAAGTTGGTTTTCTTAATCCCTCCATCAGTCTTGAAATTCCTTGGGTGTTTTATACCATAATTGGTGACTTTAATAACCTGATAAGTGTTCTAAAATTGTGGACCTTAAAAGATAATTATCTCTGAGGTTCACAGACTAGAACAGTAATGAGTTGGGAACACACAAAAAAATCAACTTTGATAATCTATATCTACAAGGTGAGTGGAAGAATCCCCAAAAGGTACTGTTTGGAATATAAAATGATATCTATGCAAAGTAGTTCTCATTAATTCTGAACCAAATGGTCATAAAAATAAAATGGCCTTCAGAAAGTATTCTGGCTATCCAAGCTTGAGAATTTGGTTTCTAGCCCCTAAGACTGAGCTTCATCTACACTAAAATTAGGACTAAGCAAAAATAAAATCTATCCTCAGCTGTTTTGGGGGCCAAGTGTGGATTCATCTTCCTGAATATTACATATTCCAGCATGTACATTTCCTTCTAGAATAACCCAGTTCCTCTGATGCTGAACACTTTTTTGAAACTAAATCACACAATAGCTTTTAGTCATTTTAGAGGAAAAAAATTTGGTAGGCTACCTTATCTACATAAAGAACTTCAATTAAAAAAAGGGATTCTTTCCTTTAAGAAACTACTTTCATTGAGGAAAATGCAAAAAAGAGAAAAAACAGGAAAACAAACAAGAAGGAGGAAGAGGAGGAGAAAATAAAGAGGGGGTCTATTGTACCCTACCACCCAAAGAAGATAAACACCAATTAATTACATTTGGCATAGTTTCTTTCTAGTTATGATTTGCTCAAATCACAGTAAGTCATGCTGGTTATATAGCATAAGTAACATCCATGCATGCTCAGTCCCTCAGTTGTGTCCAACTCTTTGCAACCCCATGGCCTGTAGCCCACCAGGCTCCTCTGTCTATTGGATTTCCCAGGCAAGAATACTGGAGTGGGTTGCCATTTCTGACCCAGGGATCGAACCCACATCTCCTGTGTCTCCTGCACTGGCAGGTGAGTTCTTTGCCACTGTGCCACCTGGGAAGCCCTACAAGTGACATACCAGCTTGTGAAAATCAGGAATATGCTCTTCCTTGCACTGAAGCTTCATCTTTCAATCCATCATCATCTTCCTGCTTCAACATCAAAATGTTTCAGCTTGAAATGAGGCCAGACTCCAAGCATCAGCTCCAGACTTGATCTGAAAATCTGTCTCAGTTTTATGTCCTGCACATGGCCTTCAAGTTCATGTTAATGAAGCTTTGCTTTTCACTGTGTCTCTCTTTTATCCCTTTATAATTAGCGCAAGCATTCTGCCCAAGGCTAAGCGGCTGGTTGACTTCTTCTCCATAATTTAATGGATTTTCTTCTAAGAACTATCAGAACTTAATGTTATTTTTCCTGTTGTTAGCCTTTTCAAGGGTTGTATACAGACTATTCTATTGGGATCTGTTACATCTCTTGTTCCTCTTCCCTTCCTCCCTCCAGTCTGTCTCTCTTTCTCCCCTTCTCTCCCTCTTCTTTTTCTTCTCCCCTTCTTTACATATGCACACACACACATTGCTGAGTCCCACTAATAAGCCCAAATACAAAGCTGTGAGATGGAAAAACACAGTTGAGAAGTAGAGTGTGGGGACTGGATGTGGTCTCAGGGTTGCTGCATATTTTTGTCCAGAATAGACTATCATGTAAATGACATCCTCCAGAGTTGTGCAGTGCACAACCTGGGCAACATTCACAGTGGCCCAGTGGCATAACATCAAAGCTGAATCCCAACAAAAGTTGAGACATAGCATATAGAAAGCAGGTGGATGCTTGCTCGTTGGTATAGGGGCTGCTACAAATGTTATAGTGGAGACATGGATATGACTATTGTTTGCCTATAAGCAAACTGCTGCTGCCTATTTGGAAGCATTTGATTTAGTGAGGATGGGCCTCTCCCAGGTAACGTGATTTGTAGAGCTCGTCTCTGAAAAATCAGCTCAGGTCCCCTCCTGCCTTCCCAATCTTCCCACTAGCTGTGGAGGCTTAGACTAGTCTCTTAATCTGACAAGGAAACAATGTTGGTATACTGACTGTTATGATCTGAATTTTGTCCCCCACAAAATGTTACTGCAGTCCTAAGGCCCAGGGTGCTCCTGATTCTGTGATCCTATGGACTGTAGCCCACCAGGCTCCTCTGTCCATGGGATTCTCCAGGCAAGAATACTGGAGTGGGTTGCCATTTCCTTCTCCAGGGGATCTTCCTGACCCAGGGATCAAACCAATGTCTCTCAAGTCTCCTGCATTGGCAGGCAGATTCCTTACCGCCCAGGAATGTGACCTTATTTGGAAACAATCTTTTCAGATGATCACATTAAGATGAGGTCATTAGGCTGGTCCCCTAATCCAGATCATTTATATTTTTGACCATGCCACATGCCAGGATTTTAGTTCCCCAACCAGGGACTGAACCCACACTCTTACCAGTGAAAGTGCAAAGGCCTAATCGCTGGACCACCAGGGAAGTCCCCTCCCCTAATCCAGTTTGACAGGTATCCTTATAAAAAGAAGAAATTTGGATGCAGAAACACTGACATGTGAAGATGAAGGTGCAAAACAAGGAAGGTTATTCATCTACAAGCCAAGGACCGACAAAGATGGCCAGCAGACCATCAGAGCTAGGGGAGAGGCGAGGACAGGTTCTCCCTCATAGCCTCGGACAGAACCGACTCCACCAGCACCTGATCTCAGCCTCCTAGCCTCAAGAACCATGAGAAGATACCTTTCTGTTCCCTAAACCACCTAATTTGTGAAACTCTGTTACAACAGCCCTAGCAAATTAATAGTCCTACTGAGGGTCAGAGAAGCACAGCGGAAATGGACTCTTATTTTTCAGTGACATTCTTGTCACTACAGCAAAGCATTACCATCCTTGGAGATGGATCTTCTAACCCCCAGCACATCAGCATACATTTCTGCAGCAGCTTCTGATGGTCGAGTCCTCATTAGGTCCTAGGTATCATGCAAGCAAGCCCTTTAATATGTGACCTCACCATGACCTGCACAGCCTCACTATGACCCTAGGCAGACAGCATGGCCATTCACCATTTCTGTAGATGAGACAATGGATTCACACAGCTAGGACTCAAAATCCAGATTCAGAACTTGTTTCTCTCTCTCTTTCTTTTAATGTTCTTCTGAGCTAAGGAGAAGGTGGTAGTGGTCTGGGATTTCAAAGGGGAGGAAGATGGTTCACAGGGAGATGGGCTGAGCAAATGTTTGGTGAATGTTTGCTTTGCCAGTCTGAGAAGTCTTTCTTGTATAAAACAAAGTTTTCTTTGGTGATGGCTCTCTTCCTGGTGTTGGCTCCCTATCTAAATTCTTCTTTCAAACTATTTTTTAATTAAAGTGTCATTAACTGATGATGTTATGTTAGTTTTAGGTGTATAGTACAGAGATGCAGTCATACACATAAACTTTCTTTCTCAGATTCTTTTTGCGTGCTAAGTCACTTCAGTTGTTTCCAATTCCAACTCATTGTGATCCTGTGAACTATAGCCCACCAGTCTCCTCTGCCCATGGGATTCTCCAGGCAAGAACACTAGAGTGGGTTGTCAAGCCCTCCTCCAGGGGATCTTCTCAACCCAGGGATCGAACCTGAGTCTCTTGCGTCTCCTGCATTGGCAAGTGGGTTCTTTACCACTAGTGCCACCTGGAAAGCCCATTGTAGATATAAGATAGATATAAGATGCAAGATATTGAATATAGTTTCCTATGCTATGCAATAAGTCCTTGTTATTTATCTATTTTATATATAGCAGTGTGTATCTGTTAACCCCAACTCTAAATTTGTCTCTCCTCTCCCTTCCCCTTCCCTATCACTATCCCCTTTCCATATGTTTATTTTCTGTATCTGTGAGAAATACATTTCTATTTTGTAAATAAATTCATTTTCTTCATTTCTTTAGATTCCACATATAAGTGATATCATATGATATTTATCTTTCTCTGACTTATCTCACTTAATGTGATCATCTCTAGGTCCATTCATGTTGCTGCATATGGCATTATTTCATTCTTTTCATGGCTGAGTAATAAAGAAGACGTGACATTTATGCACAGTGGAATATTGCTCAGCCAAAACTTATGTTCTTGGTGACCATTATGTACTTTCTCTGCCATGTGGCTTGTATCTCCAAATTCCTAAAACATCCTGCATTATTAACTCCCTTTGGATTCTTCCCATAAGTACAGATTGTCTTCCTATTTTGTTACAGATTCAAATTTTAATTGAGTCAAAAGAAAGCACTCCCTATGCTCACCCCCTGATAATTTTACCTGATCAGAAACTAGGCTGCTTGCTTTGGCGTTCTCAATGACCAATCACATTAGCTTCCAATTTTTGAGCATTTTCTGTATATTTTGAAAGTGAAAGTCGTTCAGTCACATCCAGCTCTTTGTGACTCCATGGACTATATAGTCCATGGAATTCTCCAGGCCAGAATACTGGAGTGGGTAGCCTTTCTTTTCTCCAGGGGATCTTCCCAACAACCCAGGGATCGAACCCAGGTCTCCCACATTGCAGGCAGATTCTTTACCAGCTGAGCCACAAGGGAAGCCCCCTGTATATCTTGCATCATACGAATTGCTTTAGATTAATTGTCTCATGCAGTCTTTATAAGCACTCTTTTTTTCTGTACATGAGTTTGGGCAACTTGCAAAGGTTCCACAGGAAGTGGGGGTCAGGATATGACTACAGAGCCTGCCTCTTCACTGCTTTGTTTTCTCGTTTACTGTATTTTTCCTTCTAAAAGGATAAACAAAGCAAGCTCAAAAGGACTTAAAACCTGAGTCCTGTTTCGTGAATGCATTGTGTATTCTTTCACCTGGCCCCCATCATCTCTCACCTGGATGATCACAATAACCTACCTAGGGGGTCCATGTCCCTCCTCTCTGACGCCCACCTGTCTGGTCTGTACCTGGAAGTCCTACTGAAATTAAAATGTACATCTGATTAGACCACTCTCAAGCTGAAACCCGTTCAGTGGCCTGCTGTAGAACTAAGAATATAATATCCAAACACCTTCCATGGCCTCTGAGGCCCTAATTCATCTGACCTTTCTAACTGATCCCCATCTGCCTAAGTTACAGACTTATCTGAAGCCATGCTGATCTAATTCCTGTTCCTCCAGCAATGCCCAGGTGGCCCTGTCTCTCCAGCGCCCCATGGAGTTCCCCTGCTGGGCACAATCTCTACCTCTTTCCCTCACTCCCAATCACCTTTAGGGTCTTGGGTTACATGACGCTTTTTCATAAAGGCCTTCCCTGACCATCTAATCTTAGCACTGCTTTTGCTGCTTCCACAAAGATTTAATGTCTATACTCCCAAGTTCACCGCAGCACTTCACAACAGCCACAATGTGGAAACCAACCAAGAGTCCATCGACAGATGAATGGATTAAAGTAAATGTGATATGTGTTTACTAAGGAACATTATTCAGTCTCAAAAAAAGAAAAAAAAAAAAAAAGAAATCTTACCATTTGCAATAGCATGGATGGGCCTGGAGGATATTGTGTTAAATGAACAAGCAGTCACAGGACGGGCTTCCCAAGTGGCACTAGTGGTAAAGAATCCTACTGCCAATGCAGGAGCCACAAGAGACATGGGTTCAATCCCTGGGTTGGGAAGATCCCCTGGAGTAGGAAGTGACAACCCACTCCAGTATTCTTGCCTGGAGAATTCCATGGGCAGAGGAGCCTGGCAGGCTACAGTCCATGGGGTCACAAAGAGTCAGACATGACAGAGCACACATCTACACAATCACAGGACAAATGTCGCATGATTCCACTTTATTGAAAATCAAGTCATAGAAGGAGGTGATACAATAGTGGTTGCCTGGGCCTGGAGGGTGGGGGAGATGAGTTGTTCAGTGGGTACAAAGTTTCAGTTTTGCTGGATGAATCACTTCTAGAGATCTGCTCTAGGACAAAGTACCTGTGGTTAATGATGCAGAATTGTGCACTTCAAAATACAGCTATTAAGAGGATAGATTTCACAATAAATATTCTTACCACACACACACAAAAGGGACACAAGGAAATTCTGGAAGGTGGTGAATACATCTGTTATCTTATTTGGGGTGATGGTATCAGGTGTTTGTAGATGTCCAAAGTGAAGTGAAAGTCACTCAGTCATGTCCAATTCTTTGCGATCCCATGGCCTATATAATCCGTGGAATTCTCCAGGCCAGAATACTGGAGTGTGTAGCCTATCCCTTCTCCAGTGGATCTTCCTGACTCAGAAATCAAACTGGGGTCTCCTGCACTGCAGGCAGATTCTTTACCAACTGAGCTATCAGGGAAGACCAGTGTGTGTATGTGTGTGTAAGAGCTCAACTCTTCTGCCTAAAAATATTTCAAAAATGAAATATTTGAAAGGGACTTCTCTGGCAGTCCAGTGGTTAAGACTCTGCACTTCTGCTGCAGGGGCTGTGGGTTTGATCCCTTGTCAGGAAACTAAGATCCCACAGGCTATGTGGAGCAGGCCAAAAAAAAAAAAATACCAGGCTCAAATAAAATATTTGAAAAATAAAGACAGTGGAGCTAAAAGTAAGCCCTTTCCTCTTAGCCTTAACCACAAGCCCTTGATTTGTGTTGGTTCTTGTTTTCCATCACCAGACTTTTATTCTAATTTTCAGTTCTTTTATTAGTCTGCCTGTTTTTTGCTCAGTCAGCCCCCTCTGCTAAACACTATGAATTCTAAGAGAACAGAGATAATATCTATCTTTAATTCTGCAGCCCCAGAGCCCAGCATGATGCTGGCCCATAGTCAGGTGCTCAGTGTGTGTTGAATGAATGAATGAAAGAGAAGAGGCCAGCACCCACTGGATAGGAACCATATGGGCACAAGTCCTTACTGCAAGTGTCCACGATGTTGTTGTTGAGCTGGTAAGTCCTGTCCAACTCTTTGCGACCCCATGGACTGTAGCCCTCCAGGCTCCTCTGTCCATGGGATTTCCCAGGCAAGAATCCTGGAGTGCGTTGCCATTTCCTTCTCCAGGGGATCTTCCCAACACAGGAACTGAACCCACATCTCTTGCATCGGCAGGTAGATTCTTTACCACTGAACCACCAGGGAAGTCTTAGTTTCCCAAATAGGCCCTTAGAAAACAGGCAGGGCGGGGGAAGAAAGGAAAATAGAAGTGGGAATAAACTCTCGCCTCTAACTTTGCTCAGTTTTCATGGTTTCTGGGAACAATGAGCAAATAAACTGCCCGATCGTCCCACTTTTCTACTCATTGCCCCCGCTCTTCTCCCTGACCTCGATCTCCATCCCTCTATCTCCAGTCACTGGCAAGAGGAGGTCATTCAAACCACAGGGGTCCCTCCCACCTAGGCTTAGAAGATTATTTCTCTTTCCCTATGTCTTGGATCTCTTCCCTCACTTCCTCACACACCAAGAGTCCTGTGACGTTTGAGGCATAACAAAATGGAGAAAGAGTTGTGTGTGAGCTGCAGTGGGAGAAACAGAGAGTGTAGCTGGCGGTGTGGGGAGGGGGAGAGGTCTAGGGGGATTGCCAAGTAACAGCTTTGCCTGTGAGCTGGTTGCCAAGGCGACTGTGCATCTTCATCGTGTTGCTCTGACCAGTCCTGGGCAGCCAAGGACGGTGGTCCTGCAGCTAGACACCGAATCCAGCTGGGTTCTCCAAAGCTCAGCTCTCCAGTTCCCCACCACCACCACCCCACCCATATGTAATCTCTCTCTCCCTCCCTCACCCGACAGGGAGTGGCAGACTCTTCACCCTTCAACAGCAGGATAGCTGGTCAGGGTCTTCTCTACGCTTAGGGGAAACAGGTATCACAACTCCAGGTGTAGGCTCTGGTTGTTCAGATGAAAGGCAGAGACTGTGCCCTGTAGACGTTCAAACAGCAGAAATCCAGCCTCTGCAAACCCTAAGCACTGCTGTCTTCAAAAGAGAGAAAAGGTGCCCGCCCCTCAGCCTTCCCAAGCTGTTTTGCTGCTAAAGGATCCCTCTTGTTGAGAAGATAGAGACACACAGGTTTCCTGACAGCTGCAAGCCACCTGCTCAGGAAGTTCTCCATTCTGCCTTCAAACCACGATGAGAAATGCAGATTCTTCCTTTCTCCTTCCCTCCTTTCACACCATGATCACCATCACCTCCTGTGCCCCCGCACATACACAGAGTGAGGAAGAGGTGTGTGCAATGGTCTTTTTTAAAAAAAGATTTTCAGGAGTTTTTAGCACCGTTTTCAGTTCCCTGTTAATATGTGTCTTTGTCTCTTTCCCTTTCCTTCTCCTTTATTGCCTTGGGTTTTAAAGAGAGTTTTTTTCTAGAAGAGAAACCTGATTGCTGGTTGTAGAAATTCAAGGGGGAAAATGCTAGGAGTGATTTAAGACCATCTGGAGACCCTCATTTTTCTAATCACAGATTTATGGCACTTTATAATTTATTCATGCATGTATTATCTCACTGGATAATAGAGTTCCCAAAGGCATCGCTTGACTCCCAGAACCAATGACAAGTCTATCTTCTTTCTTCCTTTCCTTCTTGACCTGTTTCCAGGCTCCTAAGAACATGATATTTTAAAGGGTATCTGTGGGTTTTAAACAAACACTATATTAAGATTATGTGCTTTAAAATGAAAGGAACCTCTTATATCTACTTCATTTTGAAAAGCACTTGTCTGCCAAGAGGAAAAGATAGGGCTCCCCTGACCCTAACATATCTTTTTCACGGGGATAAAAAGAGACAGATTTTGTAAATTTTATTGAATTTAGCAGACATTTATTGATCTGGTCACTATTACATGGAAATTCAAACTTGACTCTACTTTTAATTATTGCCATTTTTTTCTGTTTCCTCAAATCACTAGCATCATCTGAAAGTGCTCAGATTGGTCTTTTCCAGCCCTCAAAGTCCAAGAAACAGAGGCAAAGGGAGTCAGGAGAATTATCTAAAGTCTCCCAAGGAGACAGGGACAGAGCTAAGACTTGAACTCAGATCTCCTGGTCCTCAATATTTGCTTTTCTAACATTGAAAAATCCTGTTTAAATCATCTTATGAGGCATTCGGAAATCTGAACACTGACTGAGTTATCTGTGTATATTTTAAAAGTATATTGTTAATTATTTTAGGTGTAATGTTTATACGAATATTTTTAAAGTTCTTATGTTTTAGGGGTGGACACTGAAACAGTTAAGGATGAAATGATAAGATGTCTGAGATTTGCTTCAAAATAATGTAGGAGGTGGGGAATTGGTAGGGGTTTGGATAAACGAGATGGGTCATGAATTAATCATTGTAGCTGAGTGGTAGGTATATAGGGGCTCATCACACTACTTCTATACCTTTGTATATAACTGCAATTTCCCATAATAAAAGTTTGAAAATTAAATAATAAAAATAAAAACATGTTTTATCCATGAACCCTTCCCAGACAGATAACAGGGTGTAAGATTATATTTTGGTGTTTGCACCCACAGCTTTTGCTGGAAAACAACCTATCAAATCTCAAAATAGGTTGTAGACCAGACATCAGAACTGAAGGAACAGCTAAATATTCAGCCACAAATAGTTCATTGTGGAGGGAAGCTGAGAATCCCCTGGACATGGAGGGAGCGTGTCACCAAGTTGCCAAAAATAAGTCGCGATTCTGACAGATGGAAAAGCACAACTGGGCTCTCGTCTTCAGTGGAGTCAGCGCCCAAGGACCCCAGACATAGTACCAGTGACGCTTTGTTAGAGAGTCAAAGATAATAAAGGGCATTGTTAGTTCTTTCACCCTCATGCCCATTGTTCCACCTTCAGAAAGAAGCCTCCTTGGGCATCATTGGGTGGGTACATCACCCAGTGGGTGGGTACATAAGTGGAAGCACTTCTAAAGGCCAATTTGACAACATCAAAATTATAAAGGCATTTGCAGCTATTCACTTTCTGGGAATTTTCCTCCAGCTGTATTCATGTATAGATATTCATAGAAGGATATTCACTACAGTATTGTTTTTCCATAGCAAAAATCACAAACACATTGACATTCATTCTTGGGACGTGGCAATAGTGAACATGGCCATAGAGTGGAATGCCATATAGCCAGGAAAGCAATCAAGGTCAATGTCAGCGTGTAGGTATAGAAAGCTGTACGAGCATTAAGTGAAAAACACCAGACGTGGTTTAATCCTATAGGAGACCAGCAGTTTCTGGAAGGTGTGTGGGTTTGTCCTTGGACACAGTTGAGGCTCACCCTGTGCTGGAGAAGGGATTGACAGAGTTGATATTCAATCCCAGGTCAGTCTGACCACAAGGCCGGTGTCCCCAACCGCTCATGACCTCTTTCTGTTGACATACCTGGTCCTCTGTGAGTCAGGTGGCATGTGCCCGAGGACTAGGCCACTTTCTGCTACACTCCCCACTTCCTTGGCCCCTGTCGCTTTTTTAAAGAGAGGGCACCTGAGCCCTGGGCCCAGAAAGAGCAAGCAGAGCCCATGCTCCTGTGGGGAAGCAAGGACCATCTGGCCCACGGCATCAGCCTCTGGGGACTTGGCTTCTCGAGTTTTCCGGCCGCAGGTGGGATACACTCTCCTTGTATTTATTTATTTTTCTGGAAATTTCTTTTGGGAAGAGATGAGGAAAGCCAGCACAAGGACTTTCTACTTGCAGTCTTTGGCCTGCAGGAACCTAGTTCGTGATACCGACAAGGGTCTTTCTCCTGTGTGTGCCTTTCTTTTTCTTTTCTCTCTTGTTTTTCAGGAGAGATTAAATGAAGCTTAACATCTCCATAGAAGGGCAAAGAAGACATGACAGAGAATTGTTTTAAAGACATCACCACCTTTCTCTAAAATATGGAATGACGGCATAAGGTATGTCTAAAACCAGATGAATCCTGCGTCTTTAACTTCAGGAAGTTAACGCTGAAGCTTTGAGGTTGATATGTCTGTATCATCACACTCAATGTGCCATTATGTAAAGCAGTTCACGTAGGCAGGAAAGTTCGTAGTGATGTAGATGCCCAAGATGATTTGCTGAAGACTGAGAAGGAATACACACTACTGTATATAAAATAGATAAACAACAATGATCTCCTGTAGAGCCCAGGGAGCTATATTCAGTATCTTTTGATAACCTATAATGGAAAAGGCTGAAAAAGAATGTATGTGTGTAACTGAATTGATTTGCTGTACACCAAACTAACACACCATTGTAAATCAACTCTACTTCTATTACAAAAGAAAAACTTTAAAAGAAATTTTTTTAAAAAAGAAAATCGTTTACATACAGGTGGAAAACAAGTCAGAAATCAGGCAGAGGCCACAGGCTGCTGTGGTCAGTGTGAGTTTCCAGAGATGAGCCTGAATCTCCTCAACCACTTTGCTCTCGAAGTCCCTCCAACCAGCATGTGGAAATGGTAACTTAACACGGTACGCGCTCTGTGTGGGTAAAGAAGGCAATAAGAGCGGATGATGCTAGGCCTTCAAGTGTGCAGAGAGAGACCTCCGGCAGGGGATCTTAACCTTGACTGGAAGGAGAGGAGATAGAATCAGCCTCTAAAATTCCATGCTGAGAGGCCAGCAGTTGGGAGGGAAATTTCTGGCTGGGATGGCTCCCCTCCCCCTTCCCTCTCTTTCCTCCTACTTGCTAGAGCCATCAGGCGGTAGGTGGGATGGGAGCAGTGGTTGCTTTCAGCGGTCCGGATTCCTTCACTTCTACCCTAAGTAATGATTTCCTGTCCCTTTATACCCGCCTACCCGCCCCGCCCCCCCCGCTCCAGGGCTCTCACATTCAAAGCGTGACAAAATGGGCATCATTTTCAATAGAGATCTGACTAATGTAGATTATAGCCTAATGATTGCTTCCTGGGTGTTGCATGTCACCCTTCTATAAATACATCCCAGGATCACTTTGGCATGCTTTTCAGCAGTAGCACTCCATTGCTGCCTGACTCCATCTGTGGTCAGCCGCGACCTCCCTGGTCTCTGGGTGTTACACCCGTACCTAACCAGTCCTCGCCAACCCTGTTTTCCCATTACTGGCTTCTCTGTCTCTAAATTTACCATCTTCCACATTCCCATTCTCAGAAAATGGGGCATGATATTAGCAGAAGCCAGAACTATTCAAACTCTGGTCTCTTCCACTCTTGGAAGAAAAACTCTAGGAAGAAAAACATCCTCAAATTGAAAGAGCACAAATAAAGAGTAATAGAGAAACCACAACTTGTGTGCAAAAGGGCAATAGCCAGTTAACCTAAAGGGAGCCCTAAACTGCAAAGCTCTGGGTTCAAGGGCCAACTCCATCCTTTGTAACCACGTGACCTTCAGCAAGTCATTGAACCTCTCTGGACTTCAGTTACCTTATCTATAAAGAAGGCAATTTGACTGCTCTATCTCTAAGCTACCTTTTAAAAACCTAAGCTTTAATACTATACCATAAGAGTTTGTTACTGGGTCCCTTTTTGAAAGTTTATGGTTTTTTGAGTTCCAGTCAGGTGGAAAAACAAAGCCTGGCCTATCCTAAAACTAAGGGTATTTTATTGATCTCATTCTTTGACATCTTATGGAAACAAAAACATGGATGTCACCCACCTCATTTCAAAGCTTATAATCTGAACAAGGATGGTAGGGGTAAGAGGAAAACTCATTCTCCCATCAAGATGGTTTCCTGTTACCTCTTGGTTCGGGCATCTTGAACCAAGAGGTAACAGAGCGGCCTGAGGTCTCACCGTGGGAGGAGTGAGCCTGCCCTGTGGCCTCCATCTCAAATTCTGACATCTTTTTTCCTGGAAGATCTTCTAAATTCCTGGCCTCTTGATACTGTGGTACCATTCGTGGCCTTCAGATGTTCAGCATCATGATATCAGAAGCCTAAAACTAACACAGTATTGTAAATCAGCTATAGTTAAAAAGAAAAGACCAGAAGAATACCAACATGTGTAGATTCTTCATATTCACTGGGGAAAACATAAGATGTGTCCTAAGATGAGGAAGAGCTGCTTCTTACCAGGTGGGTGGGTGTAATAGTTGAAGGAGTTCAGGGTGAGAGAAACCTGTCCCATTGCCTCATCCTGCCACTCAGGCGACAATCAGAAGGAATAAAAATCAATCTCTTTGTCTGAAGACCTTTGCCTCTTAAACGTGAAGACTAGTTCCCCACACTTGTTAGGGCTACACACTCTACAGTTTGTTTTCAAGTCTAAGTTTGTTTCATAGGATGTGTAAAGAACTTGTCCTCTTATCTCGTAGTCACAGTGGGTAATTTGTGAGGAATCATGGAAGCCTGGATGTGCCTTGAGATGGGATCCCAACCATGGGAAGTCAGCTCAATATTAACACCAGGCCATAGTCTAAATTGTTGTTGTTTAGTCACCAAGTCGTGTCTGACTCTTTTGTGACCCCATGTTCTATAGCCTACCAGGCTCCTCTGTCCATGGGATTTCCCAGGGAGGAATGCTGGAGTGGGGTGCCATTTCCTTCTCCAAGGGATCTTCTCGACACAGGGAACAAACCTGCATCTCCTGCATTGGTAGGCAGATTCTTCACCACTGAGCCACTCTAAATTAGATATACTTACAAGGGGCAGGGGTTGGGAAACTTAGCACCAGAGCCAGCATGCACATGCTAGGAAGTTGTACCATACAAGCCATGTTATATTTATTTTAATGGATTACTTGGCTGGCAAATTTCAGGAGTTACTGCTGATAAAGTGTGTATGTACTTTAGAAAATCTTTTAAAAATGTCATCCTTAAGATCTTTGTGGATAAGACAGAGAAATAGGAGATGTCTGGCAGTATTTTGGAGTGTATGTATCAGCTTATGGTTGATTACTCATGAATTTTCTGAGTGATTCTGGATTAGCATGGAAGGGGGTGGTTACCATGGGAGCTTTTGTCGAGTCCCAACCCTTTCAACATTGTTGTCACACTGGGAGATAAAAACAGAAAAGATCTGCATGTCAGATCTACCAGTGACCTGAAGTCAGGAAGGACTGCTAATGTAGTCACTGAGAGAATCAAATTTAAAGTGATTTTGGTTAGATTTAACCTTAAGCCCAAACCAACAAAATATAAAGTCCTCCATTTGGGGTTCAAGATCAATTGCACATATGCAGAAAGTGAGAGCCTCGGCGTGGCAGAAATCCACGTGAAAATGTCTTGGTATTTCAGCTTAATGTGATGTAGCTTTAAGAATAAGCCAGCGCATTCTTCAGTTTCTCTTATCAGAAGGAAAATTCCAGGTACATTGTATGTTTTTCTCCCTATATTTTTTGCTGGTCAAAAATGTGGGGAACTGTGTTCAATTTTTGACCTTTGCAATATTAAGAGAGACACTGAATTTGGCTGTATAAAGGAGAACATTGGGGGTAAGAATATATGATAATCATGATGCATGAGCAAATGTGGAGTTTCTTTTTATTATTATTCTGCCAAGATTTATTGATCATTAATTATGTGCCAGGCACTACGACAGACCTTGGAAATGCAGAGATACACAAGACATGATCCCATTGTCAAGGTACTGATAATCTAGCCTGGGAATCAGGGAGGTAAGCAACACTTTGGCCCTCTGATACAAACGGCTGACTCATTAGAAAAGACCCTGACGCTGGGAAAGATTGAAGGCAGAAGGAGAAGAGGGCGGCAGAGGATGCGATTGTTGGATGGCATCACTGATGCAATGGACATGAACCTGGGAAACTCCAGGACATGGTGAAGGACAGGGAAGCCTGGCGTCCTGCAGTCCATGGGGTTGAGGGAGTTGGACATGACTTGGCGACTGAACAACAACAAGCAACTGGAGGCATATGGAGGAAGTATCATAGGTTGCTGAGCATGGTCCTACGAATTAGAGTGGCAGGGGCAAGGAGTTCTGATGGAAAGGATGAGAAACTGGATCTGGAAGCTCAGAGGATATCAGCTTGGAGGACCATAACCTTTTAAAGTTGGAAGAAACCTTTTTATCTGATGCATATAAAGTGGTGGTGGAGAGGGGGTGGATGGCTTATTCTAAAGGTCCCTTTGTCTCTGAAACTCTAGAGTGTTGCACAGCTCTTATATCTGAGGCTTTGTCTCTGTATTACAAGGTCCCATAGCTAGTCACATTCCTAGAGTTAGAATTCTAGGCCCATGTAGTCCTTCTGAATTTCATCCAATTGTCTTTCCTGTGGGCCAGTTTCTCCCCAATTGCTCGACCTTATTTTGCATGATTTTCTGCTAGAATTCAGCTGGTCCACCAAATTTAGTATCGCCTGACAATCTGACAGGCATGCACTCAATTCCTTTGTCCAGATCACAAAGCCTATGACAAGAATAGATCTACCCTCAATCCAGAGCAGGTGGCTTACCACTAGGTATATCTCCAAGGCTACTCTCCAAGGATTCTTGCCAAAGACAGGATGGATGTGAAAAGACCTCAGGCTTGTGAGTGGGGAAAAGAAGAAGTTCAGCTGAAAATTCTGTTGAGAAATGGCAGCCTTGAAAATAAATAACCACACTGATCTCAGCGAAATAAGTATATATGCCTTTGACCCATCGAGAAAGGAGAAAGAATGAAAAGGCAAGCCCTATAATTTATTATCTTGAAAGCATCTGTGCCCTGGGGCCAGTGTGGGTCCCCAGCAGTTACTGACTGGGGCTTTGAGATCAGAATTTGCATATAGATTTGCTTGCATAGGATCCATGTTTCAATGCTGATGGTGGCTCTCCTTGAAGGTGGGGTGGGTGGATGTTTCCCCCGTAACTCTTCCATGCTGTCATCATCAGCTCTGGCTCCATCAGAAACCCCAGGGTCCACAAAACACCTACTAAAAATAAGAGCCTCCTAGAATCCAGAAGATTCTTTCCACATTCGATAGTCTTCTCTTTATCTACATTTCCTCATGTTTTTGCTATGGCTATAAATGAGATCATTAATACTATTTGTGATGGTTCATTTTATGTGTCAAGTTGGATAGAACTGTCACAGGATTCAGATATTTGGTCAAACATCAGTCTGGATGTTGCTGTGAAGGTTTTGTTTTTTTTTTTACATGAGATTAACACTGAAATCAGTAGACTCTGCGTGAAGCAAATTATCCTCTATGATATAGGTGGGCCTCGTCCAATCAGTTGAAGGTTTTAAGAGAAAGAAGAGGGAATTCTGCCTTATACCACCTTTTGACTTGAGCAGCAGCATCAACCCTTCCCCGGGTCTTTCGCCTACCAGCTTGCCCTGAAGAGTTTGGACTTGCCTGCCTCTATAATCATGTGAGTCAATTCTTTAAAATAACTCTCACTCTAGGATATATGTACATCTTGTTGGTTCTGGTTCTCTGGAGAACTCTAACACACTCTTTGAACTGGAGAACCAGTTGTTCAAGCCTATACTCACTTTTCCTCTTGACCCCTGAAATAACCTCATCCCAGATATGAAATCCTCCAACTTTCCACTCGTATACCCAAGGAATTTTCTGGGCTTGGATATGTCCTCACCTCCTACCCTCAAACTAAGAAAAGTTGACCCTTTTCCCCTTTTCAGTTAGATCCCACCCTGCTACCCTCCTGTTGCTCCATCCCATGCTGACCCCAACTCACACCCTCTCTGGGTCTCTGACAATGTCAAACAAGTGTACTTGCTCCCTTTCTGCCCTCTTTTTTTGGTGCAGTTACAGGTGTCTATCGTAAGCTGTGGCAGTGTACAAGTTGTCTGTGGAATGAGTCTGATGGCAATACTGCCAACTTACGGTCTGCCCTGGTCCAGGTTTTTCTCACCAGCTTGAAAGAACCTCTTGACAGGTACGTGAAGCAAACTGGAGGAGGAATCAACGCTGGGAGAATTACCGAGATGCTAAAACACAAAACCGAGCCCCTAAATGTCTTTGTTGGAGCCAGTGTGAGAAAAGCAGGAGAGACTCCATCTTGAGGCCTGTCATCCATCTTAAAGACAGGATGTGAACTGGGCCTGAACCTTGCTCAAGAGTGAGGAAATTGTTGCTAATGAAAACCAGGTCTCCTGGAGACTTCCCTCCCTACAGATGACTGACAGAGATTGTAGTTGAGGTCAGGCTGCCCCTGTTAGATTAACCATGGAGACATCTCTCCTTGATGTAAAATCATTGTCCCGCCGCCCCCCCCCCTGTCCCCGCTTTAACCTTAATTGTTTGTCCTCCTAGCACCTATTTGTTGTAAAATTCAGTCACATACAACAAAGAGGTTGCTAACATATAACCAGTCACATAGAGGGGGTATAAAACTGGGCCTCTCAGAAACATCAGAGTCCTTGTTGGGAAATGATTCCCCTTGGACCCGCTGGCATAATAAACTATACTCCACTGTCTTGAAGGTCCTCCGAGGTGTGTTTTGCGACTCTGGATTCCACAACATTCTCAACAGGCTGAAAGAGTAAGCCAAAACCAAGAATGCATTTAATAGAGAAAAACAAATGGCAGACTCTCAAGAGGAAAACGATCTGACAGGTCACTGACCGGAGCCCCTGATTAAATCCTTGGCTCTCTGAATTCCCTCCCTCCTGGTTTTCTACTATTCTAGTCACACCTGTTTCTACCTGATCAGCTCTGGAGGTGTGAAGAAATCACTGTATCTATTCAAAAATTTTGTTAAATTCCAATTAAATGGGCTGGGCTGGCTTAGCTTCTTAAACCCCAAGCTCTTAAAGCAGAGGTATCAGAAGCAGACTTGTCTCTAGTTCTGAGAGTATGATCTTGGCTTGTAAAGAGTTGAGCAAATAAATGTCAGAGGTGTTTGAGATTGACTGGGGCAGTGGTTCTGATGGGGGAAAAAATCACTGGGAATCTACAAACTAACTGGTCATATTGCTGGTTTCTGTCACCAAAGAGAAGGGCCACACACACACAAAAAAGGACAAATTTGTATTCTAGGAGGTAAACTAGGAGATGGGTAATTAGAGGCAGGTAATTTCCATACAAGAGAAATATTAGCAGGTTTGACATTTGGTGAAGTTGCTAAAACCCAAGGCCTTCCAATGTTAAAACTTCAAAGATTTCAGGGTAAACTAGTTCCACTCAAGTCTAGGGTAAAACAAAAGATGAGGTTAAGTAATGAGTGGCAATATGATCGCTAATAGTTTAAAACAATGTCTTAAATGTTGATAGGCATCAGAGTCGCTAGGAAGGCTTTTTAAAATGAATCTCTGGTCCTGCCCTGGCAGGACAAGGCCTGGGAACCTGCATTTTAACAAAGCCCTAAAATGGTTCCTATGCACACATGAGTTTCTGGATTAGAAAGCTGACTCTACTCAACGTTTTGTTTCCTGGTTTCTCTGACATCCCCACTAAAACCTCCCAATGCTGTTCCAATGAATCCGGCCACGGGTTGCCCCATGGCCACCTAATCCTCCAGCACTCAGGCTCTCAACTTCAAGGATCTGCCCCTCTGGTGGGTCAGTTCTTCCTCCCAGGCAGAGACCTCATGAGCCAGCTCCCTAGGAAGATGGCACCAGGTCACGTCCTTCCAGCCTGTGACACACTTGGTAGGCCAGGAAAGTGACTGCTCTACAGTTACTTGTGCAAATGCACATTGCTTCTAGGGCTTCCCTGGTGGCTCAGACAGTAAAGAATCTGCCTGCAATGCGGGAGACCCAGGTTCAATCTCTGGGTCAGGAAAATTCCCTGGAGAAATGAATGGTTGCTGCTGCTGCTGCTGCTAAGTTGCTTCAGTCGTGTCCGACTCTGTGCGACCCCATAGACGGCAGCCCACCAGGCTCCCCCATCCCTGGGATTCTCCAGGCAAGAGTACTGGAGTGGGTTGCCATTGCCTTCTCCAAAGTGAATGGCTACCCACTCTAATATACTTGCCTGGAGAATCCTATGGAGAGAGGAGCCTTTCAGGTTACAATCCATGGAGTTGCAAAGAGTTGGACATGACTGAGCAACTTTCACTTTTTCACGTTGCTTCTAAGGCACTTCTCTTTCCTCACCACCTCAAGCCTTTTGCCTTGTATTTATTTTTTATTTATTTTTTGACCGCACTGTGCAGCACTTGGGATCTTAGTTTCCTGACCAGAGATCCAACCCGCACCCCTTACAGTGGAAGCATAGAGTCTTAACTGCTGGACCACCAGGGAAGTCCTGCCTTTGTATTTTTGGCACACATTACATACTAATTCCCAATATGTCCCCAAAATATGCCAGGCTCTCCGAGGAACCCTAGCAAGCCTGATTTGAAAAGAGAGCAAAACATCAAAAATTTCTCCAAAGGAATGGCCACTCCTTGGTTCTCTTTCATAGGATGGAGGCAGGTAATGGACTAAGTCAGCACTGGCTTCTTAATCTCACAAGGTGTCTTGCAAGTGATCTGACACCTGTGAGGATGTAAGAGGCATGGCACCTCTCTCATTGTTCCCCATCTTTGGGGATTCCGTTGAACAAGCAGGCCTCAGGAAGAGCAGGATTAAACATCTTGTTATGTGTATATTTGTACAGATGTGTCTGTGTTTGCCAACTAGACACATGATGGAAGGTGAACTGATCAGGGTGGTGTCTTCTTCAGGAGAAACTAATATGATATGGAATAGATATGAAGGCAAGTGGTAAATATAAAGTGATGAGAATGTCCATGCTCGTCTGTGGTGTTTGTGTGGGATACAAACTGGTGGGTAGGAAAGCAGGGGATCTTAGGAAATAGAGTGAAGACGGAGGAGAAAAACACAAAAGGTATAGTAGTGTAAGTCATTAAGTTGTGGCCAACTCTTGGGACCCCCTGGATTGTAGCCCACCAGGCTCCTCTGTCCATGGGATTCTCCAGGCAAGAAGACTGGCGTGGGTTACTACCTCCTCCTCCAGGGGATCTTCCCAACCTGGGGATTGAACCTGGGTCTCTTTATGTCTCCTGCATTAGCAGGCAGGTTCTTTAGCACTAGCACCACCTGAGAAGCCCTAATCAGCTATACCCCATCACAAAATAAAAAGTTCAAAAGGAAGAAAAAAGGTTGTTTATTTCTAAGCCAGAACCCAGCTGAGACTTGCCAGCTCTGGAGCCTGCTGATCGGTATCGGTCAGGATAAAGTGGAATATCCAGGGTAGGCTACGATTGCCAAGACTGGGGCTGGAGCTCTGGCAAAGTGAGGGGATTTTCTAGTGCAGGTGTTCCAGAGTGCAGGCTAAAGAGTCACTTATGTGAGCTGAGTCAGAGCGAAGGGAGGGCTAGGGATGCTAGGAGCAAGGACCTGAGGAAAGAGAGGGAGAACTAAACAGAACAGAGCTGTAAGAATGGGACACAAGCGTGTGTGGTAGTCCCAGGCAGCCTGGAGAACCTACATGCTTTGGTTTTGAAGCCTTGGAGAGGCAGGCAGGAGAAAGAGCAACCAGTAATCTCCTTTCCCAGAGCCAATGGGTGTGTGCTCAGTCGCTTCAGTCAAATCGGACTCTTTTGCGACCCTATGGACTATAGCCTGCCAGGCTCCTCTGTCTATGGGATTCTCCAGGCAAGAATACTGGAGTGGGTTACCACACCCTCCTCCAGGGTATCTTCCCAACCCAGGGATCGAACCCGAGTCTCCTGCATCTTCTGCATTGCAGGTGGATCCTTTACTACTGAGCCACCGGGGAAGCCCTCCCAGATCCAGTGAATCTCACCAAAAGGACCCAAGAGATGATAAAGGATTCCTAGAAAGGGCATTAATCCGTGTGGAGATAATTGAAATAAGATGGCACCCTTTCCAATACTGTTCAGATGTAACTGAAGTGATGAGGTGGGATTTCTATGTGCTTGTAGCCTCAACTCCATTACTTTAAGACCACGGTGTGTATCTCAGTTGTTCCTTTCCATTACTTAAACTGCCGTAAAGTCACTGGTGCGTTTTAACTGGCAGGCCTGGGTGGAGTTTGGCAGTGAGGCAGCTTAGTGGAAATGGAAGAAAGTTCCCCAAGGTGCCCGAGGAAAGAAACCTTCATTTGAGGTGGCCTTGGGGTGCTCTCCAAGGATGTGCCCTGTAGATTCAGTAACATCCACCAGAAATCTCAGGTGTGGCCTAAAATGAAGAAAAGGAAGAGAGAGGAAACAGAAAAGAGAAAACAAAAGGAGAAAGAGGGAAAAAAAAAAAAAGCAGATCTGATGGAGTGAGATAGTGAACTGGTGAGATAAGGGAAGGCGTAGGCGTAGGTTGCCCAGCTGTGAGAAATTGTCCTGAGTGGGGAACCTCCAAGACCTGCCCTGCCCACCTGCACCTGGCGCTGATCCCCACCTCTTCTGTGCATGCTCTAGCTGCTAAAAGCCAGCCGTCTGAAAGGTATTACGGATCAGAAGACAGAGGCCACGTTCATAGAATCTCAGAAAGAGGGGCCAGTTTGATCCTTTGTGGCTGATTCCGTGGCTGTTGCTGCGCCTGGGGCGGTAGCCCCCTTGACTACCGTAATTACCCACCCCCTGCACCCCCACACCCTCGTCGCAGCTCCACACTTCTTGGCCTCAGGCCCCAGCCCTGAAATTCTCCCGCGGAGCAGGAGGAAGTCCACGAGGTCAGCCTGCACTCCTGGTGAGAAGAGACTAGGTGCGACCACGTGCTCCACGTAAGGGCCCCCCCACCCCCACCCCCAGCGCGGGCAGCTCGGATGGGTGGAAGGCGCCTATTCCCTTGGCCTCTTGGTGGGCAAGTGTGCTTATTTCAAACTGCGACTGAGAGGTGGGAGCTTTGAGTGTGTCTGCAGGAGGTAAAAACCTAGAAGGCCTAGCACAAAGGGGCTGACTTCTTTGCTGCAGTGGCAGCTTTACCACTTGTTCTTGCGCGTCTCTGCCTTTCCTCTGGTCCTTTCTTCCCATCCCTGCACTGCCCCCCCCTCCTTCCTGCTCCAGCTCCTGCTCCCAGTGGGGGTGCTCAGGCTCCCTGGAGCCCAATGAGGCAAACTGCACCCGTAGTAAGAGCTCCACTCTATTCCCTGGCTGCTGGCCCCTGGGGGTTCTTAAAGGAGCCCTTCCCTCCTTCCGCCCGCATTTCCCGGCTCCCGCACCTCTACCGTCTGTGGAGTTCTCATCCTTTTAGTGGTTCACAACACTCTTCCGCCCCCACCACTGCCGCCCCTTTTCTCCGGACCTGACTTTCCCCTCTGACTTCCCTTCTTCTTTCTCAGTACAGGTTTTTATCTCCACTGTTTAGTTTACTTCCTGCCTTCACCTTCCCACCCTTTCTCTGAGTTCAGTCCAGTTCAGTTGCTTAGTTGTGTCCAACTCTTTGCAACCCCATGGACTGCAGCAGCCAGGCCTCCCTGTCCATCACCAACTCCCAGAGTTTACTCAAACTCATGCCCATTGAGTCAGTGATGCCATCCAACCACCTCATCCTCTGTCGTCCCCTTCTTCTGCCTTCAATCTTTTCCAGCATCAGGGTCTTTTCCAGTGAGTCAGCTCTTCGCATCAGATGGCCAAAGTACTGGAGTTTCAGCTTCAACATCAGTCCTTCCAATGAATATTCAGGACTGATTTCCTTTAGGATGGACTGGTTGGATCTCCTTGCAGTCCAAGGGACTCTCAAGGGTCTTCTCCAACACCACAATTCAAAAGCATCAATTCTTCTGCGCTAAGCTGTCTTTATGGTCCAACTCTCACATCCATACATGACTACTGGAAAGACCGTAGCCTTGACTAGATGGACCTTTCTCTGAGGCCTCTTTCCTCTTCCTCCCAATTAACTATTTAGTTTTGGCTGTGCTGGGTCCTCGCTGCTGTGCCCACACTGTGTGTGGTGAGCCGGGGCTACTCTCTCGTTGGGGTGTCCAGGCTTCTCTGGTTGCGGAGCACAGCCTCTGGGTGTGCCTGCTTCAGTACTCCTGGCACGTGGGCTCAGTAGTTGTGGTGCTCGGGCTTAGTTGCTCACAGAATGTGGAATCTTCCCAGACTAAGGATCGAACTCATGTCCCCTGAATGGACGGGTGAATTCTTAACCACTGGACCACCAGGGAAGTCCCTGCCTCTTTCCTTTTGAATCACTTTCCTCAGCTCCCTCCCTCACCATGGGTAGCATTCCGGGGCCTACTAGGGAATAAGGCAGAGATCCTAGAAATAAGTAAATTGAGGACAAACTTCATTGACATGTTAAACAGAGCATAGGTAAGGTACTTGGGCTTTTGTGATGACTCAGGTGGAGAGTGTTGTTCCAAAAGAGATGTGGCTGAAGGCACTTCTAGGGTTGACTGTGCTTTGGGTCTGCATGGTTTAGTCCTAAACTTTGCTGATTCAGAAACTCAGTCTTTTGGGAGCAATCACATGTGGCAGAGTTGAGTCCCACTATAACCGTCATGAGAGAATAGGGCTTCCCCAGTGGCTCGGTGGTAAAGAATCCACCTGCAACGGGGGTTTGATCCCTGGGTTGGGAAGATCCCCTGGAGAAGGAAATGGCAACCCATTCCAGTATTCTTACCTGGGAAATCCCAAGGACAAAGGAGCCTGGCAGGCTATAGCTCATATGGTCGCAAAGAGTTGGACATGACAGTGAATAAACAAAAGCAAGGACAAAACCAAAGTACCAGTATTCATCACTAGGAGGGATAAGCCTTTTGTGTCAGGGACTGGAGAGAGGCTTGCCAATCCTGTTGCTTCTTCCTGGGCACGTGGGAGACTGGATGCCCCCAGCCTCCTCACTTGCTCTTAGCTGGAACCATGAGATTGAGTTCCAGCCAATGGATCGTGGACAGAAGTGACATCTGCCACTTCCAGACCTGGCTATAGAGTGTCCCAAGTGCTGGAAGGGAGGGATTCTGCAGTACACGATCTGGGAGCTTGAGTCACCACATGGAATAGGGCCATCAGCAGAGATGCCAGACTCAGTGTGAACTGCAATGTGGGTGAGAAGTTAACTTGTAGTGTGTTGAGATACTGAGATTTAGAGATTATTTACTTCATAAACTAGCATTGATATGTCTTTCTAGGGGGAAAGTAACTTGTTTACACTGATCCAAAATCTCTCTTCCCCATCACAGGGCACATGAGACACTCAATCCTCAGAGGCTTGCTTGGTGAGCAGGACAAGGAGCAAAGAAAGGTCTTGGAGGTAGGGTTTTTTTTTGTTTGTTTTTGGGTTTTTTTTTAAAGAGCACATCAGTTCAGTTCGGTTCAGTCGCTCAGTCATGTCCAACTCTTTGCGACCCCATGGACCGCAGCACGCCAGGCCTCCCTGTCCATCACCACCTCCCGGAGTTCACCCAAACTCATGTCCACTGAGTCGGTGATGCCATCCAACCATCTCATTCCCTGTCGTGCCCTTCTCCTCCTGCCCTCAATCTTTCCCAGCATTAGGGTCTTTTCAGATGAGTCAGCTCTTTGCATCAGGTGGTCAAAGAATTGGAGTTTAAGCTTCAACATCAGTCCTTCCAATGAACACTCAGGACTGATCTCCTTTAGTCCAAGGGACTCTCAAGAGTTTTCTCCAACATCAGTTTTCACCAACTCTTTTTTTTTTAATAGTTATTTTTATTTATTTATTTGGCTGTGCCAGGTCTTAGTTGCAGCACACAGGATCCTCGATCTCTATTGGGGCATGTGGGGTCTTTTATTGTGGCATGTGGGGGTCTCAGGATCTAGCTCCCTGAGCAGGGATGGAACCTGGGCCCCCTACATTGGGAGCTCAGAGTCTTAGCCTCTGGACCACCAAGGAAGTCCAGGGGTGGGTTCTTTTAAGCAACTGTGTTGCAGCTTAAGCATTTCTGCCTTCAATTAGGAGGTGCTAGAAAGGAATTGATAAGGAGAAAGGGGTGACAGAGAATGAGATGGTTGGATGGCATCACCGACTCAATGGACATGGGTCTCAGCAAACTCCAGGAGATGGTGAAGGACAGGGAAGGCTGGTGTGTAACTGTCCATGGGGTCACAGAGTCAGACACAACTAAGCAACTGAACAACAGCAAAAGATGGAGAAGGCATTCAAATGGTCATTCTGTAAGCATAGGACACATTTTTTCCCCCAGGTTTTTATTTAAAATTTATGGGGTCTGCACAAAAGGAGGGGGTGAAGGGTGAGGAATATGCAGGGGACACTGGAACACGATGACCTGGCCAGGGCCACAGCTTCTGTTGTTGGGGAGAGGGATGAAAAGAAAAGGCCAGGACTGGAGCTGGGGTGGAAGAGGGAAGGGGGAGACACTGGCTGCATTCCCCCACCCCCAGAAAGCACCTCTCATTCCTGGATACCTCCATTTACCCTGGCCCCTAGGATCCCATCTCTTGTCCTGCCTCTGGCCCTAGTGGCTCCTCCTTTTGCTCCCCTTGACTTGTTTTCCCGACAGATTCTTAAGCAGGATGACGTTCAGGGCCTGACCCCAAACAACCCCACCTGATGAAAGTACAACCTTTGCTTCCCTGCTTCTGCCCCTTCTTAAGTCTCACCTTTCCCCATCTCTGGGACAGAATCTTTGATTTCCCCCCTTTCTCTCCTCCCTCCCCCTGGAAGAAAAAAAAAAACAAAAAACAGCACCACCTCCCCTGGGAGGGGTACCAGAAGGAGAGCAAGAAGGACCATCAAGGGAGAAGGCTCACAAATCCCTGGAAGGGCAGGGCAGGGGGTCACAGAGAGGAGAGGGGGTGAGGGCAGTGACCACTCCTGTCCTCTGTTCCCCTCTGCCCACCATCCAGGGGCTTCAACACAACCAAGGGAACAGGTGTGTGTGGGGTCAGATCTGATAGGGAGGAGAGAGGAGCAGAAGGAACAAATGGTGAAAACCTAGAGAATTCCCCTAAGAAAACATGTCTTCCTCCTTCCCTTCGGGAGGCTCCTTGGTTGGTGGGGGAAGTAGCGAGGAGTTGGGGGGGAAAGGGAGGGGAGGAGGAGATGGTATGGAGGGACTTTCCTCCATACTCACCGCCCCACCCCTCCCCACCCCACCAACTTGGAGCTCACCAGGGCTGGGAGGGAAGTGGCTGAGAGCTCACAGGCACCCCCAGGACCCCCAGGAGGGAGCCCACGGCTGTGGGTGGGGCTGCCACTGCTCCTGCCGTGGCCATTGGACAGACCTCACCTGTACCTAGTGGGTGCCCGGGGTCCCCCCAGCAGATGGGTTGTGGCTGGGGGGCGTCTCCCGGGACAGGGCACCCCCCGCCAGATGGGTCTGCATGGGGCCGGCCAGCTGGGCAGGGGTCTTGCAGGGCACGCTGCAAGCTTGCACAGGATGCGGTCAGCCCGCGGGGGCCCAGAGTCCAGGGTCCTGCACTGCGTGGATGTGAAGGTTTGCTGCAGTGGGGGAAGCCTTTGTGGCAGAGCTCACAGACAGGGTGAGGGCCCTGGCTGTGCATCTTCAGGTGGTCCGAAATATAAGCCGAGCTCAACATCTTGCCACACGCATGACATGGGACCTTCTGCTCATGTCCTACTGTGTGGGCCTGCGGACGATCCTTCATAGCAAAAGCCGTCTCATGTTTCTCACGTTCGAAGGGCAGCTCTAGCGAGTGCACTTATCTGATGTGACCGTGGAGGTGATCCGGCCGGGAGAAGCTCTTGCCACAGTGCCAGCAGTTGGAGGGCTGGTGCACTGCGTCGTCATGTGAGCGCGCGTGGTAGCTCGTGTGGTCCTCGGCGCCTGGAGCGCTGCGGGCACACCGGGCAGTGGTGAGGGCTTCTTGTTTTTGCTGCTGCGCCGCCGGCACCCGCCTCCCCCCGCTCTCCCGCCGGCTCCGCTCAGTTGGGGCACGCTCAAGAGGCTCAGGGCCACCATGAAAAAAAGTGAAACTAAAGTCGCTCAGTCGTGTCCGACTCTTTGCAACCCCATGGACTATGTATAGCCCACCAGGCTCCTCCAACCGTGGTATTTTCCAGGCAAGAGTACTGGAGTGGGCAGCCATTCCCTTCTCCCAACCCAGGGGATCTTCCCAACCCAGGGATGGAACCCGGGTCTCCAGCACTGCAGGCAGACGCTTTACCGTCTGAGGCACCAGGGAAGCCCCAGGGGCACCATGGTGGTAGGCCTCTTCATAACACCCGAGGGGGACCCGGCCGGCCTTGGCTCCGGTGTGTGTGGCCTCGTCCCTTCGGAGGGTATAGCCGTTCTTGAACTCTTTGGCGCACAGGGTGCAGATGGAGGCCCCTGGCTCTTTCGTCGTCTTCTCCCGGCACATGTGACCGGGGCCACAGTGACCGGCGACCCTCGAGGTTGGGGCAAGGAGGGCGGTGGCGACCGCAGGCGCCAACACCGGCGCAGGGCGGCAGAGGGGGCCCCGAGGAGGGCATGGGGGCTGCTTCAGAGCCGCTGAGTCCACAGTGGAGGCGGGGGTCGGGGGCGCGGCCGTGGTGAGGACGGGGAGCAAGTCCACCTGGAGGGGCTCGGCCGCGGGGGCCTGGGGCCTGGGTGAGGGCACCAGCACGGCCTGGAATGGGCTCCAGGCGCAGCCCTGGAAGGCAAAGAAGTGGGACTGGAACTCGGCGCCGACCTGCAGCGGGGGTTCTGGGCGTGACCCTGAGCTGGTGGGAAGATCAGGAGGCCGCCCACCCGCCCCTCCCCCACCCCCTCGGGAGTCCAGGCCCAGTACCGGGAAGAGGGGAGGGGCCAGCAGTGTGCCGGGGGAACATGGCATAGGGCATGGCGGGGAGGGAGGGAGGGAAGGAGGGCGCCTGGCCCACAGGACACATTCTAATTGCCTGATCATCCTTTGATTTAGGAGTAGGGAGGGGAGTAGTATGAGAACCAAGGAGACGTTGAACCTGCTCAGATGTGTGGAGTAAGGAAGGCAATGCTCAGATTTAAAGACGTGGGGCAGTGTCACGCCAAGACAGAGAAGACACTGGGCTGGCCAGAGGGCAGTGGCCAGAACTGTGGGTCAGGTGGGCAGGAGTTAAGTTCTGGATGTACATATCCTGCTGTCTGGCCCACCTCTCCACTTGGAGACATTCCAAATAGAGCAGGTCCCAGAGGGCTCCTCCCTAACCGCACCCCATCTCAACAAACCTCTCCTCTCTTCTCCCGTTTTTAGAGTTAGTCCTAACTTCTCTCTTACTCTCCTGCCCCATATCTGATCGTTTGGCAAATTCTGTGTGCTCTTCCTTCTAAATACATGGAGAAATCAGCTGCCTCTTGCCATCTGACTGCTACCAGTCTGGGTCACACTGCCATGATTCTTTGCCTATGTTATTGCAATGGTCTCCTAATTGGTCTCCTTGCTTCCAGCCTTACTCCTCTACCGTCTGCTCTCCCCACAGCCATCATCATATTTTTATTTAGAAATGGAAACAGATCATCTTGCTTAAATTCTCCAAATGCTTGCCGTCTTGCTGAAAATGAAGTCCAAAGTTCTTAGCAAGGCCTTACTGGCCCACCTAATCTGGGCCACACCTCCTCTCTCATCTCATCTCCTCCCATGCTCCCACCAGCAGACAGGGCCTGTACCCTGCCCACACCCTTGGCTTGTTCCCAAGGTCGCCCATAGGCCCTGCTCTGCACCCCAGTGGCCTTTGTGCACCCACCTGGATGTATTCTGTGGCCTCCAGGGAAGCTTCCAGAAGCCATCTTCAGCAGTGAGGCAGGAGTTGGAGAATACTCAGTTTCCTGACTGGTCACTGGGGCAGTTCTGAGGCATGTTTCATGTATTCTCTCAGAGGTCCCTAGCAGGACTGAGCCTCAGTAGCTCACAATGGTAACCTACTTTTTTTTTTTTTTAATATTTATTTTTACTTATTTGGCTGCACCAGGTCTTAGCTGAGGCACGTGGGGTCTTTGATCTTCATTGCAATATGCAGGATCTTTTCTTGTGGGATCTAGTTTCCTGACCAGGGATGGAACCTGGGCCCCCTGCATTGGGAGCTCAGAGTCTTAGCCACTGAACCATCAGGGTAGTCCCAGGAACCCACTTATTAATGCCTCAGTGTTAGCTTTCCTTCCTTCTCTCTCTCCCTGGCACTCTGTTAGTGCTTCCTCAGACCATTTCCAGAAGAAACTGCTTCCGCCCAAGTCCTTGTCTCAGGGAATATGCAAACTAAGATATCTCTTACTCCACTTCAGCTGCACTGGCTTCTTGTCTTTAGAACACATCAGATGTCCCACCACTCAGAACCTTTGCAGATTCTGTTTCTTCTGCCTGGAATACTCTCCCTCCAGTCCTTCGGGTCTCTGCTCAAATATCATCTCTAACATACACACAAAGTAGGAACTCTGACCCCCAGGAATCACTATCACCTTTGTGTGCTCGCTTTGTCTTTTTATCATCAGCAGCTAACAGACTCATTGCATGTTAATTTGTTTATGTATTAACTGTCTCCCCCCAGCAAAAGGGGCTTACCCCGGCTCAGATGGTAAAGAATCTGCCTGCAATGCAGGACACCTGGGTTCGATCCCTGGGTCGGGAAAATCCCCTGAAGAAGGGAATGGCTACCCACTCCAGTATTCTTGCCTGGAGAAGCCCATGGACAAAGGAGCCTGGGGGGTTACCATCCATGGGGCAGCAAAGAGTCAGACACGACTGAGTGACTAACATTTTCACTTTCCCTAGCAAAAGATAAGCTTCATGAGAAGAGGGACTTTGTTTTGTACTCTTCTCCCAGGTCGTGTCAAGAATGGTCCCCAGCATTCAGTAGGTGTTTAGTAAATGTTTGCCGAGTAAATGGGCATGGAGGATGGATCATAGGGAGAAAACACAGGGAAGAATATTTGTAACCATAGTCACCAACATACAGCTTGCCTTTAATGATCTTCGTTGGTAACCAGTGGGAATATTACTACTGTATAAGAAAGATTTGGGGGCATGCTTGATTTCCAATTTTCCATCAAAGGATCTGAGGCTTTCCCTGAGTAAAAATGTAGAGAGTTAATTTTCATAACTCTCTCTGCTTCTTTTAAGAAATATTTTAGATCCTAATTATAGTATCATTCACAAATTCTTTTAACTAAATTAATCAAAAATATATATTTATTTGGCTGTCCCAGGTCTCAGTTGCAGTACTTGGGATCTTTTAGTTGCAGCACTCGAGGTCTAGTTCTCTGACCAGGGATTGAACCCAGACTGTCTGTGTTGGGAACATGGAATCTGAGCCACTTAACCACTGGGGAAGTCTCTCTTTTAATTTGGAAAGATTTATTCTTTTTTCCAAAAATAGAGGACTTGTACCACTATGCAGCTTCACATGGTTCTGTCCAGGGCAGGAAACATTCAGGCACTGTATTTTCTTTGATAGAAGAAAGCTTATAGGCTGATGCTACTGAGTAAGTGAATAAGCTTAACAACAACAACAAAAATGTAGAAAGCAGCTCCTAAATCTGTCCCAGACCTGAGGGGTCAGCTTGAGCTCTTTTCCTCATCACTTCTTGGTTTCCATGGTACACTGTCCTCGTGGGCATGACCTGCGGCTCACCTCCATTCTATGTCCTTTTCCTGGTCCTCACTTAAATGTCACCTCCCAGAGAACCCATCTATGTGGTGATTCTCTTCCATAGAGTGCCGTTGTTTTCCCTGCTGGTGTTTATCATTACCTGTAGGTGCGTATTTATTTCTTCCCATTTCTTTACTGTTATCTGCCTTCCTAGTGTGTAAGCCCCCTGAGGGCAGGACAGTGTCTGTGCTGTCACAACTGCATGCTGAGTGCCTGGTACACAACAGACGCTCCATTAGTGTTTGCCGGATGTCAGTGTGAAAGAGCAGGTGAAGGAAGGGAGACAGGCCCTGGGGGCCGGGTGGTGGGGGGCTCAGTGAGGGATCATCAGCCAGACTCAGGACCGGTCCCCTGACTTCCCCTCTGCGTCCTCCTCCCAGCCTGCTCTGCGCTTCACCAAAGCTTTTAATCACTTTGCTGACAGGCAGGGTCACCCATGAAAGCAGAAAGAGGAGAAGAAAAATGAGGCACAGGATTGCCGAACGGAGAATCCAGGCTCTTTTAGCAGCCACTATTCCTTATTTCCTGCTGGAGTATTGGCACCTTTAAAAGCCTTGGCTGTCCTCCCCAACCTCCCCACTCAATCACAAACCATAGTGTCTAGAAAAAAATAAAAAGGGGGAAAAAATCAATGGGCTAAATCTTCCCTGGGTTCAACAGCAACTCCTCTTGTAGCTTCCCTCACTGGCCACAGAACTAAGCTCTGCAGGCCTCCGAACTTGACCTCAGGGGCAGGGAACTTGCATGTTAAAAGCATGCCCCTCCCCCTCCCAAATCATTCCCAGCCTGGAGAAGACAAGGGAGGTGGACCACCCTGACTTCCCAGCTCTGAGTCTCTGCTTGCTGATTCAGCCCTGCCTCATTAAAAGCTTTCCATTCAAAAAAAAAAAAAAAAAGCTTTCCATTCACATTTAGATCTCCCTCAGGACTTCCCTGGCGGTCCAATGATTAAGACTCTGTGCTTCCAATGCAAGGGGCATGGGTTCGATCCCTGATTGGGGAACTAGGATCCCACATGCAGCATGGCATGGCCAAAAAGTAAAAAGAAAAAAAGAAAAATTTAAAAATAGATCCTCCTCTTTCTGGTGTGTAGGGAATGAAAGGGAAAGGGAGAATTGTTATCTGCAGGTAGATGGTTGGGTTGAGAACAGAATCCTCTTTTTAAAATATTAAAATGACTTGTTTTCGTTTTTCTCTTAAATCGTATTACTTGCAGCAGTCTCCCTCCCAGTCTGAGTCAGGGGATGTACTGCCCCAGGAAAGGAGGAGGTGGGTGGAACTCAGAGGCAATGATTACCTTTGGGCATCAAATCTCACCACCTTGGCTCCTTAGTCAAGAGCTTGGTCTTAAAAGCTAGGATTTATGGAAAGAGAAGAAGGTGTGTGTATCTGCATGTGTGTGTCCAAGTGTCTGAGGAGGGAAATAGGTAGTTATGGGCGAGCTGAGAAGATTAAAGTGAAGGGTGGTCTTGCGCCACAAGTCTCTGGAAACACCTTGGAGGAGATCACCTGTTCCCAGTTGAAGGCCCACCTGTCCGAGATGACAGAATAGCAGTCAGAAGGTACTGGCCGAGGGAGTGGCTGTGATGAAGGCCCCTGAGGCAGCACTTCTGGGTCCCCTTGGCCAGCTCAGTAAGAGTGGAGGATCTGAAAGTTCCTCCCTGTCTGTGGGGGGGTGGGGGGGTTCGGGGCAGGATGCAGAGAGTGCTGGGAGCACCTGGAAGCTTGGGGTGGCCAGAAGACACTGCCCTGGGCAGAGACATTGAGACCAGGGCAAGCAGCCGGGACCTGTCCTCGTTCTCAGCCCCCTTTGCAGATCCTGCTTATCTTCAAGTTCTAAAATTCCTTTCCATACTCAGCTCCCCTACTGATATCTTCCAGTGTCACAGCACTCCCATGCACCACAAATCTCCGTCATATGTCTCCAGGCCTAGCTTTTGCCTGAACTCAGACCTTCAAAGCCAGCTCTTTCCTCAGCACTTGCCCTTGAACAATCAGTTCAGTTCAGTCCCTCAGTCGTGTCTGACTCTTTGCGACCCCATGGACTGCAGCACGCCAGGCCTCCCTGTCCATCACTAACTCCCGGAGTCCACCCAAACTCATGTCCATTGAGTCAGGGATGCCATCCAACAATCTCATCCTCTGTCATCCCCTTCTCCTTCTGCCTTCAATCTTTCCCAGCATCAGGGTCTTTTCCAATGAGTCAGCTCTTCACATGAGGTAGCCAAAGTATTGGAGTTTCAGCTTCAGCATCAGTCCTTCCAATGAATATTCAGGACTGATTTCCTTTAGGATGGACTGGTTGGATCTCCTTGCAGTCCAAGGGACTCTCAAGAGTCTTCTCCAACACCACAATTCAAAAGCATCAATTCTTGGGCGCTCAGCTTTCTTTATAGTCCAACGCTCACATCCATACATGACGACTGGAACAATAAAGATCTCCAAATTGAAGTCCATGCTTTCCTCTCCCCTCCGGAAACCTCCCCTTCAGCCTTCTCTTCTTCCACATGGAAATGCCAGTTTGCCAGTTGCTCAACCAACAGCATTCTTGACTTGTTTATCTCTCATGCCATTGGTGCCTGTCATCTTTCACCAGGATTTTTGCAGTTGCCTCCCAACCCACCTCTCTTCGCCCATTCTTGCTCTCTTATAGTCTCTTCCCCACCAGCAGCTGTAATGGGACTTTTAAAATGCATGTTGCTTCTCTGCTCAAAGTCCTCCAAAGGCTTCTCATCTCACAGTAAGAGCAAAACTCCCCACAGTCTACCAGGTCCGCCACAATCTGGCTGCTTCTCCCCCTTGCTTCCTCTAGTCCCTCCTCTTCTTCCTCCATGTCATACCTGCTCATGCCTCCAGGCTTTGCCCTCGTCATTCTGCCTACCTGGAAGGGCCCAACCCCAGAATCGGTCCTGTGCCTTCTTCAGGACTTAGCTTCAAATGTCTTGTACTTAGTCGGGCCTCCCTTGGCCACTCCATGGGAAAGAAGAGCCCACCCATCACTCTCTGTTTCCCTTAACCTGCCTCTCCAACCCCCATATCAACTATCCCCCCTGACATATTACATATCATGAGTCTATTTATTGTCTGTTGTACATCCCACAGATTGTAAGGTCCATGAGGCCAGAGGGCAGTGACTTTGTCCAGCACTGTCTATGTAGTACCTAGAACATAGTCTTGGAACATAGTAGGATACTTGATAAATATTTCTGAGTAAATGATGCGTTGAAGCCTCCCCAATCTCTGCTACCATATGGCCCTGAAAAGACTCTACCTTTCCACACCACATCCCTGAAAGGAACTAGGATTGAGGGAATTCTGAACCCCTGAGCTTCACCCTACAAACAGCCTGAGTGATTGAATCAAAGAAACAAACCACCCAGACCATTGTATGCAGAATAAACTGTGAAACTGTAGGTGGATCAAGTTTTAATTTTGTTCCTCTTCATAGTTACCCAGTGGGATAGAGGCTGATGATAAAGAGCAGATCAGTTATAGGAAATAAGAATGCTACATGTTCTTGGCACATCTCTGTGAGTGTAGAAATATACATATCTCTGCACACATATATCTCTGTGGCTCCCCACACCAGTTCAAGGGCATGTATGACCAACCTGCCTTCGTGTGTGATGCTACAGAGGATGTGTGAGACAAGTTCTGTTTCTTTGAAAGTTCATGAGCTCTCTGGGGCGCTGTGATACATAGTAGAGAGTTTGGAGACACCCTTGGGAAAGCGTGTGACCGCACTTGGTGATGGATGACCACAGAGTCTCTCAGCAAGGCTCCCTGGAGGAGGAGGCACACTCCTGCGCGCTGGGTCGTGGAGGGGGCAGCTGAGAAGACATGCAGCCGGTGGCAGAGCTTGGTCACTTGACTGAGTGGCCAGGCCTGGAGCAGGTCAGGGAGATGTGACTTCACAGGACTCCCTTGTTTCCATTGCCTGGAAGCATTTCTCAGCACAGCTGCTCGGGTAACCATCCTAGGGGTTGAGAAGGATCTGGGAACCAGTGGTTGCCATACTTGGAGGAAAAGAAGGGCTCATCTGAAGTCTCGCAGGAAAGGAATCTATGCCCTGGACCACACATCTGGAGCATGTAGGAATATCAGCTAACAGAAGCTCAGTCTCTCTATCACATGTTTGTTACGGGATGTCTCAGCCGTTAGGACACACCATCTCTGTTTTCTGTCCTCTGTATGCTCTCTGCTCAGTTAACCTGGGTTAACTGTTAACTGTTAACCTGTTAACCTGGGTTAACACACTATGCCTGTCCCTGTATTCCATGGGGAGGCACTGCTTTTACGAGCTGACTTTCCAATCAGAGCTGCACTTAATGCTTTCCTGCACTGGCCAAGCCTCTCCTACCAATCTCTGCTGACGCGAAGCAGCAGTAGGTGGTTCCCATATTAGTGACATTGCTGGGTAACAAATCACCCCCAATACTTAGTGATTTAAAAGAGCAAACATCTGTTGTCTCATGATTCCATGGGTCAGGCATCTGGGAGTGGTTTAGCTCGTGTCTCTGGCTCAGGGTCTCACAGGCTGTGCTCAAGGTGTCAGTCTGGGCCTCAGCCTCATCCGAAGGCTCAAAGGGTCTCTTCAGAGCTCACTTGTGTGGCTGCAGCCTCATCCGAAGGCTCAAAGGGTCTCTTCAGAGCTCAGTTGTGTGGCTGTTCACGGGCCTCGGAAGCTATGCCTCTAACTTCAGTCGTATGGGCTTCTCCACAGGGCTGCCCCATGATGTGAGACCAGTAGGTATAAAAGATTTAATAAGGAAGGGTAACATAGGCATGTCATTGTAAAAACCTCTTTATTGAAGCGTGTCACAGATATGAAAAGTGCCCAAATCTAACACATATAGCTCACTGAAGTTTCCTAAAATGAACACAACCATGTAACCACTCAGGTCAAGAGATAGAACATGACCGAGACGCATGCAGAAGCCCTAGTTCTCCTGTCATCACCTTTCTTGTGCATGTGTGCTAAGTTGCTTCAGTCTTGTCTGACTCTTTGCAACCCGATGGGTCATTGCCCACCAGGCTCCCCTGTCCGTGGGAATCTTCGGACAAGAACACTGGAGTGGGTTGCCATTTCCTCGTCCAGGGGATCTTCCTGACCCAGGGATCAAACCCGAGCCTCTTAAGTCTCCTGCATTGGCAGGCAGGTTCTTTCCCACTAGTGCCACCTGGGAAGCCCCCATCACCTCTCTTCTTCCTCCCTAAAAGTAGCCACTACCTAGACTCCAGCACCAAATTTGCCTGAGTTTTCCGCAACCACCCCCCAGCTTTACTGAGGTATAATTGACACGTTTGCCTGTTTTTAAACTTTATATAAATAAAATCCTGCCATACGTGCTTTGCGTCTGGCTTCTGGCTCAACATATGTGTGAGGTCCATTTAAGCTGTAGTATGAAGCTGCAACTCATGTAGTTCATTACTGTAAAGGATTCTGTTTTATGAATATACTACAATATATAATATATAACAATCTATTCTACCACTGATAGACATTTGGGTTGTTACCACCTTTCAACCAATAAAGACACTACTGCTCTAAGCCTTCTTATACATGTGTGCATGCATTTATGTTAGTCCTTGTGGCAGACAGATTAATGGTCTATAAAGATATCTATGTCCTTTTATAAAATAATACCTCCAAGATATACTATTTATTTTCACTTATTTTTAACTGAAGTATAGTTGATGTGCAATGTTGTGCCCACCTCTGCTGTATAGCCAAGTGACTCGGTCATACATCCTGATCCCCAGCACCTACGGATATGTTACATCTTATGGCAAAGTGGAGTTAGGGTAGCAAATGGAATTAGGAAGTACAACTGACCTTAAGATAGGAAGATTATCCTGGATGATTTGGCTGGGTCCAGTGTAATCACGAGTGTCCTTAAAATGTGGAAATAGGCAGGGGCAGAAAAGGCGATCAGAGTGATTCATTGAGACCCACCCACTCTTGCTGGCTCTTTGACCATTAGCCAAAGCCTGTGGGTGGCCTCTTGAAGCTGAAATGATCAAGGAAAAGGATTCTTCCCTAGAATCCCCAGGACGAACACAGCCTTGCCAACGCCTTGATTTTAACCTAGGAGCCTCCATTTTGAACTTCTAAACGGCAGAACCATAAGATAGAAAATGTTGTTTTGTTCCACTAAGCTTGTGGCCATTCATTACAGCAGCAATGGAAAATTAATACGATGATGTTCGTTCTTATAAGCAGAGTCATGGTGTATGTCCATGTTCATCTTTTCTAGACACGGTCACACAGTTTTCCAGTATGGTTGTGCGCATTGTCCTCCCACCAGGGATGTGTGAGTGCTCCCATTACTCCAGGTCTTTGTTAGCGCCTCGTCAACCAGTCCTGTCAATTACAGCCGTTTTGTTAAGGCATCTCATTTTTACTTCCATTTGTGTTTCTCTGATTACTGAGGAGGTCGGATATGACTTTATGTTGTTATTAGCCATTCAGATCTCCTCTTTTGTGAAGCACCTGATGATATGTGATTGCTTTGTACTATGTGGTAAAGGAGGAATCGAATTTAAAACATAGCTTCCCAAGTAGCACTAGCGGTAAAGAATCTACCTGCCCATGCAGGAGATGCAAGAGGCGTGGGTTCATGGGTTCAGTCTTTAAGTTGAAAAGAGCCCCTGGAGGAGGGGACGTGGCAACCCACGCCAATATCCTTGCCTTGAAAGCTCCACGGACAGGGGAGCTTTGCGGGCTCCAGTCCATGGGGCCGTAAAGAGTCAGATATGACTGAACACTCTAGTTTTCTATTCATAAAACCATTCTGCATTCTCAAGTCACAAAATCGGGATTTTCTTCAATGTTTTCTAAGAATTTTTTCTTATTCCTCTTTAAGAAAGAGAAGCAGATTCTGGCATCTGTACCACAATATGTCTATTTTTGTGAGTTTGCAACACACACACACAACACACACACACACAGAGTTACAAACAGATATGGGACACTAAAAAGAAATATGCAACAACCATGAAAGCCACTAGCAAATATTTTTAAAAACAGTAGTCATAAATACCAATGGACCATTAAAGTGTTATTTATAGATTAATAATCTCTGCATGTGGCTATTTCATTCAGAGGCTCTGTGATGGGTGTATTAGGACAAGCCTAAGTATTGAATGTTGAGATTAAAATATGATCTTCTTCAGCTGATATAACTTCTACAATAAATCATTCATACAGCTGGTGACTCATACAATCCATTCCAGCATGCTCTGCTATTTGTTAGGAGGTTTTTATTTAATTTAAGCATTTTCATTATGGCAGATTTTTATTGTGCCCTGTTTAGTTCTGAGTCTTGGGCAGTTATTATAATAAGGTTGCTAGTCAGAGGCTGAAGATAAAGAACAGGAAGCCAATAATTAAAAGGCAACCAAGAGTGCAATCTGCCAAGTGTAAAAAATCAGATCTAAAATGGCATGAAGATGGGCTAAAAGCCAAAACTATTAATGCAAAATATGATTATTTCCAGTAATGAACTGATGCATGTTGGGGCTTCTGTGTTACAAGGGGGATTTTGTGAGATAATCAGACCAGCAACGTTAGGCAGGACAGTCTTGATTTTCCCCCTCTTACAATATCTCCTCTCAGAACTCCATTTTTAGTACCTTTAGGATCCCATTAGACCAGGTCCTATTCCTTCCTCTTCTTATTTATTCCCTCCTTTATCACTACCATTTCTACCTTCTGCATGGCTTTCTGTCCTCAGAAAAAGTAAGGTTTTTGAGGGCAAGCACCTGGTCTTTTTGTTTTCTGCACATCTTTCTCAGTATCTTTTGGAATTGCCTGCTCACCTCTGCTTCCATCACCCTAGTTCATGCCACTGTTTCTACTTTGCCTCCTGTGGACTCCTGGCCTCTCTGCATCCATCCCCGACCCCACCCAACCCCCCCCCACCCCACTCCACCCCATCTTACTAAGTCTCCACAGAGCAGCCAGACTGATCTGGTTGCTACACAAATCTGATCCTGTCATGTCTCTCCTTAACATGATTTTTACCCTCACTCCACACTCCTCCATGCCACCTGAAAGGCTCTGCCTGTCTGGTTCTGTCCTGCCTTACCAGCCTCTTCTAGAACTGCTCTCCTTGTTCTCTAAGCTCCACCTTTCAGATTCTAAAGCACCTTGTGCTCCTCTGGACCCCGGGGCCTTTGCACATGCTGTTTCCGTCTGCCTGGCTAACAGCCACCAGCCCTTCAGGTCCCCACCTCAGCACCCCTTCCTCAGACCAGCCCTCCAGGTAATCCCAGCCTAGGTCAGGGATGTTACTGTTTGTTCTCGGTGACCTTTATTTGTCCTTCCTAGTAGTTAGCCACAATTGTGAAATTTTACTCATTAATTCACTTATCCCATAACTTTGAGTGTTTAGTGTGTGTCTATATTAGTTTGCTAGAGGTGTCATAACAGAGTACCACAAAGTGTGGCTTAACCAGAAAACATCTTCTCACAGTTCTGGAGGCTGGAAATCAGAAGTCAAGATGCTGGCAGATTTGGTTTCACTTAAGGCCTCTCTCCTTGGCTTGCAGATGGTCACTTTCTTGCTTTATGGTCACATGGTCTTTCCTTTGTGTGTGTACATATCTCCTGATCTCTTCTTATAAGGACAGTAATTGTATTGGATTTAGGAACCCATCCTTATGGCCTCACTTAGCCTTAATTGCTTCCTTCAAGACCTGTTAGGGACTGAATGTTTGTGTTCCCTCCAAAATTCATGTGTTGAGATCTAACTCCCATTGTGATGCTACTTAGAGGTGGAACATTTGGGAGGTCACTGGGTCATTCTGATAGAGCCCCCATGGGATTAGTGCCCTCATAAGAAGAGACCAGAGAATTCTCTCTGTGCCATGTGAGAATGCAACAAGGAGTCACCAATCTGCAACCCTGACGAGGGCTCTCATCAGAACCCAACCGTGCTGGCATCCTGAGCTGAGAAATGACTTTCTGTTGTTTATAAGCCACCCAGTCTATAGCACGGAGAAGGCAATGGCACCCCACTCCAGTACTCTTGCCTGGAAAATCCCATGGACGGAGGAGCCTGGTAGGCTGCAGTCCATGGGGTCGCACAGAGTCGGACACGACTGAAGTGACTTAGCAGCAGCAGCAGCCTGTAGCATTTTATTATAGCAGCCTGAGCCAAGACAAGTCCCTGTCTCCAAATTCAGTTACCTCTGAGGGGTAGGGTTTCAACATGTGAAATTGGAAGAACACAATTCAGTCTGTAACAGTGCCCACACTGAACACAGTCTGATGAACAAGACAGAGGGTCCCTGTCCTCAAGGAGCCTATGGTCTGGGCAGGAAGTGAACAGGTAGAATAGACAATAAACAAGAAAACTAATGAGTGACGGATAATAACAGGTTATAGGAAGTACTCAAAGGAAAAAATAGGATATAATGAGAGAGAAGGGTGAGTACCTATTGTAGACTCGGGGACTAGGAAGGGCCTCTTTGAGAAAATGTTTTTATTTTTGTATGCAATTCATTCAGATTTTGATCTTTAAAAACTAAAATTGTTAATACTGTAAATGTAAGCCTTCGAATAACAACTAAGTACAGTTAGTTAAACTTGATAAATATTAAGTAAAAATGGGAACTTTTACCCGTAAGCCATTTTGATATATTTCCCTTTCTAGATAATAATAATACAATTACTGAATCAAACAACTACCCCTGAATATAGGTGACTCTGTGGTAAAGAATTTGTCTTCTGATGCAGGAGACACAGGAGATGTAGGTTTGATCCCTGGGTCGAGGAAATCCCATGGAGAAGGGAATGGCAACCCACTCCAGCATTCTTGCCTGGTGAATCCCATGGACAGAGGAACCTGGTGGGCTACAGTCCATGGGGGTCACAGAGAGACACAGTTGAGCATGCATGCACAAATGACATAGGATTACTAGGAAATACTGGTCTAGTATATTCTTGTTAACTGAAAGCTGGAGGTTATAATTTATTCTGCTGCTTATGAAAAGGCAATTGCAGAATATTCCATAGAACATAGGCAAAGCATTTTACAGAGTACTTTCCTAAGGCATAAGTTTTCCATAGTTTGAGTCTGTTAAAACATAAGGGAATCAGAAAAGCCCTGAACCTAAGAGGGCTGTGGTTTTTCTTGAATTCTGCCATTTGAGAAGATGGATGTAAGTTAAGAGCTAAAGGCTAAGAAACAGCTAGCTGCATCTGTGTCTTCACGTACACCATCCCCTCCACCGGGGCACGCAGTCATGTGGGACAGAGTTCGGTGTGTTTGAGAATGAACAAGGTCAGGGTGACTGGAGTGCTCAGGGCAGTGTGGAGAGGAATATGGGCAAAATGAGAAAAGTAGGCAGGGGCAAGATTTCACAGGGCCTTGTGGCCCTCATAAGGATTTACATTACTTTAAGGACATTAGGAAGTTGTTGTGTTTTTTTTTTTTTTAATTTTAACCAGAATAGCTACAACACAATTCCCACTATGTGAGAATTAGAATTTATGGAGGCCACAGTAAAAGCAGGGTTTGCCATCAGACTACTTCCAGTGAAGCCCACGATGGGACTATAAGAGCTTAGATTAGTAGGGTGCCCATGGAGATGGGGAGAAACCGGTTAGAGGGGAAAGTTCCATTTTGAACTTGCTTGTTTGAGACGTTTGTGAGACACTCGAGCAGATGTGTCCAGAGGACAGTGATTCAGGCTGGGAGTTAAAAGGGGAGTATGGGGTTATATAGAGTCTCCCTTGACCTCAGGGTTAAGTTGTTAAGTCAGCATGGAAAGCCAAAGCATAAACAGAAGTTGCCTTTGCAAAACTCCATTTCTTAAACCTGTGCCTTTGGACACTCAAGAGCCAGGGTCTGCTGCTTTTTGTCTTTGCCTTGTGGCCACTGTTCCCACTTCCCTTTTCTCCCAACAATATCTTCTCTATGTTAATGAAAAACAAAATCTGGTTTGTGGAAATGGAAGAAATGGAAGAAATAAGGCTTTTATTCTTTGCCATGGGGATGGAGCTGAAATCACTGTTCCCGTGATACAGCTTTCGTGTATAAACTTGGGAATCGTCAGCAACTGATGGTTTTTAAAATACAGAAAAGGGAAGTGGGATGAATTGGGAGATTGGGATTGACATACATGCACTATTGATACTATGTATAAAATAGATGACTAATCAGAACATCCTGTGTAGCCCAGGGAACCGTATTTAGTGCTCCATGGTGATCTAAATGGGAAGGAAATCCAAAAAAGAGGGGATATATGAATAAGTATACTTGATTCACTTTGCTGTACTGTAACTAACACAATAAAATAAAAATTAATGAAAAAAATTTAAAACTATGGAAATGAATAAGGACACTCGGGGTAAGGATGAAGCAAAATGGGAGCTGTATTAGTTTCTTTTTTTAAAAAATGATTTGTTTGGCTGCACTGGGTCTTATTCATGGCATGCAAGATCTTTAATTGCAGCATGTGGGACCTAGTTCCCTGACCAAGGATCAAACCCTTGTCTCCTGCCTTGGGAGCGTGGAGTCTTAGCCACTAGACCATCAGGGAAGTCCCTGGGGGCTGTGTTAGTTTTCAAGTTCCACAAACTGGGAGGATTAAAGCAACAAAGTTATTCCTTCACAATTCTGGGGACTAGAAGTCAGAAATCAAGATGTGATCTGGGGTGTCCTGCCTCTGAAACCTGCAGGGCAGAGCCCTTCTTTGCCTCTCATACGGCACCCCACTCCAGTACCCTCGCCTGGAAAATCCCATGGATGGAGGAGCATGGTGGGCTGCAGTCCATGGGGTTGCTGAGAGTCAGCCGCGACTGAGCAACTTCACTTACACTTTTCACTTTCATGCCTTGGAGAAGGAAATGGCAGCCCACTCTAGTGTTCTTGCCTGGAGAATCCCAGGGACGGCGGAGCCTGGTGGGCTGCCGTCTATGGGGTTGCACAGAGTCGGACACGACTGAAGTGACTTAGCAGCAGCAGCAGCTTCCGGTGTTCGCTGGCAATCCTCAGCATTTCTTGGCTTTTAGATACATCTCTCCAATATCTATCTGCTTCTGTGATCACAAGACACCCTCCGCTCACATGTGTGTGTGTCTTCAGGCCGCCCTCCAGTTCCTGTGTGTCTTTCTCTCCTCTTCTTAGAAGGACATGAGTGCCATTAGACTAGGGGCCATTGCTGTTCCAATATGACCTCATCTTAACTAATTCTATCTGCAAAACTCGCTTCCAAATAGGCTTACATTCGGAGGAGCTGGAGATCAGGACTTCAGTGCACCTTCTGGGGACACAACTGAACCCATAACGAGGGCCCCGGGATAAGCTCTGAGGAATAGCAACATCAGGGGTCAGGCAGGCTGGACAAGCGTGAAAAAAATTAGCAGCACGATGCCTGTCTTTTCCGCTGGGTCTGTGTTCCCGTTAACACGTCTGTCTTTCCCTTCAGAATGTGAGACCCATAAAGACAGGGGCTGCACCTCTTGTGCTCACCACGGTCCCCCACCAACCAACCGTCTGTGGGTAGAAAATGGGGAACTAAATCGTTTTTACTGTAGTTTCCCAAACCACGGTCTTCATTTCTTATAGGAAAATCATAAAAAATTTCCAGAGACATTTCACCAATGATCTCTTGACTTTCCAAACTGGTCTTTCCCCTTTCTGACCACATGTATATTTATTCAGGTTTCATGCATGTTCCTGAGGCCGGACAGTGCGTAGTGAGCCAGGGACAGCCATCACGTAAGAATCACGAATGTGATGCCTCTGTTTTATCGCCTGTGCCCCGGTCATTTTATGGACAGTCCTAGTCTAGTTCGGTCCTTTTGAAAAGGGGTCCTTCCAGATTTCATTCCTTAGTGCAATGGCCGTGCAACCTTGGGGGTACAAACGTGGTCACATCTCTCTTGTTTTACTAATTCATTGCTCAAGTGTCTAAAGGATGACTTAGCTGAACGCGGGTGACTCTTGAGAATTTTCACTTCCCTCTCAGGGATTCTGGAGGCTTATACAGACTTAAGAAGAGCCAGTAGGATCTCCATACCCAGGAGGAGAGAAGTCATCTCGTCTGATTTCTGCTGCAGTTGACTCTCTTTACCACAAGGTGTCGCTGTTGAGGACTTGCTCTGAGCCATCTCATGCTAGACTGAGCCTCCTGGACAGGCTGAGATCCCGTCCCAAGCTGTTGTGTGTCTGTATGAAGGAAAAACCCACACCCTCAGTGCAATATTCTACAAAAACACCAGACTTTTCTAGCTGGTCTCTCTGCTTTCATTCTTGCTCTAATGACTTATCCTAAAAGTGGAAAGGAAGCAGTTTCTAAGACTCTGGAGGAGAGAGTTGATGGTAGAGCTGGGAGAAAAAAAAGTGCATTAAAAATGCTCTTTTATACCTGAAAATGTATTAAATAGTGTCACATAGCCATAGGGTGAAGGCTTGAGTTATAATTTATAGTGTATATCTAGAAAATAGGGCTCACTGAGAACCTTGGGAGAAAAAAGAATAATCATTAGAGAGTGCAGAAGACTGTCACCAAATTCCTTATTGGCAAGTGCCTAGAATAAAGAGCACTGGATGGATAAGAAGACCTGAATTCCAGTCCTTGTCCTGTAGTATGAACTTGAGAAGTCACTCAGTTTCTTTGACCCCAATGCCTAAATCTGTAAACTCAGGACAGTACCAGTCCCTTTCATCTTGGGGTGATGCTCTTGTGAAAATCAAATGGGTTGATTCAGAAACTTTAAAGCCCTATGTAAATATGAAGTCTTTCCCAACAGGTTTTTTTTTTTTCTTTAATTAACTGATTTTATTTTTAAGCAGTTTCAGGTTTATAGAAAAGTTGAACAGAAAGTACAGAGTTCCCCTAGAAGCCCTCAACCGCCTCTGTAGTTTCCACTATTATTAAATCCTTGCAGTCATTTGTTACAATTGATGAGCCAATATTAGTAGATTATTATGAGCTAAACCCATAGTTTTTGTTAGGGTTCATTCTTTGTGCATTGCATGGGCTTTGACAAACGCTTGGTGACATATATCCAGTGTTGTACAGAATGGTTTCACTGCCCTACAAGTCCCCTGCACACCCCCATTCATATCTTATCTCCCCTCAGCCGCAGCAAACACTGATCTTTTCACTGTCTCTCTAGCTTTCCCTTTCCAGATGTCATAGAGTAGGACTCAGACAGCGTGTAGCCTTTCAGATTGGCTTTTTTCACTTAGTATTGTATTTAAAGTTGCTCCTCGGCTTTTCATTTGATAGCTCTTTTTTATTGTTGAAAAATATTCCATTATGGATGTATTCCCAGCTGGCATTTTATTTAAAATTGAAAGCCCAAAGACTGCATTGTATGAGAGTTAATTAAATATCAAGAGCTCCAGGAAAGAGAAAAAGAAGGTGCAAAGGGCAGCTTGGTGTAGGGGCGGGGGGTAGGGTGGGCAGAGAAGTGATACGTCTTCTTTCCTGGTTTTCATGCAGATGGTGTGTGTTGGAGGAGGGAGGGATTTATGGGCTGTATGTAAATATAAGAACCACGATATTACCCTTCTTCTGCCCCCTGGAAACACACCTAGCAACTCGGTCCCCTAAGTGTAGGGCCTAAAGTGTAAGCCCAAGCGCAGTACCTGGACTTGGTGCTGAGAGTAGACCAAGGGGGAAAAAAAAAGCTTAAGTTGTATCTCACACCACATCACTCCTAGCTATAGGGATGACACACAAGAGCATGCAATAAATGCTTGAAGGAACAGTAGAGGAAACACAGGGTTGATCCCAGACGTGGGAACTAATGGAAGGTGCAAGGAAGAGGCAGAAAGATCCAGGCATTATGATCTGTGATAAAGCTCTGGAAATACTACCGCCAAGACCAAGATCCCCTTTACAAACTGCTGAGCACTGCAGGGCCACTGTGTGCGTCAGCTTCAAGTCAAGACATCCCTAAGATCTCTGACAATAAAGAAAATAGCAGCCTCCTGCCAGCCAGTACACCCAGAGGAAAATAGTAACTTGTGTGCCTTGGGGAGCCCCGATTCTCCTGCTACAGCCAGATCTTTAGCGCCACCTAGTGGTGTACCATTCAGGCTGTCTGCGCTACCAAAGCAGCGGACTAGGGAAAAAAACTTCATGCCCTGGCTTAAAGCTGGAAGGATTAAAGCATCCTTCTTAAGGTTCAAGATAAGAGACTATGCGGAAATCATGCATAAATTCAGAGCTTTAGACTTAACGTCAGAGAATTTTAAGTCCCAGAACTTAATCTCAGCAATTACATGCACAATTAGTACCAGGGTTTTGTATTCGTGCTTATCGCCCTGCAGCTTGGGGTACTGAGCAATTTTGGACAGTGAGGCTGAGATCAAGAGTTAAAATTGCGCAAAGAAGTATAGAACTCAGAAGCCGAAGAGAGAATCTGATCCAGCCCCTACCCCCAGGCAGAGGAAGTGCTGTTTCCTTTTCCCACTCTAGCTACCCATCTTTTCTCTTACTCTCTTTTTCACCTTTCACTTTTTTGTTTCCCAGCTTCATTGAGAGACAACTGACTCATAGTCTGGTAGCCCATTTTAACCCGTCCATCTCAGCGTACAGCGGGTTTCAAAGTTACCACTCACACCTATTCTGGTTTCCTCAGTGCTAATCAGTTTTATGTTAGCAAAACAATCTGATCAAATTAATATTCACTGTATTATCAGGGCTTTGTGCTTCAGGAGCATTTGTAACTGGAATAAATAATTCTGTAACTGGAACGTTTCAATTAGCTTTGAAGAGATTTGGAGAAAAGAGTTGATGCATCTAAGCTGAATATTTTAAAAATGTATTTCTATATATTCTATGTGTTAGAAAAAATAATTCAATATTGAAATTTAAACAGTATCATTTACAAGAGTACTAAAAACATGAAAAAATAAAGATACATTTAACAAAATGTGTCTAAGACATGTATAGTATTGTATACAATTGCTGTCATTCAGTTGCTAAGTCAGGTCAGACTCTTTGTGACCCCATGGACTGCAGCACACCAGGCTTCCCTGTCCTTCACTATCTCCCCGAGTTTGCTCAGACTCATGTCCATTGAGTCAGTGATGCCATCCAACCATCTCATCCTCTGTTGCCCCCTTCCCCTCTTGCCCTCAATCTTTCCCAGCATCAGGGTCTTTTCCAATGAGTCGGCTCATCACATCAGGTGGTCAAAGTTTTGGAGCTTCAACTTCAACATCAGTCCTTCCAATGAGTATTCAGGATTGGTTTCCTTTAGGATTGACTGGTTGGATCTCCTTGCTGTCCAAGGGACTCTCAAGAGTCTTCTCCAGCACCAGAGTTCCAAACTATCAATTCTTTGGTGCTCAGCTTTCTTTATGGTCCAACTTCATATCTGTACATGACTACTGGAAAAGCTATAGCTTTGACTATATGAACCTTTTTTGGCAAAGTGATGCCTCTACTTTTTTTTTTCTTTTTTTCTTTTTTTATTAGTTGGAGGCTAATTACTTCACAACATTTCAGTGGGTTTTGTCATACATTGCAATGAATCAGCCATAGATTTACACGTATTCCCATACTTTTTAATACACTGTCTAGGTTTGTCATAGCTTTCCTTCGGAGGAGCAAGTGTCTTTTAATTTCATGGCTGCAGTCACCGTCCACAGTGATTTTGTAGCCCAAGAGGAAAGTATGGGTATTCTGTAGGAAAAACAGTAACATTGTCACTGTTCTCATAGAATTTAGAATATCAGGTGGGGGAGGGGCCTGGCACTAATACAATTACAAAATTGTGCTGTATTACAGATACAATTGTAAAACACTCAGATTATGATGAATTCCATGAAGGACAAGGGAGCTCTGGGTGAGTGTAATGGTAGGAACCTAATCTAAATGAATGACCCAGGGAAGGTGTCTGGGGTGAAGTCAAGAGGAGGAAGATGAGAGAATTAGATGATAAGTGAATGTGCCAGCCTCAGTAAGACCTTGAAGTTGGAAAGATCTTGGCACATTCTGATAGAGAAAAATAATTTATTTGATTATGGGTGAATTTTAAGATTAATATAAAAATGAAACCACAGAAAATTCCTGGGAAATAAATACAGGCCAATTTCTGACCATTTGATAGAGGGTTTTCAAGACTATGACTGAGATTCAACTATATGTCATACAAGAGGTTTTTTGTGGTTTGTTTATTTATTTATTTGGCTGCACCAGGCCTTTCTTAGTTGTGGCACTCGGGATCTTCTGTCCTCATTGTGGCATGTGGGATCTTTAGCTGTGGCATGTAAACTCTTAGTTGCCGCACATGAGGTCTAGTTCCCTGACCCAGGATCGAACCAGGGCTCCCTGCATCGGGAGCTTGGAGTCTTAGTCACTGGACCACCAGGAACATCCCAAATTTCTTGTTCCAGAACACTTAGAATTGGGTTCCTCTGGGAAACTGGGTTTTGCAAAACAGTATTGGAGGCCTTGCTTGATGTAATCAATGTGAACCGTATCTTCATTCCCTATTGTGTGTGTGTGTGTGTGTGTGTGTGTGTGTGTGTATTAGTTGCTCAATCGTGTCTGACTCTTTGCAACCCCATAGACTATAGCCTGCCAGGCCCCTCTGTCCATGGGATTTTCCAGGCAAGAATACTGGAGGGGGTTGCCATTGCCTTCTCCCTGTTACTCCTATATTAAACAAGCAACTGGAAAGTGCCAGCCAGGGCCCAGATGTTGCAGGAGGAGGACATGGCCAAGGACAAGGAGACACATTCACCAGAGAAGTCACACTCAGGAAAAGACAAGGCCTGAAGAGCTCATGGGTGAGTATGGGCATGGCAGAGGGTGCTTGTAAAACCCATGTTAAATGTGGAAAATAGTCTCTCTCCTAGGAACCTGCTGGTTTCCTGAAAGGCCTCATTTACATGTTTCCAATCTGTTAGTTACTACTAACAGTGGATATTAAAGGTCACAATAAGGAAGAGATTTTAAGCCTAAATACCAGGAGAACTCCACCTCATACTTTCCTTAGTGGAAACAAAGCAGTCTAAAGAAGAATCTATGTGCATAAAATATATAAATAAATCCAAACGAATGTTGAAATAATCTGTGCATAATTTTCTCTAATAGAAATTCTGGTGGAGGAGCATCTATTCCCACAAGCAGATTCCATCTGAGAGGCTTCATATAAGACTATTGATGGTGATAAATTTTCTAACCTTTAACTATATTTTCATGTTAATGAATCTGTAGCCGATGAATATGGTTCAGATCCAGGAGAATGGTTAGAGAATGATTTGATTTTTTTTAAGTCTTTGTTTGTTTATTTTGGCTGCACCAGGTTGCAATACGAGGGATCTTTAGTTGCAGCATTCAAACTCTTAGTTGTGGCATGTGGGATCTGGTTCCCTGACCAGGGACTGAACCCGGGCCCCCTGCATTGGGAGTGTGGAGTTTTAGCCACTGAACCACCAGGGAAGTCCCCTGGAGAATTATTTTAGGAACAAGAAAAGGTTAAACATACCAACCGATGTCAACTAGCTCCTTTCTGCCATCTATTTTCATCTGCTTTCCCCTTAAAATTTCAACATTATCTTTTTAAAAATGTCCTCACTGTGTCTGCTACTCACCAAGATCCAATGACTTGCACTTTATCAGGTCAGTGCTCTTGGCTTCAAGGAACAGAAAACCCTGCCTCTGACTTAGACAATAATGGAATTTATTATTTCACATTGTAGGATATCCAGGTTTGAGCAAACTCCAGGCATAGTTCAACCATTTACCTCAATGATGTCACCAAGTACCCAAGTTCTTTCCATCACTTCCTGTTCATCCTCTGTGAGTTGGCTTTGCCCTGAGGCTGGCTCCCTTCATGGCTGAACAATAGTTGTAGCAACTTCAGGTATTATGTACACATATGACCCTATCTGGGGTTTCCCAGGTGGCGCTGGTGATAAAGAACCTGCCTGCCAATGCAGGAAACATAAGAGATGGGGGTTTGATCCCTGGATTGGGAAGGTGCCCTCAAGGAGGGCATGGCAACCCACTCTAGTATTCTTGCCTGGAAAATCCCTTGCACAGAGGAGCCTGGCGGGCTACGGTCCATAGGGTTGCAAATGGTCAGACACGACTGAAGTGACTAAGTATGCATGCACACACATGATCCTGTCCATGGGGAAAAGAGGGACAGACTGTCCCTTTCATTTTTGGAAACAACATTGCTGTGCTGTAATTTGCACCTCATACCATTCTTTTATCTAAAGTTTCTAGCATATTCATAAAATTGTGCAACTATCACCACAGCCAATTCTAGAACAGTTCATCCCTACCTCCCAAAGGCATCTCATACCCATTAACAGTCATTTTCTATTTCTCCCTAATCATCTCCAACTCTTGTCTCAGGCAACCTCTAATGCACTTTCCATCTCTATGTATTTGCCAATTCTGATTGTTTCATAGAAGTAAAACCATACAATACATGGTCTTCTGCCACTGGCTTATTTCACTTAGCATAATATTTTTAAGGGTCATCACCATGTCTTTCTTGAATGTCCCCTTTTAAAGAGAATGAAGCCTTTCCTGAGATCTCTCAGCAGACTCCTTAGACTCTCTGGTCTAAATTGAGTTACATGATCGATTTCTAACTGAAGCACTAGCAATGGAAGAGGAATTACGATGAGTACCTTGAAGTGATGTAAAGCAACTCCCAGCAACAGGAATGGAGTTATCTAGTCACCTGCAAAGTTGTCATAGGCTGGCAGGGACTGTGAGTGTGAGAGGTGGGTACCTGAGCCAAAATTGGTTCTTTTTAGGAAAGACAAATGGGGAAATGCATGACGGATAAAGAAAGAAAGTCTACACTGCATTAGATAGTACAATGTATTTCCAAATGGAGCCAAGAATCAGTGGTGAAAAAGGCCACACTTATCTTGGGTATATTTATTCTACTGGTCTTCTTTTCTTCCTGGCTGTTTGTTCTGCATCTGTAAGTTTCAGACGCTCGGACACCACGAACGTCCTATTCCTGTAGGCTTACCATGGCCGCTGCCCCGTGCTGCTCCACATACCACGCCGGCCACAGGGCCTCCCATCAGGTTTAGCTACGCTGACCCAAGGACAGGGAAGCCGCAGAGGTAGTGAAAGGTGAGGCCACAGGGTCCCCTCTCTAGGTCGTCAACAGACAGAGTTACTAACATCCCACCCTTGTTGTTCCAGCTTTATGCGGTTAACGTATACAACCCGGAAGGAGGTTGAAAGTATGAGAACATTCTGTATATGCACATGCGTGTATATCTGTATATCTTGTCAGCGAGAGTTAAAACGTGAAGCCACCTTAAACCTTGAGTCTCTCCCCCTTGATTGAGTCTCACGTTCTCTCCCTCTTTTCCACAGTAGGGAGCAATCCGACTGGGCACGTAAGTAAGCACTTCTTAAATCCCTGGGGATTTGTGAGTAAGCAAGGCTCTCCTGCTTCTTCTTACGCTACATCTGAACAGAGGTCATCTCCCTCAAACATTCTTAATAACAGATTTTGTGCCAAGAGAAAGTCATCTCAGGATTGGTTTTGGACTAACGGGAAGCTAGTGAGTTTCCGAATGGTCTGTCATTGTGTTAGGAAAACAAATTTTTTTTAAATGTATTTTTTTATTGTTAGTTGATTAACAATGTTGTTAGTTTCAGGTGTATAGCAAAGTGCTTCAGTTATACACGTACTTATATCCTTTTTCCAAATTCTTTTCCCATTTAGGTTGTTAGGGAATACTGAGTGGAGTTCCCTGTGCTATATAGTAGGTTCTTACTATCTATTTTAAACATGTACACACATGTACATGTCCAGGCAAAACTCCTTAACTATCTCTCCCCATGCACCCTTCCCCTTGGTAACCATAACTTTGTTCTCTAAGTTTGTTTTTTGTAAATAAGTTCATTTGCATCGTTCTTTTAGATTCTGCATATAAGAGATATTTATGTTTCTTTGTCTCACTTAGTATGATGATCCCTAGCATCCATGTTGCTGCAAATGGCATTATTTCATTCTTTTTATGGCTGAGTAATATTCTATTGTCTATGTGTATCACATCTTTTTTATCCACTCCTCTGTCAGTGGACATTTAAATTGCTTCCATGTCTTGGCTAGCGCAGCAATGAACATTGGGGTGGATTATCCTTTCAAACCATGTTTTTCTCTGGATGTATGCCTGGGAGTGGGATTGCTAGATCATATGGTAGCTCTGTTTTTAGTTTCTTAAATACTACAGATACTGAAACATGAGTAAGACTCTTCCAATACTAAGGGCTGTTGGCTATCAGTCTGTGCATACTTCTATCCTCTCAGGGAAAAGATAGGAATACCAGACCACCTTACCTGCCTCCTGAGAAACCTGTATTCAGGTCAAGAAGCAACAGGTAGAACCAGACATGGAACACTGGACTGGTTCAAATTGGGAAAGGAATACTTCAAGGCTGTATATTGTCACGCTGCTTATGTAACTCACATGCAGAGTACAACATGTGAAATTCCGTGGCTGGATGAAGCACAAGCTAGAATCAAAATTTCTGGGAGAAATATCAACAACCTCAGACATGCAGGTGACACCACCCTAATGGCAGAAAGTGAAGAGGAACTGAAGAGTCTTTTGATGAAGGTCTAAGAGAAGAGTGAAAAAGCTGACTTAAAACTCAACATTGAAAAAACAAAGATCATGGCATCCAGTCCCATCTTACCATGGCAGATAGATGGGGAAAAAATGGAAACAGTGACAGACTTTATATTTTCTTGGGTTCCAAAATCACTATGGATAGTGGCTGCAGCCGTGAAATTAACAGATGCTTGCTTCTTGGAGGAAAAGCTATGAAAAACCTAGACAGTGTACTAAAAAGCAGAGACATCACTTTGCCAACAAAGGTCTGTATAGTCAAACTTATGGTTTTTCCATTAGTCATGTATGGATGTGAGAGTAGGACCAGAAAGAAGGCTGAGTGCAGAAGAATTGATGCTTTCAAACTGTGGTGTTGGAGAAGACTCTTGAGAGTCCCTTGGACTGCAAGAAGGTCAGACCAGTCAATCCTAAAGGAAATCAACTGAATATTCATTGGAAGGACTGATGCTGAAGCTGAAGCTCCAATACTTTGGCCACCAGATGCTAAGTGCTGACTCATTGGAAATCACCCTGATGATGGGAAAGCTTGAGGGCAGAAGGATAAGGGGGCAACAGAGGATAAGACGGTTGGATGGCATAATCAATTCAGTGGACGTGAGTTTGAGCAAACTCTGGGAGATAGTGAAGGATGGGGAAGCCTGGCATGCTGCATTCCAGGCAAAGAGTCGGAAACAACCGAGCGACTGAACAAAAACGACAGTACATACTTCTAATGCTCTCAGGGAAACACAACTTCATTTTACAGGCAACTGAATTCACACTTTCAATGTGTAGTTTATTTCAATATATGCTCAGTCATGTCTGACCCTTTGTGACCCTGGACTGCAGCCCATGGCCCCTCTGTCCATGGGATTCTCCAGGCAAGAATACTGGAGTGGGTTGCCACTTCCTTCTCCAGGGGATCTTCCTAACCCAGGGATTGAAACTCATGTCTCCTATGTCTCCAGCATTGGTAGGTAGATTATTCACCGCTGAGCTGCCAGGGAAGCCCAGTTTCAACTTGTAACAAGTACCAAATATGGCAGCATGTTGTGTGAAGGAGACACAAATCCCTATCTTTGACCATGCAGAATGTTCTCCAGGCATGAGTTGGAGGCCCAGGAAAACTCCACCTGGCAACCGGGAATTGATTTTCTGCTCTTTGGGAACCTCACTCAACTTTAGCCATACTGAACAAAGAAGGCAGCAGCAGAAGAGTATAAGCCATGCCCTTGTCTCTGACTGTGCACCTCCGGGGAGTTCTTTGGCCTCATCTAAGGCGTGAAAGTGCCATCAGACCTCAGGGCTGGTGCCCCGCATCTAAGGGCTATGGTGTCAGACCTGAGTGCCCCTCTCTGGAACCTGAAATTCTCATCATGGCCCAGCAGAGGAGATGTTCCAGGACTCTCCCTATGAGAGAGGACCAGTCTCCAGTCCTTGACTAATGGAATCAATACCTGCAAAAGAAAAAAAAAGGGGGTGGGGGGAAGGGGGTGGGGAGAAAGAAGCAGGATAAGGCAGAAGGAGTAGCTGAGCTGTGACACAGCCTGACCGCCTCTGCTGACCCCGTGAGGAGCCCTGAGGCTAGAATAACCATCAGAGGTCTCTTATTTGGGGTTGAATTTGACCAGAGATCAAATTGCCAACATCTGCTGGATCATCAAAAAAGCAAGAAAGTTCCAGAAAAACATCTACTTCTGCTTTATTGACTATGCCAAAGCCTTTGACTGTGTGGATCACAACAAACTGTGGAAAATTCTTCAAGAGATGGGAATACCAGACCACCTGACCTGCCTCCTGAGAAGTCTGTATGCAGGTCAGGAAGCAACAGTTAGAACCGGACATGGAACAACAGACTGGTTCCAAATCAAGGCAGTATATTGTCGCCGTGCTTATTTAACTTATATGCAGAGTACATCATGAGAAATGCTGAACTGGATGAAGCACAAGCTAGAATCAAGATTTCCAGGAGACATATCAATAACCTCAAATATGCAGATGACACCACCCTCAAGGCAGAAAATGAAGAAGAATACTTGATGAAAGTGAAAGAGAAGAGTGAAAAGAAAGTGAAAGAGAAGAGTGAAAATATTGGCTTAAAACTCAACATTCAGAAAACAAAGATCATGGCACCCGGTCCCATCACTTCATGGCAAATAGTTGGGGAAACAATGGAAACAGTGACAGACTTTATTCTTTTGGGCTCCAAAATCACTGCAGATGATGAGTGCAGCCATGAAATTAAAAGACGATTGTTCCTTGGAAGAAAAGTTGTGACCAACCTAGACAGCTTATTAAAAAGCAGAGACATTACTTTGCCAACAAAAGTCCATCTAGTCAAAGCTATGGTTTTTCCAGTAGTTATGTATGGGTGTGAGATTTGGACTGTAAAGAAAGCTGAGCACTGAACTGTGGTGTTGGGGAAGACTCTTGAGAGTCCCTTGGACTGCAAGGAGATCCAACCAGTCCATCCTAAAGGAGATCAGTCCTGAATATTCGTTGGAAGGACTGATGCCGAAGCTGAAACTCCAATACTTTGGCCACCTGATGCGAAGAGCTGACTCACTGGAAAAGACCCTGATACTGGGAAAGATTGAAGGCAGGAGAAGAAGGGGATGACAGAGGATGAGATGGTTGGATGGCATCACTGACTGGATGGACATGAGTTTGAGTAAGCTCTGGGTGTTGGTGAAGGACAGAGAAGCCTGGCGTGCTGCAGTCCTTGGGGTCGCAGAGTCAGACACCACTGAGCGACTGAACTGAAACGACCAGGCTTTTTTGCTTTCTTCTCAATCACACTAAGTGCCCATCCGCAGCCTGGGCAGTGCCATGGTCTCATCCAATTGTGGCAATAAGTCACAGACCACAGAGGGAGGACTCTTCTCACTGCTGTGAAACTTGATACACTGTGTGCACAGGTAGACAGACAGCCGACACAGCTGTCGTCACCGGGCACTCACAGGCCAGCACACACACGAGCACATTCAGCGTGGTCAGATCACACCCACTCAGGACGAGGTTGTCCCAGCCAGCCTGGATTCTGTTGCTTGTCTGTCCTAATGACAGACATGAGTATACAGTTTCCTGTCGCTGTGTGATCCAAAACAAAGATGAAATCAGCTCTAGAACAACAGAAAAAGTGTATGTATAAAGAAAGTATACAAAGTATACATCTCCATATAGGGTATAGATATATACTTTAAGAAAAAGCTTTATTCTACATTTCTTCATTTTTTATTGGAAACTTATGGAAAAACTCATTTAAGCTGAAGTTTTCTCACTGAAGGGAAACACTGTTCTGCTGAAGCCCTGAAGCTTAATCTGCCCGTTGGACCATGCAGCATGAAGTTCCAAATTTTTCTAACCTGCAGGCAAGCAGTTCAGCAACTTATTTTCAAATGCAGATGTTTTAGATGGTTGGAAAAGGAGAGTTGAAAATAACTGTCATACCTAAAATATCACAACATTTTATAGCTAGGCAGGATTGTTTTTAATGATGATCTAGTGTCCTAATTTACAGGTGGATGGTCTAGGAAGTTCACCCTACCGTTAATATGGCCCCTTGAGGATTAGAACTTGGCAAGTAAGCTTTACTGCACCATAATCTTATCGGCCTGTCTCATTTCTCTTAAATCATTCATATAGGGGGCGATAGGAAGGATGTGTGTCTTTATGCAGTAATTGGGGAAACTAGACTGCAAACTCTATGAGGCCAGGGACCATGGGGAGGGGTGATGTATAGGCATGCATCCCCTGTGCCTAGTGCATGCCCAACACTCTGCAACTGTTGGTTGGCCAGCAATGAATGGGAGAAGGAAAGAAAACATTCTTGATTGACTGGCATGGTCTCCACCCTACAGGTGCTGGTCAGGGGAAGAGGTGGGAGGACAGAGAATTAGAACTGCCCTCTGGTGGTCTGCCTGTGACCTGACTTCTCTGCCGTCTCTTACTCGCCAGGATCTATTCACTGCGTTGTGGATGCTTTGGAACTGTGGTGTTGGAGAAGACTCTTGAGAGTCCCTCGGGCTGCAAGGAGATCCAACCAGTCCATCCTAAAGGAAATCAGTCCTGAATATGCATTGGAAGGAGGACTGATGCTGAAGTTGAAACTCCAATACCTTGGCCACCTGATGTGAAGAACTGACTCATTTGGATCTGATGCTGGGAAAGATTGAAGGCAGGAGGAGAAGGGGATGACAGAGGATGAGATGATTGGATGGCCTCACCGACTCAATGGACATCAGTTTGAGTAAACTCCAGGAGTTGGTGATGGACAGGGAGGCCTGGCTTACTGCAGTCCCATGGGGTCGCAAAGAGTAGGACAGGACTGAGTGACTGAACAGAACATTGTGGCCAGAGATGTTTAAAATGCAAATCAGATCACGTCATTCCCTTGACCCTCCCTGTCTTCCCATTCCGTTGCCTATAACGTCGTCAGAGCTCCTTACTACCTTGGCCTGTCTTGCCCACCTTTCCGCCTTCACCCCTGTCACCTACTCCTTAGTTCTCTCTGCTTCACCCACACTGGTCCCTGACTTGGTAAACTGACTCAGACTTTACCGCTTTTGCCCTGATTGTTCCCTCCCTCAGGCTCTTTTCCTCTAGAAAAGAGGACCTTGCTTGACCTGCTCCTTCTCACCTTCAGGTCTCAGATTACCCCTTAAGGGAGAGGCCTAACTTAAAATAGTTCTCTCCACCCACTCTCTATCACCTGTTTTCATTTTCTTGTGTACATGTTGTTGTTCAGTGGCTAAATCGTGTTGGACTCTTCGAGACCCCATGGACTGTAGCCCGCCAGGCTCCTCTGCGCTCGACTGTGTCCCCGAGTTTGCTCAAATTCATGTCCATAATGAATGAGCGGTTTACATCACTGCCTAAAATTCTCTGATTGGGCGCCGGGCCCTAAAACAGTGTTTGCCTTTTAGGCTTCTCATAAAATATTGTTGAGCGACAGGGGGATAAGTGGTAAGGATGAATGGATGAATAAGTGAGTGAGCAGTGAAGTCGCTCAGTCGTGTCCGACTCTTTGGGACCCCATGGACTGTGGCCCGCCAGGCTCCTCGGTTCCAAGGGATTCTCCAGGCAAGAATACTGGAGTGGGTTGCCATTTCCTTCTCCAGGAGATCTTCCCGACAGAGGGACTGAACCCAGGTCTCCCGCATTGTAGGCAGACGCTTTACCGTCTGAGCCACAAGGATGGAGATCAAATAAATGTTTGATCAAAACCCGAAGGCAGTCCCCTCGCGGCGGCGGCCCCTGCAGACCGCGCCCTCCCTGCGCGCCAGGAACCCGCGGCGGAACCCGAGGGCGGCGGTAGCTGTTTCCCTTCAAAGAGCGGGGGACTCTTAAGGGAGCACACAGGAAAGGCAGGGCGGCGAGCGGGACCAGCCGTGGTGAGTGCGGCGGTGCTGGCGCTGGGAGCCAGGACCGGGTTTCGGGGACCGTGCAAGCGCTGACACGCTGGACTCGGGGGTGTGGGGCGGAGCCCCGGGGGCCGGGCCTAGGTGGCCGCTGTCGGAACGCCGCTGCGGACGGAGGGTGTGGGAGCGAGGGCCGGGCGGAGCGGCACTGGGAGAGCTCCGAGCATCGCATGGCGGGGTTCCTGTTGCCCCTGCGGGAGGCATATGTCCTGGGCTCTGGCCCCAGAGCTGTCGCTAACTTGTGCGACCCTTTCCTTTTCTTGGGGACGGGGGTAAGGTGGGGGGTGGGTTGGGGAGAAGAGAGCGATTCAGCTAACTTATTTGCAAAATACGGTTGATTCATTCATTTCAGCCGCGTTACTAGGTTCTGTTTGTTAGAACCTGTTTTGTGAGGGTTCAACGTCTAAGGAAAGCCCCACCGTTTGTGAGGGGGGTCGAATACAATTGGAATTTGGGAGTTCTTAGGGGAAAAGCAAACATGCATTTCGGAGGAGCCGTGCAGCCATTATTTCTCCAATGGCTATTATATGCCAACTTTTATTTTTTTATAAAATAAAATAAATTTATTTTTATAAAAAAAATATATATATATTTTACTGTGATTGGGGAATAAGAATTCTGTTGGGTACTTAGAAAGCATATACATTGGTAACTCACATGTTGCATATTGTGATGATGACCTAAATAAGGAGATATTTACAAAGTGCTTCCACACCTGGTACAATGGTAACTTTACCGCCAAATGAGTTGATCAGAGCAGGTGTATCCTCATTTTGGGGTCGCAAAGAATCGGACACGACTGAGAGACTGAACTGAACTGATCCTCATTTATTCATGAAAACATAAGAGATGGGTTAAATGACTTACCCAGGCTCTCACTGCCAATAAGTGACAAAAGTAGGACTTGAATCTAAGCCGAAGTCTTAGACCAGTGTTCTTTCCGCTGCTCTAGGCTGCTTGCATGTTTCTGCACTAGTTTTATAATGCATAGACCCATTCATTTGTGACGCAAGGCAGTTCCAGTGGGTCATGGGTGGCCTTAAAACAGACTCTTAAAACTCTTAAATTGTTCTCTAATTTCTGTCCTTGCCCTGGGTATTTTATCTGCACTCCATCTTGACCTCCCGCACACTGAATCCCAAATCTATATCTTCTATCCAGTTTCTCCTGGCTTCTAACTGCTAAGTCCACATACCCATTGATCATTTCCATTGGATCCCCCATGGGAATCTCAAACTCAGCATCTCCTACACAACATATAACACCTTTCTTCATGAACCTACTTCCCAGATCTCATGACTGAAATCATTATTCAATAAGTTGCCCAGGTACTAACCTGGCTTGGTACCTCTTCTTTCACCATCTATAATCAGTTGATCACGGATGAACGTGTTAGTTGCTCAGTTGTGCCCGACTCTTTTCGACCCCACGGACTGTAGCCCACAGGGCTCTTCTGTCCATGAGATTTTTCCAGGCAAGAATACTGGAGTGGGTTTCCATTCCCTTCGCCAAGGAATCTTCCCAACCCAGGAATTGAACCCAGGTCTCCTGCATTGTAGGCAGATTCTTTACGGTGTGAGCTACCAGGGAAGCCCTAATTGATGACTCAGTGCTGCCAAGTTCATCCCCCTTTGTTCTTTCCTTCATTTATGTGTCTAGAGATTGTAATAACTTCCTGCTGGCTCTTTGTAGCTTCAGCTCAGCTTCTTCCATCCCATTTTCCGTTTTGTTACAAAGTGATCTTTCTACAGTCCAAATGTGATCCTGTCCCTCACTTACTTAAATCCCTTCAGGGTTTTTTATTATCGTCAATATAATTTCCAAAGTCTTTAGCATGGATTGGAGGTCCTGCCTGATGTTTTCCAAACCTCCTGGATCTTCCCCATCCTTTATCTTCAAACTACTTTTTGTCAGAGTGTGGTGCTGACCTCCGTGAGCGGCACGGGAGTACTGGTTAATAATGAACATGATGATGCTGAAAATGGCCTCTGCGCAGGTACCCAATCGAATCTGGGAGGCAGAGTTTTGGGTGAAGAAGAAAAGCATAGCTTTATCGCTTTGCCAGGCAAAGGGGGACACAGCGGGATTGTGCCCTCAAAACCTGTGTGTCTCAACTCTGGGGGACTTGGTGAGGAGTTTTATAGGAATGGTTTACAGGCAGGGTTGTTAATAAGGATCAGCTGTGCAGGGCCTGCTCTCCTTTAATCTGGCCTCAGGTGGGTTTCTGATGCGCTTCTGTGATTCTCAAGGTTATCATACTGTGACCTTCTCTGGGATGAAGAATACTTCATCAAGTAATTAACATGTTCCATTTGTTGGGGGTTTTAGTTCTGGGGAAAGTGCCAGGAATCTTGTTTATCACTTGAGGCAGAACCAGGACTTTGCCCCCCAAGGCTGCACTATTGTCTTGTTTTTGTTTTTTTAATTTCTCCTCCCTTGTCTCTCTATCCCCCTCCCTTCCCTGATTAGCAGCTGTTTGAACCTGCCCTTTGGGACTTGGGGAAGGTCAAGAAGTGGGGGACACAGGCTTTTGTGCTGAGGAGCTTCACAGGTACTGGTCTGTTTCACTGACAGCCCGACCAGAATAAGTCAGAATCTTGGGGTCATGCCCAGGAATCCGGATTTTAAACAAGTTCTTTGAATTTTAACAAGATTTACACTAGAGTTTGAGAGGCCTTGTTCTCACTTTCCAGACTGATCCTGTTTCCTATCTACACCTGACGACACACTTGTGTTTCTCTGATTATACCTTTCTGTCATTGATGCCTTTGTGCGCAGAAGTCTCCTTAGCTGCTTTTTTGGCGTTTCTCCTCATTGTTCAAGACCCAGGGTACGTGTGATACCTTCTGGGAAGACTTCCCCAATCATGGACCACCCTGTCACCTTCAGTCCACATTAGGTCATTCTTGTGGCTTCTCCCAGAGCCCTGACTTAGCCCTCAAAAGCCTTCCCCCTGTGTTACAACCATAAGTTATGTAATTGTTTTGTACTTGGGGCTTTCACAGTTGCCAGCACTTGAGAATAGAGACTTGTGCTTCTCTGTCTAGCAGCCAGCCCAGAGCCTAGCACGTTGAATGAATGAGCGCTCTCAGGCCAGATGGAGAGGCATCTAATTATCACATGTGCTTTTGGCTTCCTTTATGTGCCATCCTGCACTGCGGCCCTGATTCACAGGAAGGTGGGTTCCCTGGCACGGGTTTCACACGTGACTGGTGATAAGGATGTGTCTGGTCTTAGGAATTTTAACCAGTGGTGGCGGTAAAGAAAAAATTAAGTAGTGACACTTGTTAAAGACTGGTCAGACAGACTTCACTCCAGGGTGGGGAGAGGCATCTGGGTGGATGTAGAAACCACTGCAGGCATGGTCTTGGACTGAGGGGAAGAGCTTGGACTCAACCCTGACTCCAGTGAGGACAAATGGGCGTTCATAGCCAAGGAGCAGGGTGGCATCAGTGGATGGAAAATTGCTAAAGAAATGTCAGGGGTAAAGGGGACTCTTACTAGGTGACCCAGTAGAATCCTTGCTAAAGGCAGACCAGGGTGATAAGATATCCAGGGTGGTCAGATTCCAATGGTGTGGATGGGAGATTTTCACTAAACTACGTTAGTAGGAGTCTTGCTCAAATTGGATTCTAAAAGGGCCTAGGGGGAAGCCCAAGGTAGGTCCTAGTCCAGCAGAACTCAGAGCCTGATTCAAGTTTCTGGTCAAGAAGAGAGTCCCTGTGGTTAAATGGAGTAATAAAAGAACTAACTTGTGCTAAGTCACTTCAATTGTGTCCAACTTTTTGCAAACCTGTGAACTGTAGCCTGCCAGGCTCCTCTGCCCATGGGATTCTCCAGGCAGGAATATTGGAGTGGGTTGCATTCCCTCCTCCAAAGGATCTTCCTGACCCAGGGATCGAACCCACATGTTTTACATCTCCTGCATTGGCAGGCAGGCTCTTTACCACTAGTCCTGCCAAAGAACTAGAATCAGCAAAAGCAGCTGTTCCCGTGCTGCCCCCACGCCCATCAGCATTGGTCTATTTACCTCAGTTAAAAAGGTTCTGTCTAGAAAATAATTTATCTTCAGAAAATTTAAAAAATACATTGCAATTTGAAACATAAATACCACCTGTTATCTCACAAGAGGGAATTACTACAAAGTCTCGTGTGTTTATTTCTGTTTTTTTCAATTATGTTTGTGTTTGAACAAAATTGGTAAATGGCAATTACATAAGACTTTTAAATCCTGTTAATTTTACTTAAAATTATATTTTTTAGTTTTTTCTACATCAAAAATTCTTAGTGAAAAAAAATTTAATGTAGGTGGGGGAAAAGTGTTCCTTGACCCTCAGAGGGTCTCTACCTGGGTCTGGAAATTAAATTGACAAAGACAGATTAACAGGAGCAAAGCATGCAAGTTATCTAGTGTAAGTTTTACATGATATGAGAGCCTTCATAAGGAAATGAGGACCCAGGGGTTTGAATAGACCATCATGGAGAAGCATGATAGTGTAAAGAGTATGAGGTAATTGTAGCAGATGGAAACCTTAGAGAGGCCTGCGTGTTAAGGAGTCTTTGTCGACAAAGCAAGCACCGCTCACTGGAGGGTTTTATGATCTGTTTAAGAAACAGCAAGGTGGGGAGATGGTCAGAGTGACCTTCCTGCTTCTCCTATTTTCCAAACCTTTTCTGAGTAAGATATCCATCCTCACAATGTGCCATGTTTGGGGTAGCATGTCTTGAACCCCATCTCATTCCACAGTTATTTATCAAATGGCTGTTATGCGCCAGATCTTATTTTGGACATGGGGATTCTGCAGTGAACCAGAGCAGTCAAAGTCCTTACTCATGGAGTTTACATTCCAGTGGGATAGTAAACTAACACATACGGACCACCACATGATAAGCGCGGTGAAGAAAAACAGAAGTACATATGGTCACTTTTTTTTTTTTCACTTTTTTGTTTTTATTTATTTATTTTTTAATTGGTGGTGGTTGCAGCTATGAAATTAAAAGACACTCCTTGGAAGGAAAGTTATGACCAACCTAGACAGCATATTAAAAAGCAGAGACATTACTTTGTCCACAAAGGTCCGTCTGGTCAAGGCTATGGTTTTTCCAGTAGTCATGTATGGATGTGAGAGTTGGACTATAAAGAAAGCTGAGTGCTGAAGAATTGACTCTTTTGAACTGTGGTGTTGGAGAAGACTCTTGAGAGTCCCTTGGACTGCAAGGAGATCCAACCAGTCCATCCTAAAGGAGATCAGTTTTGGGTGTTCATTGGAAGGACTGATGTTGAAGCTGAAACTCCAATACTTTGGCCACCTGATGCAAAGAGCTGACTCATTTGAAAAGACCCTGATGCTGGGAAAGATTGAGGGTAGGAGGAGAAGGGGACAACAGAGGATGAGATGGTTGGATGGCATCACCGTCTCATTGGATGTGGGTTTGGGTGGACTCCGGGAGTTGGTGATGGAGAGAGAGGCCTGGCATGCTGCGGTTCATGGGGTCGCGTAGAGTCGGACACAACTGAGTGACTGAACTGAACTGAATTACTTTACAATACTGGGTGGTTTTTGCCATACACTGACATGAGTTTGTTTTTGAGTGTGCATGCTCGGTGGCTCAGTTATGTCCGACTTTTTCCAACTCCATGCATTACAGCCCACCAGGCTCCTCTATCCGTGGAACTTTCTAGGCAAGCATACTGGAGTGGGTTGCCACAAAGTTATGCTAATTTACCTTCCTTATAGTAGTTTGTGAGTGTCTGTCTCATTTTGTCATCAGTGAATACAATCATTTTAGAATTTTGTTCATTTTATGGGTGAATGGAGATAGTTCTTTGTAATTTGCGTGTCTTTGATTACCTTGGAAGTTGAGCATTTTTACAGTTATGTACATTTCCTCTTCATTGAGTTTTCTCTGAATGTTCTTTTATTGAGGGCCTGGTTGTTTTCTGTTTTAAATAACCCTTTTACATCACTGATTTGATTACTAGTTTGATGATAAGCACTTTATATGTAATGGATAAACAGATACTTTTAAACAGGTATAGTGACTGTAAAAAGAAAGCGAAGACAGGACTCCTAGAATTCCTTTCCTCTTCCTTCTAAGAAAAAGTGATGAAAGAAGAATAAGTATAATTTAGGTGGAAAGAAGTGAAGAAAGAAAGGAAATGTAGGTGGGCAGGTAAGAAGATGAAGTGTCTAGGAAGGAAAAGGAGGAAGGAAGGAAGACATGTAGAGGATGAAAGAAGGGAGAGGATGAAAGCGTAGGGCCCACATGATTCCCTGGATAATTATATTTTTCTTTTCTGCCTCTACTGATCTAGCAAATCCCTAAGAGAAGATGACTGTGTTCTTTAAAACACTTCGAAATCATTGGAAGAAAACGACAGCTGGGATCTGCCTGCTGACATGGGGAGGCCACTGGGTCTATGGGAAACACTGGTAAGCCTCTGACAGCGCGCCACCCCACCCCACCTTCACGGGCAACACGGAACAGTCCACCCTCGCTGAGGGTTATGGCTGTTGCTACTGTGGGGTGAAGGTCTGAGGAAATAACTGTGTCCTCTGTTCAGGATGTCTTTAAGGTACCATAGTTACTTCTCATAGTGTAGTCTTGAGACTTTTAAAAAGGCCCCATTAAGTCTCTAGCACTGAGTCAGAGGCCTCATTCTTAATTGGATCTGAAACAGCTTGAACCGGAAGTGTAGCAGGAGCCTGAAGGCTTCATTTTGCTGTCTCTACCTTTGACCTTCAGGGTCACTGCTTAGAATGCAGACCTCCATTGTCCTGCGTAGCTTGCTTTTCTCAACTTCTCTCCTGCATGCTGTGGTGCAACTTAGCACCCCCGCCCCTTTTAAAATATTGTGATAAAAATCACTAGCAGAAAATTTACCACTGTGACCATTTGTAAGTGTATGCTCAGTAGCATGCAGTATATCATTTTGTCATACAATAGATCTCTAGGACTCTTTCATCTTGCAAAACTGAAACTCTGTGCCCATTGAACAGAAATGTCTCTGTCCTCCTTCCAGCCCCTTGCAACCACCATTCCACTTTCTGTTTCTGTAAGTTTGACTGCTTTAGATACTTCATATGAGTGGAATCATGCAGTGTTTGTCTTTTGTAACTGGCTTATTTCACCTAGCATGGTGTCCTTAAGGTTCATAGATGTAGCATATGGCAGGATTCCTGTCTTTTTTAAGGCTGGATTGTATGTTTAGACCACATTTCTTATCCACTTATCTACAAATGGACATTTGGGTTGCTTCCTCCTCTTGGCTGTTGCATAGTGCTAGTCCATTGGACTTGGGTGTGCAGATATGGCTGCAACATCTTGTTTTCAGTTCTTTTGGATATATATCCAGAAGTAGGATTGCTGGATTAATGGTATTTCTGTTTTTAATTTTTGAGGAAGCTCCATACTGTTTTCTGTAGTGGCTGTACCATTTTACAGTCCCAGCTGCCCAAGGGTCCAACTTCTCCACGTCTTTATCAACGCTTATTTTTCACACTGCCCCCGCTCCCCCCACCCCCCACCCCGGCCACCATTACTGGCCATACTAATGGGTGTGATATATGGCCTTTTGTGGTTTTGATTTGCAATTCTCTAATGGTCAGTGATGTTGAACATTTTTTCATGTTTGCTGGCCATTTGTTTATCTGTTTGTTTGTTCACTGTTAGCATATGAAAACATGACTGATTTTTGTATTCTGCAACTTTGCTGAATTTGTTTATTCTGATTTTGTGTGTGTGTGTGATCTCCAGTATTTTCTACATATAAGATTATGTCATCTGCAAACATGATTTTACTTCATCCTCTCCAATTTGGATGCCTTTTATTTCTTTTTCTTGCCTAATTGCTCTGGCTAAGATTCCCGGTACTATATGCAGTAGAAGTGGTAAGAGCAGGCATCCTTGCCTTGTTCCTGATCTTTAAGGAAAAGCTTTCGACCTTCACTGTTGAATATGATGTCAGCTGTGGGCTTTAATACATGTTCTTTATTGTATTGAGGTAGTCTCCTTCTATTGTCCTTTTTAAAAAAAATGTATATATCCCCCAACTTTTCACATAACAGTCCTAACACAATTTTTTTTTATACTAACCTAGTTTTTTTTCCTTGAGAAAATCTTCCCCTGAACTCTCTTGAGTAGAAGCTACTCTTACCTTCAAATGTGTTGGCATTCTTTTAGCTTCTCAGTACCTATTCCAAACCATTACTCTTTCTTCATCTTATAAAAAAATCTCCTCTCTTTTGAGGCTCATAACACCTGACTATATCATAAAACCATAAAAACCATAAACCTCCCAGATTTCTGGAGTCTCATCTCTTGCACTAGACTCAGACTTCAAAGCCTGCCTTATCAATATTCTTTTCTCTTTTTTAAGTCTTGTTATCTTTCTGAACGCCCTGAGTGTTTATGTGAATGACCCATCCAATAGCACCTTGTCTTTCCTTTCCCTGACTTCATCTATTCCTGTCACTGTAAGCCTTTGCCTCTTTCAACATCCATTCTCATTGGTTGAATGCTGAACCTTATTATCACTTGTCCCTGTTCCTCTCTTGAAATATGGAACTTCGGCATCTGAATCTTTCATGTCAGCCTTCTGTTATTCCAGTTTTCTTCCTTTTCTCCCCTTTTTCAGTGTTATCAACTTTGTGTCCCTTGGGCCCTCCATTTTCTTCCCAATCTATCACTCATCCCTGCCTTCTTCACTTTCTTCTGTCCTTGGTTCCTCTATCCAACGTATTACACAGCTTCTCAACACCGTTTTTCATATGTTCTCCCTGGCCTTTTCACAATCTCATTTCCTCCTCCTCTTCTAAGTTAAATCTTTTTGAATAGATTCCCTCTGCTTCCCTACCTCCTGCCCATACTACATCCTGTCTGGTCTTCATTAGAATTAGTCTTGCCAGTTTTATTCCTCATCCTTTTTGACTGCTCAGCTTTAGACACAGTTGACTCTTCCTGAAACATTTTTTTCCCTTGACTTCTGACTGCCAGAGTCCTGTTTTCTTCCTACTCTTCTAGCTGTTTAATCTCACTTTTCACTTCTCCCTTCTACTCAGACATTAGAGAAGTATTAATAGTTCTCTAGGACTCTGTCCTAAGGGCTTCCCTGGTGGTCAGATGGTAAAGAATCTTGCCCGGAACACAAGAGATCCAGGTTTAATCCCTGGGTTGGCAAGATGCCCTGGGGAGGAAAATTACAACCCACTCAGTATTCTTGCCTGGAGAATTCCATGGACAGAGGAACATGGCGGGCTACAGTCCATGGAACCCCATGCAGATTTGCACAGATTTGACCACGACTGAGTGACTTTCACACACACACACACACACACACACACAGAGGACTCTGCCCTAGGTCCTCTGCTCACTTTATACCCTTTCCTTATACAGTCACATCCACTTGCAGTGGCGTCACTGTCAGCTATAGATAGACAAACCCCAGGTTCATATTTCCATAAAGACCTCTTCTTCTGAGCTCCAGACCTCTGCATGTATTCAGCTGCTTACAATTTGTCTCCTTGGATAATTCCCGGGTGCCTCCAAACTCAACAGACTAAAAATTAAAAATAAAATCAAAAGCTTTCCTGGCAAGCCTGTTCCTTTTCAGTGATTGGTACCACTCATCATCCATGTAGTTTCCCAAACGGAAAAGTTGAACATCATTCTCCATTCATCCTCTGTCTTATTTCCCACATTCAGGTTATGGCATTCTAAGTGACTTTGCTTCTTTTGTATCAACTTTGTTCAGTTTTCTTTTGTCCTTCCTCACTGTCACCACCTTTGTCTTTACTACCATCATCTCTGGCCTGGATTCTTACTAAATGCCTTCTGACTGTTCTCCTTGCATCTACTCTTGCCTGCTTCTAAGCTGCTTTGCACAACACTGCCAGTACCATACTGTCTTAATTACTGAAGCTTTGTAATGTATTTTGAAATTAGTATTAGACCTTTAACTTTCCTCTTTTTCAGAATTCTCTTGGCTATTCAGGGCCCCTTGAGATTCCATATGCATTTTAGGATATTACTGACAAACTCAAACTTTTTGGCCAGCCCAATTCAGGTCTTCCAAAATGCCATGTCCCATTTCTTTTAGGGTCCCTTGGAGGGCCTCCAGGAGTGTTCCCTCCTGGAACACTCTTCCCTTCTCTTCTTCCCCAGACAACTACTATTTCCCCAGGTCTCAAATGTTACTTCTTCCCTGCCCCCTCCAGACTAGGCAGTCTTCTCATCATTCTCTCCATAGTACTATGAACTGCTGTGTAATTGTTGTTGTTCAGTCGCTTAGTTGTGTCTCTTTGCAGCCCCATGGACTGCAGCATGCCAGGATTCCTTGTCTTTCGCTATCTCCCAGACTTTGCTTGGATTCACATCCATTGAGTTGGTGATACGATCTAACCATCTCATCCTCTGCCACTCTCTTCTTTTGCCTTTGATCTTTCCCAGCATCGGGATCTCTTCCAGTGAGTCATCTCTTTGCATCAAGTAGCCAAAGTATTGGAGCTTCAGCTTCATCATCAGTGCTTCCAGTGAATATTCAGGACTGATTTCTTTTAGGATTGACTGGTTTGATCTCCTTGCTATCCAAGGAACTCTCAAGAATCTTCTCCGGCACCACAATTCAAAAGCATCAATTCTTTGGCGCTCAGCCTTCTTTATGGTCCAACTCCATGTAATACTCATTACTGTTGTAGTTTTTTTGTTCTGTTTGTTTCTTCTATCATAAGACTGCAGGCAGGGGCCCTGTTTGTCTTTCTCAATGTCATCCCCAAGGCCAGCACATAGAAAGTACTTGACATATATTTTATTTATCGAGGCAAGAACAAACAAAAGAAAGAAGGTCTGAGTTCTCAGCAAAATCTCAACCATTTTGATTGGCTCCTTCTGAATTCACAAACCCAGGCTTTTGAATATCCTCCTGAAGAAGATACACTCAAGCCATAGTCAGGTTACTCTTCCATCTTCACAAATTTATTTTGAAATAGTCATGAATTTCCTCAGTTTCCTGCTTCACCTTCTTTATGCTCGTTCCTAGACAACCTGAACTCCTACTTCAAAGAGAAAGAACATCAGCAGTTACCTCTGTGTGCACATGTCTGTTCTTTTTGTCTCGTTGTATGAAGTTGTATCCTGCCCAGGGCCAGCCCCTCCAACCCTCATATAGATCCAGTTCTTCCTCCTCTGTTGGTTATCCTCTTCCTTGCTTGTAGCTTTTTAAATTTGTATTGGAGGATAGTTGCTTTACAATGTGTTCGTTTTGGCTGCACAACAAAGTGAGTCAGCTCTGTGTATACATATGTCCCCTGCTTTTTCGATTTCCTTCCCTTTCAAGTTCCCACAGAGCACTGAGTCAAGTTCCCTTTGCTGTGCAGTAGATTCCCATGAGTTACCTGTTTTATACATGCTATCAGTAGTCCTCACTTGTATCTTGAATCCCATCCTTCCTATTTCTTTCCCCCCATTTGTCAAACTGTTCAGAGCTGAGATGTGTCATTTCAGCCGTGTGTTCCCATTTATTTACCGCCCTCTTTCTCCCATTTACACCGCTCCTGACAGCTTGCCTCACACTTGCATGCCTCTCCCTCTTCTTAGAATAAGCTTAGTAAAACTTGGTTTTCTGTCCCATCATTTGATTGACCCTGTTCTTGACGAGGTCATTAATAGCCTCTTAGTTGTTAAATAAAGTAGATACTTTTCAGTCGGTATCTGCCACATTTGATTCTCTTCAGTTACCTTTAGGGCATCTTTTTTTTTTCCTATTGTTTGATATGCCACGTGGCATGGTGGATCTTAGTTCTTTCAGTTTCCCAACCAGGGATCGAACCTGTGCCCCTTGCAGTTGAGCCCTAACCCCTGGACCACCAGGGAGTTCCCGCCTTTAGGGTGTCTTTTTGCCCTGCTTGTGCCCTAGATGCCGGTGTCCCTAGGTCCTGTCCTCATCCCATAAACTTCTTAGGTGATCGTAACCACAGCAGGGTTTTCAGGTGGGATACTTAGATTTTGGAGTCATAGTATTTTCTAGTTCATGTCTTACTTCCCTTGACATCCTATGTGAGGTGCATCCCTGGAGTTGTACCATGCAGTCGACAAGCAGAATATTCTTTCTGAAAGAGAACTCTGATCACGTCACTGTTCTACTGACAACCTGTAAATGGTTCTCCACAGCCTGGAACAAAAAGACCCAACCCCTTAGCATGGCATAAAAGAGCCTGCGTGATCCTGCCCTGTCTTCCTCTCCAGCCTTTTTCTGATTGCTTTTCATCCTCCCTCCACAGCACTTACACTCAACCTCTGTGTTCCGGAAGTCTCTAGAAAAAGACCTCCCTGTTATGTGACTCATTGTCCCTTTGCTTGTGTTCACCCCTCTACCTGGAATATTTCTGCTCTTCTTCACTTGGCCAGCAGCTCAAAAAACGTGTCACCAGGCTGTGTAAAGCATTATTGAATAAGAATAAAAGAAAGCAACGTGTGTAATTACCCTATGCCTGCTGGGCTGCTGGTGCAGGGCTCATTGTTCCCATGTATGTACATGGTCTCCTGTAATCCTCAAGCTAGACCTGTGGGAGAGAGAATGTTACTTCCATATGTAATGAAGACATTGAGGCTCAGAGAAATGAATAACTTGTCTAAAATCGTCTCTCTGCTTATTGGTGAAATTGAGATTTGAACCCAGGTTAATCATGCTCTATGATAAATCCTATGTGCTTTCTTTCCTATTGACCACCTTGGACAGTGATGCTCACTTCAGTATATGAATTCTGCTGCATTGATTAAATGACGTTACCTTTTAGATGCCTTTGTTATGCAGCTTTACTAGAACTGTTCTATTATGTTCCCGTTTCATTTTTCATTGCTCAGATGGAATCAAGCTCCTTTATTCAATAGACAGAATGCATTTATTAGCATTTAGTAGAGACGAGGTGCACACTGGACACATAGCCCAGGGAACGCGGCCCTCATTTCAGAACCTTCTGGGCTCTCTTGGTTGTTCCTTCATGCTCTCAGTGGTTCTCTGTGGCCTCTGTTCATATTCTGGTCTGACTCCCCTCCTCCCTTTTACTCACTGCTCCTACCCTTTCTCTCGGCCTTTTACTTTTCCTCCGTGTCCCCCTTCCCCCTTTTATAAAAGTTTTATTCATTTATTATGGCTGCTCAGGGTCTTTGTTGCTTCCTGTAGTTGCTGCGAGCGGGGGCTGCTTTTCATTGTGGTGGCTTCCCTTTTTGCAGAGCACGGGCTCGAGGCAGGCAGGCTCAGTGGTTGCCCCGCAGCATGTGGGATCTTCCTGGACCAGGGATTGAACCCATGTCCCCTCCCTTAGCAGGCAGATTCTTAACCACTGCATCAGGGAAGTCAGTCCCGCCCCCCTCCCCTGCCCCTTTTAAGCTTCCTTACCTGTTTGTAATTTACAGATGAGTACATTTATTTTTCTTCCATTCTGTGAAAATCTTCAAAGGTACAGCAAACTTGAAAGCATTTTACAATAAACATCTGCCTACCTATTTCTTGGATTCTAGACTTCACTGTATTTGCCTTGTCACTTCGCTATCCATCTGTCCGTCCTCTCGATCTTTCTGATTCATTTCCAAGTAATTTGTCAACATCGATGTACTTCTACCTGAATACCCAACCATGTGGCTCAGTAGTTAGGGTTTAGCGTTTAGTATAAGCGTTGCTTATACTGTTTTTTCCCTTTACAATGAAATTTACATACAGTGAAATATACAGGTTTTAAGCCTGCTTTCGCTGAGTCTTGTCAGCTGCAGACACCTGTGTAACCCAGACTCCTAGTAAGACAGAATGCTGTCATCTGTCCAGGTGCTCGCCTTACGACCCTTCACCATCACTCCCTGTCCCCCACACCCTGAGGCAGTCATTATTCTAATTTCTCTTCCCCACTGTAGACTAATCTTTTTTTTACTTCTAGAACTTTATATGAGAGATATCATATAATATAAACTGTATTCTTTTAGCTTCTTCCTTTTAATTCTTCCTGTTAAGCTTCTTCCTTTTAGCATAATGGCTTTGAGATTCATCCATATTGTTCATTTCTTTTTTTTTGGCTGAGTAGCATTCTAGAAGATAAGCATAAAATAATTATTTTATACTTACACAGAATTATAAGTTTTTTGTTCTTAGCGACTATAATATTTTGCATTCCTCATTTTTAAAAGCAAGCAAATTGTTACTTTATATATATTTGACTTCCTTTCCTTTGGAAGGAAACTGGTGTCTCCTGATACGGGATTCACATACCAGTGAGAATAATTGACTGTGTTTCATTGTTGACTTTATGATTAAATAACGACCCTGGTTTGATAGGTGGGCTTCCCTGGAGGCTCAGCTGGTAAAGAATCCTCCTGCAATGTGGGAGACCTGGGTTTGATCCCTGGGTTGGGAAGATCCCCTGGAGAAGGGAAAGGCTACCCACTCTAGTATTCTGGCCTGGAGAATTCCTTGGACTGTTAATAGTCCATGGGGTCGCAAAGAGTCTGACACGACTGAGCGGCTTTCACTTTCATTTGTAAGGAAAAGCTTGTGTGTGTGTGTATGACAGCTTTGGAAAAAATGACATATGTTATTTTTATCCATCCGATTTTGGACTGCTGTCTTTGTCTTTGGGCACAGTTATTATTTATTTGTGGGTGTTATTTCATGTTGCTGTATTTATAGTTTTTTCTTCTGTGGGAATTTCTCTTCTTTTTTTCTCCTTTCCCCTCAGTTTCAAGGGGAAAAAAAAAAAAAACAAAAACCCTGTGATATTCTCCTCTGCATACTGTCCCTCACAGCAGGTTGCAGTAGTTGACAGGAGCAGCAGGGGCTGCTTTCAGGACTCTGGAAAGAGCAATTGAAGAGGAGGAAATGACCCTCTTTGCGGAAAGTAAAGAGAATTTGAGTATTGCTCATTCCTCTTCAGCTTCTCTCCCCAGGCTTTCTGGGTTCCCTGGGGGAGATTGTGTTCCAGGTTGTTCACTTCATCTTGTCAGCGGTTACCTGCAATGGTCTTTCTCTCATTGGAGCCCTTTCAGCGGCAAGGATCCTGCTAACAGACAGTAGCATGAGAAAGGAGGCACTTCTAACAGTCTGACCTTGGGCTCTCTGAGCCTCAGGTTCATCTGTAAAGTGGGGATAATAACAGTACCTTATGGGATCATTGAAGGCTTGAGGTAACTGAAAAGCTCTTAGCATAGTGCCTGATTGATATCAGGGTTCCATACATGCCAGTAACTCTGAATTAATTTGATGTAACAGGTACTCACTCACTCTGGGAGTTAAAACGAACTACTGCTGGTAACTGGGCAATGAGTGATTCTAGAGCCAGACAGTGGGGAAGGAAGACGAAGATCGGCCAGATGGTGTAATGAGATCTCAGCCTTTTATTTATTTCACCTTTCATGTGTAACAAGACAGCTTAGAAAAGTGTAATTTCAAGAGTGACAGAACATAACCACAAAAGAGGCAGGGCGTAAGTAGTTAAAAAGCCTTGAGCCGTGTCTGAATCCTTGTCCATCTGGTTTGAGCTCAGATCCTTTCATCTTCGGGGACCGTGTCCTTGCTCATCCTGCCTCTGGTCTCTCTCCTCGAGATTCTGGCTGGTGAGGCTTGCCACAGCTTATCGACTAGTCCTCGTGGCTCGGCAGGTGACAGAAGCTCTGCTCTTGCTCAGTTCCGGCTCCCGGTTCTCAGCTTTGTCCTTTGGCTCTGTGCTTCTGCCACCAGTTCGGCCACCCACCTTAGCCTGTGACCCGGGACTTCCTCCTGTTTGTTTCTGGAGCATATAGCCACTCAGCCAGACTTCCTGGTATCTTCTCGGAGAATCTTCAATCCCACGAACATTGTGCATCCCTCCACGTGAAACTTGCAAAGCAGACGTCATATTGTAGCACTGGTCCTGGGCCATGTGTCCCGACGTTTTTATTAATACTGGAATTTTTTTCCATCTGAACATAAGAACGTTAATCTTGATTACGATACATTAATCTTGATTACTATAAGCATTGATAAGAGCCCACCTTTCAATTCTGTGGTCAAAACAATTGCCTAGAAGTAAAACTAAAAATTGCAAGTAAAACTAAATGGTTATGAGTTGGCCCAAGGGGTGTGTTCAGTGTTGTTCAGCTTTATTGAGAACGTAGTGGTGTTAATCATGAGGATCACTAATACTTCATTAGAGCTTGTCACGTGTCAGACACTATTCTAAGCACTTCACATTTATTAGCTCATTTTATCTTCCTAACAACTTTATGAGATGGTTGTTAATCTCAGGCTAGTGTGAGATTAATAGCCCTAGGCAGATGAAGAAGCTGAAGGACAGCAAGATGAAGTCATTTGCCCAGGGTCACACAGCTAGTAAAGGCTTTCCTGGTGGCTCAGATGGTAAAGAATCCATCTGCAATGTAGGAGGCCTGTTTTGATCCCTGGGTTGGGAAGATCCCTTGGAGGAGGGCATGGCAACCCACTCAGTACTCTTGCCTGGAGAATCCCCATGGACTGAGGAGCCTGGCGGGCTACAGTCCATGGGGTTGCAAAGAGTTGGACACGACTGAGCACAACTAGTAAGTGTCAGGACCCTGATTCAAAACCAGGTCCTCCTCGTCACCTCTCCCAGTGGCCCCTTTGTCTTAGGTGACAAATTGCAAACATATTTTCCCAGGCCTTAAGCCCCACGTGGCATAAGATGATGATAGAACGTCGTGCTTCAGGTTGAGCTTCCCTCCAAGTCAGCTGGGTTTGGGTTCGAGCCCTTGCCTTTGTCACTTGCTGATGTGTGACTTTGGGCAAATTCCTCAAGCTTGCTCCACGTCGCTTTTCCGCATCCTCGTGGTATCTCACAACATTATTGTGACCTTAAATGAGATCATCGCACTTTTCTGGCACACATCAAAAAGAGCAACACCTTTTACTTTGGATGAATAAGGCACTGTGTGCTGCGTCCTGTGCTACAAAGTCAGTTGGTTGGGGTGCCTAAGGGAAAACATTACTTGAACATTTCTTTATTATGGAAATTTAGAACATATAAAAATTCAAAGAGTGTGATGAATCCGCATATATCAGCACTCAGCTTCAACAAATACCAGCATTTTACTCTCATTTCCTCTGTCTTCCTCTGTTTTTGTTTTTTCTTTTTTTTTTCTGGAATATTTTAAAGCAAATTCCAGATATATCTTGTAACTATACCCATAAATACGTTAGTACCTTTAATAGTTAAAGAATTTTTAAGAATCACAACGCCATTAACATGGGCCTAACAACATTAAAAATCCTCTGCTGTTGCTACTTAAGTTTAGTCACTAAGTTGTGTCCGCCTCTCTGCAACCCCATGGACTATCGCCTGCCAGGCTCCCCTGTCCATGGGATATCCCAAGCAAGAATACTGGAGTGGGCTGCCATACCCTCCTCCAGGGGATCGTCTCAACCCAGGGATTGAACCCGAGTCCGCCCCATTGGCCGGCGGGTTCTTTACCACTGAGCTACCAGGGGAGCCCCCCTACATCCTTTATGTCTTCTAATATTCAGTCTGTGTTTACATTTTGCCTGTTGATGCCCATTTCTGCTTTATGGTTTTGTTCAAATCAATATCGAAACGAGTTCCACACAGTGTACTTGATGTCTTATCTTTTAAGCCTCATAAACTCCCACCCCCTCCTCCTCTCATAGGATTTATTTGTTTTAGAAACCAGGCATGTCTGCATTTGCCCTGTAGAATTTTTCATCCTCTAGATTTGACAGTTAACGTACATGGTTCAATGGTGGGCAGAGTCATATTGGAGCCTGAAGCAAAAAGAAGAATCAGTAATACAGAGCCTGTATTTAAAACTCTGATATTGTGTTCATCATTTTGATTTTTTTAAAAAATAATGTATTAAAGTGTTTGTCTCCGTTCCTATGTTTTGTGGTGTTCCCTTAAATTTTGCACCTGAGGCAAGTGGCTCCTCCCTCCCTTTGTTCTAGTCCCAGACGTGAGTTGTTTAGCTTGTTCCTCTGTCTTGCCTGGGTCTTGTACACTGGTGATTAGTTCCCTGCTGCTTTTTTTTTTAAAGTCTTTATTGAATTTGTCACCATATTACTTTTATTTTTTTGTTTTGGTTTTTCGACTGCAAGGTATGTGGGATGTTAGCTCCCCAACCAGGGATCGAACCTGAGCCCCCTGCTTTGGAAAGCAACATCTTAACCACGAGACTGCCAGGGAAGTCCCCCGTTCCGACTTCTAGATCTTTGCTCTTCAAAGCACGAGCCATGGTCCAGTGGAACAAGTCACTCCTGGGAGCATGTTACAAATACAGAACCCCAGGGTCCAGCCCAGACCTGCTGAGTCAGAACCCACATTTTAACCGGATCCGCAGGGTCCCTTGCCTGCGCAGTGAAGTCTGAGGAGCACTGTTCTGAAGGTGTGATTCCAATCAGGTTTAGTTGTTGTGGCGAGAGCGCTTCATAGGCGTGTTGTGGATCTTACTGTATCCCATCAGGAAGTACGTGGTGTCTGATTGTCCTGCTTTGGAGGATGTTAAATTGATCAGTGGGTTCACATGTGATCAGGCTGACCCATCCGTGAGAAGGCTGAGAAATCTCTTCCGAGCGTTCCCTGGAGTAACCTGGTGAAGAGGGGGGCCGCTGGATGGATCTGAATGTTGACTTACTCTTACCCATCTGTGACCCTGGATAAGGTGCCTCAGTTCTTGGCCTGTAAGCAAAGATGGATCATGGTTGATCCATCTCACTGGGCTATCACACAGATTTTCTTAGAATCAGGCTTGGCACAAAGCAGGCTCTCCATCAGAGGCATTGCTGTCCTTCTTCTCTTCTTTCCTCATTGGAGAAAGTGTTGTAGCAAAGATGTCTCAAGTGGGTCCTTGCAGAATGGATGGAACGATATTCTGGTTGAGATTCATGACCTGAGCATAGGCAGGAAACGAAAGTGTATGGTGTGTTCTTGGAGACTGGCGAAGAATATGACCTCACTTTTTCTTTTTTCTTCTGTTGAACAGGGGGAAAGCCAGGTGGTGGAAGGCTTTGACTCTAGGCAGTGTATAGTCTTTGGAGCTCAAGGAGAGGAGGATGTCTGGAACAAAGAGGCGGGGGGAAGTTTATTTCTGCTGCCTAGGAGGGAGAAAAACGTGTAGACTGCGAGGGCGGGGGAGTGGCATTTCAGTACTTCACATAGAAGAGAGCAGAGGCCAGAGTGCTGGCGTTAGGAGGGGAAAATAAAAGGGCAGATATGAAGTTGTGGCACTGTGAGCAATGATTGAGTGCGGGATGCCATGCCAGCAGACTTCTGTTTGGTCTGGGTTTTGCTACTTACTGGCCATGTCAAGTTGCTTGACCTCTGAGCCTCCTTTTCCTCACTGGTGAATGGGAACAGTGAGGTCTGTTTAAGCAGGTTACCTGTAAGGATTCAATGAGATGGTGCAGAGATTTCCCTGGCGGTCCAGTGGTTAAGACTCTGCCCTTTCAACACAGGGGATGTGGGTTCGATCCCTGGTTAGGGAAGCAAGATCCCAAACGCCCTGTGGCACAGCCAAAAGGAATTTAAAAAAAAAGAAAAAAATGACGTGATGCATGTCACGTGCTGCACTTCAGTAAATGCTAACTGTGATAATTACAAGATGATTGGTTGTTTGGTTAAAGGAGAGGAAGTTAGGAGAAATCTTTTTTAGCTTCAAGTCTAGGATAATTGACATGAGTTTGTGCAAGCCGTGGGAGATTGTGAAGGACAGGGAAGCCTGGTGTGCCACAGTCCATGGGATCGCAAAGAGTCAGACACGACTGAGTGACTGAACCACAACTAGGATAATTGGTGATACAAAAAGAGGAAGGTCGCCTGGGAAAATTGGTTTAAGGAGGCTGTTACATTTATATTCACTTTTAGATATGTTGAGTTTGAGACCTTGACGGGATGTCCAAGAGGGAATGTCAGATTCCAGGGGGAAATTATGCAGGAGCCACACTTGACCAGACCCAGGCTGTTTCTTTTGGTATAGGTTATGGTTCCAGTAATGCCTTGTGCTTTATTTCTCAGTATCTCTGGGGTTTCTGACAAAGCAGACATTTTACTTGGACATCCATTCAGATTAGCCTCTGACTTTGCAGTCAGTGGTCCCGAGCCCGGCTGGTTGAGCAGCAGTAGAAGGTAGCGAGGCTCTTCTCCCTCATGACTTTTCCTTATTCTAGATTTTGTTGCAGTTTGAAGGAAGCAGTTTGTTTCGCTTTTTAGCCATCTCAAAGTTCCTCTCTCTCTCTCTCTCTTTCTCTGAGCACAATCTGATGCTGAAATTTGAGGTATCAGTAGGTGCTGTTTATTTTTTTTAGTAGGTGCTGTTTAAAGAAGTTCATTTATGGGCAATTAAATAACATGCCTGTCAGCCCAGATTTGATGGAGAACAGGGGGACTTTTTTTTTTTTTCTTTCAGTGCAATGAAGTTTAATTATTTCCCCGTTCCTTTTAACTCTTTTATTATTTAGAAAACAGATCTTTTTTTAAATTTTTTTTTTTAAGTCTACATTGTTTATTTTGCCTCCTTTCCATGTATTTTCTGTATGTTTACTGGTAGAAGGTGAAGTGGGATGGGGCGGGGGCACTGAGCTGGAACGACAGAGGGATATTTATGTTATGTTTGGTTTTAATTTTACATAATTTTTAGGGATATTTATATCAGTGGTTTCAGCCGCTCCAAGCACTGCAGAGAGAATAATCATAGGTGATGCTAAAATTGACCCCTCTCCAGGTGGTCACTGGCATCTCATATACTGTCTGTCCTGGACCAGCACAAATACTGACGACAGTAGCTGCGAGTTTGTGTGTCTACAGGTCAGAAGTTGTCCAGATCTCTCCTGAATCCTGGAGCCCAAAGTAAATAACCACTTTCTGTGTGCGACTTACACAGGATATGTCATTGAGGGAGGTGGGGGAGATAGAAAGGAACTCTCTCTTCCTGTGCTTTCTTCCTAAAGATTGTTGAGTAGCCGCTACGTCGTATCCGACTCTTTGTGACCCCATGGACTGTAGCCTGCCCATCTCCTTTGTCCGTGAGATTTCCCAAGCAAGCATACTGGAGTGGGTTGCCATTTCCTCCTCCAGGGCGTCTTCCCAGTCTAGGGATCGAACCCATGTTTCCTGTATCGGCAGGTGGACCCTTGACCACTGAGCCCCCTGGGAAGCCCTTCTTCCTGAACACCTGTCAATTTCCATGCCATCCGTTTTCTGTCTTTTCTCTTTCTATGCAGATGGCTGAGGGTACCTTGGACATAGTTAACACTCCGTGTGTGTTTGTGTGTAATTATATACATAAATATGTATTGGTTGATAGAACAGAAAGAACTAGTATTTTGGTTGTGAACTAAAGTTAATGTCATACGTGTGTGAAGGAAGCTGTGTGGCACAGAATGTTTAAGTTGGCATGTTGGGTGGAAGTGGATGGATGGAAAAAGAACAGAAAGCAAAAGAAGTAAATGAACCACAAGAGAAAATCAGAATATTTGTGAGAATTAGGTAGGGGTAGAAATCATAAAAAAAAAAAGTGACTAGCGGTAGCAGCTCCAAGACTCCCTTCAGTGGCAGCCAAGGCCCACACTTGGGCACAACCTAGCAGCCAGCTGGAGATGGTCCTCAGACCTCAGCCTCTGTGAGTGTTTGGGCAGCGGAGTTGGAGCAGTTGGTATTTTATGAAAAGCCGAGGCTCGAATAAGAGGGTGAAAATAGAATAATTTCACGTTCTAAGATGAGAAAGGAAGATTTAGGCTTCCTCCACGTCTATTTCTCTTGGTCAATGGAATGAAGAAATAACCTGCAGAACACATTTCCATCTCTCTGGTCGATGGAAATTTCTACAGAACAGACCCAAATGATTCACTTACTGTGTGAGCGGAGCCCTCAGGGGATGCTATTTTTCATTAAGTCATTTCCCGTCCTGAATTAGAGAGGAAATGTTTTGTGGAGTAAACCTGAGGAATAAGAAGTTACTTGAAATATTACAAGTGGTCCACTTAAGTGCACATTGAAAGTGAAAATCGCTCGGTTGTCTCCAACTCTTTGCAACCGCATGGACTGTAGCCCACCAGGCCTCTCTGTCCTCGGAATTCTCCAGGAAGAATACTGGAATGGGTAACCATTCCCTTCTCTGGGGAATCTTCCCAACCCAGGGATCGCACCCAGATCTCCCACATTGCAGGTGGATTCTTTACCATCTGAGCCACCAGGGAAGCCCAAGAATACCGGAATGGGTAGCTTATCCCTTCTCCAGCGGATCTTCCCAGCCCAGGAATTGAACCCAGGTCTCCTGCATTGTAGACAGATTCTTTACCAGCTGAGCTCCCAGGGAAGTACACATGAGCATAGACTGAAACGATGAATGAGTAAGCTTGGAGGAAGTTGGCTTTGGAATTCTATATTTCAGAGAGTAAGAAAGAATAAGCCCTAGTTTACCCAGAGCTTCATGCAGCTTCTAGCCATCACTATAGACAGGGCCTTCCCACTGAGCACAGAGATTGGGTCTTTGTTTGGCTAATAAGTGTTCTTGAGTTAATGAATAGAGTGGGGTTAGATTTAGTTGGGCTTTTTCGTAAGCCTGTTTGCAGGACATAAAGTAATCACTCTAGCGATCCATTGTGAATTGAGGTGAGCATAGTGGCGGCATATACCTGTGAGTAGTTTGACAGTGGATGGAGCTGTGTTGACTGCTTTTTGTGTTATTTGGGCTTGGCCTTAGAGAACAGAGTAGATGCAGAGTGTCGAGAGAAGAACCACCATTGTTGAGAATGAGAAGGCTTAAGTTCTAGTGCCATGTTTTTGAGTTAACTTCTGTCTGACAGTGGGCGGATCCCCAGATCAGAAGTTTCGCAGACTAGGTCAGTCGGTTATTTTTCAGGAGCTCGAAGGAGATGGCACTGTTGAAGGAGTCCCTGCTGGAGTGAATCTTCCAGAATCTCGTGGGGTGTAGGGATTAGAATTATATGTGTTGTATGTGTGTGTGTGTGGAGGGGGGTGGTATGTGTGTGTCTCTTTGCCCAGATGAGGATCACTGCTGTAGTGAACTTGATTATTAATGGAATGCCATGTCATTTGATTGATGGGGATCAGGCTGCGTTGGGGGAGGTTGAAAAGCATTGGATTAGATAATTTCTAAGGACTCTCCCAACCTTAAAAATGTCAATTGTCGGGAAATGAAATTTGGGCTTGGATGACGAGAGTTCAATCCCTGGGTTGGGAAGATCCTCTAGAGCAGGAAACAGCAACCCATTGCAGTATTATTTCCTGGAAAATTCCAAGGACAGAGGAGCCTGGCGGACTACAGTCCATGGGGTTGCAAAGAGTAGGGGCTTGAACTTGAAATCAGTTTTGTGTAAAGCAGAAACTCTCTTTGCATGCCTCAAGGGGAAAGCTGGTGGTAGAAATTGCTGTACAGTTTGCCTCTAGACTATAGTGAGAAGTATTTTGAGGGGGGGGAATAGGATGGATCAATGTAATTTTTCTCTCCATGTAGAGTTGTTATTGAAGTAACAGCTTATCTTATTTTGCAGTCCTAAAGTAATAAATAAAACATTTATGGCTCAGAATAAATTGAGAGCATCCCATTTCCTGCAGTAGCAGGCATGTTCAAATTCTTTTAAAGCCTCAGGCAGGGTGACATCAGCAGATTTTTTCTTCATTTTCTAATCCAGAAGCTTCTAATTTCTTTCTGTATAAGAACCCACATTTTAGTACTGAGCAGATCTTCAGGGACCCTTTTTGATATGACTACATTTTGCAGCACCTCTTTTAAATTGTGTTAAACTTCAGTGCTCTCGGGAGACAGCATGCTGTAGTGGAAGGAGTGTGGGCTTGGAATTTGTATACAATACTTGTTTTTTTCCTGGTGGCTATGTCTTTGGTTCATATTCAAATTCTTGACCTATTAGCAGTCTGGAATTTCTGAGTTCCTGATTTAGTCTTTCTAGAGGGTTCTAGCTCCATGACCCTCTCCCACAAACACACACACCCACATCCACCCACCCCCTTGGGTCTTCTTGATCCAGTCAAGGCTACCCACTCCAGTATTCTTAAACTTCCTTGGTGGCTCAGCTGGTAAAGAATCCGCCTGCAATATGGGAGACCTGGGTTCCATCCCTGGATTGGGAAGATCCCCTGGAGCAGGGAACAACTACCCACTCCAGTATTCTGGCCTGGAGAATTCCATGGACTGTATAGTCCAGTTCAGTTGCTTAGTTATGTCTGACTCTTTGTGACCCCATGGACGGCAGCATGCCAGGCTTCCTTGTCCATCACCAACTCCTGGAGCTTACCCAAACTCATGTCCATCAAGTCAGTGATGCCATCCAACCATCTCATCCTCTGTCGTTTCCTTCTCCTCCCACCTTCAATCTTTCCCAGCATCAGGGTCTTTTCAGAAGAGTCCGTTCTTTGCATCAGGTGGCCAAAGTATTGGAGTTTCAGCTTCAACATCAGTCCTTCCAATGAATACCCAGGACTGATCTCCTTTAGGATGGACTGGTTGGATCTCCTTGCAGTCCAAGGGACTCTCAAGAGTCTTCTCCAACACCACAGTTCAAAAGCATCAACTCTTCCGCGCTCAGCCTTTCTTTGTAGTCCAACTCTCATATCCGTACATGACTACTGGAAAAACCATAGCTTTGACTAGACGGACCTTTGTTGGCAAAGTAATGTCTCTACTTTTTAATATGCTGTCTAGGTTGGTCATAACTTTTCTTCCAAGGAGCAAGTGTATTTTAATTTCATGGCTGCACTCACCATCTGCAGTGATTTTAAAACCCCAAAAAATTAAGTCTGTCACTGTTTCCATTGTTTTCCCATCTATTTGCCATGAAGTGATGGGACTGGATGCCATGATTTTAGTTTTCTGGATGCTGGGCTTTAAGCCAACTTTTTCACTCTTCTCTTTCCCTTTCACCAAGAGACTCTTTATTTCTTCTTCGCTTTCTGCCATAAGGGTGGTGTCATCTGCATATCTGAGGTTATTGATATTTCTCCTGGCAATCTTGATTCCAGCTTGTGCTTCCTCCAACCCAGCGTTTCTCATGATATACTTTGCATGTAAGTTAAATAAGCAGAGTGACAATATACAGCCTTGACATACTCCTTTCCTGATTTGGAACCAGTCTGTCGTTCCATTTTTGGTTCTAACTGTTGCTTCTTGACCTGCATACAGATCTCTCAAGAGGCAGGTCAGATGGTCTGGTATTCCCATCTCTTGAAGAATTTCCCACAGTTTGTTGTGATCCACACACTCAAAGGCTTTGGCGTAGTCAATAAAACGGAAGTAGATGTTTTTCTGGAACTCTCTTGCTTTTTCGATGATCCAACGGATGTTGGCAATTTGATCTCTGGTTCCTCTGCCTTTTCTAAATCCAGCTTGAACATCAGGAAGTTCATAGTTTACGTACTGTTGAAGCCTGGCTTGGAGAATTTTGAGCATTACTTTTCTAGCTTGTGAAATGAGTGCAATTATGTGGTAGTTTGAACATACTTTGGCCTTGCCTTTCTTTGGGATTGGAATGAAAACTGACCTTTTCCAGTCCTGTGGCCACTGCTGAGTTTTCCAAATTTACTGGCATATTGAGTGCAGTACGTCTGTATTGACTGTGTGTCTGTGTTGACTATATATGACTGCATAGTCCGTGGGATCAGAGACTTGGACGTGCCTGAGCGACTCTCACTTCACTTCTTTCACTCTTACGACTGGAGTTTCCCCTTCTCTCCTGTCCCACCCCACAGTGAGCCCTCCTCTTGCCATTCAGTGATCATGACCCTGAAACAGCATCCTCTTCAAGAACACCAGATTCTCCTGCAGAGAATAACTTTCAGTGTCTCCTCCAGAACAAAGTCTGCCTGTCTGAGCACAATGAGTCAATCTCTGCTGTTCAAACATTTGCCACTTATTTATTAAATAGTTATTTATTGAGTATCTTAGATTGCGTATAGCAATCTGTGCTCTGTGCTGTGGGAGAGAAAATGGTGAATTATCCATGACTTCTGGACAGTTATCGTTAAGGAAGAAAGATAAGACAAGCCGCTTTGTGTGTGGCGGGGTAAGGACGAGGGTGGTATTGTTTGGTCTTCGATTTTTTTTTTTTTTGAAGAGAGAGGGGAGGAAACGATCACATCCCTGGAGGGGAAAAGTGAAGTCCTTTGTGTCTTTTAGGAACAGCAAAGCATGCCATTTGCCAAGAGTAGGGGCAGCATTGAGAGCATGATGGGGATACGGGAAGGGCGCTAGCCTTATCCCCCACATTTTTCCTTTGGCTTTGAGATGAGGCGGTCTCCACTTCTCTGAGTCACTTGCTGTTCTCTGCCCAGGGTCCTGACATGCAGGCGCTCTCTTCCTGCTTCTCCGGCTTTCACCTGCTCATAGGGATGAACTTCTGCCCTCTCATCCCTCCTGTTACTATGTGTATATCTTTTTTTTTTTTTTTTTCAGGCTGCACTGGGTCTTTGTTACTGTTCACAACCTTCTTCTGGCTGCAGGAGCAGGGGCTCCTCTCTAGTTGCCATGCAAGGGCTTCTTGTTACGGTGGCTCCTCTTGATGCACAGACTCTATGGCGCACAGACTCAGTAATTGCGATGCATGGCTTAATTGTCACAGCATGTGGAATCTTCCAGACCGGGGATCGAACCGGTGTCCCCTGCATTGGCAGGCGGATTCTTAACCCCCAGGAAAGTCCAGCCATGTTCATCTTTAGTCAAGAGCTCTGTCTGGAATTCCAGGCGTGTATTTCTACCTGTCCCCTGGGTCCTCCCCCCACCCCCAGTCTCTCACCGTTGTCTCACATCAACCGATCCAGATCAAACATAGCTTCCTCCCTCCTCAGCCAGTCCTTTGTGTTGCCTTCCATCTCTGTGAAAGTGACACCTTCCGCTGGAAGGTCGAGGGGTCTCTGACCCCTCCCTACCCACGAGCCAGCCCTTAAGTTCACTCCTCAACCTCTGCTGAATCTGGGTTCTCTCCATCCCCACTACCACCTACCTGGTTCTAGTCCTTACCCTCACTGACCTGCTTTCCTGAAGAATCCTCCCTGGTCTCCCTGGATTCAGTCTTATCTTTGACCCTCGCCTTCTTGACACTGCAGCCAGAATGATCCTTCTGCGCTGTCACCCTGGTCATGTCAGTTTCCTTCTTAAAACCCTGTAATGGCTTCTTATGGCCCCCAGGGTAAAGCCCACATCCCTTAAATGGGTTCGAGCAGGCTCTTGGAGGCCACCTGTCCTGGCTCCTCCCTGGTGTGCTGCTGCAGCTGTCCTGAGCTGCTTCCGATTCTGGCCTTGGTTGTGACCTGGCACTTGCGGGCTTCTCCCATGCTTTTTCCTTTTTTGCCTGCGTTCTCCTCCCTGTCTTTGCCTGTCTGCTTTCTGTTTCTCTGCTAGATCTCAACTTCACTATCCATGTAAAAGTCTTCTCTAATTCCCTCAAGACGAGGTTAGATACCTCTATTAGACACTCCTTTTATGGAGCACATATAAGTCATATCATTTGATGACTGCCTAGCAAATTGTCTTTCTTCCCTCTTCAGACTGTAGACTTCACAAGGATGGGGAATGTCGTTATGCACCTGTATGTCATAGATACCCAGCACTGTGCCTGGCATGTTATCTATCAAGAAACATGTCTTTTACTATATCACTGATATTTACCAAGTGCTGTTCTTTGCTCCTAGATCCCAAGCTTCTTCAGGTCAGGACCAAGTCTTGTTTGTGGTGCTGTACCTGGCACTTTTGTGTTAAATCAGTTTGTTTCACCAGTTCCCTTTGGGAGCTTTATTGCACTTGAATTTATAAAAAAAAAAAAACAACAACAAAAAAACTATATGAATATAAATTCTAAGATTTATGTTAGCTGGGACTAGGAAGTGATGTTATAGCTTAATAAATGTGCTGTAAAGTATGCATCCAAAGAAATATTGCCCATTCAGTATGGTCTGGAATTAAGAAGTAGCAGCATTAAGGCATTTGAAAGCCCGCTCTCCCACTTAGCAACACGTGCTCTTGGACAAGTCAGTCTTCTTTCTCTGAGCCGGGACTTCCTCATCTGTAAGATGGGAATATACCACCTGCCTTGCAAGGTGGTTGGGTGCTTATTCCCTCAGTTGTGTCTGATTCTTTGCAGCCCCGTGGAGTGCAGCCTGCCATTCTCCTCTGTCCGTGGGGATTCTCCAGGTTAGAATACTGGATATGAGTTGCCATGCCCTCCTCCAGGGGATCTTCCCAACCCCAGGATTGAACCCAGGTCTCCCACATTGCAGGTGGAATCTTTACCAGCTGAGCCCCCAGGGAAGCCCTGCAAAGTTGTTACAAAGACTAAAGGTTTATGAAAACAACTGCCATAGTATCTGGCACACAGTAGTCGCTCTGTGGATTTTAAGTTATTTTCTTTTTTATTGCAGCAATGCTGCCATTACGGAAAACATCCTTGAAATTTCTTTTTTGAAATAGTTTTCAGAACTTGCTGTAGACCTTCAGAATATGTCAATAGGAGAAATATCTTTTCTTTTGAGGATAAGTTTGAGTTTTAGGTACAGCTTGGTTCAGAGAACGTGATCAAGGTAGTTGATACCATTTTTTGATATTTAAAAAGCTAAGTGTGATTATAATGAGGATTTCTATTGTAATGTCTAAATTGGTACATATTCTGTCTTTCTCACAGGTGGCGTTGGCAGTGCACATATTCCATTTAGCTCGTTGTAATCCAGGACGTTAACTATCAAAATACCTTTTGATTTTCAATAGCACGCTGATACATCAAGCAGTTATTAGTAAGCTCAAGAGAGCTGAGATCTTTAATAATACACTTCATCACAAGTTAACCATCAGAATTTTACTTCTAGCAAAAAAAAAATAATTGAGAAAAAATGATCCAAGATGCTACCCATATTCCTGTATCTGTTTGGGGGTCTTCCCTTTTCAGCTGGGCCCACAGGCATCAGCGTGGCTGAAATGGAGTAAGGAAGGTGGTGTCTACTAATGACCCAGAGGGTCCTGGTGCCTTCAGAGGCCTGTCCCTTGTAGAAGAAGGAGCTGGCTGGGGGAAACGGACAGATATATAGAGATAGGCGATCAGCTTTTATAGCAGCATGTGTTTGTACGGAGTAATCCACAGGATGTCTCTGTAGGATAAGACGAGGCACAGGTCATTCTGTCTACTAGGAAAAACATGTTGAGGCAAGGAGGAGGAGGAGGAGGAAGACAGTCCCGTGAGACTGGCAGCGGAAACTTGGGCAGTCTGGAAACTAGACCCAGGGTTAAATCTGCTGAGAATGCTCAGGTGACTACAAGGAACCTAGTCGTATTTATGATCCAACGGATACAGAGGGCTCTGTATTTTGCCTCATCATTGTACAGAAGGGCATGAGTGTGAAGGGTTATTACAAAGGGTTATTGACATGTAACTATTTTTAAATATTTTACTAGATTGTACCCTGAATCTGCCTCATCTTGCATGCATGTTCTGTTGACGTTAGAATAATTCACTGAGAGCAGTTGATGGAGAGGCTTGGAAAGAGCAAAGCATTTGTGACTCTTGGGTGGGGGAGGGAGATGAACTTGTAGGGCTCCCTTTGCCGTGGGCTAGTAGGGAGCAGTGTCGCTCAAGCAAGGGGGCTGAGCCTGGCTGTAAAGGCGCCTTGTGGGGTAGACATCACAAGGGATCGGTCCCCGTAAAATCTTTGTTGTAGAACCGTATGTGCTTTTCAGATACTGAAAGTGAAAGTTGTTGAGTCATGTCCGACTCTTTGTGATCCCATGGACTATACAGTCCGTGGAACTCTCTAGGCCAGAATACTGGAGTGGGTAGCCTTTCCCTTCTCCAGGGGATCTTCCCAACCCAGGGATCGAACCGGGGCCTCCTGCACTGCAGGCGGATTCTTTACCCGCTGAGCCATCAGGGTTTGAGGTACTGTGTCACTGTGATTGTAATGGGATGTTGTCACTGCCCTTAGGTTTCAGGTGGGCAGCAGAGATACTTCCTCTTAGGGAGTGCTTTCTCCTGGAAGCTGATGGCTCTGTGAAATCGGGCTTGTCCTGCAGCCTGGCTCTGGAAGAAAACTCCATAGCCTTTGACTGCAACTATAGCGAAAAGCAAAAGTTTAATTTTAATTAATATGTAGTATTTGTGTGAAAAGTATTATAAACCTATTACAGTGCATTGCTATATAGCCGCTTGTGTTAGTTGGGTACCTAGGGTAGCTTGGTTGGACTTACGGACAAACTGGACTTAGGAATGCACCCTCAAAACGTAACTTGTTTGCATGTAGGGGACTTACTATACTGTAAAGTTGCAAAATTCAAGATCTTTGATGTTATGAGAAAGGTCTAGACAGAAAATTTAAGTAAAATAACCCTTTCTCCTTTTAACTCTTCCCTCTAAATTGTTTACTGCTCATGTTTTCTGGGTATTCGTTTTCTTAACTGTTGTTAGCCAGGTTGAAGTTACTATATGAATGATGCCAGCAACCCGTGTTAGAATGGACTCTTACAAGGAGAAGATTCTGGAGCATGGTAGGCAGTCAGCCATTTAAAGTGGTCTTCGGGTATAAGTGGCCCAAACACATTTTAGAAAGCTTTATGCTGAATAGATGAGCATATTCTGATAGAACGTTTTGTTTTTGCAAGCTAAAATTTTGCCTCACGCCAGAATTTTCCATTTATGATATAATTGTGTATCTGACTGTGATATAAAAAATAAGAGATTTAGAGAAAACGCTAGCAGAAGCAACTATATTTCAAATTTATTTCTGGCAAATGACCTGAGTAATTTCTACTGAATAAGAAAAACGCAGGGTATGTGCATTCGTTTTTCTGTTGCTGCCCTAACAAATTACCACAAACTTAGAGATTTAACACCACACAAATTTATTATCTTACAGTTTTGTGGCTTCCCAGGTAGCTCTGTGGTAGAGAATCTGCCTGCCGAATGCAGGAGATGGGGCTGTGATCCCTGGGTTGGAAAGATCCCCTGGAGAAGGGAATGGCAACCCACTCCAGTATTCTTGCCTAAAGAATCCCATGAACAGAGGAGCCTGGTAGGCTATAGTCCATGGGGTCAAAAAGAGTCAGACATGACTAAGCAGAAGCCTTGTTGTTGGTGGAGTAGAAATCCAACACAGGGCTCCCTGGGTTTAACTTCAAGGTATTGGCAAGGACAGCATTCCTCCTGGAGGCTCTGGGGAGAGCCCCTCTCCTGCCTGGGTACTCACACTCCTTGACTTAAAGCCACCTTCCATCTTCAAAGCCATCAAGGTTGCATCTTTCTGACCATCGTTTCCTGGTCATATTTGCTACTGAAGTTTCTCTGCTTTTGAGGACCCTTGCAATTCCATTGGGCCCACCTACGTCATCCAGAATTCTCTCCCATCCCCAGACCCTAACTTAATCATGTCTGTAGAAACCCTGTTACTACATACGGTAGTATGTACATAAGGTTACATACGGTAACCTTTTCAGATTCTGGGAATTAGGATGTGAACATCTTAAAGGGAATGAGGATTATTCTTCCTGCTGTTGTGTGGGAACACCTAACATGGATTTCATTTGGAGAAAGTACCTTTCAGATGTGCCCATGATTTGTTACAGGTCTTAAGAAACGTTCACTTGACTATTTTAAAGAGTTATATGTACTTTAAAAAGTGATGATTTGTTTGGATTTGAACCTACTTATTAAAGCTAACGTTCCTTCTCTTTTATTTACTTTGATAGTGATAACCTACTAAGGAGAGCAGCCTGTCAAGAAGCTCAGGTAATGCTGTTTAATATGAAACAATTAAAACCCGCCTTATCTCCACCGTGCAGAAATCTCGGGCTGTTCCAGGGGACTTGCCCAGCACCTTGCATCAGTGCAGCTTGGCTGTTTTTTCCCCCACTATCAGGGGATGAATCAGGCTGCCAGCCAATTCTGAATAGAACTCGAGGAAGTTAACCATCTGGCGAAGAGCAGTTCCAACGCCCACCCCTTCAGACTTGTTTACTTCTGGATTAGTCCAAAGAACACAGAACTGGACTGGTTGGCCTTCTGGGAATTTGTTCATGTCTGCAGGTGGCCTGGAAGCTCTGGCTAAAGCCCGATTCATGCCTAAGCCGAATAAGCCCCAAGGATATCAGTTCAGAGCAGTTGTTACCTCTCAATGTTGATTCGTACTTTTAAAGCCTGTCTCTTTAGCCCAGCTGAGTCATAGCCTGTGCATTGTTATTCCCGGTCTCAGGGTGTTGCACTTAAATATTCATCTATCTAGTTAGAGTTGAATTGTTCATCCTTTCAAGTTTAAGATCACATTTCTTCCCCCCCCCCCCCAATATGCACATTATAACTTGCAGATGAATTTGCATGGTTAAGTTGCCTTTTTGTTATGTCACTTAAGCTTATGATGTCAGAAATACCAAAAAAGAAACATGAAATTAAAAAATGACAAAGGCATGATGTGTTTAGTAGAAGTAGGAGGCAGAAAAGGTTCTGAAGTGTCTTCATGGATGACAATGATAATAGACAGTGTGAACAAATTTCTCTCTTTCAGGATTCCCTAACTGTTCTAAATCCGAGTTTTAAGAATTTGATTGCTTTGTTGTTTCATCTCATGGCTCTGGGTTGTTTTGGAAATCAATTCAAATAAACTTTAGTATTAAATTTGAGGTGATCTTCACCCCAAGCTAATTTTCCATTAGTAAGTAGAAAATCATGCACGGGGAAACCTTTTGCTCTTGAGCAAAGAGTGGATATGGCACTCCCTTTCTTGTGTGAAGTATTGATACCTTCACCTCTGCTCTGAGTTCCCTCTCCTCCTCCTTTTTCATGGCCCTGTTCCTTCTGTTGTTTCTTCCCTTGCATGTTTCCCTCTTCCCACTGTTCTAATTCTCCACTTCCCAACACCCATTTAGCTCCTCGCATCTGAAAAAAGCAAGTGAATTCATCCTTACAGTCTACTCCTTCTAGTTACTTTTCCTGTGTCCGTCCCCTTTCAGTCTAAATTCTTGAATAAAGTAGGATTTTTTTTTAAGCTCACTTCATTATAGTCTCATGTATACTCCTTAATCTACTATAAACCCGAGTCCTAAGTCGCAGGTAGCTAAGGCTTCTAGAGGCTATAAACCCAGGACCAAGAGGAATAATCTAGAATTATAGATCTGGAATCTGGCCAGTTAATTAAGTCATTCCTGGCCAAATTCCAGAAATAGTATGGACAGAAGAAGAACAAATTACAATATTATATTAAGGTCTAACTCAGAGTGAAAACAGTAGAAATTATGATGTACCAGAAACTTTTTACAAAGAAACAATATGTCCTTCTGAAGTATTCAGCAGTAGAGGTTTATTTTTGTGTTTAGAGCAAGTAATAGACAGTAATGAGAAAGGATCTCCAGTGGGCTGTTAGGGAGGTGGTAGAGTCAGAATCAGTTACTTAATAAGATACTTGGTATAACTTTCATTTTTCTTCTTTGCTTTGTACTTCTGTACTTGAATTCTACCTTCTTGGCCCAGACCTGCTTCCCGACCAGTTAAGACCCGACCAGTTAAGAAATCATCTTTAGGATTTCCCTATTCTCCTTTTTGTTGACCATCTTCTACCATCCTGATGGAGCAGTGGCAGCTCTGATCAGTCCCCATCGTAACCCCTTACATCTTATCCTCTATGAGTTTGAACTCTTGTCTCATCCATTATCTTCTCTTTAAAACTGATAGAGTGAAAGCTTGGATTTTGAAGTTAGATGGATATAAATTCTGAACTTGTAATTTATTAACACTTTGACTCAATTTTTCTGAATCTTGGCTTTCTCATCTGTAGACATGGGAATATTTAATTCCTACTTGGTTTCTGAGAACTAAGAACAATATGTGTGGAAGTGGCAAATGTTAGGCACTTCAGTTCAGTTGAGTTCAGTTGCTCAGTCGTGTCCGACTCTTTGCAACCCCATGAACCGCAGCATGCCAGGCTTCTCTGTCCATCACCATCTCCCAGAGCTTGCTCAAACTCATGTCCATTGAGTCGGTGATGCCATCCAACCATCTCATCCTCTGTCATCCCCTTCTCCTCCTGCCCTCAATCTTTCCCAGCATCAGGGTCTTTTCTAATGAGTCAGCTCTTTGTATCAGGTGGCCAAAGTATTGGAGTTTCAGCTTCAGCATTAGTCCTTCCACTTAGTAAACATTAATTATATTTATTTTCCTGTACCAGTTGATGCTACTGAGTTATCATTCAGGGTTGCAAAGAAAGGAGGCAGCTAGAGTATGAGATTTATTTTTTATGTGTATAAAGATATGAAGGTAAATTGGTAACACAAAGGTTTTTCATTAATAAGCTTTAGATGGTTGGGAAGAACCCCTGGAGAAGGGAAAGGCTACCCACTCCAGTATTCTGGCCTGGAGAATTCCATGGACTGAATAGTCCATGGGGTCACAAAGAATTGGACACAACTGAGTGACTTGCATTTCACTTAAAAGGAAAAATGATTATATTCTGAAAACTAAAGACAAACTTCCCTTGTGACAGACTATGCCTTTATTGGTTGTAATAAACCTCACCATATCTTATAGAGAAAAGAAAAGTTACTTACCTGTAGTAAGTGAATGAAGTAGGTGTTTTCATATAATTCATATTTAATTATATTTAATTATATAATTCATTATTTAATAATATTTTATTAAATAATGGTCCACTTTTTTAAAAACTTTTTATTTTGTTTTGAAGTATAGCAGATTAAAAATGCAATAGTTTCAGGTGAATAGCAGAGGGACCCAGCCGTATATATACATGTATCTATTCTCCCCCAAAATGGAAAATTCTTAAAGAGGTGGGAATACCAAACCACATGACTTGCCTCCTGAGACATCTTTATGCAGGTCAAGAAGCAACAATTAGAACTGGACATAGAACAACAGACTGGTTCTAAATAGGAAAAGGAGTACGTCAAGGCTGTATGTTGTCACCCTGCTTATTTAAATTATATGCAGAGTACACCATGGGAAATGCTGGGCTGGATAAAGCACAGGCTGGAATCAGGATTGCCGGGAGAAATATCAACAACCTCAGATACGCAGATGACACCACCCTTATGGCAGAAAGTGAAGAAGAACTAAAGAGCCTCTTGATGAAAATGAAAGAGGAGAGTGAAAAAGTTAGCTTAAAACTCAACGTTCAGAAAACTAAGATCATGGCATCCGGTCCCATCACTTCTTGGCAAATAGATGGGGAAACAATGAGAACAGTGAGAGAATTTATTTTTGGGGGGTTCCAAAATCACTGCAGATGGTGAGTGCAGCCATAAAATTAAAAGACACTTGCTCCTTGGTTGGAAAGTTATGACCAACATAGACAGCATATTAAAAAGCAGAGACATTACTTTGCCAACAAAGGTCCATCTAGTCAAGGCTATGGTTTTTCCAGTGGTCATGTATGGATGTGAGAGTTGGACCATAAAGAAAGCTGAGCACTGAAGAATCAATGCATTTTTTTTTCATTTACTTTTATTAGTTGGAGGCTAATTACTTTACAATATTGTAGTGGTTTTTGTCATACATTGACATGAATCAGCCGTGGACTTACATGTCAATGCTTTTGAACTGTGGTGTTGGAGAAGTCCCTTGGATTGCAGGGAGATCCATCCAGTCAATCCTAAAGGAAATCAGTCCTGAATATGCATTGGAAGGACTGATGCTGAAGCTGAAACTCCGATACTTTGGCCACCTGATATAAAGTGCTGACTCATTGGAGAAGACCCTGATGCTGGGAAAGACTGAAGGCAAGAGAACCCCTTCTCCTCATCCGACAGAGGATGGCTTCACCGACTTGATGGACTTGAGTTTGAGCAAGCTCCGGCAGTTGGTGATGGACAGGGAAGCCTGTTGTGCTGCGGTCCATGGGGTTGCAAAGAGTCGGCCACAACTGAGTGACTGAACTGATTCTCCCCCAAACCCTTCTTCCATTCAGGCTGACACATAACATTGAGCAGAGTTCCCTGTGCTGTTACAGTAGGTCTTTGTTGGTTATCCATTTTAATTATAACAATGAGTACATGTCAATCCCAAATTCCCTAACTATACTTTCCCCCCATTCCTCCCCCTTGGCAACCTTAAGTTCCTTCTCTGAGTCTGTGAATCTGCTTCTGTTTTATAAGTAAAATTTGTTGGTGTCATTCTTTTTAGATTCATGCAGCTTTATGGTGGGGTTGTCAATATGAAATCTTGGAAGAACATTGACTTCCTCAGGGTAGAGGCCAGAAATAAATTCTTTTGGAATGAAAGAATATATGTGTTCACTAACTCAATAAAAGGACACTTACTGAAAACTTTTCTTTGTTCCTTTTTAGGTGTTTGGCAATCAACTTATTCCTCCCAATGCGCAAGTGAAGAAGGCAACTGTGTTTCTCAACCCTGCAGCTTGCAAAGGGTAGTTCAGTCTGTGATTTGTTACAAATTCAGTTTTTCTAGGGGCAAAGAGTCACAGCGTCAGGCAGCCGGTTGAGTCTGTGGAACTGGAAGCACTAGGTTCATTGCTCTCGTAGCCATAAGATTCAATTGTATTGTAGAAATCACGGTTTAAGGGGACATAACTGTAAAGCTAACTGATGCTTAGTCAAATTGTCTAATTGAATTTTAATAATTATTGCAGAATTAGCACATTCAAATCAGTCTTATCTGCTTGGTCCTAGCCCCCTTGGGAACAGCTTCTGCTGCTGTAATGTGAGATGTTCGGAGATGGGCAAGAGTACTGTGGCCTTGTGAGGTCAGAAACGTTCTTCTCCAAAGCAGTGAATGTAGAGTTAGGTCTTGGAGGTCAGTTGGGAGGACACTTGGTCTTCCTGACTAAGGAAATGCCGTGTGGTGGTGGGGGAATGTGGTTAGAGATAGGAGTGCTGACTTAGGTCCCTTGCTGTGTCACTGTTCTGACAGTCCTGGAGGGCTCATGTGAGGCAGTTGTGAGAATTAACATGTGAAGACTAGTTGGGACCTTGGTTGGTAGTCACGTGTTCATTTATTATAACAAATGTATGATATTGGTGCAGGATATTGAAAGGGAGGGAGAGAGTGTGTGTGGTGTGTGTGGGGGGGGGATCAGGGAGGGAGTTATGTGAGAACTCTGTATTGTCCACTGTTTTTTACTATAAACTTGGGCTTCCCTGGTGGCTCAGAGGGTAAAGCGTCTGCCTGCAATGTGGGAGACCTGGGTTCAATCCCTGGATTGGGAAGATCCTCTAGAAAAGGAAAGGGCATCCCCCTCCAGTACTCTTGCCTGGAAAATGCCATGGACAGCGGAGCCTGGCAGGCTACAGTCTTAATTTTTTTAAAAGTCCTGTAAGCAAAATAAAAAACTTTTTCTCTTATATTATTAGTTGGGAACAACTGTCATTCAGTTGAAAAGGACTTTTGATAGTTTTTAGAAGAAATCATTTAAAATTTAAAATTATGATTGCGTTTAAAAATTTTTTATTTATTTATGGCTGTGCTGGGTCTTTGCTGCTGTGCATGGAGGCTTTCTCTGGTTGCAGTGAGCAGGGGCTACGCATTGTTGCATCGCTTGGGCTTGTCACTGTAGTGGCCTCTCGTGTTGCAGAGCACAGGCTCAAGGCGGGGGTATGGACTTCAGTAGTTGCGACACTCAGGCTCCTTAGCTGTGGCTCATAGGCTTAGTTGCTCAGCGGCGTGTGGAATTTTCCCGGACCAGGGATCGAACCCATGTCCCCTGCGTCGGCGGGCAGATTCCCGTCCACTCTACCACCAGGGAAGTCCTAAAAAATTTTTTTTTTTAAATAGAAAGAATTGGTTGGGGAAGGGGGGGGGAGGGAGTGATACTTTTTATTCTTTCTGAGGACCAGAATAATTCTTTTTGTCCTGTTTGAGGATCAGAAAATTAATAAATCTGTATTAGATTAGATTCTATAAGGTCAAAATCAATTGGAATTAAGATAATGAGAACAACAACAAAAAGCATAGTTGGGAGAGGCTCTTAAGTGGGAAGTTTGACGTTGTCTGGAAAGAAAAGCAGGAGTTCTGAAATAACTTTCTCTTGTCTTTTCTAGGGAGGTAGTGAGTGTGGCTTCACAGATACGAGCACTAGCCATGCCTTATTTCTTTTGAATTCAGCAATTTAAGATACTTACCTCCAGATTGCCTAAATCGGCTCCATTGTGCTACCTAATTGAATCAGATTTGCCCACCTTTGTTGGAGCCACTTCCTGTCCCCCTAAACATGCTTATCATAAGCCCTTGTGATCGTTCTTATTCAATATTTATTTATATATATTTATTTACTTGGCTGCATAGGGTCTTAGTTGTGGCTCGTGGGATCTTAGTTCCCCAACCAGGGATTGAACCTGTGCCCCCAGCATTACTCCAGTATTCTGGGCTGGAGAATTCCATGGGCTGTATCATCCATGGGGTCACAGAGTCGGACACAACTGAGCGGCTTTCGCTTTCACTTTCCCCGGCATTGCAAGGTGGATTCTTACCCACTGGACCACCAGGGGCTTCCCTCATTCTTGTTTAAAACCAGCACTAAACAAAAATACCAACAGAACACAATCAAAATACCCAAGACAGCTAAATAGTCGCTGATGGCTTTTGGGAGAAGCCAGCAGGGACCTGGATGTGAGTTTGAGAGTCTGGAGGACCAGGTCTGTATCCTCTCTTCTGCTCTGTGATGCTGCGGGTGTTGCTTTTTAGTTTCTTTACTCCTCAATTTATACTCATCTGTAAAATGGGAAAATAATGGCACATACCTTATAAAAATTACCATGTAATCCTTCAGGATTAAATGAGATAACGCCTCTAAAGTGTTTTGCATTCCTTCCATTTCATAATTAGCATTCGATTAAAGAAATACAAGCGGCTGTTCTTGTTGTTTCAGACCTGTAGTGTTAGTCACTGTGTCATGGCCAGCTCTTTGCAACCCCACGGGCTGTAACCCCCCAGGATCCTCTGTCCGTGGGACTTTTCAGGCGTGGATGCTGGAGTGGGTTGCCATTTCCTCCTGCAGGGATCTTCCCAACCCAGGGATCGAACTCCAGCCTCCTGCGTCTTCTACATTGGCAGACGGGTTTTTTAACCACTGAGCCACCAGGGAAGCCCTTACTGACCTGTAGGCTGAGTTCAAAAGGTTCTTTGCTTGGCTGTCCACCCTTGGACCTCTCCTTCTGTCCGCATTAATGTAACTGTTCCAGGTCCTATTCCTTTCGAGACCTAGTAACTTAGTAAGTTGCCAGTTTTGATGATCTATATGGCAATTGTTTAAGCTATAATCAGTCATTTTGAATTTTTACATCTAAGAGATATTTGCATTTTTAAACAATGAAGACACTTTTTTAAAAGCAGTTTTAGGTTCTGTTTACACTTTTACATGGAAATGTATTTGTGATTTTAAAGGTGAAGTTAGTGTTGAAAAGTATGATACCTTTATCTGCAGATGAGGGTAAGGAAAATTTTTCTAAAGTCGTGGTCCACTTTGACAAGGTGAATCCCTGCATGCTTCTAGGAAGCAGTCATTCTGAAATAGCTTTTGCTACTTAATTGTACTATTTTTGTCATCTTGGCTCTGCCCTGACACATAATTTATAATTTATCATGTAGCTATTTCATTATGTAGTACTGGTTTAAAACTACATTAGAGCTTTAGGAAATAAGATAGCTGTGTTTAGCATTAATACATAATACATTAAGGAGTAATTATTTTTTGTGTGTGCATGAACCTGGAAATTGCTGTAGTGTAGAAGGTTTTTATTTGGCTCTGGTGCTATCTCACCCTTAATTATACAATAAATAATACATTTCTGACTGGTAAGACTTGTGTTTTTTTTTTAACACTTGTTTTTCAATCTTTTATATGGAACATTAGAAGGAAAAAAAAGTCTTCACTTTCATCTTAGAGATTTTCTGTACCTGTAGCATCACATAAATACATGAATAAAGACCCAAATGTTCAGATATTTTTTCTTTTTTTAAAATTACAGTTGATTTACAGTATTGTGTTAGGTTCAGCTGTACAGCAGAATGATTCAGTTATATATACATATTTTATTTTCAGATTCTTTTCCATTATTGATTATTATAATACATTGAATATAGTTCCTTGTGCTATACAGTAAATCTCTGTTGGGACTTCCCTGGCCATCCAGTGATTAAGATGCCATACTTCCAATGTAGGAGGCTTGGCTTCAGTCCCTGGTCAGGGAACTAAGATCCCACATGCTGCTTGGCCAAAAAAAAAAAAAAAAAAAAACCCAATAAACTGGTAAATCTTCTTTGTTTATCTAATTTATATATAATAGTGTGTATCTGTTAATCCCATACTCCTAATTTATCCCTCCCCACTTTGGTAGCCATAAGCTTGTTTTCGATGTTTGTGAGTTCATTTCTGTTTTTAAAATAAATTTATTTTTTAGATTCCACATGTAAGTAATATTATATAATATTGTTCTTTCTGATTTATTTCACTTAGTGTGATGATCTCTAGGTCCATCCATGTTGTTGCAAATGACAATATTTCATTCTTTTTATGGTCGAGTAATATTCCACTGTGTGTGTGTGTGTGCATGCATATGCATGTGTATACACAACACATCTTTATCCATTCATCTATCGATGGACACTTAGGTTGCTTCCATGTTTTAGCTGTTGTAAATTGTGCTGCTGTGAACATTGGGGTGCACGTATGTATCCTTTCAAATTAGAGTTTTCATCTTTTCCAAATGTATGTTATGCCCAGGTGTGGGATTGCTGTATCATATGGTACCTCTGTTTTCAGTTTTTTAAGGAACCTCTATACTGTTCTCCATGATGGCTGAACCAATTTACATCCCCACCAACAGTGTAAGAGGGTTCCCTTCTCTCCACACACTCTCCAGAATTTATTGTTTGTAGATTTTTTTGATGATGCCATTTGACTGTGTGTGAGGTGATACCTCATTGTACTTTTGCAAACCTTATTTCTTAAGCCAACTCAGGAGCCTCCAGGTGTGTTATAAGTGATTAATACAGCCACTTGAGACTTCTCCAGAGTTACTGCCTCCCAGAGATAGATCTGATCCACTTCCACCTGACCCTTTCTTATCAGCCCGTTAATGAAAGCAGTCCTGCAAGAAGTGTTTACAGTATCACCAGCTCAGTCTTTTATTGTTGGTGTAAGCCCCAGAAAAGGTGATCTGGGAAGGAGGGGTTTCCATTTAGCCTTTCCCATTCATTCTAATATTGGAGAAGGAAATGGCAACCCACTCGAGTGTTCTTGCCTGGAAAATCCCAGGGACGGGGGAGCCTGGTGGGCTGCCGTCTATGGGGTCGCACAGAGTCGGACACGACTGAAGCGACTTAGCAGCAGCAGCAGCATTCATTCTGATAAGCATTCAGAGCCGTAGAAGAGGGAGGATGGGTTTGTTTGGTTTGCTTATTACCTGCCTAGGTGGGCCCTTGGTTCAAGCTGTTCTTTTGGCTCTTGTGAAAATTTACTCGTTTCTCAATTTCTGTTTTCATTCATAATCAGAAATGTTTTATGTTCTATATTCCATTTGGTAGTTGCTTCTTTTTAAAGAATGTTGAATTTGGTCTGTGCATAACTTTATACATGTTCCTCATTCACTACTTTTGCATCTCTTTCTAGTATAAAATATTCTTAAGAAATTCAAAGCATGCCTCACTGATAAGAAAAATAATCTTTTTGATAGAGGACTGGGTAAGTGTGAATGTAAAAGTTAGATGTTTGGTGTTGATTGTTTTGAAAGTGCTAGTTTTTGTTTCTGTTTTGTGATATGATAGTTGAAAATATTTGGGTAAAAGACAAGTCAGCTGATTGATAGGTTTAACATTTATTCAACCTTGAGACTGTGTGGTTGGAAACTTTCTGCAGCTTCTGCATCCCTTGATTTCTAGGCTCTTGTTTTTGAATCTTGACCTGAACTGGACAAGGGTCACTACTAGAATGCTGTGTATACTTTTAAAACACACACACTCTAAGAGCGCTTTATTTCTGTTGTTATAAGATACCACAATTGTCTCACTTCCTTTTCCTCACAATACACCTGTCTACATTTGGAATGGATTATTCATTCATTCATAAGTGTATTAATGTACCAGCTGCTTACTAAATAACCTTCTAAGTATACCAGTCATAATGCTAAAGGCCACAGGGCTCAAGGATTAATAAGGTTTGGTGTGTGTTTTTGCAAGGCTTCCAGTCTAGTGCTGAAGACTGTCTTGGGAACCCATTATTCATCACAGAATGTGAAAGTCCCCACGAGAGGTGTGGACCGTGTGCCAGGGTTACCCTGAAAAGCACATGACTGGGAGTTTTAAAAAGTGAAAGTGAGGGTCGCTCCGTCATGTCCGGCTCTTTGCGACCCCATGAACTGTGCAGTCCAGGGAATTCTCCAGGCCAGAATACTGGAGTGGGTAGCCTTTCCCTTCTCCAGGGGGTCTTCCCAACCCAGGGATCGAACCCAGGTCTCCCACATTGCAGGTGGATTCTTTACCAGCTGAGCCACCAGGGAAGCCCCTTGGAGTTTTAGACAAACTGCCAATTATCCCATGTTAAGATTAGGTAATTTAGAACTTTTCCCTCTCCCAGCAGAAATTATGCCTCTGTGGAAAAGAATTTTGCTGTTTCTCCAGGGATTTCACTACAGGCTTAAAACTCAAGAAATGGAGATACCCCTAGTATTTGAAATTGTTAAAAATGATATCTCTTTCCTTCAAAGGTTGTGTTCACTGAGTCAGAATTAAGCAATATTCTGTTTGGTTCAATCTGTTCTCTCTGGCCACATGAAAAAATGTTAAATATATTCTCAGTCCAGCAGCGGACTATAAAGAAGCTCCTCGAGGGCTTGTTACATTGTACCTGAATTACACCTATGTTTGTCTGCCTTGTCCTGTTGTTTGTCCAGCTCCTAGATGTGTCTAGCACACAGTAGAAGGTCGGTAGTGCTTGTTGAATGAATCAGACATTGTTGCTAGACTGGAGCCGTATCTAGTGTACCCTTTTCCTCTGGAGGAGCTAGAATGTGAACTGTAAGCATCCCATATGGATAGGGGCAAGCTCCTGGAGGCCCTAGAGTGAGAGAGTCCATGTTTCTACCCAGAGAAACTCATTACTCATCATTAGTCTTCCTGTGTTGAACGAATAGAGGAAACCTGTGTTCTCTAGGCTGTTCCTTGTCCTATTCTAGAGAAGATGGTTGGGCTCTTTATTTTCCCTCCTGATCACTCCTGTTAAAATATTTGTATTTTTTTCCTTCGTTTACAGCAAAGCCAGGACTCTATTTGAAAAAAATGCTGCCCCGATTTTACACTTATCTGGCATGGATGTTACTATCGTTAAGGTGAGAATTGCTCTAGAGTGTTGATTTTATCCAAGCCACCCCTCCTTATAACATATCCTGTTCTCTTGACTTCTTAGCGGAAATTGTTTATCACGTAAGGAGGTAAGAACAGAGAAATCACCGTTGTGTTCTTCTTCTGATAATTAATACAATTATATTGTTTTTCCCAACCACTCTCAGCTTTTCATTTTCAGGATAGGATTAAATGAAGCCATGAACTGGGTTCCTTTCCTCTGAAAGATAGGACTTGGAACGCTTGTCTCTTAGAAGATGAAAAGTTGTCATAGCTGTAAGAATTCCTCTGACTCTTTAAAAAAACAACTTCAAGTTTGAGTAATTAATTTCTTGGCAGACAGGTAAACATTTTCTTTCTGGTGAGGAGTTATCTCTGGTGAGGAATTTTTAGTGGTAAAGCTTTAGAATTTTTGAGATTTCGACATGAAGAAAGGGGGTCAAAAATAAATGAGAGGGAATTGTGTACTTCAGAAGATGCCTCAAGGCTCCACTTTTTAAGTGCTGTATGTATGGTGTGTACACAGGTGTATGTATTTGGTAAAAATCACTGTGTTACCTGTTTTTTAAGTCTGTGGTTTACTGATTTTTCATATTACACACTTTCATTAAATCTTAGAGGTTGAATGGTCATTTAGTCCAATTGACCATGCAGTGCTGAACTCCACCGTGTCTGAGACATGGTCTTCCAGGATGGGAGAGAGGGGAAGAACACTGATGTTTATTTTAGAACCTGTAATGTATATTGCAGACTACGTATAAGAGAGCTGGGAATGGTCACTTAAGACTAATACTGTTTATCCCTGGAATGTTTGGTTGAACTCAAAAGTAGAACCACCTGGACCTGCTTGGAGCTTTCTTTGAAGGGAAATTTTTTTTGTATGTATGTATTAAATTTCTTTAGTGCCTGTAGAAGTACATCAAGATGTTCTATTAAATTAATATTGGTAAGGTTAAAATTTTTAAAGGAATTTGTGCATTTCATCTAAGTTTTCAAATTAATAGAATCAAGTTGTTCATAAAATCTTCTTTTAAATTTCTGTACCATCTGAAATAAATCATTGTCATGCTCTATATTTTATTGTTTATCCATACCATCTTTTTCTTGCCTCCCAGTCATATGAGAGCTGTGTCAATTTAATCCTTGCCAAGAACCATTTTTTGGCCTGTTGATCCCTTTATTTATGTTTGTTTCATTAATTTTCAGTCTGTTTCCTTCATTCTACTTTCTTTGGATTTTTTTTTTTCTGCTTCTGCTGTTCTGACATTTTAACTTGAATATTTATTTCATTGATTTTCACCCTTCTTTCCTAGTGTTTGCTGCTTCAGCTACATCCTAGAAGTTTTGATATATTTTCATTATCATTCATTTCTAAATATTTTCTAATTTCCATCATGATTTTTGTTTGACCTGTGAGTTATTTAGGCATGTTTTAAAATTTTCAAATATAAAATTTTCCCACATCTTTTTGTTAATGATTTCTGATTTAATTGTGCTATAGTCCAAGAATATAGTCTATATAATTCCAATATTTTAAAGTTTATTGAAATTTGTTTTATGGCCTAGCATGCGGTTTGTTTTCATAAATTTTTATGTATGCCTGAGAAGAACAGGAGGTATCAGTTACTGGGTACCATGTTCAATATATGCCCAGTAAGTCAAGTCTGTTAATTGTGTAGCTCAAAATTTATATATCCTTACTGTTTTCTTCTGTTTTAACTATAGATTATTCAGAAAGAGGTGTTAGAAATATCCCCCTGGATAGATTTGTCTATTTCTCAATGTAGTTTTATCCACTTTTGCTCTTTTATATTTTAAGACTGTGTCAGTAGATGAATTCACATTTCAAGTTATTTCATTTTTCTTGCATTTTGAACCCATCATAGAGTGACCCTTTAGCATTAACGTTGTCTTTTACTGTGGTCTATTTTATTTAGCGTTATTAGTAACCATACTGGCTTACTTTGGTTAGTTTTTGCCTGGTATAATTTTTACTTATCTTTTTAATTTTAAGAAAGTCCAACTTAACAATTTTTTCTTTTAGGTTTGCTTTTGGTGATTTATTTAAAGACTCATCACCAAACCCAGGATCACCTAGATCCTCTAATATGTTATTTTCTAGAAATTTTATAGATTTTTATTTGCATTTAGATCTGTAATCCATTTTGAGTTAATTTTTATGAAAGGCATAAAATTTGAGTTTTCTGCATCCTTAGGCCACTCTTTGTCCTTTCTGTTTGGTGCATTTAGAATTTTCCTCTTAAGGTTAGAGCCTCAAATATATCATCCCTATTAATGTAATCTTTTAAATTATGGTCTGTTAAATGTGTCAGTGTCTTTTGAAATTTTGATTCTTTCATTCATGTACTCTTTCCTATTTTTCACTTTTTTCTTGCAAATATTTGAGTACCCCAGGTGCCTCAGTGGTAAAGAATCCATGTGCCAATTCAGCAGATGTGGGTTTGATCCCTGGGTCGGGAAGATCCCCTGGAAAAGAGAATGGCAGCCCACTCCAGTATTCTTGCCTGGGAGATCCCGTGGACAGAAGAACCCGGTGGGCTACAGTCCATGGGGTCACAGAGTCAAACACTACTTAGCAACTGAGCCACAACAGCACCTCCTATAAAGTAAACTCTGTTCTAGGTATTGAGGATAGAGTCTGAGCAAAACATTTTCCCTGTCTGTCCTCAGAGAAATTCTAAAGTGTGAAAAGAAGGGATGCACATGATGAACATATATAAATAAACTTACGATTTGTCAGGTGGTGGTGAGTGCCAAGAGGAAAAGTCAAGAGGGATAAAAAAAGTAATGGGGGTGTTAGCTTAGTTCAGGAAGCCAAGGAAGGCTGGTCTTATAAGATGCCCTTTGAAAGAGACCTGGAGGAAATCAGAGAGTCATGCAGGTCAGCAAGGGAGAGGATCCAGGGCCAGCATACTGCACGTTCAGAGGCTCTGCAGAGTATTTGTGGGTGCTTGAGGTAGAGTAAGAAGGCCAGTGTAGTTAGAGGAGGATGAGCAAGGAGAGACAGGCAGAGAGGATGAGGTTGGAGAAGTCAGGAAGGGCAAGATTGTCAGGTTTGTCTCACTTATATATTCAGTAAATGACCTTTCCTCTCACTGTTGATCAAGTGTTATGCAGAAAAAGTCTGAACGGAGAGCCCTAAAGAAATGCCATCAGGAATCTACCTACAATTTGATGTTCCTCTACTGGGTGCGTGTTACTTTGAGCATAGACATTTCACTTGGTAATCAGTTCACCCAATTGTATTCTAGTGCATTGTTCCCACTTATCTCCACCTTGTTCCCAAGGATATGATCAAACAGCTTGCCAGGTGCCTTGCTGAGGACCAGATAGAATGTCTGTTTGGATTCCCGTATCGTTTATCTAGTAATCTGTCGAAGAAGAGAATAGTCTGAGATGCCTTGTTCTTGGAGAACCCTTGCAGATTACCAGTGGTCACCTATTTTGGGATGTTTACAAAGCTTCCTTTTAAATTAGGATCAATATATATTCTTTTTTTTTTTTTAATGAAATATTTGGATTGATCGAGCTCAATCACCAGAGGGCAACGATTTAATCAACCATGGGTATGTAATGAAACCAACGTAAAAACCCGAAGGGACAGGGCTCAGAGAGCTTCTGGGCTGGTGAACCTGTGGAGATCTGAGAAGCGGTGTGCTAGAGAGGGCATGGGACACCCCTCCCTACACAGTTCTCCCCATGTACCTCTTCATTTGTTCATCTGTATCCTTTCTAATAAGCTGTTAAGTGTGAAAAAAAGATGTATTTGCAAATGTATAACTGCAAAGCCAGTCATTTGGTTTTTCAGGATAGAAGTAGAACCATTCATCATGAGATGAGATGATGTTAGTGTAGGGACTTCATTTTTTTTTTCTGTGTTGACTGTGGCCCAGATGTAGCCCATCTGAAACCTCAGTCTCTTAATTTTTTGCCTGTTAGTTTGTCTAGTAAAGTGTCCACAGGAGATAGTGTTTCCTTATTATTAACAGCATTACCTTTACATCTGTTAAAATCCAATATTTGGTTTTAGTCACTCTGTCGTGTCCAACTCTTTGCATCCCCATGGACTGTAGCCCACCAGGCTTCTCTGTCCATGGAACTTTCCAGGCAGGAATACTGGAGCAGATTGCCATTTCCTTCTCCAGGAGATCTTCCCGACCCAGAGATTGAATCTGCGTCTGTTGCATTGGCAGGCAGGTTCTTTACCAGCTGAGCCACTGGGGAAGCCATTATCTAGCACAGTACCAGTTAAGAACAGGTACCTCACTGTTTGCTTTTCATACTGCTTTCCAACAGTATTACAGGAAATCTCTTACCCTTTCTTCCAGTACACATGATTTCATTGATAAGGAAATGAAGATCTTGAGGGTTTAAAGCCACTCAGCTAAAAAATAGAGTTGGGGTTTAATCTGGGTCTCTTGGGCTCTCAAATCTGTGCTTTTTTCATTACATTTGTTTCTCCTTATTTGCATATACATTTGACCTCTTGCTTTCAGATGAAAGTCATTGGGTAAATGAAGTAATAGAATTTGCACTGGCCTGGAAATGAGTCCCCTGACTGGCTAACTGTAACTGAGACACATCAGTTTGAGTCTGAGTTTTATTTTAAAAGCAAGGAGCTGACTAGATGGTTTCTGAGGTCCCTTCCAGCTCTAAACATATAAAACTATAAAAACCATATCTAGTTGCTTTAGCAGCTATTTAGTTTTTCATATGCATCTATTATGTAGGATTTAAGAAAAGATTCAGTGCAAAACTGTAAAGAAACTTCTACATTTTTAGACCTTTGGGCTTGTGGCTCTAGGATGATACATTTACCAAAGGCTTCCTTTGTATTGCAGACAGATTATGAGGGCCAAGCCAAGAAACTCCTGGAACTGATGGAAAACACAGATGTGATCATTGTCGCTGGAGGAGACGGGACTTTGCAAGAGGTATGGCTGCTTTTCTGTCTGAAGCCATTTTGAAAATGAGGAAAATAGAAGTGAGATCTTAGAGCCAGGGGCATAAAGTGATTATCATTTAAGGAAATGATTTCTTAGTAATCCATTCTTTCTAGCATTGTTTCTCTGTGAAGCAAGCATAGCATTACATTTTTCCTTATGGACTTTTATTTCATTGCTTTGTATAAATTCTGAACCCAGCACATAGAAGGGTTTCCGTTCTATCAAATTGAAGGTGGATAAAGTGAAATAAAACAGGGTACAAAATGGTGCTGGGTGTGAAATGCTTTTTACATTTTTACAACTCTTCTGCAGTAGCCCTGTTTATTATGGAATCATAGTTTTAATTATGGGAAGGTTTCTTGTAAAACTTAAATAATGACTCCCTTTTTAAAAGAATGCATCTGTCCATTCTCACATCATTTCCATCCTAGGTAATGGTATCTCCTAATGGTACCTTTAGAGGCAGAGGTTTCCATGTTCTAGTGTGTGTACTGCCTTTGTTCTGCAATCCCTTTTCCATATTGCTTGCCTGGGACAGTAAGTATATTGCCCTCGGAATGCTCTTCTCTTCCAGGGCAATAGACTAGAACCTTCATTATGTATTGGAAGCCCCTGAAGAGCCCAGTGCGGGGGGCCCCTCCCACTCAGTCACCCCATCCTGTGTAAAAGTTGCATCCGAACCTCGTTTCTCCTCTTTTGCCTCTGCCTGGTGGTTTCCTCGGTGTTTATGGATCAAGAGCTGCCAGCAGGCAGGGCATTGTCCTGTGTTTAATTTAGCAACCATGTGAGCCTTAGTAAGCTGCTTTTTAAAAGGCTGTGCTAATGATCTTGTAATTGTTTTTATGGCTTTTTAATGAAGTGTGAGGAAAACAGATAGCATGCCAACAAAGAATGAAGTGGGCCACATCAGAGCCCCATTTAATCCCAAAATTCAGGGAGGCAGGAGATGGGGGAGAAGATTGGCATCAGCCTTGACTTTACAAAATGTTTTTAAGAAAGATACCAAATTGTGTATCTAGTATGATCTACTCATAAAACTATGCCCCAATTAAAAAAAAAAAAGAATTGGAGAGAAATGTAACAATGTAGACAACTCACTAATGATGTCTGGTGGGTTAATGAGGAAGTATTCTTTCTTCAGGTATTTTTTACAGTTTTTACAAGACTTGTGCATTATAGTTTAAAAGTGAAAAGTAAATTATGCAAAAATTCAAATTAAAAATGTCTTTTTATAGAGGGAACACAATTCCCCTTGTCTTTGTATACATCGATAAGAAACATTTATTGAGAGCAGGCTTCTGAGTGACCCATCTTATTGAACTTAAAACGTAATTTTGCTAATATAATGTGGAGGTTTTATAATTATTTTATCTTAGTCTTTATAGTCCTATTGATGCCAGGTGAAGAATAAAACCTAATTTAGTTCTGATCCTGTTGGAGAATGGTTTGTGTTTTAAGAACCAATACATCTTTTGACATAGTTTCTAGGAAGAAAACAGGAACAAGTTTGTGGTCCATGAAAATTGAATCCAATTATTTTATGATAAAGGAACTACAAGGTGTTTATAATAATTTTTAAAAACATTTTTAGGTTATTACTGGAGTTCTTCGAAGAGCAGATGAGGTGAGCTTTAAGAATAATTGCATTTTGACTTTTACTTTCCTCCTCTTTCTTTATTCCTCCCTTCCTCACTCCCTCCCTCCCTTCCTCCCTATTTTATGTTTTAATAAAGGTGGGAACAAGTTTTGCTTCCTTGGATTTTAGAAAGTAAAATCTGCCTGTCATAGAACACTTCTATTAACCCATGGTGGACTTTTCTGCTTTGGGAACCTAGAATATCCAATGATTTTTTTTTTTTTTTACCAAGAGTTGTTTAAACTATAAAATTTCCCTATAAAATCTTTTTCTCAAAGGATTCCTTCATTAATAAACCATGGTATATTCATATGTTGGAAGCCACACAACAGTTAAAATGAATGAACTAGGCTTACAAACATCTACGTGGTAAATCTAAAAAATATTCAATAAGAAAGTTAGGTTGCCAAAGCATGTTAATGCATTTCTACAAAGTTTTAAAATTCAGAGAACAAAGATACTGTTGATGGACACATCAACTTTGTAGTCAAAGGATAATAACGTGGGTGGAAAGGAACTGTACAATGTCTATGATAATGGATGGTTGGTTTCCTTTGGGGAAAGGAAAGAGGAAGAGAGTAAGAAGGGACTTGACCTGCATCTGCATCAATTTCTTTCTTAAAACTGAAGCAAATAGGGCAAAATGTAATATTTGCCAAATCTGGGTCTTACTTACATGGGTGTTTTGAGATTATCTTATCCACTTTTCTACAGTAAAGTATTTTAAATAAGAAATACAACAGAGAAAAGAAAGTAACCACAAGGAAGAAGATCCTTCGCAGTCCCTTGGTTATAATAGATTGAGCTCAAAATAGTCTTTAGAACCTTACAGTATCTGTTAGTATTTGTAGCATTTAATTGAGTCCTCTGCTATGCCATTCTTCTGCTACTTGACCTTGCATATTCTCATAGCCTTGTTTATACTTGCAATAGTTTACAAGGCAGTTTCACCTGTCCTCAGTCACTATACCAATGTTAGACATTTTTAATTGAATTTTATCTGCAACTTTGTCAAATAGTGTGGCAACGTAATACAGTCTGTCACAGTCATGCAGCTATATAATATCCAAGACATTCATTTTCTTAACTGAATTTCTTTCAACCCATTGCTATTAGTGAGTATTGAAGTATTTCTTCTAAATTTGAAGTTTTGTTGTTTTCATGAACTGCCTTGTTCTAGAAACTGCTTCCTCAGCGATGGCTGGTCTAGGGGCGTGGGAAGGAAGACAGGGAGGCAGGGCCAGGGTCACTTACTTTGTTTTATGGACACGTCTGTGCCTCTTTGTTCAATCTCATTTTCTGACCATAACAATAAAACTTGCCTCTCATTTTCTTCCCCCCAGGCTACCTTCAGTAAGATTCCCATCGGATTCATCCCACTGGGCCAGACCAGTAGTTTGAGTCAGACACTCTTTGCTGAAAGTGGAAACAAAGTCCAGTAGGTCGTCAATGTGGGATGGTAGCATTTGTGGGTGAGAGAGCCTGGGAATGGCAGATCCACATGTGTGATACAGTTTTCCTTCTGAGTTTTGCTAGCCTGAAACTTCAGATCATTAAGGAGGAAGAGATCAGAGTTCAAGCTTTTGGTTGATGGGGAAGTTTCTCTGTTGGGTGGTGGGACCCTGGTGATCTAATATTAAGTCGCCAGGTGAGGTATGGCTATGAATACTGATGTCCTTTTGTCTCTTAAGATAGCGCTGCTGCTGATCCAAGCATACTATTTGTGTGCTTTTGTGTTGTAAGATTCTCTGGTGAAGACAGATTCGCAGTGCTCATTTGTTTGCGTTAAGTATGCATGATGACAAATAGCAAATCCCCTGTGGAGACTGAGCCAGCAGCCTTGGCTCCATTACCTTGATAATATAAGTAGCTAAAACAGCCAAATATAGTTACCTCCTTTAGGGAATGCCCAAAGTAGAAAACAGTACAGAGAAAGTAGACAGAAAGCAGTGCAGCCCTGACATCTAAATTAAATTGCTGTGAGTCTACCGTTGTCTTCAGGAGTCAGGCAAATTGTTACCATTGCACTTTTCTTTTGAAAGCATTATGTAAACAAAAATCGAGTCTTTTCAAGAAGATGGGAATCTTGAATTTGAGTTGTGACTTTGATTAAAAATAGAATCATGGACAAATCATTTTCAGGTTCTCGTTGTCGGTTGCCTGATCTTTCTTTATTTTTTGAACTCTTTATTTTGTATTAGGATATAGCCGATTAACAATGTTGTGATAATTTTAGGTGAATAGTGAAGGGTCTCAGCCATACATATCCAGGTATCCCTTCTCCAAACTACTCCCTGTCCGGGCTGTCACATAACATTGCGCAGAGTTCTGTGCTGGCCAGTAGGTCCTCGTTGGCCATCCATTTTAAATGCCTGATCTCTAAGGCTTTGTGACACATTGGAGAGGTCAATGAATAGTGTTTATTGAATGAATGAATTGAAATATTCTCAAGGCATTTCTGTTTATAACCTTCCAAAATCAGCGACAATAACAGTACGCAGGTGATTTTCTCTTTCAGATTATTTTTTTGTTTCTGCTTTGGGATTGTTGTTTTAAATTAGAGTATAATGGACATATGACATTATATTAGTTTCAGATGTGCAACACAATGATTCAATATGTGTATACCACCAGGGTAAGTATAGTTGACATCTGCCACCAGACAATAGTTAGAGAATTTTTTCCCTTACAACGAGAGCTTTTAAGATATGCCGTCTTTAAAACTTTCAAACATACAGCACAGTATTAGCATTCCTTGCCATGCTATACCTTCCATCCCCAGGACTTACTTATTTTGTAACTTTTGACTCCCTTCACCTATTTTGCCCACCTCCCACACCCCACCTCTGACAAACACCAATCTGTCCTGTGTCATTTATGAACTTTTTTTTTTTAAGATGCCACCCACATATAAGTGAGATCATATAGTATTTGTCTTTCTCTGTCTGACTTCACTTAGCACAACACCCTCCAGGTTCATCCATGTTGTTGCAAATGGCATAATTTCATTCTTTTTTATTGTTGAATACTATGTGTGTGTGCATGAACATATAGGTATCACAGATCCTTTATCCATTCACCTGTCAGTGGACACTTAGCTTGTTTCCATATCTTGGCTATTGTAAATAATGCTGCAACAAATATGGTGCATCTGTCTTGTGATTTAGTGTTTTTGTTTTCTTTGGATAAATAGCTAGAAGTGGCATTGCTGAATTGTATGGTAGTTCTGTTTTTAATTCCTTGAGGAATCTCCATACTGTTTTCCACAGTGCCTGTACCAATTTAACATTCCCACCAACTGTGAAGAAGGGTGCCCTTTTCTCCACATCCTCTATAACACTTGCTATCTCTTATCTTTTTGATAATAGCCATTCTCACAGGTTTGAGGGGATATTTCTATGTGTTTCAATTTACTTTTCCCTGAAGTTTCATGATTCCGGGCCATCTTTTCATGTACCTGTGGCCGTCTGTATGTCTTTGGAAAAATGTCTGCTCCAATCATCTGCTCATTTTTCAAGTGAATTTTTTTTCCCTCTGTTGAGTTGTATGAGATATTTATATGTTTTGGATATTAACCACTTAGAAATACATGACTTGCAAATACTTTCTCCCATTCATCAGGTTGCCTTTTCATTTTGTTGCTTATTTCCTTTGCTCTCCAGAAGGTTTTTAGTATGATGTAGTCCCACTTTTTTATTTTTGCTTTTGTTGCTCTTGGTATCAGGTTCAGAAATCATCACCAAGTCTTACGTTAAGGAGCTTACCCTTTGTTTTCTTTTAGGAGTTTTATGGTTTCAGGTCTTATTACATTCAGGTCTTTAGTCCATTTTGAGTTTATCTTTATGTGTAGTGTAAGCTAGTGGTGCAATTTCATTCTTTTGCATGTGGCTGTCCAGTTCTGCTTGGGGATTTTGAATAGACTGGTTTTATGGTTTTATTATTGCTGTTTAATTTTAGGAGTCATCTTATATCTTTTAACAATTCAGTTCTTTGTTTTAGATAAAAGCCTTGGTCCATATATCACAGTTTAGGCATACATGTAGACATATACTAATACCAGGTCTTTATTAAAACGTCCCTCATGCCTCAAGTCTTCATCTAATTGGGAGTATCCAGCCCTTTACCAGTCTTCCTGCAGCCGAACGTGGCATTTCATTTTGCTGTATATTTTTCCCCAGTCTAGAATTTCTGAGGGACAATAAATATGACAACCAGTGAGTTAAACGTTTCTGCTTGTCGGAGACAAATCCTGTCTGGTTCGGGTCTTGATCACTTGTGATAGCTGGTCTTTCCGCCTGTCAGTGTAGATTATTCGAACTGCTTGCCAGCATCACCGAATATGTCAGCAATGCAGAGGCAGACGGCGTTCCTGGGAGAACCTTTCACCTATCCAAAGCCAGGGTCTAGGCTGGGCGCCCACCCTCAAGGCCTTAGATAGCCCTCAGTGTCTTGAGAGCTGATTTTCCCTGCAGTTAAACAAATGGTTGTTGCTGCTTCTATTTATAATTTGAAGATTTTTAAAACTTAATTTATAAGCATGCCCCAGGGCTCTTAGGTAATTAAGTCGGTCTGCCCTGGGTTCAGAATTTTGTAGACCCTCTTAACATGGCAGGTGCCTGAGGCTATTTAAAAGAACAAGGCTTTGCTTTTTGCATTGCTGTCAAGATTTGTTGTACCATAATTACTACAGAAGAAAAAGGAATTTTGAATTCGGAATGTTGCAGATAAATAATCCTAAAAAATAGCTATTCCATGCTACAGGGCTGCTTTATTTAGAACTTTCAATTATTGCCAGAAGATGACAAATTTAAGGTTGCATGTTAACCATCTTCTGCCAAGCAATTTTGAAAAAAAATTAATATGGAAAGGCATTTTTCGGTTGGAACATTTTTTAAAGGTCAGCCTCTCAAAAGCACTTCTTAAACCTCTTAATGTGCTAGGTACCACTCAGAGCAAGCATGGAACTTTAGGATTCTTTCTGATAGCTTCCTTTGAAATTAATATATTCATATCGAATTAATCTGAACTGGTGATCATGCATCTTGCTATCTCCTAAATTGAATCTCATTTTCTAGACTTCTACCTGCTTCCCACATAGCATCTGTCTTGGAGGGGAAAATGGGATAAAGAGAAATTTGAGAAAGTAAATGAGGTTGTTTCTTAAGTTTCAGCTTGCTTACTAGGGAACCCAGAATGTCATTCAAGCATTAACGTGTATATTTTGAGGATTTATTATATTTTCCTAAAATAACTTCAACAAATCCTGTCCTTTATTTTTTTTTCTTCTTTTGAATGTAATCCCCCCACCAGAGATACTTAGTAGCTTTTTTTTTCTTTTTTAAAATAATTTTATTTATTTATTTTTATTTATGGTTGTGCTGTGTCTGTTGCTGTGTGGACTTTTCTCTAATTGCAACAAGTAGGGCTACTCTGTAGTTGCCGTACATGGACTTCTCATTGCGGTGACTTCTCTTGTTGTGCAGCGCGGGCTCTAGGGCACATGGGCTTTGGTACTTGCGGCACGTGAGCTCAGCAGTCGCGGCTCCCTGGTTCTAGAGCACGGGCTTGGTAGTTGGGGCACATGGGCTTAGTTGCTCTGCAGCATCTGGAATCTTCCTGGATCAGGGGATTGAATTCATGTCTCCTATACTGGCAGGCGAATTCATTACCACTGAGCCAACTAGTCCTGTCCTTTAGTTATCCTTCGAGTTATCAGAGTAAAAAGGTATATGGTTTTTGAAGTGCTTGACTTTGTTACAATGAATGAAAGATGTTATTTATTTATCATAATTTCCAATGATAAGAGTTGGACACAATGTAGACCCTCTGTAAGTGTGAAGTAAATAAATGATTGAAGTAAATAAATGATATAAATAAATTTGGATAAACTTCTCTTTGCTGAAGCCTTCTCTTTGAGTCTGTATCGGAGCCTTCCACGCTATTTGTATCAGCAATTCTTTTGCACTCCTTCACTCTACTTTCTTGGGGGTATTTCAAAGGAGTATGTCTTTTCCCTGATTCAACTGTTAGTACTCTGGGCAGGAATGGTTTTGTGTGTGTGTCTTGGGGGGACTGTTGTTTATTTTTCACAACATGATCTTTCCTTCTTATCTTTTAGACATATTACCGATGCTACACTTGCCATTGTGAAAGGAGAGACAGTTCCACTTGATGTCTTACAGATCAAGGTAAGGAGGTCTTTTCATCAGAATTTGGAAAAATTACAAGCTAATATCTATTTAAAAAAATAAAATGTAATAGTTCAAATAATGTTAGAATGAAACCAATTCCTCTTCTTACCCTTTCCTATCTGAAGTGTAACCCCACAGAGAAAATAATTTTACCTGGTTGTTCTAGTTGTTATCACTAATTAGTATACCTATGATGCTGTTTTTTAAAATTGTAGTTTAAGAAACCCCCAGAAAACTTGAAATTTGCATCATAACCATTTTTCCGTGTATAATTCAGTGTAGGAGGCGTCCCAGGTGGTGCAGTGGTAAAGAACCTGCCTGCCAATCCAGGAGACGCAGGTTCAATCCCTGTGTTGGCAAGATCCCCTGGAGAAGGAAATGGCAACCCGCTCCAGTATTCTTGCCTGAAAAATTTTGTGGACAGAGAAGCCTGGTGGGCTCTAGTCCACAGGATCACCAAGAGTCAGACACGGTAGAGCGACTGAGCATGCACACACAGTTCAGTTTAAGTGCATGACGCCATGTATTGGTTTATCAGTTTTAGACCTTATCTCTTGGCCTCTCTTACGTATCAGAAGTCCTCTGTGGCACCTCTCAATATAGTTGTATCATGATTTTTAGTTCCTCTGTTGATTATGTTTGACCCACAAGTAATTTTTTTATCTTACATGGTGGTTTTGAGTACTGAAAGAGCTAATAAAAGCACTTTGGTTTCATCTTTTGCATTTGTATAGTGGCTATCTCCTAATCTCATGTTCTGCCTTGGGCAGAACCCTTCTCATGTCCCGTCTGTCCTCTGGAGGGCCTTCTGTTGGGAATTCAGGTTATTTTGTTTTCTCGTATTCACAGCTCTCTGAAGAGCTGAAGAAAAATTATGATTCTGTAGATTATCAGGGTTTTTCTCAGCTTTAGGGTGGGAACAATGTTTTCTGTTGCTTCCTATATCTTCTTTTGGGTGGCCTAACATTTTCTTAGTGATTTGTAGGTGAACTCATAAATTATTCTAGAAATACATTTGCTGTCTCTGCCCACTGAAGGGGCTTAAGACAGTGACACCAAACAGCAGTGAGCATACCTGGCACCCAGATTTCAGTCTCTAAGTACTTTCCCTAATAAAACTTACCAGTACTCTATGCAGAGATGTCTTTCAGTGGCAGGGCAAGAACAAGGCAAAGAACTACTCAAAAACTCATGGGGACAACACTGAAATGACATAGGAGCCAGCCTGATGGTATCCTTCATTGTTATTCACTCAGTTGTGTCCGACTCTTTGTGACCCCATGGACTGCAGCACGCTAGGCTTCTGGGTCCCTCACTGTCTCTCAGAGCTTGCTCAAACTGATGTCCATTGAGGTGGTGATGCCATCCAACCATTTTGTTCACTGTCGTCCCCTTCTCCTCCTGCCTTCAATCTTTCTCAGCATCAAGGTCTTTTCCAATGAGTTGGCTCACCGTATCAGGTGGCCAAAGTACTGGAGCTTTAGCATCAGTCCTTCCAATGACTATTTAGGACTGATTTCCTTTAGTACTGACAGGTTTGATCTTTCAGCTCAAGGGTCTTGAGAGTTCAAGACTCTCAAGAGTCTTCTCCAACACCACAGTTCAAAAGCATCAATTCTTTGGTCCTCAGCCTTCATTATGGTCCAAATCTTGCATCCATACTTAACTACTTGAAAAATTACAGCTTTGACTGTATGGACCTTTGTCGGCAAAGTAACGTCTGCTTTTTAATATGCTGTTGAGGTTTGTCAAAGTTTTTTTCCAAGGAGCAAGTGTATTTTAATTTCATGGCTGCAGACACCGTCTGCAGTGATTTTTGAGTCCAGGAAAATAAAGTCTGTCACTGTTTCCATTGTTTCCCCATCTATTTACCATGAAGTGATGGGACTGGGTGCCATGATTTTTGTTTTTTGAATGTTGAGATTTAAGCCAGCTTTTTCACTCTCTTTCATCAAGAGGCTCTTTAGTTCCTCTTTGCTTTCTGCCATAAGGGTGGTGTCATCTGCATATCTGAGGTTATTGATATTTCTCCCAGCAATCTTGATTCCAGCTTGTGCTTCATCCAGTCCAGCATTTCTCATGATGTACCCTGCATATACGTAAGTTAAATAAGCAGGGTGACAGTATACAGCCTTGACATACTCCTTCCTCAGTTCAGAACCAGTCCATTGTTCCATGTTTGGTTCTAATTGTTGCTTCTTGACCTGCAGGCAGGTTTCTCAGGTGAGCTGGTCTGGTGATCCCATCTCTTTAAGAATTTTCCACAGTTTGTCATGATTCACACAGTCAAAGGCTTTAGTCAATGAAGCGGAAATAGATGTTTTTCTGGAATTCTCTTTGCTTTTTCTGGAATTCTCTTTGCTTTTTCTGTGATTCAGTGGATGTTGGCACTTTGATCTCTGGTTCCTCTGCCTTTTCTAAATCCAGCTTGAACCTCTCGACGTTCTTGGCTCATGTACTGTTGAAGCCTAGCTTGGAGAATTTTTAGCATTACTTTGCTTTGGGCTTCCCTGGTGGCTCAGACGGAAAAGCGTCTGTCTGCAGTGCTGGAGACCTGGGCTCGATCCCTGAGTCGGGAAGATTCCCTGGAGAAGGAAATGGCAACCCACTCCAGTACTCTTGCCTGGAAAATCCCATGGACAGAGGAGCCTGGTAGGCTACAGTCCATGGGGTCGCAAAGAGTTGGACACGACTGAGCAACTTTACTTACTTTTGGCTAGTGTGTGAGATGAGTGCAGTTGTGTGGTAATTTGAACATTCTTTGGCATTGCCTTTCTTTTGGATTGGAATGAAAACTGACCTTTTTCAGGCCTGTGGCCACTGTTGTGGCCAAATTTGGAAAACAGCAGTGGCTTTGCTGGCATACTGAGGGCAGCACTTTCACAGCATCATCTTTTAGGATTTGCAACGGCTCAGCTGGAATTCCATTACCTCCACTAGCTTTGTTCATAGTAATGCTTCCTAAGGCCCACTTGACTTCATACTCCAGGATGTCTGGCTCTAGGTGAGAGATCACATCATCATGGTTATCTGGGTCTTTAAGATCTTTTTTGTATAGTTCTTCTGTGTATTCTTGCCACCTCTTAATATCTTCTGCTTCTGTTAGGTCCATACCTAGTCTGTCCTTTTTTGTGCCCATCTTTGCATGAAATGTTCCCTTGGTATCTCTAATTTTCTTGAAGAGATCTCTAGTCTTTCCTATTTTATTGTTTTCCTCTATTTCTTTGCATTGATCCCTGAGGAAGGCTTTCTTGTCTCTCCTTGGCTGTTCTTTGGAACTCTGCATTCAAATGGGTATATCTTTCCTTTTCTCCTTTGCCTTTCGCTTCTCTTCTTTTATCAGCTATTTGATGGTATCCTACTAGCCATTTTGGGGGCAGTTTGAACTTCAAAAAGAGTAATGCTAGTGGATTATAATACATTAAATAAAAATGATGAATCCTGAATCTACAGTCATATTACAGAAGAATCACCAAATTGTGTAAGTTATGACAGAGTTAGAGAATTACCATTTGGCAGTCGCTAATGAAGTAATGAAGTAATTCAAGCAGAGATCATCAGTGGATGCCGCATACATTGAATGAAAGGTTATTGAGAAACAAATATCCACACAGTCTCAAATTATGCCAAATTACTGTACTTAATTCATTACAAAGGGAAAAAACACCTTTATCAGAGAGAGATCTAGCATACATCACCTTATCCAAGTGATCAAACAGCATCACCAGTAATGGGACAGATGAACTTGTCTGCCTCCTGATATGATACATTGAGAAGGACACAGCGTTCTATGTAGTGTCTTGCCCAAAACATTAATCTTAATCTGATTGACTCTAATCTTGAGAGAACAATCAAATCCAAGTTGTAGGACATTCTAGAAGCAATCACTGATTTGGCTTCTTCAAAAATATCAGTGTCATGAAATCTTCTTCTAGAAGATTTAATCTTGAGCAGTTAAGGATAACTAAAGAATTATCATAATTAAGATATGAGATCTTGGATTAGAGAAATGAAAAATTAGAGTCAGCTATAAAAGATACCAGAGATACTTTAATGTGGATGATATATGGTGCCATGGTGTTATGGTTATGTCTGTATATGTCCTTGTTCTTAGATGCATGCTGACTTTTTTTGAGTGAAATGTCATGAAGTCTGCAGTTTATTTGCAAATAATTTAACAATTCTACAAACTGTACACACACAGATAAAGCTAATATGAGGAAATGTTGGCATGGTGAAGCTGAGTGTGAGGTAAAAATGGTGTTCATTGCACATATAAAATTTTTGGTTTGACATCTTACCAAAGGTAAAATTTTGGAGGGAAGAAGCCCCAACAGCTATTTCAGATTCTTGATTAGAATCTTCTAAAAAGCGTTCAATTCCTGGAAATTGAAAAGGAAAAGATACTCTCGCTTGATAGCAGTTAAGTATCTGTTCCTTTGTCATCTATATTTCTCCCCATCCCCACACCCCCCACCAAATAGTCCTGTAAACAAGTGAATCTCTCATACTTTACTCAGATTTGGCCTTAAAAATGTACCAGCTGTATTCAGGTTGTCCTCCAAAGGTTATGCACATTTTATATTCACGCAAGTTTCCAAGTATCTTCTTCTGTAGAAGGCCCCACACTGTGTCACGATTCCAGGCTTCAATCCTAAAATGTCACTCTTGTTGTATAGCGTTTGTTATGTGCTTGTTTACAGTTGATGAACCCGTGAGCTTGCAGTCTGTTTTCCTTTTATTTTCCTTGTTCTTTATGCAGTGACATCTGCCTCTCCACCATGACCTTGCTGGTCAGGGTAAAAATGATTTAAGTTGCAATTGAGTCTTTAGCATCTAATAAAGCTTAATTGTTTTCACAAAAGGTACTGAAATGTTAGGCTAGAAAAGGAAACTACAGATCAGCATATATGAAGATATTATTCTAAAATATTGTTACTATCACAGGAATGAATCAGGGTCTTAATAACTGAGTGAGTTACTTAATAACTGAGTGAGTTACTGCTTCTCATTTATGTGTGAGAAGTTAAACATTCTGAAATAATTAGGATTTAACTGGAAATTCTTGACTGTGCTTGCATTTAAATGTCTTATCTCCTTTATCTTTTTCTTTCAAATATACCAATTCTGTGAATTGATAAAACCAGAGTCAAATTTACCACATATTGGTAACACACCTCAGGAAGCAGAAAACTTTTAAAATCAATTCCTAGAAAACAAAGTATGGTAGCCCCTGCTGTGGTTTCTGAGGCACCCAGCTAGGCTGAATTTGTCTTTTTCTTTTTTCTTTCTTTCTGGAAATTGCCTTCAAAATGCTGGAAAGCATTATAGATGAAGCCTGATACCAGATTGCTCTTCTTTTAAAATACAAACTGAAACAGTTAAACATATAATGGAAGATTCTCCAAAGATAAAAGAAATGGCCCTTAGAAGTTCTAATAGTGCTTTGTATTTTCATTGTAGAGTGTGAATTCACATCTCCTTAGGGCCTCTAACTCAGTGAGAGAGGCAAGATGTGTATTAGTGTCTTCATGGGACAGATTAAGAAATAAAGGGTTATCTAATCATAGACTAGCTGTGCTGGTGACAGAATGAGGGTTTTCTGTCTTATGGGCCTTTGCTTTTTCCTTCAGTGCTTTGTCCAGGAGGGATCACTGTTTTCCTGTGCCACATAGATATATCTACAGTGCCTTGAAATGGACTTTAAAGTAACTACTGGAAAGTTTTATGGAATTCTTTTTGGTTCTTTATTTCTGGTGTTTTGGTTGGACTCAGGCTCTGCCAACCCAGAACCAAATGAGGAGGGTGGGACAGGTGGTAAGAAATGAGAAGCTCCCCACCCTCCCCACTCTGTCATTCCTGGCTTATCACATGGCTTCCTTCTGTGAAAGCCCCAGCTCAGATCCTTCTTATGTGATGATGCTTAGGGCTGCTTTAGAGCTCCTTCTACCCTGGGCTTCCCTGATGGCTCAGTTGGTAAAGAATCCACCTGCAATGCGGGAGACCCTGGTTCCACCCCTGGGTCGGGAGAAGGGAAAGGCTACCCACTCCGGTATTCTGGCCTGGAGAATTCCATGGACTGTATAGTCCATGGGGTCGGACACGACTGAGCCACTTTCACTTTCTTTGCCTTGCTTCTTTTTTCTTCATCTAAAATCCCTAAGATTCCTAGATCAGGCAGCTGTCTGGTTGACCGGGATTGTTTTCTTTTCACTGTTCTGTTGCAGCCAGCTCTCCCAGTTACTTTCCTCTGCAGAGCACAAAGCCATTCCACGCAGAGAGTCAGTCTGTCCAGGGGAGCCTCTGACTTGGTGCAGCGTGTCTCTTCTGCTGCTAAGGTCTGGCTCTGCACCATCTTTCTGTATCCATTCTTGTTCTGTGACCTCTCCATCTCATAATCTATCAGCCAGACCTTCACTGACCTCAGATACAGTGATGCTTTGTCTCTTGGCTTCCACGCTATGCATCTGACCTTGCTTGTTTTTCCTGGACTCATGTGATCTCTAACTGGGACCAGTCTCTTCGCTACTGACCCTCAGACCTCTTCTAATCCTGAAGGCTCTGTACCCGTCTGTTGCTCTAGACTCTTCACACTCCTTTCCTATTGTCCAGAGCCCTTTATAGCACTTGCTAGAACAGCACCTCAGGTCTGTGCAACCTTAAGGTTACAAGGCTTTTCAGTTAGTCTTAACAGAATAGTCCCCAAATTCTTCCCCCTATGTGAAGAAAGGGAAAGTGGTTTTAGAGCACCAGTCAGGAAATCTTGAGTACTTATCTCAGAACTGCTTGCCTCTCTACATGCTTTAGAATAGCATTTCCCCAAGGAATATATTATAATTATGCAGGATGTCTTTCCAGAGAGGGCTGCACAAATGATTCAGGAAAACTGTATATTATATTTCTCCTTTTGGAAATTTATAATGTACATTAACATATGAAAGACTCTAAGAAGAACTGCAGTCAATATAACTTGTTTGAAGCCAAATGCGTTTGCTATTTCCCAGCCTATTTCAACATGGAATCTTCTGACATCAAAATCATCATCCTCAGATGTAACATTTAAGATCTTAAAAGACATTTGGGAAATGTTCCCATGGATACAGCATACAGTTCATGTAGTGTTGTTTCTCTCCCTTAGGCTGGAACACTCTTTCTCCTCTTGTTTGTCTTTCCTTTCTCTCTCCTCTTCTCTCCAACCTCCCTAATCCAGGTTCTTTTTTTTTTTTTATTCCTTTCAGGAGAAGGACTGGTGAGATCACTGTGGTATGCACTTATTATATTGTAATCTAGTATTCTTCCTCAGTTGAGGGACCTGGTTTCTTTCTCTGTTTTTAATTAGCATGCATCTTCCCTAGTCCCAATACTGTATGACTCAGCCTTGTTCATTCTCTTTCAATCCTATATAGTGCTTAGGTCACTGTTGAGAACCTCCTACGTATATCTGCAAAAATTATAATGAATAGATAAAATAATCCAGGGTTCATATAGATATAGATGTATATACAGATATACACATGTATATATGCTGAATCAAAAAATATAGATACATTGCATTAAAAAAAACTTCCCACCCACTACTTCCTGCCTGTGTGAACCACCAGTCTGCTTTCTGTATCATCTGTGAGCTTGTTTATTTTTTGGAGTTGTTAGGTTTTTGTGTTTTTTTTTATGATTCCACATGTAAGAGAGATCATACAGTATTTTTCTTCCTCTGACTTACTTCATTAGCCTAATGCCCTCAGGGTCCATCCATGTTATCCCAAATGGCAAGATTTCATTCCTTATTTTCTGACTGAATAATAATGATGAGCATGCCTGCACGTGTGTGTGTGCACGTGTGCAGGTGCCACAGTTTATCCATTCATCTGTCAGTGGGCACTTAAGTTGTTTGTGTGTCTTGGCTATTGTTAATGATGCTGCAGTGAGCATCGGGTGTGTATATCTTTTGAGTTGGTGCTTTGTTTTTGGATAAATACCTAGAAGTGGATTTGCTTGGTCACATGATGGTTCTATTTTTAATTCTTTGAGGAACTTCCCTACTGTTTTCCATAGTGGATGCACAAATTTACATTCCCATCAACATTCACAAAGGTTCCCTTTCCTTCACGTTCTTAATAGCATTTGTTTTGTTATCTTTTTGATAATAGCCTTTCCAATAGATGTGAGGTGTTATCTCACTGTGTTTGATTTGCTTTTTCTGGTTAATGATGCTGGGCATCTGTTCCTATGCTTTGCCCATTTTTCAATTGGATTGCTTCTTTTTTTCTATTGAGTTGTATGAGTTCTTTATATATTTTGGATATTAACCCCTTATCAGATATGTGATTTGCAAACATTTTCTGTCAATCATTTGGTTACCTTTTCATTTTGTTGATGATTTATTTCCTTTGCTATACAGATGCTTTTTAGTATGATGTAGCCCCACTTATTTATTTTTGCTTTTGTTGCTTTTGCTTTTGGTGTCAGATTCAGAAATCATTGCCAAGACTTACGTCAAGAAGCTTACCCTCTACATTTTCTTACAGGAATTTATTGTTTCAGGTCTTCTGTTTCAGGTCTTTAATCCATTTTTAGTTAATCTTTGTATATGGCATAAGCTAATGGCCCGGTTTCATTCTTTTGCATATGACTGCCAGTTTCCCTAGTGTCATTTACTGAAGACGTTGTCCTTTCCTCATTGTATATTCTTGGCTCCTTTGTCACAGGTTAATTGACTATATATGTATGGGTTTATTTCTGGGCTCTCTGTTCTACTGATTTTTGTGTCTGGTTTTATGCAAATGCCATGCAGTTTTAATCATTACAGTTTTGTAATATAGTTTGAAACCAGAATTGTAATGCCTCCAGCTTTGTTCTTCTTTCTCAGGATTGCTTTGGCTGTTTGCATTTGTGTGTGTGTGTGTGTGGTTCCATGAAAATTTTAGGATTATTCTTTTTCTTTGAAAATGTCATTGGAATTTTGATAGGGATTACATTGAATCTGTAGATTGCTTTGGGTAGTATGGACATTTGAACATCAATAATTTTTTCAATCCAGGATCACAGAGTATCTTCTCATTTGTTTGTGTCACTTTCAGCTTCTTTCATTAATGCCACATAGTTTTCAAATTTCACCTCCTTGGTTAAATTTATTCCTGGATACTTTATTCTTTTTCATGCAACTGTAAATAGGATTGTTTTCTTTATTTCTCTTTCTGATGTTTTGTTATTAGTGCATAGAAATGTTACAGGTTTTTGTGTATTGATTTTGTGTCCTGCAACTTTACTGAATTTGTTTCTTACTTCTCTCATGTCATATACAAACAGTGATAGTTTTTCTTCTTCCTTTCCAATTGGATGTCTTTATTTCTTGTTCTTGCCTAATTGCTCTGGCTAAGACTTCCAATACTATGCTGAATAAAAGTGGTGAGGGTAGACATCCTTGTCTTTCCTGTTCAAGATCTTAGACAAAAGGGTTTCAGCTGTTTACTGTTGAATAGGATGTTAACTGTGGTCTTGTCATATATGGCCTCTATTATGTTGAAGTGTGTTCCCTTTATACCCACTTTATTGAGAGTTTTTTTTTTTTATCATAAATCATTGTTGAATTTTATCCAATACTTAAGTGTGTTCCCCTTATAGCCACTTTATTGAGAGGTTTGTTTTCTTTTTATCATTAATTATTAATGTTGAATTTTATCACATACTTTTTCTACATCTAGTGAGGTGAACATATGATTTTCACCTTCTTTGTGTCAATGTGTCAGATCACATTGACTGATTTTAAGATGTTGAGCCATCCTTGCACCCATGGAGTAAATCTTACTTCATTATGGTGTCTGATCCCTTTAATGTATGGTTGAATTTGGTTTACTAATATTTTGTTTGGGGTTTTTGCTTCTATATTTGTCAGGAATATTGGCTTTTAATTTTCTTGTGTTGTCCTTGTCTAATGTTGGTATCAGGGTAATGCTGGCCTCATAAGGTCAGTTTGGAAGAAATCTTCCTATTTTTTGGGAGAGCAGGAGAAGGATTCATGTTAATTCTCCTTTGAGTATTTGATGAAATTTACCAGTGAAACTGTCTGGTCCTGGATTTTTGTTTGGTGAGAGGTTTCTACTGATTCAGCCTTCTAACTAGTCATCAGGCTGTTCAGATTTTACCTTATTCTTTAAAATATATGGTTGTCTTAGAACTTATGTTTTCCCTGGCCATCTGTCTCCCTCTTCCCTCACTCATCATACAGTTGCACCTACTCTGCACTTTCAAATTACTTGGTACACGTCTCTATTCTTTGGACCGACTGCATGTTCGTATTGCCTGTCTCTCTATCCCCTCATCATACCTTGAGCTTTTTGAGGACAGACATTTTTTATTCCTAGTTCCTAATGTATAATATAAATATCCTTAATGATTCATGGAAAAAATGATTAAATGAATGATTAATAGAGTGAGAAAGACTCAGGCCCTGCTATCTTCCACAGTACGCACTTGGCACCCAGAAGACTAATACATCCTTGCCTTGCCTGTCATGACTTAATCTTACCATCACCTCTTTGCTCTACTATTTCTGTCTTCGCTCTACTGTTTCTTCTCTTGCTCAACCAGGTACAGAGAGCAGAAAAGCAAGTCTGCTTCAATGGATAGACAAGCGAGGAGTGAGAGGCCAGTGTCTTTTCCCTGTAGGCTGGTCCTATTTGTGTATGGTTCTCCTAGAAGACCCTCGCTTGTTTCAGCATAGTGGGAACAGGAGTGAAAATGGAACAGACGTCCTCTCCTAAGAAGACTTAGACACTTTCTCTCGGCTAGCAACTTAGAGTGCCAAGAGTCTCCTCTAGTTCCTAATCTTCTGCTTACACTGGTTCTAATGATGGCACGCTGGAAACTGACCTGGCTCTGTGCACGGTTAGCAGATTCTGTGGAGTTGTGTCTAGCAGTTGGCAGCTCTCCTTAGAATGTGGGGGTACCTTTGGGCTTTTGCTGCAATTCTGAGCTATAGGGAATGTCCCTTTCAGAATTCAGGTGTGTATATTTTCATCTAGAAAAAAGCCCAGCATGGAGTATAAACTCTTGGAGGCAGTGGCATTGTTAATGTTTACTTGCTATAATAGCTATTGCCAAACTCACTGATTTATTAGAATTCGGTGATTGTAATATGCAGTATTTGGCCATAAAGCACTGAATTAAACCTGAATCACTTTGCATCCTGGTTTGTTATGACAAATACCTGGCCGTATCTTCAGAGACTCAGGTGAAACATTCTGGAGTACATACCAGAACTCTGATGATCTTGCTTGATAACTCTTGGCCCTCCATAGAGAACACAGGTTTAAGTTACCTTGAACAAGTGAGAGAAGTTCTGGCTGACCTGACTAATTGGTCCAAGAGTCAGCATAGTGATTACAGTCCGAAGTATGATACCATGTTTTCTTGCCAGCAGATTCATGAAGCCTAATACATGAACATTAGTTTCATTTTATTTCAGTACTTTTACTGAGCACACAGAAGAGTTCATTTCTTAAATTTGGAACATCCCTTTTGGAATTTTGTTTTGACGAAACATAGGCCGTGAACGTTTGCTGGCTACTTAACCTGTAGAGAGTTCCAGGTTGTTGTCATAAATTTAAGTGAAATGTATTTAACTTCCAGGGTGAAAAGGAACAGCCTGTGTTTGCACTCACCGGCCTTCGATGGGGATCCTTCCGAGATGCCGGCGTCTCAGTTAGCAGGTAGAAGGGCACTGGGTTAACCAGTGGTGGTTTTTAAACACCTTCTTACTCTGTCCCTGTCTTTGAGGTTTCAGTATACAATGATCTCGGAGTACATGCGGTGGGCCCGGTGGTTAAATTATGTATGAATAACAGAAGTGAAGTTTACATTCTGTGTGCAGAGAGGCTGGGGGAAGTCCCAGCTTCCTCCACACTGGCTGAGTGGTAGCTCAGGATGAGCAGTGTCCACCTCTCTTTCTAGATATTGTATTTGACCGGGGGTGGGGGGCGCGGCTCAGCTAGACCAGAGGGGCACTGGTGTTGTCTCCTCCCACTGCCTGCTTAGCTGGGTACCAAGTGCAAGGTACCACTGGGGCTGCAGCCTCCTGGAGCTCTGACAGCCCTGGTCGGAAGGCCCCCTTTCCCCCAAGAGGTGTTCTTTCTGAAGGCCTAGCGGATTCACGGACCCCAGGCCGCCTCCTTCAGAGGAGGGAAAAGGGCAGAGACCTGGGAATGCTGGAAGGTGGAAGAAACAGGCCTGCGGAGGAGGCGATGAGAGGGCTGCTGGTGGCTTTTCATGGCAACCTGCTTATTTTTGGAGGATTCAATGTGGAGCATAAAACTGCCAGCTCGGAAAGAGGGTGTGCCCTCTGCTGTGTGCTGTGGAGAGGCCACGTGGGCAAGGCTTCCTGAGGTGGGGCTGGAGGAGACAGGGCGAGAGGTTTGCTCCTGGCTGGTGGGCGTTATTTTCTTTCTTTACCTCTTCTTGACAACACACTTATGTTTTGAGTGTAGTGTAAATGAGTGATGATTGATCTCGCACACAGCTTTTATCAAGAAAGCTCGCTTTCACTTTGTAGGCATTCTCGCCACATTTTCTTTACAGAAATTCCTCTCATTTGTCCCACATGGTTATTCCTCCTAATGACGTTCCTGACAGTGGGCTGTCAAAGGAGAGAGACCACTGAGTTACATCACCCACTGCGTTCTTTTGTTTGCAAGTGTGCATGGTTATCTTCATTCTGCAAGTCATCTTGTATCTGATCTGTAATCGCACATGCCAGCAGTTTACCAAGAGGAATTGCTTAGTTTCCCCTGAGAAAGTCTGATGAGAGCAAATTGCTCTTTCTTTTTTTGTGGCCACACGATGTGCTATGGTGGGATCTTCCCTGACCATGTTGGGCTCCCTGACCAGGGATGGAGCCCATGCCCCCTGCAGTAGAAGTGCAGAGTCCTAACCGCTGGACCGCTGGGGAAGTCCTACATTGTTTTCTAAGTGTATTGAGCACAAGCATAGTTCAGCCCTTGAGGAATATCACACACAGGCCCATGTTCTGTTTGATTTCTGAGCATGGAATTTGTAAATGCTGGCTGCTGTTGTACCTGGACCAGAACCATCCACTGAGTCGCCATGTGTGTTACGGGAGAAACAGTGGGGGTGCAAGAAGCCATTTCCTAGCTGGCCTTGCACAGTATCAGTTCAGAATAAAGTTATTTATTTATTTCTAAATCAGTTTGGAAATAAACTGCCTTGGCTGGGATGTGTTTCTGTCTGGCTACCCGGGAAAAGAAGCAAAGCATCAAGTAAGCTTTCAAACAGAGTAACAGAAACAAAAACATGAGATGATCAAAGCCATCATTAATAGCCTTGTGGTGCTTACTGGGATAATAGTTAGAATGGTTCTGCTCTGCTCATTGGATGGCTAAACTCCATATTCTGGTGTTCAAGACCAACTTAATCCATCATCATCCCTAATTACCGAGTTCTATGCCTTTGCTTTGAAATGGCAACCCACTCCAGTGTTCTTGCCTGGAGAATCCCAGGGCCAGGGGAGCCTGGTGGGCTGCCGTCTATGGGGTTGCACAGTCGGACACGACTGAAGCGACTTAGCAGCAGCATGCCTTTGTTTAAAGCTTTTGCTCTGGCAATTACTCTTAAGTGTTTCCCGTACGGTTACTCCTTGTCCTGCCTAGAATGACGTCCTTGCCTCTTTCTTGTGTCTGCATCCAACCCAGGTTTCTAGGTCTCACGCCCTCACTTTGTTCTTGTCATTTGTTGTGCAGGTGTGGCTGCTCCCGTGATTTTAGGCCCGTAATGATTTCTTGTACCTTCTTGACTCTCCTTACCAGTAAATAGTGATCAGTTTATACCATGTCATAGAAATATGTTTATTTGTCATTATCTATTATATTTGGGGGCCTTATCTTCTCAGAAGCCCTCAAAGGCAAGAATTTTGTACTGATTATATTGCTTCTGTTTCCTCCATATACATAGTAAGTGCTAAATGAATGCATGTTGATTCGAATTGAATAGGGAGCGGTTAAGATGGGCTGGGAGGTGAAAGACATTTTAAGAGTGAAGTCTACTTTATGCCACTTTCTGAATCCAACCAGGCATCTTTTTCTCTTCAGTAGCTTTTAGGAATTTAGCAATATGAAGTAGACCCTCTTTACTCCCAGATTTCACATTTGCCATGTTGAAGCTGCATAACATGAGTAATGTGAAATTACGCTGATTTACAGATTTTAATTGTATGTTTGTGTGTTGAGAGAGAACGCAGCGTACAGCATGCAGCCATTTAGCTCACGAGTAATATATCAGCACCCGCGTCTGCATCTCATCGTGGCTTTATCACTCTCCACTCATTCGGAATGTGAACTCAACTGTGTTCCATGGTGGAAAGTACAAATTACAGTGATACCTGTGAATTTAGAGATTCAAGGAGACTCTGATTATACATCTCATAAATTGCAAGGATTTAGCTGCTGTATAACTAATTACGTTGTTTGACGTGGTATTCAAATGCAGATTAAAAACTTAACTGTAATACTTCTTTATGCTAAACCACAATCTCCAAATCTCCAGGGCAGACACTCCTGGTAGAGGTGTAATTCTAATGTATTATCTGTCCTGAATGGTATCTAGCACACTGATAGCTTTTTTTAATATTCTAATCAGATTTTTATCTTGCTCTTTCTCAGGTACTGGTATCTTGGGCCTCTAAAAACCAAAGCAGCCCACTTTTTCAGTACTCTTAAGGTAAATGCAGGCTACAGTATTGAAATTTGACCTCTGGTATTTTGTTATTCCTTTGTGATGTTTGTATTTGGAATTTTTAAAAGTTTCTTGCTATAGATGTATATGGCATGCTCCTAAAATGGGGCCTGTTTACTTACACACAAATGCAGACGGCATTCTTGTTTTGATACTTCTCATCTGCCAACTTATTCTCTATTACCAAGCCCATATTTAATTTCATTTTAGTATTTCACTTCCCTTTGTCCACTCACTCTTACCAAACAAACCTTGAACAGAGTTGACCTGTATCTCATTAATTACTTGCAAGTGTGTCTATATTAGAAATGAATATCTAGAAATGAACTGAAGATTTGTATCTGAATACACCTAATCGTATAGGCTTGTGTATAATATAGTAGGCTTCAAACAATGCTTTGTGTTTCAAACCGTGCTTAACTAGCCAAATTTGTGTAGTGGTTGCTGCATTGGACAATACAAGTGTGAGACCGTTGCCATCATAAGGGAAAGTTCTATCAGGCTATGCTGTTGTAGGTTATACGATGAAAAATATTGGTATAGAGAAAAACTCAACAATGTATGTTAAAGAAAATGCTAATAGAAAAGTCATAGTTATCTTGTACTACATACCATGTTGAGCTTTTATGCACATGAAGGTAGTATATTTACAGTTTGAATCTGAAAATTGGCAGATGAAGTTTCAATGTAGTAAAGAGTTTGGTTCTATCTAGTGTTAACATTCAGAGTATCGAATGGGTTTGAAATTAAAGAAGTAATGTATGTCCATTGGAAAACATAGCTCCCTTTACCCAGAGCTATCCAGTTATTCATTAACAAAGCCATTAAAGTACTAGGGGTAACCAATCTATGTGATTACTAAAATGAACTTGGGATGATGGGGAGCAAGGACTTTCTGTGCTTAAGGCAAACTGTGTGAGTAAAATGCATGACTGCTGTTGCTTGGAGGAATAATTTCATTGATGGAGTATTCAGGAAGAAATAGAGTAGCTCCGTATTTAAGCTGTAGAATCTGGGACCTATAAACTGTTTCTATCATTTCTACAGCAAACAGTGATTGCATATCTATTGGGTGGCAAGCCCTGCTGTATATTTGGAATACTGAGTCAAATAAGACAGGTATCATGCCCTCAAGAAGTGTTCAGATGCCAGGAGTGAGGGCCTGGTAAATCAGCAGTTTGGCAAATGCTAGGAGAGAAATAGGAAAGAATAAGATGGAAGCAGAGAGGAGGAGCATTTACCTCTGACTGAAGGTCAGTAGAGTCAGCCCAGAGAAGGTTACAGTACTTCAGCCAAATTTTGAAAAATATACAGGACTAGATAAAGGGCATTCCAAGTGTAGGGATCAGGATGTGTGGAGTCACAGAGGTGTGGCATGGTCTTTAATTATGGCCAGCACAGTGGAATGGCTTGCAGGCTTACGGCAGGTTTTGACGTGGGATCTGACCTTTATCATTAAAGCACTAGAGGGTCACTGGATCTTAAGCAGGGGAATGATAGGAGCAGGCTTTCACTTTGGCAAGAAATTGTTTGGCAGCAGAATGGACAAGAGACTGGACATTGGTAGTTACAGGCAAAGGCATCAGATAGAAGATTGTTAACATGATCCAGGTGAGGAGAGATGAGGTCTCGACAAGGTGGTAATAGTGAACATTGACCCCAGAGCATTGACTAAAGAGGTGCAATCCTCTTTAGTCAGAAGGAGCATGGAGTATTCCTAGATTTCTGGTTTGAGGGGCTAGAGTTTGGTGACTAGCGTTTTCCATGAATGCTGATAATATTAGAGTTGGATCATGTTCATGAAGAAATGTGAAATTCTCAGTTTGGCACATATCGAGTTTAACATTACCAGTGGTACAGACCAGTGAAGTCATACAATTATGACTTAGATATCTGGGCTGAAGAAATAGATTTAAATGTTGTAAGTGTATGAGTGGCATTGAGCTATGGGTTTGTTAAAGTTACTGTTGAAAATAGGTCGGCACAAATAACCATCATTTTAAAGAGCCAGAAATGATGCCCAGAAAGTCCAGAGAGAGACTCTGGGAGGAAGTACTGATATAGAAGCTGATGAAAAAGAGAACTTCCAGAAGACAGCGAGATTTTAAGAAGCAGCAGCAAAGAGCAAAAATAAAGAGAGGAAAGTAAGGATCCATTGAATCTGGCAACCCCTGCAGGTTTGGTAACGTCTTAGGTGGAGGGGCCGAAGCCAAATTGAAGAAAGTTCAGGAATAAACCGGAGGCAGCAGAGCCACTCCTTTAAGAAACTCGACTTTGAAGGAGAGGAGATTAAAAACAGCAGAAAGTACTGAGAAATACGGGTCAGTGGAGCATTCTGTTTTTTTTTTTTTTTTAATTAGAGAGCTGTTCATGTGTTTACTCCCTGAAGAAAAAGTAAAAGCGAATGGGAGGAGAAGAGAGAAAGGGCACAAAAGACATGACTGACTCGGCCGAGTCTGTGAGCAAGAGGAGGGGAGTGGATCAGAGCCCTGGACTAGCCCCGGGCAGGGGGAGGGACACCTTTTTCCTTGAGACAGGAGAGCAATAAAACAGAGGTCTGGATGAAAGCACATTTATAAAGAGGTGAGGCAGTTCTCCCTGATGTCCTTGTATTCTCTCTGAATGGTAGGAAGCAAGGTGATCTTTTGAAAGCGAGGTGGGTGGGGAATTTGGAAGAAGGATGAAAATAGGAAGGTTTAGAAAGATTATCAAGTGACACAAAAGACCTTAGACCAAGAACTTGTTGTGATGTGGGCATCCTCACTTGGGTGGTTGTTTTCCCTGTGTCGGTACTCAGCAGGAGTGCCTTATCTCCCCCTCTGATAATATTGAGCCATGATGTAGAAGTACAGACACTTAGTGACAGATTGATCCAGAACTGAGGCTTTTCAGGGTACATGTTAGAGAAGGAAGACAATGAGGGCCAAAAGTGATAGAAGGACGATGTAAAATCCCCTGTTCACCTGGTTGGTGCTGAGGACAAATGGAGTGGCCCCGAGCTGGGATTCTCCAAGAACCAGGCATGGTTAGGGTCTTCAGGGGCCCCCAGTTCATAGTCCTCTCTTCCTCCCCTGACTTTGAACCAAGTTATGAAAGCAAAATGCAGAAACAAAGCAGATGAAAATTGACATACCGGCTTTATCAATGTCAGCAGGAGTGAAGGACACAGCGTGGATACATGGTCACAATCTGATTTCCTCACAGTCCAAATTGAATTTCTCCACTTAAAAGACCTCCATCAGGACAGAGACTGCTAAGTAAGCCCACTGCACGAGGAATCAATGGATGTGTGACTCTGTAGGACTCTGATCACTTCCAGAGAAAGAAGAGAAGAGGTTGGGTCTTTCTGGACCTGGGAGGAGTAAGAGATGGAGTGAGAGAAGTCAGAATTAATTGTTACTCTTTTGTAATTCACCACTTGGAAACTTGAGAACATGGGAGTAGTTCACCCTGAGGGCCACTGGGCACAAAAATATCAACTGGAAGAATAAGGGAAGTGACTAGTGAGTGGGATACCGGGGCTTTAGACTTCTAAGATGGAGTAGTTCTGGGTACCGATAAGGACTAGGATGTGGAAATGGGTTGCTGTGGTAGGTTGGAGGCAATGTCAGGGGCTGAGAGACTAGGGTATTATTTTAATAATCCTTGAGGACACTGATGAGACCCAGGATGGTACTGGACTCGGGATGCCAGGAAGAAGACAGATCTGGGGTGTGAGAATGATGGTCTTTGAGAGCAGAAACAAGAAGCCTTGGGCTGGATTTTGAGGCCAAACCAGTGTGGCCTCCGAGTGGAACATGCTTCCCAAAGTGAAGGAAGTCTGTGATGCAACTAGATTTCATCAGTCTCATGTTTGTGTCACCATCTCTAAATGAATGATAAATTTATTATGGTGTGATTCTATGCTCGTTCATATTGAGAAACTCCAAGAGTTTGTAGTTGTGTTGCATGATAAACGTTTTTTTCCCTTCATTGAAAGGAGTGGCCTCAGACTCATCAAGCCTCCATCTTCTACACGGGACCTACAGAGAGACGTCCCAGTGGAGCGGAAGAGACCCCACCCCGGCCCTCTTTGTACAGAAGGATATTACGGAGGCTCGCGTCCTACTGGGCACAACCGCAGGGCGGTGAGCAGCCTGGGGACTGGAGGTTGGAAAGCCCTGGGTACCTCAGGACTGCCTGAGGCAGACCCCACACGAGTGTCCGACCCTCCCGGAGCGGGGAAAGCCTGAACTCAGCCCTCGGGTGCGCAGCACAGGCCCAGACCAGCAGCAGCAGCAGCGTCCCGTGAACGGGGACAGCCCATGTCATTCCTGACTCCCAGCGACTCCCTCTTTCTCTCGCCAGCCTTTGTGTTACTGTAGCTGCTTTTGTTGGGATGTCTCAGGCCTAGAGATTCCATTCTGAACCTGGCTCTTTATCCCATGTATCAAAAGTATGAGAGAAAGAAAATTAAGCCTGGAAGTCCACAGACGGGCTTGGGAGGCCATCTGCGCCGCTGGCAGCTGGCCGTGGGTGGCAGTGCTGAAAAGTTGGTGGGAGATAGCTGACCTGTGTCGGATGCATTCACACAGCCCCGCAAGAGGTGAGCCCAGAGGTCTGGAAGGAAGTGCAGCTGTCCACCCTTGAACTGTCCATCACAACCCGGAACAGTCAGCTTGACCTGGCAGTAAGTGTGCTTTTTTTTTTTTTAATTAGAAAAGCATTTCGGAAAGTGACAAAGGCTACAGAGGCTGCACACTCTTCTAGTAACTTGGTGTTTTTATTTTTACCCTGTGGGGAGAGAGAGGGGTCAGGAACAAGAGGATGTGGGGTGCCTTTGAGGAATAATAGCATGAGAAGAAACAGCTGAGTGAAGTGCCTAAAAGCTTATGGGGCTCTGGTCAAGTATCTGTCACCAAGCTTTCTGCCTTGAGAGAACTAAGGGCAAAGGGCCTTTAGGAGTGGAGTTAGTCTCCTCCTGTTTGTCATAGAAATCAAAAGTTGCAGAACTTATGCTTGAGTAAACATCTATTATTTTTTTGACTGTATTAAATATGTAGATTTAGATCTCCAGGGAAGAAAACTATATATATATACACACACACACACACACACACACACACACACACACACACACACACAAATATCTATTTGCATATTTTGAGTCCAATCTATTGACATGGACTGTCCAATATAGTAGCCACTAGTCACAGGTAGCTGTTTAAATTAATTACAAAATAAAATTTAAAACTCATTTCTCATGCTACATGTCAACTGCCATGTGTGGCTAGTAGCTACCATATTGGAAAGCACAAATATAAAATATTTCCACAGTGCAGGGAGTTTTCCTGGAGAGTGCTGATATAGACAGTAACGCTAAAAAATATTCTGAAATAAATCAGAGGTTAGCAAACTGGTCTGCTACCTGTTTTACTACAGCCTGCAAGCCAGGAATTGATTTTAAGTTTTCAAATGGTTAGAATAAAGTCAAAAAAGGAATGGTATTTTGTGATAGGTGAAAAGTATATGGAACTCAAGTTTCAACATCCATAAGCAAAGTTTCACTGGAACAGAGCTGTGTTCATCCATGTCCGTGTTGTCTGTGGCCACGCTTGGGCGGCAGTGGCAGAGCTGAGTCATTGTGACAGAGACTGAATGGCCCCCAAAGCCTAAAACATTTACTCTCTGCCCATCCACAGTAAAGGTTTACTGACCACTGGTCTAGAGGAAACCTCAGTAGTTTATGTTAATGAAGATGCCATCAGGAAAGTTATTCTTAACCATGGACCAATACTATGTTTAGCTTTTAAGTAAATCATAGTAGTATGTTCACAATTGACCTGGTCAGTCTGAAAATTGGCACATGGAATTGAAGGTATGAATGTAGTATGGTGAGTAAGGGAGAGAAGTGCAATGGGAAGTTTGATTCCAGTATTAATATGCAGAGTGTCGGGTGACTTTCTAAATGTAAAACTAATGCATGTCTTTGTACAACATTTGGATCACATAGCTCTTTTCACCTTCTAAATTGATTCCAGTTGGATTAAAAGGTTAAATGTAAAAAAAAAAAACAACTATGAAAGTACTGGAGTGAAATCTTAAGTGATTATCAACATAAACTTGGGAGGACAAGACTAAACCTGGCACCTGAGGCAAAAATCACATTGATGCATTTGCATACTTCTAATACAAAAGAAATAAACAAAAATTTTAATGAAAATTGGGGAAAATATTAGGATGTGATAGATGCGGAGTTAATAGCTTTCCTTTATAGTAAAACTGTTAGGATAGTCAATAAGAGATGGGCAAAGGATTCGTATAAACAACAGGCAGAGGACAAAAACAGAAATTCACAAAGGAAGTAAACATGAAAAAAAAAATCACTGGTATTTACTACATGATAAGCACTGTCCTAAGAATTTTACACAGTGTCATCACATGTAATCCTCATAACTATACTATAAGGTGGGTATAATGTCTATCTTAATTTCATAGATAAAGAAAAAAATGCTTAATATCAAAGAAATACAAATTAAAATCATAAACATTGAATGGCTGTGAATTAAAAAGCATGCTAGTGTTCAGTGTGGGTGGGGAGATGGGCTGTCAGGTATTACTGGAGGGAAGAGAGCTTGGAACTCCCGTTCTCCATGGCATTGTGGCAGTATACATGAAGCTTCTGAAATACAGGCATACCACTGGCCCTGTTACGCATATTTCTAAAAATTTATCCATCAAAAATAATCAGATGATATATAAAGACAATCCCTTATTTCTTACATAATGGGATTCTGGAAATGTTGGTGAAAGTGAATGTATTAAGGTTAAAAAATACTCTGTTAAAAAGAAAGATAAGATTTCTAATTATGCATTTCCTTTATACCCGGTCTCTGATGATACGCATTTCCAGTGTTTTGTTCATGTTCTTTAACCTTGTTCTTTGCTCTGATGATTGAATACCAGTGAATGGATTGAGTTCAGCAAGCAGGTGATTGTGGCTCGAGATTAGCTGCATTCAGAATGCTGAAAGCTTTTTATCTTTGTGCCAATTATAAAAGTATATGATCCTGTGCTGCTTATCACTGGCAGCAGCGCATTCATTTTCTTTTATTCCAAAACCTTTTTGTAAAAATAAAAGCGAATGCAATAAAATTTTCAAAGACAATGAAGCTGCCATGTAATAGCTCAAAATGTTCATTTATCATTTAAAAAAAAAGTCCATTCAGAGTCTGAAAGAAGCTTTAGGGGTGTGGAATGTTTGAAAATTAGGATCTCTTGTAGAGCTATGTTCACTGTATTTATCATGGCAAAATACATGAAACAAACTAATCAGGCAACTGATTAAATAGATTTTGATGTGTTTAGTTGCTCAGTCATGTCCAACTCTGTGCAACCCCATGGATTGTACCCGCCAGGCTCTTGTGTCCATGGAATTTGAATGCTGGAGTGGGTTACTACTTCCTGCTCCAATAGATTTTGGTACATGTATTTAAAATGTTCTCTACCAACATGGAAAGATGTTCGTTGTATATTTAAATGAAAAACCAGGTTAATATGATTTGCATCAAAAGATTTCATATATCTGTTAAAAAGAAATACTCCCACCTCTAATTGAATTTTGTGAATGATAGAGGGTGAAGCTCTAATTTTATCTTTCTTCCATGTAGAAAGCCAGTTGTCCAAGCATCATTTATTGAAATATGCCCCATCCCTCCCCCTCTCTCACTGATCTGCAGTAAACCTGTCATACATCAACAATTTGTATACATGGAGATGTTCCTAAGTCTACTCTGTTGCTTTATTTTTCTATATTTGTACTAGTATTATGCTTGTCTTAATAATTAGTTTTAGAGTAAGTCCCTCTGTTTTTCTTCTTAAAGGGTTTCTTGGCTATTCTTGGCTGTTTGACTTCAATAAATCTCTTAGAATGTTTAAGTTCTACATAAATATCTGTTATAAAATCGATCAGGATTCCATTGAACCTGTAGATCAATTTGAGGAGAAATGACATTTTCTACAACATTGACTCTTCTGTCATATAAACATGGCATATCTCTTCATTTATTTAGGCTTTTAATGTCTTTCAGTGAAGTTCTATAGTTTTCTTTAACATTTTGTCTTGCTGAGTAGATTCCTGGCTATCTTAATTTTTGACGTTGTTGTAAATAGTGTCTTTTAAAATGTCATTTTTTAACTGATTTAGTAGATGGTCATTAATTGATTTTTTTATATTGATGCTGTACCAGCAAACTACAATTCTTATCATGTTTATGGATTCCTTTAGATTTCAATAGATTCAGTCATACCAACTGCAAATGGTGCAGTTGATATGATTTTTTTTTCCTTTCAAATACTTACCCTTATAACCTTTTGCCTTATCACATTGGTTAGGACCTCAATACTGGGTTGAACAGAAGCGGTATTGGCAGGAGTCCTTGTCTCATTCCTAATTTAGAGAAAAAGGCTTTACTGCTTCATTCTTGAATTTGATGTTTTTTTTTTTTTTTTAATAGATAGCCTTTATCAGATTAAGGAAGTTCCCTTCCATTCCTATCCTAGTTTGCCAAGAGTTTTTATCATGAGTGGTTATATAATTTTATCAAGTACCTTTTCAGCCACTACTGAGATAAGGCTTTCTCACTGAATCTCGTATTATAATACATTGATTTCCACACTTGCACTCTTTACAAAAGTCAAATCCTAGACTCGTATATATATCCACTTACCCCTTTTGATGTCTAATATACATTTTAGTCTTGGCATGTCCTGAGCTCCTGATCTTCCCTCCCACCCCTTGAAAACTGCCTTATTCTCACTCTTCCTCCAGCGCAGCTGATTGTAATTCCATTCTTTTAGTTGTTCAGGGCAAACATCTTGGATACTCCGTGTCCACACCTGAAACCTCCGAGCAAATCCTAGTGGCTGCACCTTCTGTTAATGAGTATTGCCAGCACGTCACAGTCTCCACTGCCAGCTATTCCAAGCCAGGGTCGTATTTTAGCCCAATTACTACAATAGGTGCCTAAGTGGTCTCCCTGCCCCTTTCCTGCTCCTCTAAACACAGTAGCCAGAGAGAGCCTTTAAAAAAAAGCACATCATATTTCTCTGCTTAAGACCTTCCAGTGGCTTTTTGCTTCACTCAGCCTAATGGCCAGCTTCCCTGTAGGGCGGTCCAGTGTCCATGCTCTCTGGTTTCGCCTCCTCTTATCTCCTTTTCCCACTCTGCTCCAGCCGTGCCGGCTCCATGTTGTCAGACCTGCTCCCACCGAAGGCCCCGGCCCTGCCAGTGTCCTTTGTATGGACTGCGCGTCCCTAGACCAGTGGTTCTCAAAGTGTGGGCCTTAGATCAGCAGCAGTGGCATCGCTTGGGACCTTTTCACAACGAAGATTCTTGGGACCCACCCCAGATCTATTGAACTCTAAGCTCTGAGAATGGGGCCGAGTCTGAACTTAACAGCCACCTTGGTGACAGTTCTTGAAGACTGCCCCGGGTTTCCACAGCTCCTGCACCTTCTTCAGGTGTCTGCCTAGAGGTTACCTCGTCAATGAGGCATACCTGGGCTCCTCTAAAAATGCCACCAACACCACCTTTTATCTCTTTTATAATGTACTTATAATATTTCTAATATACTCTATACCATTTATGCTAATATACATACTCTCCAGCTTGCTATTTTTATACTGATATACTCTAGCATACTTCTAATATATGTGATCATTTATTACTTTATTATGGTTGTGTTTTGTTCTCCCTTTCGCTTTCTCCGATAGAATGTAGGTTCTTTGTAGGCAGAAATGTTCGTGTTTCTGGTTCATTGAGGGGACCCTAGCACTTAGAAAAGTTCATGGTACAAAGATGACAATAAGTCATTTAGTAAGAGGTAACCTTAGAGCAGAGTTATCCCTCTGTATTTTGTAATTCCTGGTTGAGATGTAAAGTTGTGCTTTGGTTGAGCCCTTTAATCTTGGGCAAAGGCTGACAGCTTGCAGAGGCCTGGGGATGACCCTGCGGCTATGAATTTTGAACCTTTCCAAAAAGAACGAAATTCTATTTGAAGCAGACCCAGAAGGATTGGGATTGATTTATAGAGGGCCAGATTGTATTGCTTGCTACCAACTGGTAGTAAATTTCAGCAGTGGCCAAAGAACCAAGTCTTTTTTTATGCCACTTGCTTGTAGCTTAGTTCTTCTAGAACATTCTGTGGTTGGGAATGCAGCATTTTAAAAACATTTGTTGTTGTTTAGTCACTGAGTCATGTCCCACTCTTTTTGCGACCCCTTGGACTGTAGCCCGCCAGGCTCCTCTGTCCATTGGATTTCCCAGGCAAGAATACTGGAGAGGGTTGCCATTTCCTCCTTCAAGGGATCTTCCCAACCCAGGGCTCGAACCCACAACTCTTGCATTAAAAACATTTCTATTCCATGGCATAAATGGATTGCTGCTCTTCAACTCTGGTCACTCACTAAGTCTGCATGTAGAGAGTTAAAAAATCCAGATACTTCACACCAAGAAGCTGATCAAGCTGGTGTGGTGTGATGCTGACATACAGTGAGGATTGAGAGTTGCTGGGAGAGAGGCTTACCAGGGAGAGGACCCTCGAGACTGTAACAATTGTGATTATCAGCAAGTGACAGAACTTGACCAACCTCTAAACCTGAGTTTTTACCTAGCTTGTGTATGTAGTAAAAAAAAAAAAAAAGCAATGGAGATGAATTTTATGGTATATAAATTATGCTTTAGTAAAGGTCTTAATGTAAAAAGAAAGAAGAAGGACTGAAAATATACTCAGGATTAAGTCATTGAAAGTTAAGTCCCTTCTGTAATACACAGTTCGACCATGACCCTCCGAGGCGAAGAGGGCAACAGGGTCCATAGGCCAAAATTCAGATCATTAACGTTAGTTTTCCTAACCCTTCAGAGCAAAGAAGACTTTATGAACATCTGCATGGAACCCAACACCGTCAGCAAAGGAGACTTCATCACTCTAGGGTAAGTGGACTGGTGTTTGTAGGCAGTGAGGCTTTAAGTGGTTTGTATTCTCAGACTTTACCAATCCGAGTGCGCACAAAGTCCAAAGCAGAGATCTCACTGAAGACTTGCGTGGTTTGGCAACTGTAGCACCCTTTTGTTTTTTGGGTTGGCATGCATAGTGCACGTCTCCTAGTTTGGCCTTCCGCTTGCATTTTGGGAAGATCAGAGTTTGGGAGCTGTCTTGGTCTTTTGACTGAAATGACAGGAGTCAGTGTAGCATGGTATCCTGCCCAGAATTTTGGCCTCAGGGTCAGAACTACTGGATACAAATCTTGACTTTGCCACTCACTGGCCTCATGATCCTTTACTTTCCCTGAATCCTGGAGTGGAATAACATAATTGCCTCTCTCTCTCAGGGTTGTTTTTGAGTCTCATATGAGGGACTGTGTGGGCAAAATCTTTATAAGCATGAAGTACTTCACAGCACTGGTTACCATTCATGTCAGCTCACCTTGCCTTTTCCCAGGGCATTAATGAAAAGGTATTCAGTACCTTGGACATCTTCCAGACTTTTTTCCCTTTTTCCACTACAAAAGACCCTCCCAAGTCCTGTCTGATTTGTTAAGCCATACCTCTGCCAGAGTTTTATTGGTTAAGGATGCTCTCGGCCTTCCGCCAGACTTCAGAGCAACTGAGAAGGCTGTGTGTTACCATGCCAACTGGAATCTGCTCCATTTTTTCTGAACTCTGTCTCGGAGCTCCCTCTCGCGCCCACGTGAGGATTAGACATTGCTGCTGCGGCGGCCGGGTCTCCATGGCTGCCTCATTCTCTGTGCCAGCACCGCAGCACAATGGCTTCGCTCAGTTTGTGTTGTTCTCGCCCTGGGTACCAGTTCTTCAGATGCTGAATAGCTGCTTCTGCAGCCTTTGGTTTACTTGCTGTAACTATAGTAAAAGGGAGAAAGGGAAAAAGTCTTTCTTCTCCTAGGAAGGGTCCAGAAGCTACACAGTGTCCCACAAGTCCGTGGGACCAGCTATATTCGAATCTCCTTTATAATGCTGACATCCAAAACTGGAAAGAAAAACTGATGATACTGCTTAAATTAGATGAAGTCATTATGGTGCACATGGTTGCTGTCATCATCTGCAGCAGCAGCAATAACATAGTTTCCTTTTGGTCTCTACAGGAAGCGAAATCAAGCGTGTCTGCTTCCTCTGAGTATCTGATTAGAACACTGAAAAGTTGCTTTAGAAAATTGACGATGTTTCATCAAAAGAATTACTATTGTTAATTAATGATAAGTGAAGTGAAAGTCACTCAGTCGTGTCCGACTCTTTGCAACCCCTTGGACTATATAGTCCATGGAATTACTGTACAGTCCATGGAATTCTCCAGGCCAGAATACTGGAGTGGATAGCCTTTCCCTTCTCCAGGGGATCTTCCCAAGCCAGGGTTTGAACCCACATCTCCCGCATTGCAGGTGGATTCTTTATCAGCTGAGCCACCAGGGAAGCCCAAGAATACTGGAGTGGGTAACCTATCCCTTCTCCAGCAATTAGTGATGAAGATGGACTGATTTCCATAGATTAGCTTTTACCCATTTCCCAGTGATTCTGACTAGCTGCAGGGTGTATATACATGGGGGGTGGGGGGTGGGTAGGGGTGTGTGTGTGTGTGTGTGTGTGTGTGTGTGTGTGTGTGTGTAGAGAGGCTAATAGTTTTATTCCAAATTCTAAGTAGACTGTTTATATCAATACGGAGAACCATACAAAAGCTGCTAAGGTTGGTTGTTCATATAAATCCATCTAGTTTAAATCAGAATAAAAAATTTTCTCTTTCAAGTCACAGACTCACAAGAAGTACCAAATATCAAAAGTTTAGTACTTTTTTCTAAAGTATTTCATTTCATTCCAATTTTTAAACTTGGGATTTTTAAATAGCCCAAGAATTAGGTATACATGGAACACTTAAAGATCGGTTGAGAGAAAAATCAGTCTTCATGCACAGTTCTGTTCAGTAAATAAACCTTCTCAATCTGGAATGTATCTCAACACTAAGCAAGAAGTACTGGGGGGAAAATTATTCACAGAACCCCCATGGTTCAAGAGACTGTGAGTCCATGTATTTGATTTTACCCAAAGACACGCAGAACTTCTGCTTTGTTCTGGCAGCCGAGTGCAGTTGCCAGCACTAGTTTCCAAGGTTGCTTTCTCCTGTACCAACAGAAGTAAAAAGGTGAGCGATCCCAAGCTGCATGTCGAGGGCACCGAGTGTCTCCAGGCCAGCCGCTGCACTTTGCTTCTTCCAGAGGTGAGCAGGGGTGAGCTGCCCCACAGCTGGTGGTCTTCTCCTCTGTGGTCTTCCTTTCTGTTTTTTTTCCTCCCTCTTTCCTATTAACAGACCCTTCCTTAGGTACCTCATACATGCTGAGTGCTTTGCCAGGCTCTGGGTTATATTAAGGGAGACCTGAAAAGATGGCAGAAAAGCCCCTTCTGAGTCAAAAGTTTAGAGTTTGGCTCCTGAAGACTTCCAGTGTTGTCAAGCCAAGGTTCTGTAAAGTGATCCTTCAGTCTCCTGAGCTTTTATTTTTCTGAATGTAAATTATGCGAATGGTTACTATAACAACCCACAGAATTCTCCAGTTTGCAAATGTCCATAGTGAATTCTAGCTTCACGTTTTTTAAAAATGATCTGGAAGCGTTTTCAGGATGGCAGTAAATTTTTCTGTACTGGGAAATGCCAAGCTATGTGGAATAACCTATAAGTGGGGGAAAAAAGTTAACTACAGATGTCCTCTGAAGACTTGACTGTTAAACTAAGGTGGTCAAAAAGGACTGTAGGTAAAACAGAAGGTGTCCCCACAGTGGCTGGCACCATAGTTTCAACACAGCAAATGTTGACTTACACGCATGAGTTATGGAAGGGTTTTCTAGAATTTTTAATATTAATGGTGCTATACCTTTGGTATAAAGGTAAGAGAGTCCTAAAGAACAACCATGAAAATAATCAAGGGGCTGTAATGGCTTTCCCAAGAGAACTGGCTGTGTTGCTCACTTTTCATTTGGGCAAGATTAGGGCCGAGAAGGACATACACATCTTAAGTGAATTCCTTAAAGATAGGACAGGACCCTGTCTTTCAATAAGCATTTGAAAATGATAACCTTGTTTCACAAATCCCAAAATACTCTGGGAGGAGGCAGAGGCCACTTAAATCTTTTTCATGGTGGTGAAGTGGAAGTCACTCAATCATGTCCAACTTTGTGCAACCCCATGGACTATTCAGTCCATGAAATTCTCCAGGCCAGAATACTGGAGTGGGAAGCCTTTCCGTTCTCCAGGGGATCTTCCCAACCCAAGGACTGAATCCAGGTCTCCTGCATTGCAGGCAGATTCTTTACCAACCAAGCTATGAGGGAAGCCCCCCTATTTCCATAACCAGCCCTGTGTCTGACACAGGCACAGAAATCTCTTTTTAAAGAACATGAAGCTAAATCCTCAGAGAGGGTGCGGTTTTCCCTAACACCCTGCCCAGATGCTCAGAGTGTGACGAATCCCAGCCAGCTGTGGGCGCGAGCTGTTCTGAGTCTTCTCCCCCTGCACAGGGCACCGGGGGCGCCTTCAGCATCGACAGTGAGGAGTACGAAGCGATGCCCGTGGAGGTGAAGCTGCTCCCCAGGAAACTGCAGTTCTTCTGTGACCCTCGCAGGAGGGAGCAGCTGCTGCAGCGCCCGGCCCAGTGAGCGGGCGGCAGGTGGGCGCCCGAGACTGCACTTTAGCCACCCCGGGACCAAAAGGGAACCGAGGCCTCCCCTGTCCCCCGCAGTGTTGTCAGAGGACCCCAAGGGCCGGTTCACGGCAAGTAGCACCGCCCCCCCCCCCAACCCCCCTCTCAGTGCTTCCCAGCTTTGCAGCCAGCTTCCCAGCAAGCGCATGCTCGACTCCGCTGTGATGATGGCCCGGCCCCTCCTGAAGACCGCTTTTCCTAAGACTAGTTCCAGGAAATCCCCACCCGCAGTGGCCGGAGAAGGGCTCCACCTCGACAGCGCCCCCTGGTGGGGAGCAGGATCCTCCTCTGCGCTGGGTCCCGCGGCCGTCCTGGGTCTTCTGGGAAGCAAGCCACCTGCTTTCCCACCACTCCGCCCGCTCCCAGGCCCTTCCACGGGTGCTGCGACTTGATGAGCTCCAACTCCGCCCAAGCAAAAAGCATAGAGGGAGGTGTGTCCCTCTTCAGCCATGGCTGAAATACTGTCAAATACTCTTTCCCCACCCCTCCACCCTGCAGTCCTGCTTCTGAAATGTCAGTTTGCAAGAGAACCACCTAGGGTGCATGTTGAAAATTGACTTAGTTGGGGCCCATCCCGAATCTAGTAACTCGGTTTGGAGGGCCGAGCCCAGGAATCTGCACGTTTTAAAAGGCGGCCACCCTCCCCAAGTGGTTCTACTAGGAGAGATCCCCCGAACTGAATGGGACGGTCCTGTAAAGCAGTGGTCCACACACATTGTTATTCTGGTCATGTACGTCCTAAAAATATTTTGAAAAATCATGTAACCATTCGCAGTTTTGACAGCCAAAATTTTTCATGGGAAGTTAGTTGCCAAAGTACATACCTTCTAGTGTCATGTAAATATTGATATTTTAAAATAAAACTGTTACATTACTCTTTTGAACATTTTCAGTGTAATTGAGATACATAGCAGTTTGACACTCATCATCCATTTACAAAAATAAGCTAGTAAGTTGTTTAGTCATTGAAAAATGCCGATTTTTCTTATATGTATATTTCCATACCCCTTTCTGCAAAGAATGCTATCATAATGTAATGTTTTTATGCTTGAAATTTTTTTTATTGGAACTATCACCTTGCCAACAAAAAGTATAAATGGAAATAACTTTTTTTTAGTTCAAGTGTCAACTCACAAGAGAATAAATGTTATAAATTATTGAAATGCAATTGATATAAATTTTTGAAAATTAAAAATTAACATTTTATTAGAATACTCTTTATCCTGAGTTGATTTTATTGAAAAACCCCTTTGTTTTTTCGGTTTAACTCAAGTTTTTGTTTTTATATTTTTATTTTATATAGTAGTATTGTTTCAGGTGTATAGCGAAGTGATTCCGTTATGCATGTATGTGTATTTTTTTTTTTTTTTTTCAATTCTTTTTCCATTAGGTTATTACAGGGTGTTGAGCAGAGTTCCCAACCAACATTAGGTCCTTGTTGGTTATCTATTTTAAATAGAGCAGTGTGTACATGTTGAGCTCAAACTCCTACTCTATCCTCCCCACCCACCTTGCTGGTGACAGTAAGTATGTTCTCTCACTGTGTGGGTCTGTGTTTTGTATATAAGTAAGTTTGTATTTTAAGTTATTTCATATGATCTTTGTCTTTGACTTATTTCACTTAGTATGATAATCTCCAGGTCCTTCCATGTTGCTGCAAATGGTATTATTTCATTCTCTTTAACGAGTAATAATTCTACTGTATGTACCACATCTTCTTTTACCTACTCATCTGTCCACAGACATTTAGGTTGCTTCCATGTCTTGGCTATGGTAAATAGCACTGCAATGAACATTGGGCTGCATGTATCCTTTCCAACCACGTTTTTCTCCAGATATACACCCAAGAATGGGATTGTAGGATCATGTGATAACTCTAGTTTCTTAAGGAACCTCCCTCCATACGCTTCTCCACAGTGGCTATACCAATTTCCATCCCCATTGACAGTGTAGGGGGGCTCCCTTTTCTCCACACCCTCTTCAGCATTTATTATTTGTAGACTTTTTGATGATGGCCATTATCACTGGTGTGACGTGATGTCTCATTACAGTTTTGATTTGCGTTTCTCTATAATTAGCAATGTTAAGCATCTTTTCAGGTGTTTCTTGGTCATCTGCATGTCGTCTTTTGGGTCTTCTCCCCATTTTTTGAGTCACATGAGCTGTTTATAAATTTTGAAGCTTAATCTCTTGTTGTTCACATCATCTGCAAGTATTTTCTTCCAGTTTGTGGGTTATCTTTGCACTTTATGGCTTCCCTTCCTGTTCTGTTCTCTTGTGATTTGATGACTAACTTTAGTATTGAGTTTGGTTTCCTTCTTCTTTTTTGTGTGTGGTATCTATTGTAGGTTTTCCTTTTGCCGTTACCATGAGGTTTTGATACAGCAGTCTGTATATAAATGATATGTTTTATATGGTAGTTTTGTTTTATATGTAGTATATGTTTTATATGGTAGTCTTTTAATTTCTAATGCATTTCTAATATCCTGCATTTGTGCTCTCCTCACAATTTCTGGTTTTGATATATTTGAAATATTTGAATCATTTACAGATGATTTCCTACCTTTACTGTGTTTGCCTTTACTGATAATCTTTTCCATTTGTAATTTTCTTGTTTCTAGTTGTGGCCTTTTCTGCCTAGAGAAGTTCCTTTGGCATTTGTTGCAAAGCTGGTTTGGTGGTGCTGAATTCTCTTAGCTTTTGCTTGTCTGTAGGCAATTTCTCTTGTCAAATCTGAATAAAGAGCTTTGCTGAGAAGAGTATTCCTGGTCGTAGGTTCCCTCTCATCACTTTAAATATATTGTGTCGTTCCCTTTGGCCTGAAGAGTTTCTGCTGAGAAATCAGCTGCTAACCTTATAGGAATTCCCTTGTATGTTGTTACATTTCCCTTGTTGATTTTAATTTTCCTGTCTTTAATTTTTGTCAGTTTGATTACTATGTGTCTTGGCATGTTCCTTCTTGGGTTTATCCTGCCTGGCACTCTGTGCTTCCTAGACATGAGTGACTGCTTCCTTTCCCATGTTAGGGAAATTTTCAGCTATTATCTCTTTAAATATTTTATTGGGTCCTTTCTCTTCTCCTATGGGACCCCTATAATGTGAATGTTGTTTGCATTTAACGTTCCAGAGATCTCTTAAATTGTCCTCACTTCTGCTCATTCTTGTCTTCATTATTCTGATCCACGGCAGTGATTTCCACCATTCCATCTTCCAGCTCATTTATTCTGCCATTGATTCCTTCTAGTGTATTTGTCATTTCAGTTATTGTATTGTATTGTTCATCTTTGTTGTTTAAATCTTCTAAGTCTTTGTTAACTATTTCTTGTATCTTCCTGATCTGTGCCTCCTTCCCCTTCTGAGATCCTGGCTCATCTTTACTATATTACTCTGAATTCTCTTTCAGGTAGATTGCCAGTCTACTTCACCTTGTTGTTCTTCTGGGGTATCTCATCTTGTCTGACTTTCTGTGATTGTGGCTTCCATTCTGCAGGCTGTAGGGTTGTAGTTCTTGCTTCTGCTGTCTGCCCCTGCCAGGTGCAGCTATCTAAGAGGCTTACGCAGGCTTCCTGGTGAGAGAAGCTGGTACTTGCCCACAGGTGGGTGGAGCTGGGTCTTGCCCCTCTGGTGGGCAAGGCTGTCAGGGACTGTTTTTATTGGGCAGCTGTTTTCTCAGGATTTTGAGCAGGCTGTCTGTTGCTGAGTGGAGCTCTGCTCCTGCTCTGTTGCTTGGTTGGCTTGAGGTGTCCTAGCACTGGCTGTTGGGTGGGGCCAGGTCTTGGTGAGAAAATGGGGGCATCCAAGAGGGCTCACACCAATAAGTGTTCCCTAGAATTATCACAACCAGTGTCCTTGTCCCTGCCCCCTGCCTGAGAACCTCCAATCCTAGCAGGTAAGTCTGGCCTAATCTCTTATGAGGTCACTGCTTTTTTCCCCTGAATCCTCATGTATGTGAGACTCTGTACCTTCCCAGAGTGGAATTCTTACAGTCAAACCCCACTGGTCTTCAAAGCTGGATTCTCTGAGGCCACCTCCTCCTGTCGCCAGACCTGCAGGCTGGGGAGCCCTTTGTGGGGCTCAGAACATTCACGCTTGGGGGAGAACTTCTGCAGTATAATTATTTTCCAGTTTGTGGGTCTCCACCCAGTTCATGTGGGATTTGATTCTATCTTGATTGTGGCCTCTTCGGGTGTAGGACATCTTTTTTGTGGGTTCCAGCGTGTGTTCTGTTGTTGATGGCTGTTCTGCAGTTAGTTGTGATTCGGTGTTTCCTTAAGAGGTGACCTCACGCCCTTCTACACTGCCATCTTGTCTCCTCCCAAAAGCATGTTATTTACAGCTGAGACAGTGTTTAACATTATAGATGTAAACAGATAAATAAGCAGATGGGATAGAAAGATTCTGTTATGCAACTCAAAGAACTGCATGACATTGTTATATCAAATACTCCAGAGGGCAATGCACTGCAATAAGGTGGACGAGACCTAAGGCACTTTTTTTTAAAAAAAAAAAAAAAGGAAGGGAAAAGGGGAAGAAGAATTGGCAGACTTCTCAGGCAGATCAGTTTTAGGACAGTGCATATACTTGCACCCACGGACCTTGTGGAGAGGGAAGACCACATGCTTAAAGGATTACAGAGCAGCTACGAAAAGACCATGAAAAGCAGCTTAAAAAGCCCATAAAATAATGCTTACCTGTTTACCTCTGTGTTCTTTAGAGTGGCGTTAAAAGCTGTACTTTTGCAAAAACTAATGAAACAAAAAGCAGACGGATCCAAATGTGCCAGGGAGGGGGTGCTGTGGTGTGAGAAAATACAGTCTCTACATGAGCCAAGAGAATCTGGCATATACTGGTTGTATAATAGAGTGCAAAGACCAGCACAGAATCTTGACTACCAGCAGGTATGTGTTTGTTTAGTGATTCTAATTTTTCTATGGAAATAATGGAACATAGGATTGGGGAAGGATATTTAATTCAGATTAGTGTTTTTATTCGTTTTTAAATGTAAATATGTTCTAGTTCAAATTGTGTTTTCTTGATTCAGACTTTTAACTGAGAACACAGTTGCCTTATCATCTACTGCCTTCTTGCCATTGTCCTTCTGTATAAGGTCCACGTAAAGGATGTTTAACACAACTATGCCAGACGCTCCCAAGTCAGCCAGACCTGAATGCAGAGGGATCCAATGAGAACCTGAGCCCCCCCACCTTCTATTTAGTACAAACCTTATGTCAGACAGACGTCGCCGAAAAACCAACAGCATTTCTATTCAAAACAGGGCAGATGTGTTATATTAAATATAGCCTAGTATAAAGTCTTCTTAACCCCACAGCCAGTGTGAATGCACGGTTGTGATTACTATGCGCCAGTGCTTTACACACACGACTGATCAGCTGTGTTCTCACCACCCAAGGAGCTAGGTAATATGTGGTCGCGTCACTTAGAAGGTAGGAACCTGGCTTAGAACAGAGAGATAACAGTGTTAGGAATTGACTCTATACTGCCTTAAAATAAGTAACTGCCCAAAAGGGTAAAAATGAGACGTGTGTGTGTATGTGCATAATGTTTTAAAGTGAACTTTAGTAGGAAGAAGACGTGAAACAAAAAGGCCTTGGTCTGGGTGGGGGTCCTCCTCCAGAAGTCGTCTGATGTGCCTGAGAGCACGCAGTCTTGACTTTTTGGACGGAATGGGAATGGTTACTCCCAATTTTGGTTTCCCTTACCTGGAGAGTGTGTATCCAGACCTCAGCCTCAAGGAGGACAGGCTCCAGCCTCTGCAGTGTCCTCCACCGTCACCCTAAGGGAGGTCAGCACCATACGTTCTGCTCACGCCTGCGGCTGCCGCTCCTTCCTATCACAAACCACCTTCCTCGGGCCAGGTGAAGGAGTGCAGCACACATGTTCGTGTTAAAATGTGAATTTTAATCGTAAAAACAGTTTTCTGTAAATATAGTTATATCAACCTCTCTGCATACAGCTTGGTTCAGATATATACAGATATGATATACACAGATGTTATCTGTAGCACAGAACAAAATCAGTTCAAGAAACATGTACCCGCTGGGATGAACCCCAGCTTTCCTTAGGCCTTCTAAATGATTACCACCGACGAGAGAGAACAGCAGAGCCAGATGCAGGACATTCAGGGAGATGTATCAACTGTCTTACTAATTTCATCCTAGGAGCTAAAGACTTGAAACAAAACTAGATTCCGTTTCTCTTATTGCTATGACTTTTACACTGGGATATTAATCAAAATAGGGGTTTGACATTTAAGGCGACGAGGAGGCTATGCTGATCTTACACTTGGAAAACACAGAACTTCTCCCAAGTTTTTCAGAAAAGACTTACTCGTCAGACCGATTAAAAAAAAAAAATTTTAGCCAACAAGCCTGAGATGTACAAAGGAGGTTCGTTTTGTTTTCCTCTACCCCACACCCCTCAAGTCTCCTACCCAGTCTCCTCAAAAGCACAGAATCTACAGCTTTACTCACTGGTCTTGGAGGGCTAGACTGAAAATCTTTGTTTGATTTGGACAAAGGAAGGAGTTTTCACTCCAATGTCAACGATATATGTTGACAACCAGATAACTCAGTGACCTGTGTGTGGATTTTTCATTTTGTGGATCATCTCTGGCTAGTTCATAAAACCCTACACCCCACCTCCACATCCCCCAACTGTCCTTAGCAAAATAGATGTACCGTTAGTGTAAAGAAGCATTCTAGAGCAAAGAGAGGTGGTTCATACCCATCTGTTTATGGTGATTAAATACATTTCCTGAATTGAGATCCTATTACCTCTAAAAGCCCATTCAGTGCTGAGCTTCTAGAATAAATGCTAAAGAGATGAGAGCAGGGCTTTACTTCTCCATCATCAGTTCTCTGTATAGTACTAGAAAATTATTTCCTTTCTAAATGTGCAGTTTCATCCAACAGCCCCTGTATTCCAGCTCCAAAAAAATGAGCTAAAGTGAGTTATAAAACTACCTCTGACTCCCTCCAGTTAAGAGGCCTAGCAATCAGCCTGATCACACTCACCCACTTTCATAAAAGAGTCTTATTAAGGTTGGTGACTGTATGTCATCCTCCATAGGACTGTAAACTTTATCTCCTCAAAAGGCTGTTAGATTTCACAGGACAGTCCTTATTCACTCACCAGAACATTTAAATAAAAAAAAAAAGGGGGGGGGGGCGGGTCTCAGCTGCTTCCAAATTGCAATATGCCCATTTCTTCCAGGATTATTGTTTTGACATTTCCTTCCATTTCAACATGTGCATCCTCAATACATCACATAGTCATATCAATATAAAAATAAACTTCCACTTCTTATCAGAAAAACAGTAACTTAATTCACAGTTAGCCTTTTTCCACCACACTCGGCCCTCCAGTAGCTCCTGGGAACAGAGGTATATTAGTAATACAAATGGAATATTAAAAATCCATCCATGACTTAGGAGTAAAAAGGAGCCCTGAGCTCCTCTTCCCCTACACCTGAATCACAAAAGGGCTTTCCTGAAATGAGAGGGGTGGGCTGGCCTGCTGAGGCGCCTCACCACAGGGCACCACATACAGGTACCGCAGGAGTGCAGAGGAGAGACCGAGGGCTGGCCCGTTCAGAGTCCAGGCCCAGAGCCAGGAGCCTAGTGGGGAGATGAAAGCCCATTTGACACACACTGGTCCCCATATCACTAACTTTCCTGCCTGGTGGAGAACTTGTCATCACACCAAGGCAAGTTCACGGTCAAGCTGAACACTGTCTTATTCAGCAGCACCCCCCGCTTCCCGCACCTCTGTGAGTACGATCCTCCTGGGATGGGAGAGAGCACCTCAGTTCATTCCCTGGGCTCTCTGGTTTCTTTTCCTTCTTTGACTTAGCAGTCCAGAGTCAGGGCTGACTCTTTGCAACCCCATGGACTGTAGCTTACCAGGCTCCTCTGTCCATGGGATTTTCTAGGCAAGAATACCGGAGTGGGTTGCCATTTCCTTCTCCAGGGGATCTTCCCGACCCAGGGATTAAACCCATGTCTCTCGCATTAGCAGGAGATGCAAGTGGATTCTTTGCCACTTGCACCACCTGGGTAGTTTCATTTCAAAACAAAAACAAGTTCCTGAGATCCCCTTCTTCCTGGAGGGTTGTTGTACTGCCTTTAAAAGGTTAAGGAAAACTTCACATCACTGCCCTTTGCAAAAGCTTCCCCAAAGGCCTTGGTTTAAAGGTGAGTAAGCTCATCTTTTTTACTCTGTTTGAAGGGCTTTCAGTGTATTAAGACAAATAGCAAGTTTGCCCTCATAACCACCAGAATGAAAAAGTGGTTCAGCTATGGTTTCATTTATCTTTACCTTTATCTTCTAGCTAAAACAGGTAGTTACACTGATCAATGACTCTTCACATGTGGTATTGAGAATGATCTGCACCCTGTGCTCTACTTAAATTTCCCATCTTTTTCACGTGGGACAAACAAGTTACAAATGCAAATTCCTAGGCTAAATGATTTCTATCAATGTATCAATGAATTCAGCTTACATTCTCCAGCCAAATGGAAGACACAATGCCATGATGACTGACGGAGGCAGCCTCCTAATCCACAGCAATCATAACTTACTGAGGACTGTATGGGCACTTACCTTAGAAGGGATCTATGCCAGGCCTAAGGGGTGCTTCATGCTTAGCAAAAGCCAAAGCCAATTCTGAACTGTTATTTGCCCCATACTTTCTGGTCTGGGGAACGATAAGTCCTACCATTTCTGACTCCTTTAGAAGAGTCCTAACCCAGAGGACAACTGGACATTGTCCCAAAGGCTGAAGAGTACCATCTGCCAAGTCTGCACAAGTGAAAAAAAATCCATTTTGTCAGAACTTTGTCATATCCGACTAGACATCAGCAAACTCCAAGCCTGGATTCTAGGCCCACAAGGACTCTGACCACCTAGAATTTCTTTTAACTTCATCCAAGGATGACCCGGTGGCCCCCACTTCTCAAGGTAGCAATGTTTCCAGCTTAGGGCATGGCTCACAGCTTCTGCCAACGCAGGAGACTCAAGAGCCGGGGGTTCCATCCCTGGGTCAGGAAGATCCCCTTGGAGGAGGGATGGCAGCCCACCCCAGTATTCTTGCCTGAAAAATACCATGGACACAGGAGCCCGGCGGGCTACACACCACAGGGTCGCCGAGAGTCGGACATGACTGAACACACACACACACACACACGCACAGCTTGGCATCAGATCAGACTTAAAGTTCCCCAGAAGGACCAAGCCAGCTGGCACAAAGTTGGGAGGAGGAGGTCTGAGAGTTGAGAGGGACAGAAGGTCACCATCAATCAATGTACCCACACCTGAGGTTCCCAGCCAGCTCCCGAAGGTCACAGTAGTATTATAATAAGCCCTGTTTCTACAGAGGACAGAGAAGGACATTCTCCAGTGACTTCCAAACAAAAGCAGATGGTTTCTCTGACACAAAAGCAGGTCTGGGTGGCTCCTAGCTTCTGCTGTCCTTGTGCAGGGAGCCCTGCCTGGTACCTCGCCAACAAATTCCCCTTGCAGAGACCTGGCAGCAAGTGATGCTGGCGTGCTGCTCACCCGAGGGATTGGGGAAGAAGGTGGGGGTGGGGAGCGGGGGAGGGAGACTGCGAAAGGTGAACTCCTAGAGGCTCCATCCTCCTCTCCGGGATGTCAGTGAGGAGGGTAACACAGGGTAACAGCGTGCTCTGCAGCCCAGCAGAGGGCGCTGCGCTAGATTCCCGGCCTCACCAGGAAGCTGGCGATGCAGGGAAGGACCAGCGCTAGGGTACCCTCTTCAAAGGACTCTGCTGGGGAGGCGGGTTGGCAGGGGGTAGCAGAGGGGTTCTGCTCTGGAGTCAGCCGAATACAGGCTGCTTTCGACTTCAGACGTGGCACCGCCGCATGGGTGCACCCTCTCCCAGGGCCACTCCCAGCCCAGGGGATGCCAGATGGACGGCTGCCTAGAAGTGCATGGAGTTACAAGAAGGGGTGAGGCACCCTGGGCCCGCCATTCAAAGAGAAATACAGGAATCTCATTTTCATCTGATTACCTGTACATCAGCACATCTAAGCCTGGAGTTACAATCGCACAGAAATAAAAGCATTCGCATGCAGAAGCCCTCTAGAACAGAAGGGCTTACAAAGAGTATTTGCCCAACAAATTCCCTGATTCCACAGAATGAGGGCCTGCCTCTGTCCTCCAAGAGAACCTGACCTTTCCTTTTACCCCACCCCTACTTCTGACCGCCCATCCCAACTTAGAAAGCCTTGAACCTTCCAATAATACTAACAGTAACCATTACTTGACCCAAGTTACAAAGGCTGCTCCTTCTCCAGGAATAAGAGGAGATGGCCACTCTTCAAGGAAAAAGGCAGTGAAGCTTCAGCTTCTAAACGGATTCCTTTTTTCTTCTGTAAACAAATATACTACTGAAATGATGGCTAAACCCACAAAGAAAAATGTACAGTTTACATTTCAATGCCCAAACTTATTTATATATTTACATAAAAGACACTACCCTTGATTAGTCAATGTCTGCATTTCCACATGTGAACTTCTTTAATCTTGAATTCTGTATCAGGGAGCTGCAGTGAGAATGGTTCTGAATAAAGCAACAAGCCCTACAAAGCTAGTCTCGAGACAAGACACATGATCCATCCATTTGAAAGTTATTTCTCTCTGACACTAGCCTGGCTAGAACTTGGTCCCGGACACAGATACACAGACAGCTTTTCCAATAACACAGTCAGGTAGGAACAGTGAAGGGGAAGAAGTTATTTGTCACAAACAACCCAGGACCCCAAGTCGAAATCCTGAACTGGCCCAGAAGACCTCTACTTGACTCACAGGAGCAGGCTTCTCTAACAAACCGTGGTTGTCTCACTGCGGCTGACGTCCACTGAACACCCCAGCCAAAGGGAACAAGCAGGGCCAACAGGAGCTATCCCAGGTCCGAGCACAGCAGAGAAACTCATCTCACACACGGGGTTCCCAGCCGCGCCCCTGGTGCCGGCACGCCACCTCTAACGAGTCTGGTGCGTTTCTGGTCCCAGTTGCCTAGCTCGACGAATGTTGTCTCTGCTAAAAAGAAGTTTGTTTATGAAGGCTCCTAACTGGTACACATTCTTGCTGATATCGGCCTGGAGGAATGTGCCAGCCCGTCCCAGGAGGGAATTCAGAGAAACAAAACTATGACGTGGAGCGGCCACCATTAACTTAAGAGAAAGGTTTCCAGGCTTCATTTTTACAATTTTAGTTTTCAGCTGACTTAGAAGCCACCACTCCCTGTCCTCTGTCTAGAGAAGCTTCATACCTGGTGACAAAAACATCCTTTGTCCCACTCTGAAGTCTCTATGTGAACAGAGAAAACACAGATTTACTCTAATAAACCAGAAAGGAAATTTGATCGCAAGACAAGACTCCCAGAACTGATAAAAACCTTGGAAGGCCATCTGGTCTAGCTTCTGCTTTGGGCAGATGGATATGCAAGGCCACGCTGGACAGACTGTGGGCTCATTCTTGATACATCAAATGACAGAGACCAGACAGACTTTCCCAACAGTCCAGCCAGGGTGTCCAGAGCTCCTGGTGATAGGCGGCCTTCCCCCCTCACCTCAAGTCAATCACGAGGAGACGAGAGAATCTGCTTTGATAACTCCCAAGACTGAACCCAGCAGCAGCTAGGAAAGTGGTAGCTTCCAGCAACCTCCAAAATCAAGGCGCTCTGATCTTACCTCTTGGGAAGAAGGGAAGAAAGGAGATGCAAAAACTACATTTGTTGGAAGTATAAATACTCCTGTGTGTCAATCAGAAATCAGGCCATCCCCACGTGATAGCGGCTCATCCTTCCTATGGGCAACAGGGGTTGTCAATGACCAACATGACATCGATGCCGTAGGCCTCCAGCAAGTCCATAAGAAAGCTCCGGTCTCCTTGGGGGTCTAAACCCATGCCCCGGGCGTGCTCAGCTGTCAGAGTTTTGTCTTGACTGGCGGACACCTCCAACAAAGTCTGAAATATCCGGTTGTTTTGCTCCAGGAAAAACCTGCATTCACAAGACAAGACATGGAAAAGGGAGGGCAGAAAAAGCACAAAAGTTTACCAAGTAAGCCACACATGGGGAACCAAAACTATACTGTTTTGCTCACTATACGTTTAAATGGTTTCAAAAGTCAGACAAGCCTTTTAAAAGAAGAAAACAGGATAAAAGTTAAAAGAGTTACTCAAGTGCCTCTTAGGTCAGCAAAGAACTGGTGTTAAGCCATTCTATGATTAGCAATATCTCTGAGTGAGTGATGGCCTGCCTGCCAGAAATCTACAGGAAGGTTACTAGAGGTTTAAACACAGCTGTAGAGAGAGGCCCCATGAACTATGTTCCTCTCTTTCTGCTTAGTCCTAAAGGGAAGAGAAATATTAAAAACAAAACAAAGCAAAAACCTGATAATGCAGTTCTGAGGTCAAGACTTAATGTGAGAAACTGAAATCTACCTTCAAAGCCCTGGGTGGGTAATTAAAGCCAGTGACAAGAGGCGAGGCTTCCCAACGCAGGGAAGGACTCTGACTCTTAAAATGACTCTCTAGCCTTTGAGCTAACCACGCAAAAAAGATGGAGCTCAGAGGTACTGGGGCAGGCACTGGGGAGTCAGAAGCCAGCCCTGGGGGGCAGGCAGTGATGGAGAAGGGGGAGCCAGGCAGAGGGACCGATATCTCCACAGCGCACCATCATCTGTGTATAACGGTGTGTTCCTCAGATGGCTTTTTCTTTTTTGAAATTATGAAAGTATGATAAACATTTATAGGAGACCTAGAAAACACAGAACAAAGTTCCACTATGGTGGAACTTAAATATAGGTCCTATATGTAACTATATGTAAGTGGAACTTACATATAGTTCTACTATATATTACGATTATTTTTTTAAGCAGATAAATTAACATTTTTAGTTGGAGTTTCAGTATCAAACTCTCAAAAATTACTAGAATGGACAGAAAAGTACAAGAATATAGTAGACCAGAAAAGCTAAGAACCAATTCAACGTAATTAAAATTTACACAATTTTCACATGACAGTAGGATACAAATTCACTTCAAGTTCCCACAGACTATAAACCAGGAGACACTGGAACATATCCAGGGACATAAAACAAGGTGCAAAAATTTCATGGTCTAAAGGTATTGAAATCGTACAGTCTGTTCTCTTACCACTGTGGAATTATGTGAGAAATCAATACTTTGATGGCTTTTTTTGTTTTAATTTGCACAGAGCATATCTGAGTGTCACTGACTTATAGTACTATATGAATATATGTGCCGTATTCAGATATAGTCTGATAACGTAACAGTCTAGACTTTTCATCTGTATTCCACAGAGCAAGGTGCTCAGTGCCCCAAGCAGCTTTGGGCAGTCAGGGATTTCAGAGTCAATAGACAGACATTCAAAAGCCTTGACGAGACTGCTGGCTCTCTGCTCAGCTTCCAGACACTTTTACATCTCAACAGCAGGTACACATTAGAAAGTATACTTGATCAGAATCAAAGTACTGTACCTTTGTTGCAACATTAAAAGACAGCGCTAAGTTGTGTCCGACTCTTGCGATCCCATGAACTGTAGCCTGCCAGGCTTCTCTGTCCATGGGATTCTCCATGCAAGAATACTGGAGTGGGTTGCCATTTCCTTCTCCAGGGGAACTTCCCGGCCCAGGAATTGAACTCAGGTCTCCTACATTGCAGGCAGATGCTCAAAGCCAATATCAAAGGCAGAAACAGTTCTAACTGCAAGAGCTATTCCCCATCCCAAGTAGGAAGACCAAGCAGGTGGCTGGCAGAATTGTTTCCGGTTCAATTACACTTCTGTTCTTATCACCTGGCACTATTTCACACAGATACTTATGAATGAAATCAATGCCTTGAGGAGGCCATGGCTCAGACCCCAACCACCAGCCGCTCTGGTGGTGGAAGAAATGTCATTCAAGAGTTAAGTTTCTGACAATCCCATAATACTCCATATAAGAAAGTGCTCTATTCAAAGGCAGCAATGGATGACAAGCCCCTGCATCCTGAGAGACAGCTTGTATGCAGCGGACATCTGGGTGTAAATGACCAACAGGAAGACAACTCCTGGGGCTCCCATTTCTCTTAATAACCCTTCCCTGCTCTTGAACTCTTCTGGGCCCCCCTAACAGCATTTCGGGGCTCAGGCTGACTGTGGAACCCAGCTCTAAGGGCAATGAAGGGCATCCTTGCACTGCAGCATGTAACACAGGAGGTGGTGGTTGTTGAGTCACTAAGTCGTGTCTGACTCTCTGTGACCCTGTGGACTGTAGCCTGCTGGGCTCCTCTGTCCACGGGATTTCCCAGGCAAGGATACTGGAGTTGGGTTGCCACTTCTCCTCCAGGGGGTCTTCCCGACCTAGGGATCGAACCCGCATCTCCTGCACTGGCGAGCGGATTCTCTACCGCTGAGCCACCAGCGAAGCCCAACACAGGAGGGATCCAGGCTAAAGCCGTCAAGCGCCAAGGGACCCTCAGGGAGGCCCATGACCACCACTAGGCTGACTTACAGCACAAAGAGGTCCTCTTCACAAGGGTTATAATCTTCTTCCACCTCCTGGGAATATAACAGCATCTGCCTGTTGGGAAGGAGACGACCATCAGCTTCTGGCACAGCTACAAGGACCTCAGGCCCCAGGCTAGGTCACTGGGCGGGCATCTGCATGGGCCACTACCTCCCAGGAAGAAGGCTGAAAACCCAGGGCAACACCCCCATCCCTGCCCCGGCCAAAGGCAGGGAGAGAAGGGGAAGCACAGGGCTTGGAGTCCAGGGCTAGGCCTGGCCCTGGGTAATGAGGACGAGGGACAGCCTTTCCTGATTGTCATACAATTGGGGGGAGGCCATGAAGCCATTTACGTCACCACTGATACCAAGGTGCTACCTTGGGCTTCACAGATCCTAGAGGCCACCGGAAAGGAGTCGGCTCAGGCATGCCTGCTACCCATCAGTATAGCTGGGGAGCTTCGTCAACCCCCTGACCCCTGGGCCGATGGGCAAAAGTGTGCACAGAGGGAAGGGGCGGCAGGCATGGGGGCTGGACCAGAGCCCCTCGGGTGTGGGGACGGGCAGCTCCCCTTCGCCCTTCCCCCAGCCCCACCTCTGCTCGTTGAGCCGCCGGTACTTCTCCCGGTCGGCGCTGTTGATCTTCAGCAGGGGCTGCAGGTGGTCGTGGTGCGTCTTCACGTTCTGATTGTCCACGTAGACGTCGTAGAGCTCCCGCTTCTCCTCGAAAATCTTCTCTGTGGTGCCTGCGGGAGCCGGGGTTCAGGAGGCGGGGACCCTCCACAGGGTGGCCCTACAGGGAACCAGGGACCCCGGAGGGTTGCCGGGGAAGCACGGGCAGGATGGGGCGGGCCCTGTACTCACAGGCCACATAAGACACCTCTACCTCCAGGCTCTCGATGTCGGCCACGTTCACGTAGAAGAAAGGCTTGGACTCGGGCACGGTGCCCCCGATGCCAGGCAGGGAGACGTTGGCCAGGCAGCAGCAGCAGTACACTGGCGGGACAGCGGAGGTGAGGGCGCCCGGGGTCCCCCCCTCCCAGCCTGCCCCCCGCCTTCTGAGCTGCCAGCATCGTCAGAGTGCTCCATTCAGACACGGGTCAGTCTTTCTCTCGGGAGATCTTGCTTAGGACGTGGTACTGGTGACCTTCCCCTTCTCAGAACCCTTGCCCACAACAACCGTGCCTCTCCTGGTCCCCTCCCTTCTCCTGACTGCGCCCCTCGGCCTCCTCTGTCTTCCTCCTCCTCCAGCTCACCTCCCGGGCCAGCATCTTCCACGCTGACACATCCCTCCTGATTCACACTCTCTCCAAGTAACAGCACAGACAGCCCGGCCTGTCCCCCAAGGTCCTGACCCAACTAGATTACTGCCTAGCGTCCACCTCAAGAAAGTCTCAGAGCTGCACACACATATAGTGTCCAAGTGGACTCTATCACACCGCTCCCTATCTGTTCCTCCTCAGTTCCCTGGCTGGTGGCCCTACCGTCCTTGGCATCCTAGACTCTTCCGCCCTGACCTCTCACACACACCAGAACCTTACAACCCAATCTGACACCAGCCTCTGCCAGATTTCTCTCTTTATATCTGGAATCCATCCTCTCTGCTTTAACCCAGGCCCTTGTCTCTTTCCAGACTACTCATCTGCCACCCGATCCATCTTCCCTACTGCCAGAGTCCACATTCTACGCTATCAATCCAACCGCAGCCCTCCAGGGCTTCAAATCAGTGAGCCCCTGATACGGATCAATCCCTCTGACCTTGGTCAACAATGGAAAGAATGGGAGCAGTTTCTGTCCAGGGAGTTTGGGCAGTGTCCCTGACCTTGGCTTCTAGTTACCTCTATAGCACACAACGCCCACTGGAGGGGGAGAAAATATCAAAATGCGCTTTCGAAGTAAGGCAAATTTCCAAAGGATGAGGATCTGTTCGCCAAAGAACTTAATAAACTGAGACATGCAGCCAGCTGGGTGTGTGATCTGAAAAAATTAACAGAGGTGGGTGAGGGGGAGAGAAGAAAAGCTTGTTAGAAATATTGTGAAAAATATTCAATACAAGTGTGTGCTAACCACCCCTCCCACCAAAAAAAAAAAAAAACCCCAAGGTATAACTAAAAAGATACACTAAGGGATGGTTACTTCTACATAAAACAGTATTTTTTACTTTGAAAGTCCTATCTTTAAACTAGAATTCTATCATTCAGCAGCTCTCCGGATGCACCGAAGTGAGTGTTTAGGATCATTAACTACTTCACCTGGGGAAGCGGTGCAGAGGAAGAGAAACTGGATTGTAATATTTGAGTCTCGCCCAGGTGACAGACACCTTAGTGAGACGGTTCAGCTCCCAACGTGACTAAGCACAGGGAGGAAGGAAAGGATGAGTCACCTGTCTGAGGTGACACCCCAACGTACAGGGACCCAGCTCCCATGCAAGGTGACATGTGGGAACGGATTACAGGTTACCCCGCTGGAAGAGGGACCCCAGGCATCTAACCCCACCCCCTGCACCTAACCCCACCCCCGGCACCTAACTCCACCCCCCTGCACCTAACCTCACCCTCGCACCTAACCCCACCCCCGGCACCTAACTCCACCCCCCTGCACCTAACCTCACCCCCTGCACCTAACCTCACCCCCTGCACCTAACTCCACCCCCCTGCACCTAACTCCACCCTCCACACCTAACCCCACCCCTGGCACCTAACTCCACCCCCCTGCACCTAACCTCACCCTCGCACCTAACCCCACCCCCTGCACCTAACTCCATCCTCTGTACCTAACTCCACCCTCCACACCTAACCCCACCCCTGGCACCTAACTCCATCCCCCTGCACCTAACCTCACCCTCACACCCAATCCCACCCCCTGCACCTAACCCCACCCCCGGCACCTAACTCCACCCCCCCTGCACCTAACTCCACCCCCCTGCACCTAACCTCACCCCCTGCACCTAAATCCACCATCCTGCACCTAACCCCACCCACCTATATCTAACCCCACCCTCTGCACCTAACTCCACCCTCCACACCTAACCCCACCCTCTGCACCTAACTCACCCTCCGCACCTAACCCACCCCCTGCACCTAACTCCACCCTCCGCACCTAACCCCACCCCCTGCACCTAACTCCATCCTCTGTACCTAACTCCACCCTCCACACCTAACCCCACCCCCGGCACCTAACTCCATCCCCCTGCACCTAACCTCACCCTCGCACCCAATCCCACCCCCTGCACCTAACCCCACCCCCGGCACCTAACTCCACCCCCCCTGCACCTAACTCCACCCCCCTGCACCTAACCTCACCCCCTGCACCTAAAATCCACCATCCTGCACCTAACCCCACCCACCTATATCTAAACCCCACCCTCTGCACCTAACTCCACCCTCCACACCTAAACCCTACCCTCTGCACCTAACTCCACCCTCCGCACCTAACTCCACCCCCTGCACCTAACTCCACCCTCCGCACCTAACCCCACTCCCTGCACCTAACTCCACCCTCTGCACCTAACTCCACCACCCTGCACCTAACTCCACCCACCTATATCTAACCCCACCCTCTGCACCTAACTTCACCCTCCACACCTAACCCCACCCCCTGCACCTAACTCCACCCCCTGCACTTAACCCCACCTGTACCTAGCCCCACCCACCTACACCTAACCCCACCTCCTGCACCTAACCCTACTCCCTTGAACCTAACCCCACCTGCACCTAGCCCCACCCACCTGCACCTAACCCCACCCACCTACACCTAACCCCACCTCCTGCACCTAACCCTACTCCCTGGAACCTAACCCCACCCTCTGCACCTAACTCCACCCCCTGCACCTAACCCCACCCCCATACCTAACTCCATCCCCTTGTCCCAACTCCACCCCCGCCTCCTCTCAGTGCTGGATGCCAGGACCCCTCAACCCTGAGGGTTGCCTCCCAGGCGGGCAGAGGAGCCAGGACATATTCCAGGAGCAACTGCATGAGCTCTGTCTGACCCAGGGGAAGTCGGAGACCGGGGTTCTGCTCTGCCCTTCACTGACAGGGAGACCTCAGGAAAGCCAGCCCACGTTTCTGGTTCACTTTCTTTACCTGTAAAATGGGGCTATATCATCACATCCCTCATACGACTAGAAGAAACACTTGAGAAAATTCGTGTGCAACACTTGGCACATGGGAAAGCCACACGACGCAACTGTCACTGACAAGACACCAGGCTTCAAGCCAAGTGCTCTGTGAATGTTTTGGAAGGTCACTTCCAGGACAAAGTGTGTGGTTTACAAGCCAGTGGAAGAAGCAGGCACACCAGCCTGATGAGAGCTGCGTTGAAAGAGGGGCAGGGGGCGGCAGGAGAGTGTACAAAGGCCCTGAGGTATGAGAACAAGCTGCTTTCTGGGAACCACAAGTAGCTGGGGCGCTGGGCATGGCCTGTGCCAGGGCAAACGGGCAGCAGCCCAGCGAGGGGGCGTTCTCTCTGCTGAGACACGGTGCTAGGCTGCACCCCGACTGCATGATACCACACACTTCTCCTGTGCTTTCACCTCAACACATTTCCCTTCTCTGGGCCTTGGAGCTTTTACAGAGAACCTTCTCTTCTGGACTTGCACAGTTCCTACCGTTAGGTTTCCCTCCAGCTTTTCATGTCAGGCACCCCATCCTCTTCTTACTCCCTAACTGTCGCTGGTAGGTCCCTCAGATTCACACTTCATCCCTCACCTTTCACCTTCATCCCCCTAGGAAATCCATCCACTCCTGGGACTCAGTCCCCCGACTTCTCTCTCTCACTCCCTTATTTCCCTGGGGGAGCATTTACTAGCTGTTGTTGGGCTGCTCAGAGAGGTCTCCATCATCCTGCCTTCCTCTCACCTTCCAGGTTTTTCCTTCCCTCTGCTTAGATCTGACCTCTACTTTATAAGTTTATTTTACGATTTTCTTTATATATCTGTTCACTTTGTAAAAAATTCATTGACCTATAGTAAACTTACAGCTTTCAACCAGTTGCGACAAATGTTATATTTCAATAGAGAGGTTACATAACAATTTCTTCATATGTACACATGTGTGATATATTTGAACAGACTATCAAATATACCATGTTAATTAGTACTGTCATTTTTTCCCCTGGTCTTTTCCTCTTTTACATATATAAGCATTGTCCCTCCAAAGCCACCTCACCCCAAGATAATATGTGTTAATTACCTATATCACACCCATCCATATTTTTTTCCATGTTCATGTGTGTATGTGGACATGGATACATATATGTATATATGTTCATGTGTGTATATGGATATATCTACATGTTTGTACATACCCAAGGCAGTGATTATTTTACAAAAGTGATAACATCATATATAGTTTTCAGCTCTTTGCTATTCTCTCACAATACTTCCTAGTAAAGCATCCCTTGTCAACTAGTTATGCTCTACTTCATTATTCCGAATGGCTATGTAATATACAGAGTGTTCTATTTGTCTACCACTCTGAACAATATTGAATTAAACATGTTCATACAGACATCATGACACTCTGGTGGTTTACAGATAGAAGACAGATCTCTAGGAGTGGGACTATCAGATCAAAGGGTGGAATATTTTGATTTTTAATAAAGCACTAACAAATTGTTTTTATTTTAAAGAAGACTGTTCACATTTCTACCTGCAACCTATTAAGGTATCCTTTTTCCTGCATCTCCCAGGGTTTAACAATGTCTGCCCACAATAAGGCAAAAAACAGAGGTGATTTCACTTTTTCTCCCTTTGGTCCCCTTCTTGGCATCTTGGGGAGAAGAATCTAGGGCACCCAGGTCAGATGCTGGTCACCTCCCTGTGGGTTTGGAGACAGCCTTGAACTCAGAAGGAAAAAGAGGGTCAGAGTTAGGAGTGAAGAGAAAGAAAGTAGGTTTTCATCAGTACAGGCCCGGAATTGCCCTAATGATCCTCTGACAGCTTCTTAGTTATTGCCTCGCAGCACACGCCAGGGAAATCTTCAAACTACCTTTGCCGGACTCTCATGCCTGGTGGCTGCCCGTTAGGTTCTGCCAATGGGGGGCAGTGCCTGGAGACTGGAGGGTGGGGGGAGGCTTCCAGTTTCAGGGTCCAGCTTCCGCTGGTATCGCTCCAGGGGCAGAGGACACCTCCATTCTAGACTCCAGCTATTCCTGGCATCCCCGGCCCTAGGCAAGCCCTGCCCACACCAGGCCCAGGTGCACTGGGCCTCCCTAAGCGGTCTGAGAACCACCTCCGCCGAGCCCCTCCTCTGAGTTCCTGCAGTTCAGATGTCACTTCCTGTCACTTTCCCCTCTTTCTTACTCCAGCCCTGGGGATGCATGGCAGGCAGCCTCAAAAAGCCCAGGTATACCACCAACCCCTCCCCCACTCACTGGTTATCTACTGCCTATCTATGCAATCCTCTTTTCCTCTTGAGTAACTCAGCTTTTAACCACCAGACTATGGCAACACTACAGTGTTGTGACTTCCACAATGACTACAACGGATTGGGACTTCCACCTTGCCTGCAGACTTTTTCACAGGTTGGCTTTGATGAAGGAAGCCATCATGTTGGAGAGACCCAACGTGTTTGTTTATTGTCGGGGGCACTAAACAGTCAGCAAGGCTCTCAGTTCAACAGCCCTCAAGGAACTCAATCCTCCCAACAATTATGTGAACTCACAAGTGGATATTCTCCAAGCTGAGCTGTCAGATAAGCCCCCAGTCGTGAGGGACACCTTGACTGCAGTCTTGCAGAGGGCCCAGCAAAGCCTGGATCCCTGACTCACAGAAACGGAGAGATGTGACTCAGCTGGTAAACAATCCGCCTGCGATGCGGGAGACCTGGGTTCCATCCCTGGGTTGGGAAGATCCCCTGGAGAAGGGAAAGGCTGCCCACTCCAGTATTCTGGCCTGGAGAATTCCATGGACTGTAGTCCATGGGGTCACAGAGAATCAGACCCGACTGAGTGACTTTCACTTTCATTTTAAACCATTAATTTGAGGGCAACTTCTGATGCAGCAACAGGTAACCAACATAGGGTGGTCGCCACTGTCTGTATTTCTAGTGTTTAGGTTATTTTGTTACCTCTCTGTGCCTTTGGTTTTCCAACTCCTGTATTACCGATTCTCTGTACTGAATCAGTTTGAAATACCTGGCATAGTTTGTGTTTTCCTAACGAGACCCCAACCAGTACTTATTCAGATTCAAATACCATGGTCTAACAGTTAAGGTTCTTTCCAATCTGACTGCAACCTATTTTTCCACTTTTTTCTCCTGGCCAGATGACACTGATATTCATCACAGTCAAACCAGTCTTCTCACGCCCATGAACTCGCCCTGTGATTTCTCACGCACATCCCCACAAGGCAATGGAGTGGGAGGGACTGAGCCCCGGCCTTGGCACCAGGCCTGTGTTTATATCCTGGCTCTATCTCCTACTAGTTGTAAGGCCTTAAGCAAGTCACTGAACCTTTAAAACATGGATTGAAAAAAAAAAAATCCACTTTAAAGAGAGTTGCCACAGACACAGAGAGAGTCCGCAGAACGTCTAACGCACAGAAGGTGCTGGCAGAGTGCTGGACCATGGCCCCCACTGTGGCTCATGCCTTCCCTCAGCCTGGACTTAGCATCCCTCACTTTGCCCCCGTTAAATACCTTAAGTGCCTCTTCCAAGATGCCTTCTCAGAGTCCTCTCAAACTCATGGTATAATTTCTCTACCAGGGAGCCTGAAATTTGCACTGAAGTATCTTGTGGCCACCTGTAGGGGAGGGGAGAGGGGATGGAGGAGGAAGACGGGGTGGAGGAGGAGGGAGGGGGTTAGAGAAGGAGAGGGGGTGGAAGATGGGGAGGGGGAGGGGGATGAGCAGGGGGATGGAAGAGGGCAATGGAGGAGGGGCATGGAGAAGGAGGAGAGGGATGAAGGAAGAGGAGGAGGGGGATGGAGGAGGAGGAGGGGGATGGAGGAGGGGGATGGAGAATGGAGGAGGGGGACGAGCAGGGGATGGAAGAGGACAATGGAGGAGGGGCATGGAGATGGAGGAGAGGGATGGAGGAAGAGGAGGAAGGGGATGGAGGAGGAGGGGGGTGGAGGAAGAGGAGGAGGGAGATGGAGGAGGAGGAGGATGGAAGAGGAGGAGGGGGATGGAGGAGGGGAGGGGGATGGAGGAAGGGGAGGAGGGGGGTGGAGGAGGGGGAGGTGGATGAGTAGGGGGATGGAGGAGGAGGTGGACAAGGAGGAAGGGATGGAAGAGGAGGAGGGGGACAGAGGAGGAGGGGGATGGTAGCGGGATGGAGGAGGAGGTGGACAAGGAGGAGGATGGAGGAGGAAGGGGATGGGGGAGGAGGAGGCTGCGGGAGGAGGAGGGGGATGGAGGAGGGGGAGGAGGGGGAGCTGGACGAGTAGGGGGATGGAGGAGGAGGTGGACAAGGAGGAAGGGATGGAAGAAGAGGAGGGGGATTGTAGGGGGATGGAGGAGGAGGTGGACGAGAAGGAGGATGGAGGAGGAAGGGGATGGAGGAGGAGGAGGCTGCGGGGGGAGGAGGGGGATGGAGGAGGGGAGGTGGATGAGGAGGGGGATAGAGGAGGAGGAGAGGGATGAAGGACGAGGGGGATGAGGAGGGGGATGGAGGAGGAGGAAGTGAACGAGGATGGGGAGGGCAGAGCTGGCGGAGAAGGGAAAGGGGGAGGCTCTTTGTACCCTCCCAACATCTAACACTTGCTTGGGTCTTCTCTTAATGGTAAATAAACATATTCTAGTACAAACTAATTCAGAAAAAATATACAATAAAGTAATATTAAAAATACGGTAACTAAGAAATATCTCAACTGTTCAAACACTTCACTTTTAGTTCAAATGTCTGCCTTTAAAACCGAAGCAATCACAAGAATCAGATCCACTCGTCGCCCCCAGAAGTCCACCACAACTGGGCCCTCCATATGGCTTTGCACCACTATTATGGAAGTATTACAAAGCATATTGTTTAAGATAACTTGCCTTATGTTTTAAATAAGAACCAAATGCTGAAGTTACAATCCTATTCTATCAAAAGCAGACTTTGGGCATTAGCCCAAGACACAAATTTCCTTATTCATGAAAACAATAATCAGCAACCACTGTCCCCAGACCCAAGCCCGGGACTGCATGAGGCTTTGGCTGACCTACCTTCATCTCGGGGTACATGTATCGGTGGATGGAAGGCAGCCAGTAGACGGGGGGCAGGCTGCCACCTCTCCCCGGACCGGCGTGGAGCACCCCCTTCTTGTCCTCATAGAAGGCAGCCAGGTGAGAGTAATGACCCGGGGTCTCCAGCTGGTGTCTGCACGAGACACACGCACAGTGAGAACGGCTCTGACCGCAGCCCTGCCCTCACTGCCCGGCCCCAGGGGCAGCAATGCTTGGGGTGGGGGAGGGCAAAAGCCTGGATAAACTAAAAGCCTCCCTTCCAGAGGTTGCCTAGGACACTTCCTTCGATGTTACAAGTTCCTTAGCAAAAGCTCTAAGATAGGCTCTGAAACTCCCTGACAGTGCTGTGGACACAAGCTCCTTCTCGTGGGAAACAGGAGGAATTAACAGACTATAACTAATGTCCATTGTTCTGGAGTGAAGGATGCTTCCCAGAGAATGGCAGTTGGTGATGAGAAGGGGGAAACTTGGAAGACCACACATTCCCTGCTTAAAAGCTGCTCTTTGTTTAGAGAGCAAGTTTGTCTTCTTGCTTTGCTGTTGTGAAAGAATAAGAAGAAGCGTACTCCTCAACGTCTCAAACAATGGAAAACAACTATTGGAGGTCACAAAGGGCTTATGTTTGAACCAAGTAATAAAGAGCTCAGGACCTTTTCTCCCCCCACTCCATCCTGCACAGGTGGCAGAGACTTGGCTGTGGGTAATTCTGTCAACTGATCCCAAAGCCAAGAAAGCTACACTAAGGCCCTGGACCATTTGGTCAATGGAGAATCCAATCCTGCCTTCAGGTCAAGCACAGGAGGACCATGGGTACCATTTTGGCACTATGTTTGCTGAAAGTGTAACAGAGGCTGAATTTAAAATGAGGTCATAATCTAGTATGACTGGTGTCTTTGTTTTTTATTTTTTGGCCACACTGCGCTGCATACGGGATCTTAGCGCCCTGACCACAGATCAAACCTGTGCCCCCTTCAGTGGAAGTGTGGCATCTTAACTACTGGACCACCAGCAAAGCCCCAACTGGTATCTTTGTAAGAGGGGGAATTTGGACGCACAGACACACGCGAGAACATTGTGTGCAAGTGAAGGATCGGAGTGATAAGTCTACAAGCCAGCAACAAGCCAAGATGGTCAGAAGCCAGGAGAGGAGCAACCACTAGATTCTCTCTCAGAGCCCTGGGCAGAAACCAAGCCTGCTGACACCTGGATTTTATACTTCCAGCCTCCAGACCTGTAAGACAATACATTTCTGTTGTTCTCAGTCATCACTTAGTTTGTGGTACTTTGTTACAGCAGCCTTAGGACACGAACAGAAGAAAAAATTAAAAAAAAAAAAAACAACTAAAACTTTTTTAGTCCATTTAAATGGCCTTAGAACTCTACAATTTCCATCATACTGCAATGAAAGAGAATCAAAATAGAGTTTTTCTGAGCCAGGGGAGGCTCCCCTAATTACAGCTGGCCCTGGCACAATGACAACTGGAAGGCAATGCCCCCAGCCTGTCACTGCTGGCTTCGCCCAAACACCGTCACGCAAGGCTCAGATTCCAGATCTGCACGGTCCACCAGGTACCCTGCTGCTCCCCACCCATCCCTGCTCCAGAGGGACCGACGGCTCCTGATGTCAAGGCTACAGCTGCCACTTCTTCCCTGTGAGCGCTCAGTGACAGTACTGAACTTTCCGAAATCTGCTTTTCTTCCCATAGATAGCAGTACCACCGCAATAGTATTGTGAGGTGAAAATGGAGCTGAGTAGAAAAAGTGCCCAGGACAGTTTGTGATCTATTTCAGCTTCTTATAGAATACCTGGCGGGCTTCCCAGGTGGCACAGTGGTAAAGAATCCGCCTGCCAATGCAGGAGACATGGGTTTGATTCCTGGGTGGGAAGATGCCCTAGAGGAGGAAGTGGCAACCCACTCCAGTATTCTTGCCTAGAAAATCCCATGGACAGAGAAGCCTGGCGGGCTACAGTCCATGGGGTTGCAAAGAGTCAGACACGGCTGAAGGGCGAAGCACAGCACACAAAACCCCAGGTTCCTTCCTCCCTAGCACATGGGCAGCGTCTAGCCAGGCGCACAGGGAAGGCTTGGAAACAGTAGGGAAACAGGGGAAGATTCAGGGCAAGCCCTGGAAGAGATCTTTGGGCAAATTTACATTTTAAAAACAAACAACAACAAAAAATCACCAAGTACACCCCAAAAAATCATTACTAAAATAAACTCCTCTCTGAGTGACAGCTCTCTACTTCGGTGGTTTCTACACTTTAACCTCTGCCCAAGGAAGCAGCTGTGTGATGTAATAATAAATGACTCTGAGGGTATGTGTGCCTATAATCACTTCTGGTTTTCTTTTATTGGGCTGCACAGCATGTCAGATCTAGTTCCCCGGCCAGGGAGCAAACCCACGCCTCCTGCATTGGAAGTGTGGAATCTTAACCACTGGACCACCAGGAAAGTCCCTATAATCCTTTCTTTCACTCTTACAAATGTTCACAGTCTAGACAGGAAACCCATGAGGGCTAAGCTGTGTCCAGCTATTCTGAGAAGATGGCAGACTTTAGACAACCCTCAAGGATATGTCAAAGGGACAAAAGCTTTATTACTACAAAATAGCATGTAGACAATTAAGTTCAAGGGTAATTTTATTAAGACCTAATTTCCTTAAAAGGAACAGTGGGAAGCATTTTATTGTATTTTTAATACTATCATCTTGGCTATATTTTCTAGGTTCATTGTTTGCTGATTTGCTTCTCAATTAATGGTCTTACCTATTTGACTCCATCAAACTCTATACTTGAACCAAGAGTCTAAAGAAAAGCTCACTACAAAGTTAGAATCTCTTACACTAAAAGGTAGTTTCAGAATCCTGTCCTCTGACAGCCTAAGATACCACTGGCTGATGGAACAGAATGAAACAAGGACACGGACTATGGCCACGGACACAGACATAAATATAAATTGGCAGTTCCCGGATACGTGTTACACAGCCGTTTTATGAAAGCCTGAAAATTTAAACACAATATAGATTTTGCAATTGAGCAAGAGTGATTATCAAACCGTAACACCAAGATAAACCAAAAAGTACTGAAACAAGCCTGAGAGTTTAGAAGATAAGATGGGTTTCAAAGATGATTCAGGAGGGTGTTACATACAAGGCAGAGATGAAGACGCACAGGCCGAGCATCTACGGGAACTGCCCACGAGCCATGACAACGTAAAAACGAGAGGGTAACTGGCAGAGTGTGTGCTACTGATCTGAGTCACGTCAAGCATTCTTCTCAAGAACCAGAGACACTGGGTTGCTGCTTAAGCCCACAGCCCCTTCACTAATATGACGAAAGCTGTACGGCCACACCGACACTGCGACTAGCCCTGCCTTCCCCCAGCACGCCGGGCCATCACGCGCCCAGTGTAAGCATCAGGGATACCTCTGCACAGCAATGCCACTTCTTCACTTCTGACACTCATGACCAGTCTGAACCACTCTGTCTTCTGGCCTTGCAAGTACAGAAAAACAGGCATTCCCGTTTATCGCTGGTGCAGTACTGTCTTTCGGAAAGGTCACTTGACATGTGTGTAAAACTGCATACCCTGGATGTACCCTCCAACCCAATGATTCCATTTCCAGGATCAAGGCCTAAGGATCCATACGTGGATACGAATAATGATTTATTTGTAAGGATATTCACGTTCATGGTGGTGAAAAATAAGAACCACCTAAAAGCTACAAAAACAGTGAAACAGGGACTCCCTTGGTGGTCCAGGGGTTAAGACTTCACCTGCCAGAGCAGAGGGTGTGGGCTCCATCCCTGGTCGGGGAACTCGGATCCCACATGACTCACCAAAAAACCAAAACATAAAAGAGAATATCGTAACAAATTCAATAAAGACTATAGAAATGGTCCACATCAAAAAAAAAAAATCTTACAAATAAAACAGTGAAACAGTTAAATTGTGATACATCTATATATTGAAATGCTTGTGTGCTGTGTTCTGTCATTTCAGTCGTGTCCAGCTCTTTGGGACCCTGTGGACTGTAGCCCGCCAGGCTCCTCTGTCCATGGGATTCTCCAGGCAAGAATATTGGAGTGGTTGCCATTTCCTTCTCCAGGGGATCTTCCCCAAATGCTTGGAAACCACCAGAATGATGATAAGGACTCTTGTTCATGATACAGTAAAAGGTTAAATATCTTTCAGTTAGAATATTTAGACACTGAGTGACCTCAATCTTCTTTTCTAAAAAATTAATGTGTATGGACATATTTACACATGGGGAAAAGACCAGGAGGATATAAATGTTAACAGCAGATAGGTCTGCCTGGTGGGATCATGTTCATTTTTAACCCATTAGCCTTTGCCCATTTTTCAGTTTTCTGTAATAACTCTATGTTAATTTTCTATTTAGTCTTTTTAAATTTTTCAATATGGAAAATTTCAAACATACACAAAAAGTAGAAAGAAGAGAATAATAGACCCCATTATCCACCACTTAGTTTCAACAACAGTCAATATTTGATCAATATGGTTGTTACAGCTATACTTTATCCTTCCCAATGCCCATCACTCTTTTTCCTGAAATGTTATAAAGCAGATCCCTTATAACATTTTACCCATAAATACATCAGTATGCATCTTTAATAAAATCTTTTAAAAAAATAATGTAACTACCATGCCATTATCTCACCCAACAAAATAATAATGCTTTTAACACAAACTAATACGCAGTCCACTTTCAAATTATATCAACTGTCCCCTAAATGTTACAGTTGGTAGTTTCTATCATGATCTAAGCAAGATAAAAAATGTGGTTATGTGTTTAAGTCCCTTTTATTTTATAACACGCCCTCTTCATTTTTCTGACTAATCCTTTAAAATTATAAAGCAGTTCTCCAATATATTCTGATTAATAAAAAAGAATCATAGGAAAGACTAATTAGGGAGATAGAGACGTCAAGAGTTGTGGATGAAATACTAACAAAAAAGGTTAGGGTATCATACGTAAAAATAAATATAAAACATAGATTCAGTATTTTAAAAAAACAAGTTAGTGAATTTTTATAGAAGTCACTGCTACAATCATGTATTATCCCTGGGTACACCTGGGCTTCTATCACTATGTTCTTTCCTCATACGCTCTCATGCAAGTCCTTCTCTCATGTTATCTGAGCTCTCTTTAATCATCAAGCTGGAAAACCTTTCTAGTTATGATTCAAAATCTCTAAGCCATATAAAAGTACTGAATACAGTGAAGAAAAAAAGAAAATGAAGAAAAATCTGCACAACAAACAAAAAGGAATGTTGAAAGACAAATGACAGCGGGCTTCCCTGCTGGCTCAGTGATAAAGAATCCACCTGTCAATGCAGGAGACATGGGTTTGGTCCCTGATCTGGGAAGATCCCACACACCATGGAGCACCAAAGCCCATGTGCCACAAATATGGAGCCTGTGCTCTGGAGTCCAGGAGCTGCAACTGCTGAAGCCACCCACCCTCGGGCCTGTTCTCTGCAACAAGAGAAGCCACTGCAGTGAGAAGCCTGCGCACCCCAACTAGACAGCAACCCCCACTCTCAGTAACTAGAGAAAAGCCCAGGCAGCAACAAAGACCCAGCGCAGCCTAAATAAACAAATAATTTTTTAAGAGAGACAAATGACAAAGTGGAAAAATATTTTCCATTTATATCACAAAGAATAAATCTCCATACTATACAAAGAACTGTAAATTAATAAGAAAAGACCAATGACCAAAATATAATGTAGCAAAGGCTAGGAACAGTTCATGGAAAAAGAAATATAAATACCTCAAGCACATATAAAGGTGCTTGTCCTCACTCCTAAGAAAAATGTAAATTTATAATGTGTTTTATGGCTTCCCTGGTGGCTCAGATGGCAAAGAATCTGCCTGCAATGCAGGAGATGTGGGTTCGATCCCTGGTCCGGAAAGATACCCTGGAGAAGGGAATGGCAACCCACTCCAGTACTCTTGCCTAGGAAATCCCATGGACAGAGAGGAGCCTGGTGGGCTACAGTCCATGGGGTCACAAAAGAGTCAAACATGACTGACAGAACAGAAACAACAACTGTGCTTTATGCATCAGAATGCCAAAAATCCAAAGTTGTATTTTTGTGTGGGCAATGCTGTGAGCAAACAGTATTCTCCTGCACTACTGCTGGGCATGTGAAATGGTACAATCTCTGTATAAAGCAACTTGAAAGTATCTATTAAAATTAGAAATACACATGCCCTTTGAATCACCAATTTCATTTCTAAAAACTTAATGTACACATATACTGCTCATGTGTGAAGGGATACTTGCTCACAGGTATCCAGTGCAGCAGCACCACAGAAAAAGACTGCAAACAACCAAATGTCTATCAGTAAGAAACCTGAGTGCCAAAGAATTGATACTTTTGTACTGTGGTGCTGGAGAAGACTCTTGAGAGTCCCTTGGACTGCAAGGAGATCAAACCAGTCCATCCTAAAGGAAATCAGTCCTGAAGATTCATTGGAAGGACTGATGCTGAAGCTGAAGCTCCAGTACTTTGGCCACCTGATGGGAAGAACTGACTCATTGGAAAAGACCCTGATGCTGGGAAAGATTGAAGGCAGGTGGAGAAGGGGACGACAGAGGATGAGATGGCTGGATGGCATCACTGACTCAATGGACATGAGTTTGAGCAAGCTCTGGAAGTTGGTGATGGATAGGGACGCCTGGCGTGCTGCAGTCCATGGGGTCACAAAAAGTTGGACATGACGTACTGACTGAACTAAACTGAAGAGACCTGATAAAGCAAGCAAGGTTCTTTTGTAATACAACCGTGAGAAACAGTGAAGAAGGTCTCTGTGTATGAATATGAAAAGATCTCCCAGATACACGGTTGAATGAACAAGGCAAGGTGCAGATAATGTGTATATGCTACTTTTTGTATGAAAGGGGGAAAATAAGAATGTACATTTGTATTTGTATATGTATAAACAAAGAGCTTAGGAAAGATGCAAGGGAAATGAGCGCGATGACCAGGATTACTGGATGGATGTGGGAACTCTGAATGTTTTGCTTTTTAATGCCAGTGGTTGATACTGCCACTCTCTTCTTCCCTTAGTAATAGAACCTTTCAGATTTTAGCTGACCACATGACCAGCCAGTTAAAAACCCCATTTCCTAAACTGTCTTGCTGCTAGGTGGGGCTAGTAACTAAAACCTGGCCAATGAAATGTGGGCAGAAGTTACGTGTTCAATTTCTAGGATTCCTGCAATGTTCCCCCTCTGGCAGCCTGGGACACGACCTGCTAACGGTGAATCAGTTTTTACCATGTGGGTGAGGACAATATTCTAGGAGATGGCAGGATACAAAACAGAAAGGCTTGGGTCCCAAAATGACCCAGTGGAACAAAGTCTGCCACACCAGACTACTTCCCTCTCTCTGGAATTATCATGCCAGAAAAGTTGTACTTCTGTCTCTGTATTTTGGGTCTCTTTTTTACAGCAACTTAGCCTGGACTCAGCTAAAGTAGAAAATGATATTTAGATATGAGTTTCCATGATCAACAATAGTGCATTGGCTTAGCAGCTGGCAAGGAAAAATGGTAAGAAAATAAACATTGCAGACTGACAAGCTGGTAATCCTTGTTATTACTGCAGCAAAAAAACTTCACTAGAGCGTCAATAACTTGTAAGATAAGCCATGTGTCATCTGAACTCGGGCCTTTAGGGCAAACAGTGAGAAACAGGGTACTGACGGCTCCTCAATGTTTTTAATGAGCTACTACAAGAGTTAAGATAAAAACAAGCAAGAACTGGTCAGCGTGCAAGCAGAAATAAATATAGCATAAGGGTGTACATTCTGAGTTCCAGAATATGAATTAGTTGCGACTCAAAACATTTGGGACTCAATGGGACTGGAAAAACCAATTTCTCTGGACCCAAAAAGCAGGAGGCCAAGATTTTCTCTCAAAGCCTCCAAGAAATTCTCCAGTTAACTATTCTCCACCAGACATGAACGTCAGTTCATTTATAAAGATCAGATTTAGGCTACAGTCTCAAGACAGTTGCCATTAAAATGAGGCAAAGATGGGTTGGCCACGAGCAAAGAGCAGGAACTACTCCACAGTGCGCTGACTTAAAAGCTCAGACCCAGGAGAGATGTTTGGCAGTGGGTATTTTGACCTGGAACTGACTGGAAGCAAACAGCCCAGGAGCCTGCTGAGTTTCTGAGGGGTCTGGACTGCCACATGCTTGGCCTTGTGTAAGCCTGGGACTTTTCTGGTCCCTTAAAGAAACCATTAGACTTCCAGACCTACACACACAGGAAACATGTTCTTAAGCTATGCAGCTTTCTCCAAAGTTCTCCAAAGCTCAATTTAAAAGCAGTTACAGTGGGAAACAGATAAAGAATCCCCTAGAAGGCAAAGTGGGGAGCCAGGGAGGAAAATGGACAAGGGGATTCTAGTGAGCAGAACCAAAGTGTAGCCAGAAGCTCCTGCTCTGTGACTACAGGAGGTCTTTGCCATCCCTGCTGGGCAGAATTCCATTATCGTTATGATCTAATGACCGCTCGTATTTCTCATTCTTTTTCAAACAGGAGTTTGTATTACGGCTCCTACTCTATCTTCTATGTTGCATTTGGGAGGTGGGGAGTGGAGGACTTGACTGTTCCTTCACAGCTTTTCAGAATAAGAGGAACCATATCCTGATTGCCTCATATCACACAGATACCTTAGATTTTAGACTGCCAGCATTAACTGGATGAGACTCTGATGTCTCAGGATGGAAGGAATGTGCTCTGTGTGTGGGAAGAAGAGTACACACAGATACTTGGGTTGCCAGGGGGGCACACTGAAGCAGAGGCTGCTAAAATTTCCCCTAAGACCATTCTTCTTCCTATACTGAACAGGAGCCCCCCGTGTTAACTGGTCACAAGGCCCCCCAGCCAGAGACGACCCTCCCTGGCGTCCTTTGCTGTCAGCTGTGTCTTTGTGATTGAAGACTTGACCGTGGGTTATGAGAAGTTATGTATGGAACCTCTGGCTTTTCCCTCCTACCTGTGGGCTGCAATGCAGATCTAGTGGTGGTGAGCAGCTCTCAACAGGTGAGAAGGGCATCTGAGAACACAAAAATCTCTCCTAGGAGAGCAGTGTGGGCCCCGGATGATTGTGGGAACGTAGGCTGCCCACCCTGAACACCTGCCTACTTCTAGGCCATTTCATGGAGAAGAATCTTCTGTCTTATCTGAACCAGCGTATTTCAGGGCCTCTGTTAACCACCATTTAGCCAGGACTCTAACTAACATAATACCTCCTTATAATTTTCAGCTTTTGAACCATGAGAATGTATTGCCTCCTTGGGAAATTAATTTTTCAAAAGGAGTAATAATTTTTTTAAAGTGTCAAGATCCCAATAAAAATGTTCTTTTTCTCAGTATTACTTCTGAGACACAAAACTCAGGAAATATTTCAAATACAGAAAAGTATGTATCACAGCTCCAAAATGTAGAGGAGCAGTTAAAAAAAAAATTAGAAACATGCCAACTGCTCAACCACAGGGGATAAGGGAGTGGATTAATGGGACAGCTCTAACATTCGACAGCTATTAAAATAATCATCAGGGACTTCCCTGGTGGCCCAGTCATTATGAATCCGCCTGCCAATGCAGGGGACCCGGGTTTGATCCCTGCTCCGGGAAGATCCCATACGCTGTGGAACAACTAAGCCCGTGGACCACGACTACAGAGCCTGTGTGCTAGAGCCTGTGAGCCACAGCTTCTGTGCCCACATGCCACAACGACCAAAGCCCTCATACCCGAGAGCCTATGCTCCTCGACAAGAGAAGCCACTGCAGTGAGAAGCCCGTGGACCCCAACCAGAGAGTAGCCCCTGCTCGCCACAACTAGAGACAGCCCACGCGCAGCAAAGAAGACCCAGTGCAGCCAAAGATGAATAAATAATTTTTTAAACCATCAAAATGAAAAATATGCAGGACAATGGCAAGAAAACCTGAGCATAACTGGTGTTCCTGAAGAAGAAGGAAAAATGCAGAGAAAAAGTTGAGTATTTCATGGTAGAAGAAAAGGTTCCTGAAATTAAATCATGTCTCTGGATCAAAAAGGAAGAACTATTCCAGAAAAACAAAAAACAAAAAACAAAAAAAGTTCAGAAACATCACAGATAAAGCATCTACAGGGACCTAGACAACAGAGGCTTTTCTGAAATAACCAATATCAGAAGACAGCAGAACAGTATTTACAGCATCCTGAGAAGAGAAGAGAAAAGATATAAGAATCTTATACCCAAGCCAAGAGTAAAGGGGAAAGACCAACAGCATTAAGCATGCAAGATTTCAGAGGAGGCAGCACCCACGATCCTTTTATGACAAAAAAAAAGTGCTTGATGGCAAAATCCAACCAAGAAACGTATCAGGAGCTCAGTAAGTCACAGTTAAGCCAGGGATGTGGTTGTAAACACATAAATGAGACTTAAGAATCATGGGAATTATGATTACAGAGCTAAATGTAATAAACCTCACAATATATAAAGTTAAGAAAAAAATTAGGGGAGGAGTTATGGGGAAAAGTATAACATAACTGACTGTCTACATCTAAAACACAACCTAAAAACACCAATGACACCTACACAAAGATTTGTATACTTTATTGTATATATGCCATTTCTCAATAAGAATAACACTGTATCTTCATGTTTTTCAGAGTCTTGTCTTTAACTTGGGCAGAATATTCCAAGAAATAATACATCTTACTGTGAAAAAAATACTCAAAGTTTGACAATTTCTTCAGTTTCACTTACTCTTTTCCTCTGATATATACAAATACATTAAACCAATTCTACTTTTGGAAAATTATGTTTTTTAGAATGACATTCACTGAATATTGACAATGGATATTTCATCTTACTAAGTGCTAAGATTTGGGAGAATTTTAAAAGTTCATTTGTACTTTTAACTAATTTTTAAATAATAAACATCTTCCCCGCAAACTACATTTCATATTCTTCCAAAGATGCTGATCAAGAAAGACAGTTATATAAAAAATTAAAATAATGATACATTTTAAAAGGATGGGATGTTAAAGTATGTATAGTGTATGGTGCCAAGTATATAAATATTTTTTTAAAGTACACACACACGCGCATACCAGAAAAGAGGCAAATGTGCTAAAATTTTAACAATGCTTCAGGGATTAGTGATAGACTTCTTTCTCAAAAATCTGAAATAAAATTAGGTTACTCACATGATGGGGAAAAATATGAAATAGTAACAGTTTTGCAGCTTCTGTTAAAAATTCCCTTCCTATTAATTCCCTCCCATGATAACGATTACTCCAAATAATAAATGATGAGGTCTTAAAAGAGTTGAGGGTGGGAGTTGGAAGGGAGGTTTAATTGTGGTTGAGGGGAAGTAAAGATCACTGTACATGTCAACAAATTGATTAAACAAAACTGATGATAGTGTTAAACTGAAAGCAAAATAGACCCCAGCTTTCACTCGAGTGTGAAGGATCAGTACGCAGGACGCAGGCTGAAATATAAAGCCCACCGCCGGAGGCATGAAACGTGGCCACGGAAGTTCCCGGAGAGGCACCTACTGCTCTGATCGATGCACGACCTTTAACCCCGAGGGCTCATCACCATCACCGCCGGCCCGCCGCCTCCCGCCCCGTGGCCCACGCACCGAACTTGGTTCTCCAGGAAGTGCATGTGCCGGTACAGCAGGGTGTAGGATGGAGACAGGATGCCCACGGACTTCATCCGCGCACCACGCTCCAGCTCGCTTTCCACCGGCATGTTGGCGAAGCAGGCCAGGCCGAAGAAGGGCCCCTTCCGGAAATAGCTAAAAGAGACCCAACATGTAGCATAGCTCAAAATCAGGAATTTTGGTTTTTTCCCTTGACAGGTGTGCTAAAGTCACTTCAGTGTCCAACTCTTTGCGACTCCATGGACTGTAGCCCACCAGGCTCCTCTGTCCATGGGGATTCTCCAGGCAAGGATACTGGAGTGGGTTGCATGCCCTCCTCCAAGGGATCTTCGCCACCCAGGGATGGAACCTGCATCTCTTATGTCTCCTGCATTGGCAGGCAGGTTCTTTACCACCAGGAGCATCTGGAAGTCCCTTGAGAGGCATCCCAAATAGAAGATATAACTGTGTCCAGGGCTCTACATGAGAAAGTTCAGCCTGAGAAAAACCTTTTTTAAGGGGGCGGATCTCAGGGGGACAATGAGCCCAAGCCATTCAACCTTACAGATGGGACAATCAAGGCTCAAAAAAAAACTGGAACTCACTAAGGGTTGTTCCACTGGAGCCAGGACTTGCTCTCTGAAAAGCCTGCTGTTCAGCTGCCCTTGACCCCAGATCAACTGCCTTTGACCATGACCTTCCTTTCCTGCATAACAGCTGACTTGATGTGTGACCTCTGTTTTATTAGCATAAACCGTGTTGATGCTCTCCTCGCTTCCTGAGTCTCTGATGTTTTTAATAGAACGTTTGACCAGAGCCGTCACTTGTTTTCCTTCCCCTTTCTCACAAGTGCCTGTCACGGTTTCAGCCCAATGAGAAGATGAAAGCTACTCTGTCACCCGTATGTTCCAGTTGTTCCTCACAAGAATCTTAACCACACAGGACTACAAACTAGCCTTACTTAAAGCTGAAATTTCAAGTTTTAGCACATACATGTCTTGAGTTAACCCAAATGGAACGAAAACCTCAAGCGAGGTCATTAAAGCCAAACCTGAAGCGAGGATCAATCATCTCTTAGAAAAGGCAAGAACCTCTATGGCAGGACTTCTTAACGTTTTCGGGTCATGAGAACCTAACAAAAGCTTGGGAGCTTCTTATTACAAAACTGATATAAACACACAAACCGGTACATATATTTTCAGGGCACTTATACACACTTCCTAAAGATGCCCTGATGACAGCTCTTATTCTCTGGGGAAAGCAGAGGAGGAGAGAAAACAATGCAGGGCAGACTGGCAATCAGCACCACTTACATGAAATCAGACTGAATTTTATGGGATCCGCTGGCCATAGACTTGAACTCCACGCCTTCAAGGTCAATATCTTGGGGTAAGCACCATTCCACCATGTTTCCTGCAGGAAAGGGAAGACACAAGTTTAAAACAGACAAAAATCATTCAAAGGGCTTAGTGCAGGGCCGAGCGCATGTGGCTTCCAAGTAAATGAACTGCTGACTCAGCCACCAAAATGCAGCCTCATCCCTCCACTGGCCACAGGCTGGCAGAGTGCCTGAGTCATCCTGCGGGCCGGGAGATGGGCACTGAAGACACCTCTGATCTCTGCCTTTGAATGAACACAGTTCTTCCTAGCGAGGCTGCTGGGTTTGCTTCTGCCATTCTGCTTGGCCACCTCCCGATCTCCTTTGTTTTGTAGCCTCACATCTAGGTACACGTTTTGACCCTCCACCTCCATTTCCTGGTCTCATACTCTCTCCTTAACCCCTCAAGATCCTGCTTCCATCTTGCTTTCCTATAGCCACTAATGATTTTGACAAACCTCCAAACTCTTTTTTAAATTTATTTCTAAAATTTACTTATTTGGCCGCGCCAGGTTTTAGTTGCAGCATGCAGGATCTTTAGTTACAGCAAAAGGGATCTAGTTGCCCAGCCGGGGGTAAAACCTGAGCCCCACCCCTGCACCGGGAGTGCAGAGTCTTATCTACTGAACCACTGGGAAGTCCCCCAAACTCTTTTCAATTCAAATTTTCATTGGTTTCATTGTGGCATTTGATAATTCCTCAAAAGTCTCTCCCATTTTTTCTTTGACTTCCATGATAGAACACTCTCTTGGTTCTTTTCCTTCCTTTCTGGTCAGTGTAGCTCTGCTGCCTTCCCTAGCTCTCCTCCCTCCCTAAATGAGGCTCTTCTCCAAGGTCCAGACACCAGTGCTTTGCTTTCAGAATTTAAGGGCTCATTCGCTTATCCCTAATTACTGAGTTTCTACTGAGCCAGACATTAGAGCTGTAAGTCAAATAAGACATAGTCCCTGAACTCAAACAGATTAGATTCCAGGGCTAGATAAAGAGATAAACAAGGAGACGGGTGATTACAGTTCTGGAGGTTATGTTAAATTCCATGACAGAGTATAATACGGGATTTTAGAATACAACAATGACAAGCTTCCATCAGATTGAGAGAATCGGAGAATTTCACAAGACCAGTGTTTCCTAGAGGCTTGGGAGGACACTACAGCATATGCCCTGCTGTTTTCTAGCATACTCAAAATTTTTCCAAATAAAAATATTAAGATACTTGTAAAGATTTCATTTTAGAACAAACTGCTCATCAACATGGCAAACCCTAATTTCCCAGGCAACAGAAATACCATTAATAATCCCAGACAACAATGCTTTTCAGATAACTGTTTAGGGCATCAGAGGTCCAACTGTATACACCCCAGGCTCTGAACCGGGTGGACATCACAGGGACTCAGCCTATTCTATATTCACAGCCTACAGCCCTTTCAAGTAATGTGTTTTCAAGAGAGGAATCATAAACCCCAATGATGAGCTAAAACAAAAAGCGTGGAGAAAGGAGTTATGATTTCACACAACAGAAAGGCTAGACCAACGTATTTGTCAGGGTTAAAGACAAGAAAAAGCATGCTGCATGCTGAACCAGGGGTAAGCATGGGGAGAAAGGTTTCCAGCACCAAGGTCCCCCGACATGCCTCTCTTTCCTCTTAGCATCCATGTCTACTGTCTCCTAAGTCCAGTGGCTTCCACCCTGCGTTGTACCTCAGGAAACCCAGGAAACTTACAAATGTGCTGAGACCCACTCCAAATCTACACGATCTACTCCAGATCTATGATCTGTGCCACGTGGCTGCATCTGCTAATAAGCCTCCTGTGTACAAAGTCCCAACTCTTTTTTAAAATAATATTTATTTATTTATTTGGCTGCACCAGGTCTTAGTTGCAGCATACAGGATCTTCGATCTTTGATGTGGCATGCAGGCTCTCTAGTTGCAGCATGTGGGATCTAGTTCCCCAACCAGGGATCGAACCTGGGCACCCTGCATTGAGAGCACAGAGTCTTAGCCACTGGACCACCAGGGAAGTCCCCAGGGTCCTAACCCTTCATGATGGCAACATATGTCCAGCCGAAGAGAGGGACAGCCTGCAGTGACCCTCTAGGAGACCCTGTCCTCTCACATCTGCTTCTTCTAGTATCTGCTGCCTTGTTCCATGCCCCCATGCCACTCCATACGAGGGATCAACTTGCTCTAACTTAATTCCCTTCCTCTAATCCAGCAGGTCCATGAGCACTCAATGACTTGTTAAAACATTAATGCAGCTAAACGTTGTCCTGAAGGATAAGTTTAGAAAAGTGCACAGATCAGAACTGTGTGGCACAGTGAGTTTTCCCAATGTGAACATACCTGGCTGAGCAGAACCCAGACCAAGAAGCAGGACATTATCAGTACAGCAGAAACCCATCTGAGTCACTAGCCCTCTCTCAAGGCTAACTATTAGCCTGACTTCTAACACCACAAATGAGCTTTGCTGTTTTTGAAATTTACAAAAATGCAATCATCATTTGTATTCGTGTCTTTTTTTTGCTCCATATTTTTTGCAAGATTCATCCATGGGGATGCATATAGCAACATTTTGTTAATTTATTATTTCCACCCTATGCTAGTGACACAACTTACATATCTACTTAACTGTTGACGCACACTTAGCTTATTTCTTATTTGAAGCCATTAGAAACAGCACTGCTGTAAACAATTCCATACTTGTCATCTGGTGACTGCACATGCAGTAGCTTTGTAACGCATGACCGGGCTGGGCTAATACACATTTCTCAGAATTCCCTTCTTTGTACGTTTGAGACGGGGAAGGGGAAGTGAAGCCATATTATGTTTCTGTGGGAAGGTCAGTGAGGGAGCTTCAGGTAAGCTGACACCTGTTGTTGCTTATCGTGTAGGCTCATCACACCCTGGTGGGGCAGGGGCACCAGGTCTGCTGCTGATGGATCTCCCTTCCCTGGACCCTCTTTCGGCTTCTGACTCACTCCCCAGGTACACGCTTAGTTCCACAAGGAAGGGCATCAGCGTCATCGGGTCAGGACACCACGTCATTAGAACTGGAGGCAATGACAGCCTGACTTATCGTTCCCACCCACTCTCATGAGCTGCAGCTTATTCTCCTTTTCCAATTTCTTCTGCCTTACTCAAGAGACCTCCAGCTCCGCAATCAGATACAAAGACAGCAGCCTTACACAGACTATCTACCCAGCTCCCACAAATGCACAAGTTCAATAAATCCCTTTATTTATCTCCAGTGGTTCTGTTTCTTTGACTAAACCTTGATTTTGACTGACACAATGTGCACACGTTTCTGTTGACAAAATCCCTGGGAGTGAAAGTCTTGTAAAAATGTTTGCATTGCTGCAAACTAAGAAAAAACTTCAATAATTCCCAAAGCAGTGTTTCCCAAAGCTAAGGGCTTCAGCAAATATACATATATATACAAAGGGATTTTTCAGGTTAAACAAAGACAGACATGTTCTTTTACTGCAGAACTTCTCAGAGCCTTTAATGCTATTCCGCATTATGAATATCTATGAGATCAATACCATGCTTAAAATTCCAAAATTATTCTGCTGATAAACCTATTTTTAAGTAGCATCTTAAGGGTTCAATCTTACAGAAGGCTCTTTTTTATAAAAGAAATACTAGTATGTAAGGGGCTGCAAGTTGACTCTTAGTACATATCACTCCACCTTTCTTATAGGGAATAAAACTTATTCTTAGCATGGCATATGGTCTTCCAAATGATGACTATGTTTCTCTGCACCTTCTTGTAAATAGGTATGGCTACACAAGCAAATTCTGGCTAATGGGATCTAGACAGAAATAAGGTGTGTCTTTCTAAAACATGCCTTAAAAGAAAGGCGCATGCTGCCCCCTTCTTCCATCCTATTGCCTGGCATGTGGATGTAGAGACAAGCCATCTTGCATCACACAGGTGAGGGCATCAGCCCACATATCACAGCGGGGATGATGGAGCGATAGCCAGCATGAGTCTAGGTCCCCGGATGACCTCATGGACCTGAGCCGGCACTCCAGCCCTGGACCACTGATCTCCTGTTAAGTGAAAGCTAAACTTTTATCTTGATTAAGTCACTGTTAATTTGGGTCTCTGGTATTCATCTTTCCTGGTGGCTCAGTGGTAAAGAATCTGCCTGCCAATGCAGAAGACATGGGTTCGATCCATGGGTTGGGAGATCCCCTGGAGAAGGAAATGGCAACCCACTCCAGTATTCTTGCCTGGGAAATCCCATGAACAGAGAAACCTGGCGGGCTACAGTCCATGGGGTCGCAAAAAGTCAGACATGAATGAGCGACTGAGCACGTACACTTCTGGTATTCATGGCCAAACATATATCTTAATATACGTTAGTACATATATTAATATAGCTTATACAGCTTAATACAGCTGATCTGAAGAATAAAGCCCCCAATTCCTCAGCCTAGCTCTCATAGCTTCTTTCCTATTCTTCTGTGCCTGGCCAACTCTCATACAGAAATTGAAAGAATCAGATGAAGGGAATGACACTCTGCTATTTTCATCCTTCACTGCCAGATGGATGCAAGCCCCTCTTGGTTGGGAAGGAAGGTCCATCACGGTCAGGCTGAATCACAGAATGGAGTGTGGACTCCAGGACACCACTCTGGGAACAGTTCTTTATCCCCCAGAAAGAACATTTCTGCTGACATACTCCTTGAATGAAAGGAAAGTAGATAAATCTACTATGGCCCTCATCCCAGCCTAATACAATCACTGTCTTAGATGTCTGTCTCCCCAGGAGACTGGACTTCTTAAAGGCAGGAACTCTGTTTGTTTATCTTTATGTCCCAACAGAGCACAGTGCTTAGCATATGACAGGATGAACATTAAAACAAAAACCCAGCTTTACTGAGGACAAGCGTGATTTTAAAAAGCTAGTGGTAATGATAGCGTGGTTTTTTAAAACGTTTTTGTTTTTTAACGTGGGACTGTTTTTAAAGTCTTTATTGAATATGTTACAATTTTGCTTCTGTTTTATGTTTTTGGTTTTTTGGTCGCAAGGCATGTGTGGTCTTAGCTCCCCAACCAGAGATTGAATCTGTACCCGCTGCACTGGAAGGTGACGTCTTATCCAATGAATCACGAGGGATGTCCTAGATATTGTAGTTAGGTAGAAAAATGCCCTTTTTCTCAGGACGTTTATACTGAAAGGAGTGAAGTCATGTCTGCATTTAGTTTCAAATGGTTGAGGAAAAGAGTTTATATCCGCATTTAGTAAGTTCTGATACAATGCTTCCTGAATTTGTGTCAGTTGATATATATTGAGAATAATGTGCCCACAGGGAATTTCACATCTGCTAATGCTAATAGATTCAATGTGATCTCAATGAAAACCCCAGTAAGCTGTTTGTGGATATTGACAAGTTAATTCTAAAGTTTACATGGAAAGGCACAAGGCTGAAATTAGCCAACATGATGCTGAAGAGAACTAACACTACCTGATTCTAAGACTGACTATAAAGCTACAGGAATCCAGAAATGTGGTATTGGCCCAAAAAGATCAATGGAAGACAACAGACAGCCCCAAAATATACCCACATGAATACAATCAACTGATCTTTGCCAAAGGAGCTAAGGTCATAAAATGGGAAAAAAGACAGTCTTTTCAAAAAGTGGTGTTAGAACAACTGGACATACATATGCAAAAAATGAATCCAGACACAGACCTTACACTTTACACAAAAATTAACTCAATGTGAATAGTATGCTTAAATGTAAAATGCAAAATTATAAAACTTCTAGAATATTGGATAAAATCTAGGTGACTTTGGGTTTAGCAATATTTTTAGATACAACACCAAAAGTATCATCCACGAAAAAAAAATTGGTTAGTTGTCCTTCATTAAAATTAAAAACTTCTCATCTGTGAAAGATGCTATTAAGAGAATAAAAAGACAAACTAATGATGGGGCAAAATATCTGCAAAAACATATCTGATAAAGGCTTAAATCCAAATACCCAAAGAACTCTTACAACTCAACAATAAGAAAACAACTCAATTTAAAAAATGGACAAAAGATCTAAATAGACCTCTCACCAAAGAAGATAGGCAGATGGCAAACACACACGTGAAAACCTGCTCAATAGCGCATCATCAAGGAACTGCCAATTAAAACAACAAGATCCTATTATACACATATTAGAATGGTCAAAGTCCAAGGGCTTCTTCCCTGGTGGCTCAGACTGTAAAGAATCCTACTGCAATGCAGGAGACCTGGGTTCAACCCCTGGCTTGGGAAGATCCCCTGGAGGAGGAAATGGCAGTCCACTCAGGTATTCTTGCCTGGAGAACCCCCATGGACAAAGGAGCCTGGCGGGCTACAGTTCTTGGGGTCGCAAAGAGTTGGACACGACTGAGTGACTAAGCATACACAGGATGGTCAAAATTCAAAACGCTGAAAACACCAAACACTGACGAGGATGCGGATCCACAGGAAACCTCGTCCACTGCTGGTGGGGGTGCAAAATGGTACAGCCACTTCAAACGACAGTTTGACAGTTTAGTTTACAAAATTAAAGCCAGCAACCATGCTCCTTTGTATTTATCCAATGAGTTGAAAACTTATGTCCACACAAAAGCCTGTACATTGATGTTTACAACAGTTTTACGTACAATTGCCAACAACTGGAAGCAACCAACATGTCCTTCAAAAAGGTGAATGGATTAAAAAACTGTGGGCTATCCATATGGAACACACTGCGCTGGGCTTAGTCACTCAATCGTGTCCAACTCTTTGCGACCCCATGAACCTTAGCCCGCCAGGCTCCTCTGTCCATGGGATTCTCCAGGCAAGAATACTGGAGTAGGTTGCCATGCCCTCCTCCAGGGGTTCTTCCCAACCCAGGAATCGAACCCAGATCTCCCACATTGCAGGCAGATTCTTAACCATCCGTGTCAACAAAACACTATTCAACAACAAAAGGAAATGAGCCATCAAGCCACACAAAGGCATGCAGGGAACTTCTTAAAAGCATATTGCTAAGTGAAAGAAGCCAGTCTGAAAAAGATATACTCTGTATAATCCTAACTATATGACATTTTGGAAAGGAAAAACGACATACAGTAAAAAAAAAAAAAAAGATCTGGGGGTAATCAGGGATGAATAACCAGAGCACAGAGGATTTTTAGGGCAGTAAAATTATTCTGTATGATACTGTTATGGTAGATAAACTAACACTGTGCATTTTTCAAAACCCATAGAAAGTACAACACAAAGAATGAACCCTAATGAAACTATGAACTTCAGTTGATAATAATGTATGAATATTGGTTCAACAATATGCACACACATATGTTCAACAAATATGCCACACTAATGCCAGATGTCAATAACAGGTAATGTAGATGGGTGGGTAAGGGAAGAAGGTATATGATATGGAAATTCTGTATTTTCTGCTTAATTTTCCTATAAACCTAAAACTGTTAAAAATAAAATGTATTAATTAAAAAAGCTAATAAATGAACTAACCTAGGTTAATTATCCTGGGGGTAGAAATGATATTGTGGTTAGGCAGGGTAATGGCCTTTTTCTTAGGAGATTTATACTTAAGTATTTAGAAATGAAATGCCATGATGCCTGCAAGTTACTTTCAAACAGTTCAGAAAAAAAGTAGATCTACACATCCTCAGTTCTGCTATAATGCTGGCTGAATTTGTTCCAAAGCAGTTGACATATTAACAGTTTGATCACAGAGAATTTGATGTGTGCTGATACATGATTTTGATCTCAAGGATTACAATGTACATACAGAAAACTGCACCCAGCTGCAGAAATACACAAGATGAATTCCAACACATCACTCAAACCCCTGCCTGCTACCTCGGTTCACCATGTGTATTCTGAGCCACATTTAACTCCTCTAGTGTTACGACCTTCTATCCAATTTCACAAAGCCCTTTTCCACTGCTTCATAATAACTCACAAGCTCCACCCTTCCAACAACCACCTTTGTAAGCAAACCACACATCTTTTTTTTTTAAAGTAGAGTGCCATATTTAAAGTAGTGATGTATTTCTTAACTATTTAATATATGTACAGCCATCCTACCACTTTTTATTACATTCCCATCTTTAAAGTGTTACTCACAAGGTTTTTAAGTGTTGTGCCCCTCACCCCACCTTCCCCACAAGCCCTGTGGTTTTTACTGCAGGATTTGCTTAGCACAGTGGTTTTTAGAAATGCATATTTCACATGGTGGAACTGACTTTACAAGGATAAAGCAAATATGGCAAAATGTCAACAAACGGGGAGTGAAGGGTATACCTAAGTGAGGGATATACAGGTTTTTAAATTTTCCTAAGGTGTAAAAAAATTCAACATATGAGAGGAAGACAAGATGACAGAGTAGAAGGACTTGAGCTTACCTCCTCTCACAAAAACACCAAAATCACAACTACCTGCTCAACAACTATCAACAAAAAAAAGACTGGAACCTATCAAAAAAGATACTCTATATCCAAAGACAAAAAAAAAGTCGCAACGAGATGCTCTTCCAAGGATAAACCAGGAAGAAATAGCAAATATGAACAGACTAATCACAAGTACTGAAATTGAAACTGTGATTTAAAAACTTCCAACACAGAAGTCCGAGCCAGTGACCGGCGGCGGAGAGCGGGTCTCAGCGGCCTCGAAAAATCCTGCAAAAATGTCTCTGTACCCATCTCTTGAAGACCTGAAGGTAGACAAAGTGATTCAGGCTCAGACTGCCTTTTCTGCAAACCCTGCCAACCCAGCGATTTTATCTGAAGCCTCTGCTCCCGTCTCGCAAGATGGAAATCTCTATCCTAAGCTATATCCGGAGCTCTCTCAGTACATGGGCCTGAGTTTAAATGAAGAAGAAATACGTGCAAATATGGCCTTGGTCCCTGGAGCACCAAGTCAGGGGCAGTTGGTGGCGCGGCCTTCCAGCGTGAATTACATGGTGGCCCCTGTCACTGGTGGTGACCCTGGGATCCGCAGAGCGGAGATTAAGCAAGGGATCCGAGAAGTCATCTTGTGTAAGGATCAAGACGGGAAGATCGGGCTCAGGCTGAAATCCATAGACAACGGTATATTTGTTCAGCTTGTCCAGGCCAATTCTCCGTCCTCCCTGGTGGGCCTGCGCTTTGGGGACCAGGTGCTGCAGATAAACGGCGAGAACTGTGCTGGCTGGAGCTCGGACCGCGCGCACAAGGTGCTCAAACAGGCTTTCGGAGAGAAGATCACCATGACCATCCGGGACAGGCCCTTTGAACGGACAATTACCATGCATAAGGACAGTACTGGACACGTCGGCTTTGTTTTTAAAAATGGAAAAATCACATCCATTGTGAAAGACAGTTCTGCAGCTAGAAACGGTCTTCTCACGGAACATAACATCTGTGAGGTCAATGGACAGAACGTCATCGGACTGAAGGACTCTCAAATCGCAGACATATTGTCCACAGCTGGAAATATAGTTACTATTACAATCATGCCTGCTTTTATCTTTGAACATATTATTAAGCGGATGGCACCAAGCATTATGAAAAGCTTGATGGATCACACCATTCCTGAGGTTTAGAAGTCACGGCACACTGGAAACTTGCCGGAAGTTCTCCCGTTTATGTCTTGGGCAACTGACCTTTCTATTATGCACATGAAGCTTTCTAGGAGCCAGCGAGCATATGCTGCATGAGGACTTCCTGTCTTACAGTAGGGCTGGGAATCTTACTGTTCGATCCAGTATATCTTGTTCAGACATCAAGATAGTTGTAGCCTTACCCTGGTTTTACAGTTGAAAAGACTTCACAGACTAGTTTCTTTTCTGGAAACCTGATGCTTTCACAAGCCTTGTGAGTAGGATGACTGCTACAGGCTCAGCTCTGTTAGAACCATCACCTTCACCTTGATATCGAGCAGTGCTTTAGTTCTGTGCTGTATTTGCATTTTTACTGTGTCACCATAGGCATTTAGAATTACTTTTCTTCAGTTCTTTGTGTAACACCAGCTTAGTAACACTGGTTTCATTCCATGTAAGCATTATTAGACAGTGTGTGTAGCTGCAAGAGACTTATCGATTGTCATTACATTTTATCTACCTTCACTTAATACGCTTGAACTGTCGCCTTAACTAAGTTAAGCATCTAGAATAAAAGCCAAAATGTAACAATTGCTGCCTTTCTAAACCCAGACGCAGTTCTGCATTCACCTGAGATGTACACTAGCCCCGTGCCGTCTGACAGTACATCCCGAGCTAGCAAGCTGCTGACTTGCATTTGAGATTTTCTAGTCCTTCCTTGTGTAGTGGGAACTTCTTTCTTCTAAAAGTAACTGATATCACTTTTTGAGAAATGAAGCACTATATATTTAATGTAAAAGTTCTTGTACTAAATAGAATGAACCTTGACTCCTCCTTTCATGTGTAGATTAAGTGGGCTAAGGCCTGATTGTGGCATTTACACAGTATGTAACCTCGCTGCCCCGCGACGGTCTCAGGACACTGTCCTGGTCTTGTGTTCCATTTCCTGCCTCCTCCCTGCTCACAGAATGACACGTTATCCTGATTTTTTTCTCTCTCTTTGGCTTATGCCTACTCTATTTTAATTAAAAATGTATAAATAAAAAAAAATAATAAAAAATAAAAAATAAAAACTTCCAACTACAGAAGTCCAAGGCTAATGACTTCACAGGTGAATTCTATCAAACATTTAGAGATGAGTTAACACCTATCCTTATGAAACTCTTCCAAAAAACTAAGGAGAAAGGAACAATCCCAAACTCATTCTATTAGGCCACCATCACCCTGATACCAAAACCAGGCAAAACCAACACAAAAAAAGAAAATTACAGGCCAACATAACTGATGAATACAAATGCAAAAACCTTCAACAAAATACTAGCAAACCAAATCCAACAATACATTAAAAAGATCATACACCATGATCAAGTGGGATTTATCCCAAGAATGCAAGGATTTTTCAATATCCACAAAACAATTATTGTGATATACCACATTAACAAACTGAAGAATAAAAACCATATGATCATCTCAATAGATGCAGAAAAAGCTTTTGACAAAATTCAACACCAGTTTATGAATTAAAAAAAAAAAAAAAACTCTCTCCAGAAAGTAGACACAGAGGGAACCTACCTCAACATAATAAAGGCCATAAATGACAAACCCACAGCTAACATCATACTCAATGGTGAAAACATGAAAGCATTTCCTCTAAGATCAGGAACAAGACATGGATGTCTACTCTTGCCACTTTAATTCAACATAGCTTTGGAAGTCCTAGCCATGGCAAACAGGAAAAAAAGAAATAAAAGGAATCCAAACTGGAAAAGAAGTTAAACTGTCACTGTTTTCAAATGACATGATACCATACATGGAAGATCCTAAAGATGCTAGTAATACCAGAAAACTACTAGAGTTCATCAACAAATTCAGTAAGGTTACAAGATACAAAACTAATACAGAAATTTCCTGCATTTCTATACACTAACAACAAAAGATTAGAAAGAGAAAATAAGGAAATAATTCCACTTACAATTGCATCAAAAAAATAAAATACCTAGGAATAAACCTACCTGAGGGAAAAGATCTGTACTCTAAAACACTGTAAGATGCTAATGAAAGAAACTTAAGATAACACAAGCAGATGCAAAGATATGCCATGTTCTTGGATTGGAAGAATCAACACTATTAGGATGCTTATACTATCTAAGGCAATCTATAGATTCAATATAATCCCTATCAAATTACCAATGGCATTTTTCAACAAACAAGCTTTTTTTTTTTTAAATTTGTATGAAAATACAGAAGGCCCTGAATAGCCAAAGCAATCCTGAGAAAGACAAATGGAGCTGGCTCCCTGACTTTAAACCACAAAGCTATGCTAATAAAACAGTATGGTACTGGCACAAACACAGAAACATACATCAATGGAACAGGAAGCCCAGAAATAAACCCACACACCTATGGTCAATTAATCTAGGACAAAGAAGGCAAGAAGGTACAATGGAGAAAAAGCAGTCTCTTCAATAAGTGGTGCTGGGAAAACTGGCCAGCTACATGTTAGAACATTCTCTAACAACATACACAAAAATAAACTCAAAATTGATTAAAGACCTACAGGTAAGGCCAGATACTATAAAACTCTTAGAGGAAAACATAGGCAGAACACTCTTTGACATAAATTACAGTAATATCTTTTTGGATCCACCTCTGAGAGTAATGAAAGTAAAAACAAAAATAAACAAATGGAACCTAATTAAACCTAAAAAGCTTTTGCACAGCAAGGGAATCATAAACAAACTGAAAAGAGAACCCACACAATGGGAGAAAATATTTGCAAACAAAGTGACTGACAAGGAATTAATCTCCAAAATACACAAACAGCTCATGCAACTCAACATTAAAAAACCCAACAGCCCAATCAAGAAGTGGGTGCTCAGTTGCTCAGTCATGTCTGACTCTTTGCTACCCATGAACTGCAGCCTGCCAGACTCCTCTGTCCATGGGATTTTCCAGGCAAGAACTGTAGAGTGGGTTTCCATTTCCTTCTCCAAAGAAGTGGGTGGAAGATCTAACTATGCATTTCTCCAAAGAAGATCTACAGATGGCCAATAGGCATACAAAAAGATGCTCAAGATCACTAATCATTAGAGAAATGCATATCAAAACTACAATGAGGCACCACCTCACATCAGTCAGAATGGCCAACATCAAAAAGTCTACAAATAAATGCTGGAGAGGGTGTGGAGAAAAAGGAACCCTTCTATATTGTTGACAAGAAGGTAAACTGGTACATCCATGATGGACAACAGTATGTGTGAAAGTCACTCAGTCATGTCTGACTCTTTGTGACCCCATGGACTGAAGACTATACAGTCCATGGAATTCTCCAGGCCAGAATACAGGAGTGGTAGCCTTTCCCTTCTCCAGGGGATCTTCCCAACCCAGGGATCGAACCCAGGTCTTCCGCATTGCAGGCAGATTCTTTACCAGCTGAGCCACACGGGAAGCATGGACAACAGTATAGAGGTTCCTTAAAAAATACCTACCATATGATCTAGCAATCCGAGTTCTGGGCATGTATCTGGAGAAAACTATAATTCAAAAAGATACATGCACACCAATGTTCACTGTAGCCCTATTTACTATTTACAATAGCCAAGACAACCCAAATGTCCACAGACAGATGAATGGCTAAAGAAGGTGTGGTATGTATCAATAGATACAATTAAATATTAGTCATAAAAAAGAATGAAATAATGCCACTTGCTGCAACATGAATGGACCTAGAGATTATCACACCAAGTGGATTAAGTCAGAGAAAGACAAATGCCATATATTTGTATGTGGTATCTAAGAAGATGATACAAATGAACTTATTTACAAAACAGAGACAGACTCACAGACTTTGAAAACAAATTTATGGTACCAAAGGGGAAAGGTGAGGAGGTAAGATAAATTAGGAGTTAGGTATTAACATATACAAACTACTATGTATAAAACAATCAATAGGGACCTACTGTATAGCACAGGGAACTCAATATTCTATAATAACCTATATGAGGAAAGAATCTGAAAAAGAATGGATATATGTATATGCATAACAGAAACACTTTGCTGTACATCTGAAACAACACTGCAAATCAACTATACCCCAGTACAAAAGAAAAATTAAAAAACATATCCTATGAATAAAGGATCATAACTGAAATAACAGAGGTGGGGAAAACCATAAGCTAAGCATAAAGGACTCTGCAAAAACAAAAAACAATTGAGACAATGAGTTATATTTAGGGGGATGAAGCAGCATGATGGCTAAAGGTCATTCTTTAACAGAAAGAAAATACGATGCTCAAAAATTAGAAACCCATTTATATAAGAAACTTGTACAGGCCTAAAGGAAAGTGATTTTGCAAAAATAACAATCCTGTGGTGAGCCATGCAGGGCCAGAAAAAACCTCACACAGAATGCTACCTACCGCAGGCTCAGCCCTCACGTGCAAAGCCACTCGGTTTTCCAAATCTCCTCACCACACTTCAGGAACCCACCCAGGGAGGTGAGGCCTGGCAGGACTGAACAGAAGGACTGATCCCAGGGCTAAGCAATCAAAGAGAGGGGGCGATCAACATGAATAGGTGCCTTATTTCCCAACTTGCTCTCCTTCCATCCCCAAGTCCCCCCTTGCCTTGGGCCCATCACAGGTACCCACGGGCCCTGCCTAGGCTCCAGCTGCTAAGACAACTTCTGTGGAGGGATGGACATAACAGCACGAAGAACAGACATGGCAATCTGCTTTGTGTACCTTCAGCCAGTCATTCAATAAATATTGGTGGAACATAACTTGGCAGCCTGCTGCCAGATGCTAGGCTGGGGCCAAGGAACTTGCACTAACAGATTACTGAGTTGGCAGCTCACTTAACCCAGGGAAGCTAGAGGACAATGCTGAGCCTGGTTGTGGATGCAGAGACGGTCTGAACCTCATGGCCTGGTGGGCTGGGGCCTCCCAGGGCTCATGTTTCATAAGCTCCTGCGCTAGGTGAGATGTACTCTGTCTTATCTCCTACAAACAGGGCTGCCTCTATCTTCTCTTTCGGTCAAAATGTGGAGTGACCATCCCTCGCCCCAGCATATTTGGACTTCATCAACCACCATTTCTCCAGAGGGAAGAGACATCAGCTGCCACTGTTGCTGCCTCTGAGAAAGCTGATCTCAAAAAACCGAAAGCGGAGAAAGCAATGGTCTTGAACCAAAACAATCTCTTTCTAATGGGAAATACATGACTTTCCTTCCTCCTCTTCTCCCTTCTTGCTGGGCAGTCCCCAACCAACAATTTCCTCCCGAGCTCTTGATTTCATAATCAGTGGCTGACTCAAAGGTCCTATTGACCTTTGACCTCAAGCGGGGAGCTCTGTACCAATTCTCCCCTCTCAGAAGAAATGTGCCTTGATTTTCAGTCTTTCCTTCAGCTTCCACCCATCAGCATACACATTCCTGGCCCTCATTCCAGTCCAGAGGTACAAAGAAATCCCGTCTCAGGAAAAAAAGGCAAGAATCCAGGAGTGCTCATGGTCCCCACTTCTGCAGTAGGCCCCCAATCCCAAATGGACGAAACCTCAGAAGTTTACAGTGTTCGGATTCTAACACCAGCAATGTCAACAGCCCATATCATTCGACTGGGTCTTACGTAGCTTTGAATTGTCATAACATCACCTAGGATAAGAGTCTATCAGAGCCAAGGAAGAAAGAGTCAGGATAAAGAAACCTGAGGCAGGAAGAAATTAATCCTGGTGATTTCAAGTCAGCCATATGCCCATCCATGGCTGAATTCCAATGCATTAATTTTACATGGAAGAAACTTTCCATTTCACGAACACCGTATCGTTTTGCACCAGGCAGTGGTGTGGTGTGATGTGGGAAGGACCACAGACATTGGATGCAGGCAGAGCCAGCTTGCCTCTGGGCTCTGCCCCCACCGCTGATCTGTGACTTAAGATGACCTCACGGCCCCGTGCCTCTGTCTGCCTCATGACTGCGAATGCTGCTGAAGGGATCAGATAATTCCTGGTCCACGGTGGGCACTTGGTAAACGGTGGGTGTTATGACTTCCCCTCCTACTCGAGTCTCCACCAGCTTTCAAGAGAAGAAACAGAAGTCACAGCAGATGGTCACCAACTGACTTTTCCCTGAAAACCGCAAGTAGGTGAATCACCAACAGCCTGGGAAAGAGTCTGCCAATATGGGAACTAAAGAAATCTACCAGTTGTAATCCACTGACTTCTGATCGAAAGTAGAGAAAAGGCCATGGCCAAATTACATCACTAGAAGAGGCTTGCTTGCTTTGGCTATCAGGAGCAGCCTTCTCTTGGCCTCTATGAGCCGGCCATCCTTAGGACTGCTCTTCCTGTTTCAAAACTGCACTCCAAATTTTCCACTCTCATTCTCCTCTGTCACTTTCCCACCAGTGGCTGGAGCCATTTATTATTTGCACGAGTCAGATGACCTGGGCAGCCCAAGTTATGCCTCAGACGCTACCCCTCAGACACACACACACACACACACGAACTTCCCCTGGACACGGCAGGTGTGCTACCCCTCAGCCACACACACACACACACACACACACACACACGAACTTCCCCTGGACACGGCAGGTGTGCTACCCCTCAGCCACACACACACACACACACACGAACTTCCCCTGGACACGGCAGGTGTGCTACCCCTCAGCCACACACACACACACACACACGAACTTCCCCTGGACACGGCAGGTGTGCTACCCCTCAGCCACACACACACACACACACACACACACACACGAACTTCCCCTGGACACGGCAGGTGTGCTACCCCTCAGCCACACACACACACACACACACACACACGAACTTCCCCTGGACACAGCAGGTGTGCTACCCCTCAGCCACACACACACACACACACACGAACTTCCCCTGGACACCCACAAAATAACTCTGTGGAAAATGGAGCTGTTGAAAGTGGATCTCTTATAAACAAACAGTCCAGCAAAGCTGAATCACAGGTATCATCCACCATAGGTTCAAAGCTCTACCTGCCTCAGGCCCATACACAAGCCCTCAGCTGCACGGCGAGACTGCTATGTCACCTTCATAGAGAGGGTTGGGGAGGGGGGAGGCTGATTTCCAAGCATGACCTTACCTTTTCCCTTAATTAGGCAGAGGAAGAAAATTTAGTTCCTAGAGACCCAAAGAACAGAGTCAAAGCTCTAAATGATGGGTTGGACACAATAAAAAAGCAATATTCTGGCTGCCAATCTCTCCCACCCAGCTCGCAGAGTCAGCATCTGGGCCTGCTTTCAATAGCAGCTTTGTAGCCCAGATGGCCGGCACCACCACCATCCCAGGGACTCCCTGCTCCAGATAAAGACTGAGTGTGTCAGCGAGTGAGTGTGTGTGAGAGAGACAAAGAGGAGGCAGCTAGAGTGCATGTCAGAGACAGGGAGCCTCTACCTCTCCTGACCCTGAAGCCCTGGTCCTCACATCATCTACGGACCCAACAACCATAATCTTCAAACTGAAGCTCCAATGAAAGTAACATTCTTTATGCCCCCATCCTCTTCTCTGATTCTTCCTATAGATGCTCAACCCCAAACCTGTATCCAAAAGTATATACTCTCTTATTCCCACATAGCAGTCTGAGAATCACTGAGCATTCTCTGTCCAAGAGAGTGTGTGTGTGTGTGTGTAACCAGAGTCCCCTCCTCCCTCTCATCTGTCCAAGTGTATGTGTGTGTGTGTTTGCCCACGTGTAACCAGGGTCCACTCCTCCCTCTGATTCCCTTTCAGCACACAGACCACTCAGGCCCTGACAGATGACCCACAGGGGTAGATTCTCTCCTGCCCATCCCCTCTTGTACTCTCGCAGGCACATGCACCAACGTGTTGTTACCTGCAGCAGGAGGGAAGATGAATGAAATACCCACGGCCTGGGCAGTAAGCGCCTGGGGAAGTCTGGGGACAAGGGAGGAAGCTCTGAGGGGAGGATGCTGAGGACACAGTGGGAGACATGGGGCGCAGATGGGCAGTCATAGAGACGACAGTTCCTCCTATGTAAGAACTTCTGTGATATGTTCTGATTTGGGTAAGGAAGCCAGTATTCACTTTACTACTTTGGGCATCATAGGTTTAGGAAGGCAAAAGTCTTGGTGGACCAAGATTAAACAGCAATACAGAGCAGACCTGCCTCCATAGCAGGATAAAGGTTGAGACACTCAACTAAAAGTGGGAGACAGAAGCCTGGCCCCAGTGACGTCGGCCACTCCCCGGGCATCCGAGGGCCCAAGCGTCACCTCTTCAGACCGAGACTCCCCCAACCCTCACACAAGGGACCAGCCACAGGCTCTCTGAGGCCCTCACCCCAGTGTTGACCTTTGTGGTCCCGGAAACCCCACAAGCATTCATTCATCCCATCTTTTACTTTTAGGTGCTTCATCACACAATTTTTACTCAATACAGATACTATCAGAATTTTCTTCTTCTTTTTTTTCTTTTTAAAGAAAGTAAAGTGCCATTTGGAACTAGGAAGACGAGGAAAGAGAATTATGGGCAGGAAACAGCAGCTTTCCAAAAAAACAAAACCAAAACCATCAATCATAATTAAAAACACACTCTGTCTCCTGCCCACCCAACTCCTTCCCATCCTTTCCCCTCTCTGCACACAGTTAAGACAAAAAGCTACCAGGGCAGATGTTCAGGTCATGTTGTATATACTTTAAAGACAACCAGACTCACAGCCACCTATTTATCAGCTAGTTAATATTTCCAAATTAATCATCTTTGTTCTGTTTGCTCATGTATAAATGGGGTATAAATGATCATCCAATTAGAATGGTGGTGAGAATGAAATGTAAAACGCCTACACAAAGCAAGTGTCCAAATGCCTGTTAAATCCCTTCTTTCTACACTAATCTTAATCTGAAAGCCATTACAAATACACATTCGTGTACCTGTCTGCACACACAAATACTTACACACATACCCACAAAACCACGTCACCAGCTGTGACTAACGAGGTAGGGGGCGGGGCCCAGCTCTGAGGTGCTTTTCAGTATGATTAACTCCACCTGTGGTTAGCCCAGAAGTTTCTTTTTTTTCCTCATCTTCCCCTCTCATCTCTACCACCAGTGTGACCACTGCTAAGTCAGACCCTGTGAATGCTCCCTCTCCATTTCTTCTAGTTACTCGTAAACGCTTTTCAGAAAGAATCTGATGCGCACATCTATTTACTGCAGGAATAAGGAATATTATGAGTTACAAAATAGTATGTTTTTCTTTAGCGATAAAGGTTACTTCAGTCAAAAAAGAACAGTTTTCCTGTCTGGGAGTCCCAACCATATGTCAGTTAAGCAGCCGATGTGGTGAACATTAAAAAACAAAAAATAGAAAATGACAGTATGTACTACATGTAAAAGGGATTAATTCTGTTTGATGAAACTTCAATTTCAGTTACATATGTATGTATGGAGCAAACTGATTGGTATGTACAATGAATTTCATATGTTGGGTCACAGTCAAAAAAGTTTGAAAGCCACAGGGAAGGGGCCAAGGAATCGCCAGGAGTCAGAAAGGTCTAGTCTCCCCACAGCTGTTCCTATTTCTTCCTGGGCCTTGCTGGGTTCTAATCCTGCCCATCTTCTGACATCCCAAGATCCTCACCCCTTTTCCGTTTCCTTTCACTCCATCGCACCCTATCAAGTTATTCAGAAAGGTTTCTACAGCTCATCCTTGGAGGACCAGTTAGGGAACTCGAGGAAAAAGCTGACAGTCCACGTAATTAGACACTCCACATTCCAGCAACTTCAGTGGACTGAGAACAGAAAGGCACATCTGGGTTTTCTTAACCCCAGTTCCATGGACAGAGGAGCCTGGCAGGCTCAGGTCCGTGGGGTTGCGAAGAGTCCTACACCACTGAGCGACTAACACTTTTCAGACCCATGAGCTCTCCTCTCTCCACTCCTGGGAGCAGAGCCTTTCCCCGACCACCTGAGGCTCTCCGAGGGAGGTATTAGCGACTGAACAACAAGTTAACGCCTTCACTTTTGAACCCCAGGAATTCGCTCACCAGTAAAACGCACACTTCCTTACCCGATGGTTAGGCTAAGGATTAGGCGAGATCACCCTTTAACTCTCCGAACACACCCGCAAAGAGCCTACCGAGGAGGTTTCTCTTTTAATCCGTCTCCAGCTTAATCCCTCCGTGCCATCCCTTAATGCTCCAGGCGTTAATTCCTCAAAATCAGGCCGTCAGAGAGACTGAACTTGGGCGCTCACAAAGTTACCAGGCGGAGAGGGATGGGGAGCGAGGGCGGGAAGCAGAGAACCTGGAGGCTTAGGACGGTCTGTTTCCGAAGGAATTCACCTGGAGGGGTGGAGGGGCGTTCCTCCTCTTCACAGGAGAAACCGATTAGCCGAGCCCGAAAAGAAAACAAAAGCTAGCGTGCCCGTGGCCACGAACAGGATCCTCTATCACCCGAGAAGTGCAAACAAGACTGTGGGGACTGGGGCGCCAGCTGGGGACCCGCCGGGAGGCGGGACGGAACGGGAGAGGGGGCCCGGGGGCGCAGGGAACAAAGCCCCACGCCCCCACCCCGCTGAGGCACCCCTGCCCTCCCCGGCGGGGCCCCGGCCGGCGGGGAGAGGGGTGCAGGTGTGCGGGTGCGCGCGCAGCGAGCCCTTCCCCCGCCGTCCCCGAGGCCAGGTTGGGGGGCGACCCTCGCCCCGGTCCCGGGGCGGCTCTCACCCGAGCGGGGATCGAAGGTGACCACGAACACGGCCACCACCTGGTCCTCCTCCACGTCGCCCAGCTCGAGGCGCCCCGGTTGCCGCAGCTCCTCGGGCTCCCGCCTCCTCGGCGGCTCCGCGGCCGCCCAGCCGCCCCCACCGCCGCCCCAGCCCCGGCCTCCAGCCTGCGGGACCGGGGCCCGCGGCGGGGAGACGGCGGGGCCCTCGGCCCAGCGCAGCAGCGGCGCCGCGTCTCCGCGCTCCACCATGGCGAGGCGAGGCGCGGCGCGGCGGCGAGGAGGAGCCGCGGGCGGCGAGGGGCGGGCGCAGGGGCGGGCTGCGGGAACTCCCCTCGCCGGGCGGGCTGCCGGCCGCCGCCGTCGCCGCCGCCGCCCGGGCCTCCGCGCACCCGCTGCGCCGCCGCCGCCGCCCCAGGCCGGCACCTGCCCCGGCCGCCCCGCCCCGCCCCGCGCCCAGCGCCCAGCGCCCTCCCACCCCGCTCGGCTGAGTGCGGATCCCGCCCGAGGAGGCGTCCTCTCTACCGGCTTCGCGGAACTGCGTGCCGGGTTTGAGATTTCACGGATGCATCTGCGCGCTCCGAGATGGGGAAAAGTGCGGTGACCGGGACGCGCAGCCACTTGCATCTGTCTACCTGTGCCTTCTCACCTAGGATTCCGTGGGATGACCGTACCACCGTGAATTGTTACTCGCCACCATTAATTTGAAAGTCCCTGGACATGCAGACCGTGAGAGATAGGTGTTACATAACCCCCGAAGTGCGGCCAGAGCTCCCGCCGTGCTGCGAGTGAAGCCGAAAAGGGGAGGCGCGGCTGCCCGCGTTGTTTGCACTTGGGATGTGGCCTGATCCCCTGAAGCCGTGGGCTTTGGTGTCCGGCCTGGAGCAGTTGTGTGTGTATCACCCTGTCGGTGTGCCCTTGAATAGGCTGGAGAGTGCCTGACGCTGGTCTTCCTGGACCCTGCTTGGGGCGCCATCCATTGCAGTGACTTAGTCTCTACAGAGAGTGGTGGATGGTCACTTACTTGCCCTTGGAGGAGAGGGGGAGGTGCGGGGGGCGGGGGAGAGATTGAACTAAATAATCGCCATGAGGAAAGCAGTCCCTATTCTTTAGGGTAGAATACTGCCTGGATTCTGTCTTGTTCTGAATTTTGGTCTGGAAGCAGCAGCCTTGGGTTATCACTGATGATCTCCTTGGGAAGAGGGTTTAGATCGTGTTATCACTGCCCTTCTGGCTCATAAATATGACCCTTCATCAACACCCCCGGGGTAACAACTAGTAAACAAATCCACTGGGTCCTGAGGGCAAGCAAAAACCCCGGGCTGTCCTGAAGCCTGAACAAGTTTCTGGCTTCTGGGTGTCTGAACAAGTCTCTCTCCTCATCTCATTCTTTCTCGTTATTTTAATGACTATTCCTATTTTTCCCACCTCCTCTGATGACATAACCACCAGATTTACCCCAAGGGTTTAGGCATTCAAAATGTTACTTCTAAATAGAAAATGGGGGTTCATAGAATATCTTTAATCCATTCCCAAAGCCATCAGCTTTAGTCTGACTTTCTTATTTCCCCCCTGGAGGGACTTCCTTATTCTGTTATTTTGTGTGGACTCACCCCACCCAGAATCCCCTAGTTTTAATACCCTCAAGTTGTGTATATATACCAGGAAATAAACTCATAATCTCCATCCCAGTTGATTTTCTGTATAAACAGAAAACCAAAATGTTCACACCCTAAATCCAGCAGCTTTTCCAATCTTCATTTAAGCAGGAGGTCTAGCTCACCAGCCATCATGTCCTTCTTAAGACCTGTGAGTGCTCAGTCACGTCTGACTTTTTGCGACCCCATGGGCTGTAGTCTGCCAGGCTCCTCTGTCCATGGGATTTCCCAGGCAAGAATACTGGAGTGGGTTGCCATTTCCTTCTCCAGGGGATCTTCCCCACCCAGGGATCGAACCTGCATCTCCTGCATTGGTTCTTTACCACTGAGCCACCAGGGAAGCCCTGCATAATGGGTGCTCAACAAATATTTGTCAACTAAGTAAATGAATGGAAATAGAGACTTAAGCCTCTGTACAACTTGCCCCTCCCACCAGGCTTAATCTAATATCTTGCACATAGAACTCAAAAATCTTAATGATGCTGATGACACCCTGCTTAATACATTCACAGTATGAAAGAGGCTCTGTACCTGACCTTCAGATTTATCTTTTCTGTGTCTATTGAATTTCACAAGATGATAGGAAGGGAACTAATTGAACTTAGCTATTGGAATAGAACTGCTGAGAAACTAGTGTTAAAGACAAGAAGAAATAAAGATCTGTCACATTCAGAGACCTGAGGATAATGTTAAATTTATTTTATTTTCTGGTGACGCCACGTAGCATCGTTGTCACTGTTCAGCCTCTAAGTCATGTCCGACTCTTTATGACTCCATGGATTACAGCATGCCAGGCTTCCTTGTCCTTCACTATCTCCTGGAGTTTGCTCAAGCTCATGTCCATTGAGTCGGTGATGCCATTCACCCATTTCATCTTCTGTCACCCCCTTCTCCTCTTGCCCTTAATCTTTCCCAACATCAGGGTCTTCTCTAATAAGTTGGCTTCCCACATCAGGTAGCCAAGTATTGGAGCTTCAGCTTCAGCATCAGTCCTTCCAATGAATATTCAGGGTTAATTTCCTTTAGGATTGACTGGTTTGATCTCCTGCTGTCCAAGGGACTCTTAAGAGTCTTCTCTAGCACTACAGTTTGAAAGCATCAATCCTTTGGCACTCAGCCACACAGCATACAAAATCTTCATTCCCTAACCAGGGACTGAAGCCACACCCTCTGCAGTGGAAACATGGAGTCTTAGTCACTAGACCACCAGGGAAGTCCCAATGTTAAATTTTTTAATGAGTTCCCCTAGAATCCCACATATCTCAAATTTTAAATGAAATTACTTTACTTTTCCAAATACCAATATGCCTACATTATGTAAAACACATTACATAAAACGTATCTATATTACATATTTATAATATATAAAAATACAATGTCTATAAGATACATTAAAGTATTTTTGCTTTATCATCTTACCACTGAGTTGGCCCCTGTTAAGATTTTGTTTAGTCTATCTCATCAATTGTAGGGTGCAAAATTTTTCACTTGTTAGGATTGCTATGGTGGCTCATAAATGCTGCCAGCCCCGCTGAGGTCTAAGTCTCACAGGGGAGATGTGTGTCTGTTTTTGCAGCCATCTGAGGCAACATCGACCTGAGTTGATGCTCTGAGTTAAATTGCTCTGAGTTAAATTATCTGCTGGAGGTTCTTTGGACCATGCTGGTAGTGTGAATTCAAAATGCAAGCTAATGCAAGCCCTACCTTATAATTCTTAGGTGAGATATTTTTTTTTTCTTCTCTGCACCCAATGACAAAGTTGAGACAAGCAAGCTCCCTTGCCCAGGCTTCTCTACATGGGAGGTTTATTTGTCAAAGCCATGTAGACAATATCATATTAGACTCAGCATCATGGGCATTTCTTTATTCTCAGTGGTATGTGAAAATAACAGTATAATAATGGTATATCTTAAATGATAGATTTAGATTTTTTCTTCCTGAGTGTTTACATGTTGAAATCATACTGTATATTAATTTTGTATTCTTTTTTCCCTTATTATCAAACTGTGAATAATTTGCCATTCTATTAGAAACTTTATGCACATCATTTTAATGGTTCCCCTTGTATGCTTTCTGAAAATTTATTTACCCATTCTCATTGTTGGACAATCAAGCTTTTCCCTTTTTTACTGTGGCTGAATTTCACTCTGAACTCACACTAAGTACCTATTCTATGCCAAGTCCTGCTGTGCAGAAAACAGACATCCCTTCCCATCACACTTTCAGCCTAGCAGGCAAGGCAGCTATCAGGAGAAAAATGAAATCTGGAATGAGGGATGACAAACAGGGCAAGAACAATCGGTCACTCAGGCTGCTGACTTATGACAGATTGCCAGAGGTGGCAATACCGGGTTAAGGTGCATCCATGTTTTGATTGTACTGCCAAATTGTTGAGTCACAAGTGTACAAGGGCCTCAATCTCACTTCCCTCTCATCCCAATTAGATAGTGCCATTTAAAATCTTTTCTTTTTTGCCAGTTGTCAGATGGCCATCATATTTTAAATTAATCTTTTGTGACTGAATCTAATCATGGTTTTGAAATAAATGTTGGTGACTTGTGGTTCCTCTTCAGAGTAGTGTCAGAAGACACTGTCTGAAGAATTGTTATCAGCTGGCATGGGTTCTTTATGCAGCAAGAATATTAATCTTGTATGTATGTTATTAATGTAGAATATACATATATGTATATGTATGCACATGTGCTGTGTGCTCAGTCCCTCAGTGTGTCCATCTCTTTGCGACCCCGTGGACTGTAGCCCGCCAGGCTCCTCTGTCCATGGGATTCTCCAGGCAAGAATACTGGAGTGGCTTGCCATTTCCTATTCCAGGGGATTTTCCCAACCAAGGGATCAAACCTGCATTTCTTGTGTCTCCTGAATTACCACTGAACCATCTGGGAAACCATATATGTAAATTTACATGTAAATTTCTATTTCTAGGAGAGGTAGTCTTCTTTCTTTACTCATTTTTTTTAAAAAGTCATCAGCTATTTCTTTGACAATCATTTTTTCCATGTGAAATTCAAAATCATTTTATCTAGTTTCCAAAAAACTACGAGTTGTTTTCAGGTCAAACTGCCTGAGAACTGACCCCTAAATAATGCAGGTCTGAACCACATGAGTCCACATATATGTGGACTTTTTTCACAGTAAATACTATCCATGGTTGGTTGAAAGCGCAAGTGGAGAACGGTGGATACAGAGTCATCTCAGGCACAGAGAGCCGAGTCTAAGTTACAAGCAGATTTTCACCTTTGCAGAGTGGGGAGCCCCAACCCTTGCACTGTTCAAGGGTAATCTGGACATATGTACTGGAGAAGGGTCAACATCTTTCTATAACTAAGCCACTTTATTCTGACATTAAGAGAGATTGGTGAAGGCAGGGCAATAGGTTGCCCTGCCTCCATCCTCAGTCTGAATAATTAGTTGTCTGGGGCAAATGCTACTGGTTCAGAGAGGAGTCCAGATCATGGGACAAGCTGAGGTGTAATGGGCTGAGATTTAGAATGTGAATGGAGGAGACCCATTTATGTCACACATTAGCTCACACAGCGGGAACATTAGCCCTGTCTGCACTGAATCACCTGTGCAGCAGGCCCTTGGCATGACCCAAGTTGAAAGCATGGTAAATCTCATACTGCAGAGGCTGAGTTCTGGTTGAGCCAAAAACGGTGTAAGGATTAATATAGAATATATGTTCAAAATTACTACATTGTTTAAAATCAACACATCCCTCCCTTTTAGCCCTCTCACATTGGCAGTGGAATTGGAAATGAAACATCTGAAACCTCATAAAAGGTACTCATTCTGCAGTAGTGTCCATCACGTGGATACTCAGAACACATGGTGTGCGCCTTGAGTCACCGTGGGTGCCGTGTGCCAAGCCTTATTCCAGATAATGGAAAAACAGCATCAGGCAAGAGTTAAGTCCTGTCCTCGTGGAATTTAGATTCTATTAGGGATGGGATGGGGGAGGCAACTTTTTTAATGAACTGTTGAATATATAATATATGATGTAGTGGTAAGTGCTATGAAGAAACATAAAACAGGGTAGGGGACCAGAGAGTGGGTGATGGGGTTGTTGGGAAAGACCTCAATGGTAAGTGACCTGTAAGCAGACACCTGGAGGAAGCGATGGGGTGAGTGAGACGTGTGGGGAAGGTTTTGGTGTGTGGAGGGACAGTGAGGAGACCAGAGCGGGATGTGGAGGTGGGGGCGGGTGGCAGGAATCAGACGTTGTGGGGTGGACCCTACGGCCCCGGGGTCCTCATACAGGGGCCGGCTCTATGTTCTAAGTGAAATGGGTGGCCCTGGAGGATCTGAGTGCAGGATCCTCTTAAAAAGCCCTTTTTGGCTGCTGGGTGGAGAAGGGGCAGGGGGATGCAGAAGATGCTACTTCAGTAGGAGGAGGCTGAGAGAACTGCAAGAAATTCTCAGAGACTGGGTGCATGGTTGCAGAGAAAGAGAGTACTCAGTGATCACTCACAGATTTCTGATGTTCCATTCACCAAGAAATGAAAAAATGTGGAAGGAATGGGTATGATTGGAAAGATTATTAGTTTGGCTTTGGACACATTGAGGCTGAGATGCCTGTTAGACCGCCAGAGAGAGATCTGATGAACTAACTGCAAGTCTGATGTTCAACAGAGAGGTCTGTGATGCAGAGGTAAATTTCAAGGTCACCTGCTAACCAAGAGGTTTTAAAGTTATGGGCTGAGAATGATATTCCAAGGAAGAGAGTGGACACAGAAAAGTGTGGGGGAGTGAGCTCAGGGACCTCCAGAGTTCAGAGGTCAGGAGATGAAAAGGAGTGGGCAAAGTGATGCAAGCATGTTCTGGACAGGTTTAAATTCGTCTATCTATCTCTCTATATACATGTGTATATATATATATATATATATGCATATGTATACATGTATATTCATTTACTTGCTGAAATTTTTAGGTATTATTTTAAATATTTTCATAAGTAGATATCTATCAGTTCAGTTCAGTTTAGTTGCTCAGTCGTGTCTGACTCAGCGACCCCATGAACCGCAGCACGTCAGGCCTCCCTGTCCATCACCAACTCCGGGAGTTTACCCAAACTCATGTCCATTGAGTCAGTGATGCCATCCAACCATCTCATCCTCTGTCATCCCCTTCTCCTCCTGCCCTCAATCTTTCCCAGCATCAGGGTCTTTTCAAATGAGTCAGTTCTTCACATCAGGTGGCCAAAGTATTGGCAGTTTCAGCTTCACATCAGTCCTTCCAATGAACCCCAGGACTGATCTCCTTTAGGATGGACGGTTGGACTCTTGCAGTCCAAGGGACTCTCAAGTGTCTTCTCCAACACCACAGTTCAAAAGCATCAATTCTTCAGCACTCAGCTTTCTTTATAGTCCAACTCTCACATCCATACATGACCACTGGAAAAACCATAGCCTTGACTAGACAGATGTTTGTGGACAAAGTAATGTCTCTGCTTTTTAATATGCTGTCTAGGTTGGTCATAACTTTCCTTCCAAGGAGTAAGCGTCTTTTAATTTCATGGCTGCAATCACCATCTGCAGTGATATCTATGGCAAAGATTAAATAATTAAATTGCACAGAGGATGTATAATGAGCAGCAATTTCCTTCCCCTCCAATTCCCCCTTCCCCATGCTCTCTTCTGAGAGACTAATACTTTTAAGTTTCTGTCTTCAGAGTTTCTGCTGGTTACCTCCTGTGGAAGAGCTTAAATTCCTAATCACACTTCAAAAAAATCATTAAAAGTTCACTTTGCCTCATTCTATGAAGGCAAAGCTTCAGTGTGGGGATCTTGTCGTTGGATCAGAAGTATGAAGAAATGACTGAGAATGTTCAGGCAAATTTCTTGGGACTTCCTGAGAGAGAGAGAGTGAGTCAAGAATGAGGCACAACAGAGAGAGACCTTCAGTCAGTTCAGCTGCTCAGTCATGTCCGACTCTTTGCAACCCCATGGACTGCAGCATGCCAGACTTCCGTGTCCATCACCAACTCCAGGAGCTTATTCAAACTCACGTCCATTGAGTCGGTGATGCCATCCAACCATCTCATCCTCTATTTTCTCCTTTTCCTCTCTCCTTCAATCTTTCCCAACATCAGGGTCTTTTCCAATGAGTCAGTTCTTCACATCAGGTGGCCAAAGTATTGCAGTTTCAGCTTCAGCATCAGTCCTTCCAATGAATATTCAGGACTGATCTCCCTTAGGATGGACTGGTTGGATCTCCTTGCAGTCCAAGGGACTCTCAAGAGTCTTCTCCAACACAGTTCAAACAGTTGTTTGAACTTCTCCAAACAGTTCAAAAGCATCAGTTCTTCAGCACTCAGCTTTCTTTATACTCCAACTCTCACATCCATACATGACTACTGGAAAAATCATAGCTTTGACTAGATGGACCTTTGTTAGAATGAGTCTTTTTCATCCCTAATAATTTCTTCCCTTTAAAGTAGTGAGTGTGAATGTGTTCATGTATGTGAGAAAGAGACACAGCCAGAGAGAACCTCATCTCTGTGGCTGCAGGGCTGACCTTGGACTTGGTCACCTAGGCAATGCTGCTGTAATTGTAGAGATCCTGGGGATGGTCAAATGCCACATAAATTCTGCCAACTGTGGCCCATAGAGTAAAGATCAGTCTAATCAATCTATATCATTTTAAACTCTCTGCTCCTTAAAGTATGGGCAGTATACCAAGCATCTCTAAATTATCGGGCTTTCAGGTTAGAATTTTGTTCCTGTTCTAAGAAGAATACTGTCTTGTGAGCAGACAAGTAGTTTATCTCTGTTCTAATAGCCATTTTGATGAATATCCTCTAGTTCTAGCAAACAGGCAACTCTGGCAAGAGGAGCAATTCATTAGAATCTGATTTGTTACATAGTTTTATAGTAGATTTCAAATAAATAGATTAATCTAAGAATTTTTACTAATGACATCAAAGTATTCATGGGTTAAAGGACATGTTATCCATGATGTGCTGTAAAATATTCTAGCACCCACCCCTAAGAAAGGTGCAAATGTAAGTGAAACAAGATGGTAAAATTGCCCCCAATTTTTTGAACCTAGATTATTGGTCCATCGGGACCCATTATACCATATTTCCTCTACTTTTGGTGTGTTTGAACATTTCCACAAGAAAAAACAGAACAAGAAAGTATTCACGATAGACTCATCAACTTTAAAATGACTTCCAGGCTTTGTCTTAATTGGCCCACAACCTTTCCTTAGAATTCTGTTCTGCTGCAAATGCTATTCTTTAGACATAGATGTACAAGCACTTCCAAAGGAGAAACGTGGAGGCCAGATGTAAGTATTGTTAATGATTGATGTGATTATCAGTAGATTGACCGGGGTTGACAGGTGCTGTCTCTGTGCCCTCTCTCTTAGTTGAGGGAGGAGCTCAAGATAAAGTCCCCGTCATGGCTCTTGGCTTTGCGGACCTCCCTTGTCACGGGAGAGCTTCCCTGGTAGTTCAGCTGGTAAAGAATCCGCCTGCAATGAAGGATGACCCTGGTTTGATTCCTGGGTTGGGAAGATCCCCTGGCGAAGGGATAGACTACCCACTCTAGTTTTCTTGGGCTTCCCTAGTGGCTCAGCTGGTAAAGAATCCACCTGCAGTGCAGGAGACCTGGGCTCAATCCCTAGGTTGGGAAGATCCCCTGGAGGGGGGAAAGGCTACTCACTTCAGTATTCTGGCCTGGAGAATTCCATGGACTGTATAGTCCATGGGGTTGCAAAGAGTTGCATATGTCTGACTTTCACTTTCTTTTTCACTTGTCTTGGGAAGAGGACTCTTAGAAGCAGGAACACCTGGGACCCCTGCTGGGATGGGTCCAGGACCAGGACAGGTGCACCCATCTTTGGACCATCTTTGGACCTGCTCTCGGTCACAGTCGCTGAGGAACTGTCCAGATTGCTAAGTAAATACATGTCGGTAATGAAATGTGTTCTGCTTTTCTCTAAGTTATTGCAAATTTCCGCCTCCAACACCCCTCCCCCACCCCCACCAGGGTTGAAGCAACTTTTCCGGATTTCAGATGTCCTGTTGTGATGACAGACTGAGCAAGATAAGGACAAGGAAGACAATGGGGTTGAAGCCCGAGGGACCTTCGAGATAATCACTGCCTAGACTTCCTATTTCCTCAGTGAGCTGGCGGTGATGCCTGTTAACGAGGCCCTCGGTCCCTTTCCTGAAAACCTTGACTGCTGCACTGTTGCCTCTGTTGTTGTTGAGTCGTTCCATCGTGTCTGACTCTTTGTGATCCCATGGACTGCAGCATGCCAGGCTTCCCTGTCCTTCACCATCTCCCTGTTGCCTCTATAGGGCACATGCTGGGGATAAAGGTCAGCTTTCTCCTCTTTCCAGAAAGTCTGGCGGTAAAAACGCCCAATTCTTACCTGGTAAACCAGACCTCCCAGTGGTTCCCAGTGGGGGCAGTCCTATCAAATATACCATGATTCAACATTGGTATTTTTTCAGAGTCTGGAATGACTCACTCTTAATTCAGTCTTCAGTAAATAATATGGTGGAGCTTCACTTTAGCTTGTTCAAACATTTTTTGCATTTCTCTCTCCTGACTGAGGAGAAGATCAGGTCTGCATGTCCTTTCTTGGAGCAATAGACTCTCAAATATTTTCCATGGCCTTAGTTTTACTTTTGAAAAGGAATGGTGTGCCTTTTCAGTGTAAATGTAAATTTCTACCTCTTGCAAATCCGACTGGAATTAGCTGGATTTTCCTGCTTCTGTTCTTCCCATCACTGCTTCAAAGATGTCAGAACTGAAGTTTGGTCAGGGCTCTGAGTCTGGGAGGTTTCTAATCACTAAGCAGCATCAGCAGAAGGAGAGCTTTCCCCAGGCACATGGTTTGGGGAACCCAGCCCTGAGATTCAAAGCTGACTTCCTCCTTGTACATCTCACTCCTGGGGACATGACTTTTCTGCTCTGCAGAAATCCTTGTAACGATATGAGAAATGATTGAATTAAAAAAAAAAAAAAAGTCCAATACTGAGTACTTTCAACAAAAACTGAGATACATTAATTTTATTTTCCCAAGTCCATTCAAAAACAGCTATGGAACACCCATAATGCGTTCCACTTTAAGAGAAAAATCCTTCCCCCCCTTTTCCTCTTATTGCTACAGATTACTTGGGTTCCCCTTCTGACATCTCATCTCAACTGTGATGGGAAGCTTTGTGCCTGGGATGGGCGCCTATTAACATGCACTGAAGCAAAGATGCAATCTTGCACAATGTAAAGAGGATAAGGACAAAGAAAAGAGTAAAGCATGACACCAAAAACAGCAGGGCTGTGGACCAGACAGAAGATGTGCATCTCCAGGGACCCTTGGGCCATCAAGGTCAGCGAATGCCCAATCCTGACTATTCTATTTTCCAGATTGGGAATATTTTTTTTGTACTGGTTATTATAACTAGTTGGGCTTTCTAGGTGGCACTTGTGGTAAATAACCTGCCTGCCAATACAAGAGATACAATAGACGTGGGTTTGATCCCTCTTTTGGGAAGAGCTCCTGGAGAAGAAAGTGGAAACCTACTCCTGTATTCTTGCCTGGAATATTCCATGGACAGAGGAGCCTGGTGGGCCACAGTCCGTAGGGCCACAGAGTCGGACACGACTGAAGTGACTTAGCAAACATGCATGCATTATAACTAGTTATATCTGAAGCCTTAGCAACAATCATCAGTTCAACTGAGTCGCTCAGTCGTGTCTGACTCTTTGCAATCCTATGGACTGCAGCACACCAGGCCTCCCTGTCCATCACCAACTCCCGGAGCCTACTCAAACTCACGTCCATCGAGTCGGTGATGCCATCCAAACATCTCATCCTCTGTCGTCCTCTTCTCCACCTGCCTTCAATCTTTCCCAGCATCAGGGTATTTTCCAGTGAGTCAGTTCTTTACATCAGGTGCCCAAAGTACTGGAGCTTCAGATTCAGCATCAGTCCTTCCAATGAATCTTCAGGACTGATTTCTTTTAGGATGGATTGGTTGGATCTCCTTGCAGCCCAAGGGACTCTCAAGAGTCTTCTCCAACACCACAGATAAAAAGCATCAATTCTTTGGTGCTCAGCTTTCTTTATAGTCCAACTCTCACATCCATACATGACTACTGGAAAAACCATAACCGTGACTAGATGGACCTTTGTTGGTAAAGGAATGTCTCTGCTTTTTAATATGCTGTCTAGGTTGGTCATTACTTTTCTTCCAAGGATCAAGTATCTTTTTCATGGCTGCAGTCATCATCTGCAGTGATTTTGGAGCCCCTCAAAATAAAGTCTGACACTGTTTCCACTGTTTCCCCATCTATTTGCCATGAGGTGATGGGACCAGATGCCATGATCTTAGTTTTCTGAATGTTGAGCTTTAAGCCAACTTTTTCACTCTCCTCTTTCACTTTCATCAAGAGGCTTTTTAGTTCCTCTTCACTTTCTGCCATAAGGGTGGTGTCATCTGCCTATCTGAGGTTATTGATATTTCTCCCGGCAATCTTGATTCCAGCTTGTGTTTCCTCCAGCCCAGAGTTTCTCATGATGTACTCTGCATATAAGTTAAATAAGCAGGGTGACAATATACAGCCTTGACATACTCATTTTCCTATTTGGAACCAGTCCGTTGTTCCATGTCCATTTCTAACTGTTGCTTCCTGACCTGCATACAGATTTCTCAGGAGGCAGGTCAGGTGGTCTGGTATTCCCATCTCTTTCAGAATTTTCCACAGTTTGCGGTGATCCACACAGACAAAGGCTTTGGCATAGTCAATAAAGCAGAAATAGATGTTTTTCTAGAACTCTTCTTGCTTTTTCGATAGTCTAACAGATGTTGGCAATTTGATCTCTGGTTCCTCTGCCTTTTCTAAAACCAGCTTGAACATCTGGAATTTCACGGTTCCACATTTGGAAATTCCATCTGGAATTTCCATGGTTATATACTGTTGAAGCCTGGCTTGGAGAATTTTGAGCATTACTTTACAAACGTGTGAGATGAGTGCAATTGTGTGGTAGGGTGAGCATTCTTTGGCATTGCCTTTCTTTGGGGTTGGAATGCACTGAACTTTTCCAGTCCTGTGGCCACTGCTGAGTTTTCCAGATCTGCTGGCATATTGGGTGCAAATTCATCTGCGGAGTGCTAATACACAGAAGGTGAATGGCACAAGTTTCTGATAGAATTACTGCTGATAATGTAAGATCTAAGGCATCACGATGGCATAGTTGCCGCCCTAGGCAAACAGTGCAGTCCTAAAGAAAGGTAATTGAGAATTCTAGCAAGGCAGAGAGGAAAGGCAAGGGTGATGGTGGAAACAAACACCCCAGCCTTGTGCTCTGCCTACAGGCCTGTGATCCAGACTGTTTCAGGTTAGTCTCAACCCACCCAAGAGTAGAGGCAGTCTCCAGCTGGCCTGGAGAGGTGAGAATGACTAGTTATGACCTCAAGAGGGTAAAACTGATCAGCACCAAGGCTGTAGTGAAGGAATTATATCATATGGTCTCCTGGTTTGTAAACAAGAACCCAACTCCAAAGCCCAGAATCTCAGTTAACAGGAACTTCTTTGTGAAAAAGTGAAAGCATTAGTTGCTCAGTCATGTCCGTCTCCTTGTGACCCCATGTACCCCACCGGGCTCTCCTGTCCGTGGGATTCCCCAGGAATTCCCCTACTCCTACTAGAGTAGGTTGCTATTTCCTTATCCAGGGGATCTTCCTGAAGACCCAGGGATCAGACCCAGGTCTCCTGCATTGCAGGCAGATTATTTACCATGTGAGCCACCAGGGAAGCCTGTGGGATGCCAAATCTCTGACCAAGGTGAGCAGGGAGCTACCCTGTTGAGTGATCTGGAAAGTCGGCTTGGCAGGAGGGACTGGGAAGGACAAAAGAAGGCTTGGGTGGTGTGCATACCTAAAAAGCTGGGACATGAGAAGGCGTTTAGCTAAAAAGACACTTTCATATGCCCCCAGTTACTCTTCTCTTGGATTAACTTCTAATGAGTTCAGGTGGGGAATAGGAAGAGAGTGAGAGGGGAGAAAGGAGTGGAGGGATTGGTAAAGAGAGAGAAGGTGGAAGCTGGGTGCCAAGTAATGGGTGACCAGAGACAACCAAGAGATGGGACAGTGAGTTTGTTTCATTCAAGACCAAACCCAGAACTTCCGGGGGTCCTGTGGCTAAAAATCCTCATTGTCAATGCAGGGGACCCGGGTCTGATCCCTGGTCAGGGGGCTAGATCCCACTTGCTGCAACTGAGAGTTCGCTGCCACAACTGAGAACCAGCACAGCCAAATTAAAAAAACTAACAGAAAAATCATCCCCACCAGCTCTCGCTTTGGGTCCACATCTATCACGCAAATAACTCCTCATGTCCAGTCCCTCCAGAGTCTCCCCTGAGGGCACCAGGGCCTCATTACATCATTTTCCTTTTTCACAGATTGCCTTTCACATGGTTTCTCCTATAAAATGATATTGGTGGCCTTATTTTGCTCCTCAAAGCATTTTTTACTTTTACCCTCCCCATAGGGACCACTCTGAGAAAGAAATTGAATAATGTATGTAAAAGATATCTAAACGGTAAGGAAATACATTTCACAAAATAAGGCATTTGGGGCCCAAGTAGTCACCATTTTCTAGTAATACATTTATCTGTCTCTGTGTTGCTGATCTTTCTACCTTCCCCCCCTTTTTTTTTGATATAAAAATGTGTCCGGTTCTCTAAACGCTTTAACTGCTCATACCCAGGGGTGAGAGGAGGGTGTGGAGATGCCTGAATTAGGACAGGTGTATCTGGTAGAGATCTCAGGTGTGTATCTATTAGAGAGATGAACTCTAGCCAAGATATGTTAGCTGCTGTTTGATGATCATTATGCTATCCAGGTGATACTGAATTCTAAGGAACTGCCATTAGCCACTGGGTGGGTGGTGAGTAGGGGAGAGAAGAGGGCCATATTTCTAACTGGTAGGTAGAAAAGAGTGAAAATGATGTCTTTCCAATAATGAGCTTGCTCCTAATTAGCAAATGTGTATTTTTAAAAAATTTTTTGTAACATTTTATTGTTAAGTAAAATTACAGATCCGATGTGTATGTTTAAAGCCACGCCAGAGCAAAGAATCCAAGTGTCTCCCTGGTAGCTGGTAGCACGTGGGTTCAGGGAGACTGCGGGAGTGCTATACATAAATTGGATTTAATTGCTCAGAAAGTTACTGCAGCCTTCTTTAATCAGAATGGAAATAGGGAGAAGCTGAGATCCTACGGGTGCATGGTACTTAAGTGAGAAAACCAATGGCGTGTCTCCGTGTAGCTGTTAGTTGGCCGAAGGAAAGCAGGGCTGGGACTGGGGAATGTGTCAGCTTTCGTTCTTTCTCCTCCTGTTTCAGTAGCTGTGTTTCCTTCTGCTAGGCCTTCTTGCCCAGGTGGTAAAGCTCTTCGGCTGAGATGGGTGACAACGATGAGAATAAAGGACTGAAGCAGAAGTTAAGCTTCTCCTGTTGTGAAGAGGAGCATGAGAACGGGGGGCAGAAGCAAGCCCAGGAGGGCGAGGAGGCCCAGAGTCAAACCCCAGAGAGGCCTAGCAGTCAGGATCCAGAGGCGAAGCTCACACCTCCCAGGACGCCCCTTAGTAACGAACATGACCTCAGCGCATTTCACGCAAGAGACCAAGCGAGTCCAGGCCAGGGTCTCGGGACTCCAGCATCACACTCTCTCGCACTCCCTGAAACACCACCAGCCCCACCAGACAAGAGCAGGCCGTCACACTGCGAGAGCCCCTTCACTCCCAAAGTAAGTCCGCTATGGGGGGAGCGGGAGCCAGGCCACCTGGGCCTGTGTTCCTTCAGTTCAGCTGATCGAGAATGAGGGTGCAGTCTGGGTGTGTCACAGATGTGCTTCATGCTCTGTATATGTCTTCAATTATGTATTTGCTGGTGAAAATGAAGAAGAGTTGAAAGCTACCAGAAAACAGAATTAAGTGTCTTTCCAGCTGTCTACTCAAAACCACTGCTGTAGGCCCCAGATAAATCCTGGATGGGGAAAACGTTCCTAGGGAGAGAATACTGGAGCTGGAAAAAGAGACGTCTGTGGGCCAGACTGTACTCTGTTATTGTTTAGTCGCTAAGGCAAGTCCAACCCTTGTGATCCCCACGAGGCTCCTCTGTTCATGAGGTTTCCAGGTAAGAATACTGGAGTGGGTTGCATTTCCTTTTCCAGGGCATCTTCCCAACCCAGGGATCGAACCCATGTCCCCTGCATTGGCAGGTAGATTTTTTACCACTGAGCCACCAGGGAAGCCCAGCCTATATTCTACCTATGAGAAAACCAAGGTCTTAGGAGAGAAACTGGCCTGTTACTCAGCCAATGGCAGCAAAAGGACTGGATACACAATCTTTGGAGCTTATTCTATTGTTCTTTACATTACACCAACTGGCTCTATTTTTCTGTGATTATTTACTATTATTGCCTAATATGTGTACCTCACTGTTTGAACATACACACACACACACACACACACACATATATATATATATATCTTTGCTGATGCTCTTTTCAGAAAGAAGTCCTTACCCTTTCTTGGTCTAGTGATGAACAGGCTCTTATAGGTGAACAAGAGGTAACGTTGATACTACTTTATAAGCTGAGGATGGCAAACAAGCAAAAGTCCCGGGAAAGCATCTTCCTTTCTTTTTTGCTGTGCCTGGTCTCCTATTACATTGTTCATACTGTTAAAGCTAGGATGGGGCAGGGGTACCTCTGTCTAGACTGGTGACATGCCACAAGAGCCTTAGGCCTGGAAGTAGCTCTGCTTCCTGCTGGCTCTGCTTGAGGCACTTAAGATCATGGTAATAACATCTCTGCTTCCGCTGGCAGCGCAGTCACCGTCAGCAGGTCTCCTTTGTACCCACCGAGGGTGGTCGCCACATCTACCAGGAAATACCAGGCTTCTTGTCTGAGTGGTAGACAAACTACTTTCATACCTTCAGGCATCCATCTGTGGGTTTTTCAATGGTCCCTATAACCAATCAATCATCCATTTATTTTTTGGGAACCCACTGTGGTCTGGGAGCACATGGCAGTCTCCCGGAGGGGAGATGTGTCTGTAGATACTACGTGGTAGGTGATTCAAGCGTGGTCAGAGTTCTCTGGGTAGATTGTTTCTCAGTGGCTGGTCAGAAAAGAAATGAACTTAAAGCAAGTGTAAGAAGGTTAATGATAGTTGGTATGGTTTTAACACATGGCAATTGGGGGAGAGTGGATTGAGAGCATATGGTTCTGAGCAAGAGTGCCCAGGCAAGGAAATGACATGGTATGTATATTTTCTTCCATTCACTGAAAACTTTGAACACCTTGATATGTTAGCAGACCTTCTGCTGATAAGCCATTCACTGCCTCAACAAGTGCCTGCAAAATGGTGTGAGGCAATAGCTCATTGTAGTTTTGACTTGCATTTCTCTAATAATTAGTGATGTTGAACATTTTTTCATGTGCCTCTTGGCCATCTGTTTGTCTTTTTTTGACAAATGTCTCTTCAGGTCTTCTGCCCAGTTTTTGATTGGATTGTTTGTTTTAGTGATATTAAACCTCACGAGCTGTTTGTCAATTTTGGAGGCTAAATCCCTTGTTGATCGCATCATTTGCAAATGTTTTCTCCCTATCTGAGGGCTGTCTTTTGGTTTTGTTTATGTTTTCCTTTGCTGTGCAAAGGCTTTTGAGTTTAATTAGGCCCATTTGTTTATTTTTGTTTTTATTTCCATCATTTTTGGAGGCAGATTGAAAAAGATATACAAAAGTAAGCAATAATAAGTTCAGAGCAGGTGAACTTAAGGAGTGGTAGAGTGTGGTGAAAACTAATGAGACATTAAGTCTCAAGATAGCCAGGAAACCTTTCCAAAGAAAACAATATTTGAGAGCAATCTTACAGAATGAGTTGGAGTTTGCTGGGAAGAGAAGGATTGAGAACTCAAGGCCAAGGGAAAAATATCTACCAAGTCCTGGAGGGAAAAGATCATGCCACAGCTGGAAAACTACATGTTATTCAGAGCAGCAGGGGTCTGGGTGTGTGAGAGGGCAGGTAGTGGGACCAGAGTAGGTAGGTAGGTAGGTAGGAGTAAGACCAAGATTTTACCCTGAAAGTGTTGAGAGAGCCATTAAGTGGTTTTGGCCAGAGGCCGTTTTTGAGAAATCATGACTTTCATGTGAAGGATGGAATGGAGTGGGAGAGACCAATGAGGCAGGGCAGTGTTCACAATAGATCTGTTGAGAAAAGAGAAGGGCCTTTTCTCAAAAAGGCCTGAACTAGGACAGTGGTGGACTGTGGTAAGCTGACAGATGTTTAGGAGTTGGTAACTGACTTGATGGAGGGGTTGCTGGGAAAGGAGGGGTCTCAGGGGCTGTGAGGCTTCCTGCTTGTCTGATTGAGTAGATGGTACTTTGAATCGGGTAGGTGACATTAGAGGAGGTATAGGTTTGGAGAGGAGGTATATGGTGTAAGTTGTTGGATACATGGCTCTGCACTGCAGGAAAACAACCCCAGTTGGAGAGCTATACTTGGGTGTCACCGGCATTTAGGAAGCTGTTGAAGCCATGGGTGTGTTTAAGTTTATGTAACCTGTCTGCCAGACTAAGAAGAGTGGTACAAGTTAGGAACTCTAGAAATACCAAGATTTAAGGGACAGAAAGAAAACAGAGCTTGGCAGGGAAACTGGGAAGCAACTGAAAAACACACACTTTATGAAAAATATAGTTGGGATCAAGATCAGAGGAGAGAGGCCAGGGTGATGGTAATTGGTGATGTTGTATTAAAGATGGGCTTCCCAGGTGGCTCAGTGGTCGAGAATCCACGTGCCAGTGCAGGAGATATAGCAGATGTGGGTTTGATCCCTCGGTCGGGAAGATCCCCTGGAGAAGGGAAAGGTAACCCACTCCAGTGTTCTTCCCTGGAAAATATGGACAGAGGAGCCTTGTGGGCTACAGTCCATGGGATCGCACAGAGTTGGACATGACTGAGTACACAGCACTAAAGACAGGAATGCAGAGCAAAGGAGGATTGGCTTAATTCAGCCTTGCTACAGGGATAGGACCAGAAACTATGTGAAATGGCCAGGTCATCATAAGGACTTCCTAGCAGAATTATCTAATATAGAAGAGTTTCCTTAGGAGGTCGTAAGTTCCCTGTGGCTAAATGCATGGAACACCAGTTGACTAGTGTAGGAATGCTGTAGCAGGGAGTTGAGCATCGGGAAGCTAACAGTTGGTGCTGGGCCTTCAAAGTCTTTCCCTGTGATGTTGAGCCTTACGGGAGGCTGCCACCTTCTCTCACCGTCTTCAGAAGTCAAGGAGCTATTCCCCCAATTTCCTTTCTTTCTCTTAATCGCCTGTCATAAGAGCTGCTACTTACATACAACTAGCTACACTCTCTGGGACACACTTTTACTTTCCACCTGGTCATCTTTCCATGTTTTCAGTCTGTTTTATTTCCAGGCAGAACTCATTTTCATCATAAATCTTCTTGCAAATTGTGTTCTTTTAGATTTCAAAAGGATTACTCATAATTCTATCACTCTGGCAATAAAATGTGTATTAATGTCTTTCTCTATATTTTAAGTGGAGTTCACAAAATATATCAGCCTTCATATTTCCAGACTAGGAATTCTGGTACTGTCTGCCTTGATATGAACACTTTTCCTTTTAGCTGAAAAGTTTCTAGGCCCTGTTTGTTGTCCTTGAATTGTAGCAACTGGAATTATGTGAACTGTTCCAGGAGTTGGTGCCCTACTGTTTCATATGTGACAGGTGTATTTTATTTTCTGTCATAATCAGCATTAAAAAAAAACTGTTTCAGAAAATGATTTACTATAATTCTAAATTCATTTCCTGAATCACATTGACCATTGAGAAATACCATATTGTATAGTTTTATTTCTTTTGAACCAATACTCAACCCTTACAGTAAACTTATGGGAAAATTGTTTGTCATTGATGGCTTTGAATGATAGCCCCAAGGTTGCTGACCCTCTGAATTCTAAGACCTATGTAAGCCCTTATCAAAACTCTTCACTGAGGGTCAATTTTTTCTCCATTTAAAACAATGTTAGGTTACTACATTGCTTCCTTCATTTCTGCTTCTAGCAATCATTTAATGAGTATTTATGAGTAAGTTCAGGATACATTCTTTGTAGACTCACGTCTTTAATTACATTATATAGTGAGTCATGTTGTAATGTAGCTTCAGCTTCTACACTCAAAAGTCATGGGCAGAGACAATCAAAATGGTAGAATTCTTTTTGAAAGAGCCTCACAATACAATGGTTATAGTTAGTCACTCAGTTGTGTCCTACTCTTTGTGACCTCATGGACCATAGTCCGCCAGGCTCTTCTGTCCATGGAATTCTCCAGGGAAGAATACTGAGGTGGGTAGCCACTCCCTTCTCCAGGGGATTTTCCTGACCCAGAGATTGAACGTGGGTCTCCTGCACTGCAGGCAGATTCTTTACCATCTGAGCCACCAGGGAAGCCCACAGTAATTATACTGTGAGGTAATATCTTGGCCCTGGGGTCTACTACTGTCCTCTTGAATCTATAACATAGCCATTCCTCTGGCCCCTGGTGCTTAGGTCATAATAGCATTCTGCTGTCTCATCAGAATTCTTTGATTTCTTAACCTCTGTGGTTTGATTTAATTCTGGTTGTGTTTTGGGCTGGTGCTCTTTCACTGTACCGCACTTGGAGTGGTAAGTCCTGCACATTTTCCTAAGGATTAGTATGCTAGTTACAGCCCCTGCAGAGCCTTGCATCTGAAGGGCCTAGACTATTCCTTTTCAATCTCTCTACCCCATTTTATGGAGCTCCTCTCAACTGGTGCTACATTTTAAGTGGAACTGGGAACTTCTTCCATGCTTAGTCTATGAAATCTTTCCCTTACAAAGTGATTGTAAGCTGCGGACTAGTGGACTTCGCGTTCTTTAAAAGCTGGAATTCACCCTTCAGCACCTAGCCCAGCAAGAACCCAGGTCTCCAGAAGTAGAGGCAAATCCTTTACCGGTTGAGCCACCAGAGAAGCCCGCTTGCTACTTAGCAGGCAACAAACAAATATTGATATGAATACTGAGGGGAAATTAAAGTGCACGCTCTGGGAACCAAAGTGCCGGGGCTTTTAGAGTCGTTGTTGTTTGTCTAAGCTTCAATGTCACCTTTAAAAAGCTGGAGGTAGGACTCGAACTGGTGGTCTCACGGCTGGCTAACAGAATCGCCCAGGGGAAGGGAGTGGAAGTTGACACAAGAGCGGATTGCTTGAGAGTAGTTCAACAATGCGAATGTACTTACTGCCACTGAACATACTGAATGTAACATACAGTTAAGTATGGTTAAAATAGTATTTTTTATATTCTGTGACTTTTACCACAATAAAAAAAAAGTTAAAAGTACAGATTGCTGTGTGGATCCCATGAATCAAAATATCTAGGGGTAGTCTGGGGATCTGTATGTTTCACAAGAGGACTAGTTACCACGCAACTAGTTTGCACGGTACCAGGTACCCTTGAAGATCCCTTTCAGCAATAACTTTTTTTTGGTTGAAATGTTAACTACCTAATTGATACAGAACCATTTTTTAAAAAAATTAACTCCATTCTGATTTGTCTTCTGTCATCCTCATTCAGGGTCAGGTGAGCCAGTCAATGATTTCTTCAACAGGGAAGCCTCTCCCCCGAAGCTCTAAGCATCTGAAGCTCACACCTGGCCTGTTCATCGATGAGATGACCTCACTGGCTCTGGTCAACATTAATCCCTTCACTCCGGAGTCCTATAGAAAACAATTCCTTATATCCAATGGCAAGAGGAAAACCCGAGGCGATCTGTAAGTGTCCTGTTGCTGTGACTCTTGAGAACTGGTCTTACTATTGTCGAAAGGAAAGGAGCGTGTTAAAGACTAGCAATAGACAATGTCTGTTTAAATGATAAGCATCATGTTTATATATCTCCTCCTTCCTAAATGTTAGTGTTGGCTATAACCTTCTTCATCACAGAGATCCTAACACCTTTCCATAACCAAGTGCACAGTAAAATGCCTTCTCTTTGAAAGAACAGAGCAGAGTAAGTGAAGACTTATATTAGGAAGTCTGACTTATATTAGGAAGTCGAACGGGCAGTGGAATTGCTCTCAAGGGGTCCCCTCTGGTTACTATGAGGCTAGCAGTTGTGGAAGGTGTCATTCTCATTTCAGAGAGTACCTTGCTGTTTTGAATCCAGTGGCATGACTGGTGATGACAGCTACAGAGCCAGAATTTGAACTCCTTTGCAGGTGATGAAAGATTAGCTGAAGAGAAAAAGAGTATTGCTTTTGGAGGTGCTAATAGATGGAGAGCTGACTGCACTATTCTACAAAGGTCACTCAATGGCAGAAATTGCCTAAATAAGGAGTTTGCAGATTACTCAGGGGCTTTTTTTTTTTTTTTTAAGTGACCCTACCCATATGTGAGGGAGTGAAGGGGTACTTGCTTTTATTTTTATTTATTCATCTTTGGCAGCATGTGGGATCTTAATTCCCTGACCAGGGATGGGAGAACCTGTGCTCCCTTTAATGAAGTGAGGAATAATAACCACAAGACCATCAGGGAAGCCCTCAAGGACATTTCTTATCTTCAGTGCTGGCTTTTTTTTTTTTTATAGAATGGAAGCACCTCTAAAACAGGCCAGTCTTTTGTGCTCAGATGTACTCAGCAAAATAAAGGTAGAGCTAACAATCTTACAGTCTATAAAGCATTTAATGTGTTGTGTTCTTTTGGAATCAGTGACGCCATATTAATCAACCTTGTAGCCAGAACAGGTTTTTCTCAATACTGTTTCTTGGATCTTAAGTAAATAGGACTCGAGCACAAGTACACTGGATCTATTCTTGTTATTGAGTATTCCACTGGTTTTTAGCTCTTCAGGATGCTTTGTAAACCTGCAGAGTGAATGGATTCATCTGTCACTGAAGCTAGCAGGAAAAGACTGCTGATTTGAATTCCTGGCCCTGAAAGTGATGACACTTTCGTAAAATCACTTAGTGATTCTGAGAGGGTATTTTCCCTTCTTTTTCATTGTGGTGTTGTTATTTTATAAAGATTAGAATGTAGTATTAAATTTAAGTCACAAGTTTGCCTGCATCAATTTCTTTGTGTGAGTATAATGTCCTCCACTTGCCATTTTGACCCTGTACTTGTCCAGAAAAGAAACCTAATTGATCTAGAAACTGAAATTTTGCTTAAAGATTCCAGAATTCATCTGCTCATGCCAAAAGAGAATATCCATCAGAGACTTCAGCTTATTGAAAAGTAATTGAAAACATCTTAGCTAGGATTAGAGTGCATTTTGCTATGCCTACAGTCAGCTTGTGAACCTAAGACAGGCCAGGCTCTGGGGAAGGCAAGCATTGCCGGGGACACATTATATTGCGGGCGTGAACAGCCCTTAGAGTTTCTCACATGTTCTGTAAGCTCTCTTGACTCCACATCTCAGCATACCTTGTTCTATTTGTCTGAAACCCTTTTTCTTTTTTCTTAGCTGGTTCCTCCTCATTCTTGGAATCTCAGCTTATATATCCTCTTTTTTTGCGGAAAGGCTTTTACTTTCAAAACAGAGTGTATAGTACTGTCTAGAGTATCCTTCATATCTTGTTTTTAATACTGTCCTAGGTTCTTGTATTAAAAACTTCTGTTGATTCCTGCTTCTAAATATAGATGAAGAGGGAAAATAATTGTCTTATTTACTTGTACTGTGCCCAAACCTAGCACAGTACCACGGTTCATAAGTGTTAACCATACATTGATAATCTTTTTTTTTTCCCCCAAGTGAGGAATCCAGCCCAGGAGAAGGCAAGGGAGAACAAGGGCTCCCTGCCAAGGTGAGCGCTTCTCTTTGGCCCAGCCGTTGTAACACAGCCATCTCATTCTCCCTTCCTCCCTCCCTTCCCAATCCTTGACACTTGTAGCAAATACATTTTGCAGCTGAATTTATCTGGACCGTAATCAAGGTCTGTGTTCTTGGCTAGTTGTTACTTTATCAGACAGTGTCTGACATCTATACTGCTGAATCATTACCTTGGACTATTCTTAAATTCAAGGCTTCTGCTTCTGTCTTTGACCTGGGGAAAAGTTCTGTATTCCTGGGGTGCAGAAGTAAAGGGAACATCAAGATATTTAAGGTCCAAAAAGAAAAAAAAAGCAGAAAAATAGCATAAAGCCAGAGGTTTATATGCAAAAATTTTAGTTCTTAAATGTGTCAGTATCTATTGATTTTTATAACGTTCACAATCTTTGATCTATTATCCCTCATTTAATAATCAAAACTAAGAAAATAATGCTGTAAATATTACCACCAGAGATGTTTGTTGCGGCCTTAATTATAAGAGCAAAAAAAGAAAAAAAAAAATAGGGGGAGTACCAAATATCCAATAATAGAAGAATGGTCAATTAAATTAGAGCATAAAATCAGTAGAATATTAAATTGCCATCAAGATGGCATGTTGGACGTAGGCAAGTTTTCATGATAGTATAATGTTCAGTGTCCGTACAGGGTAGGGAGGAGGATGGGGAAGGGGTGATATGGATAGTAAGCTGTACTTGGTGTCTGAGATGAGGATATAAGGGAGCAGGCAAGCACTACCAGAGCCTCCAGGCCTCTGATTAGAGGTGAGGATTCCTCATGGGAAACAATTAGGTCTGTCTCATTCTATGGCATCATTTCACAAAAATAATTTTACTGATAGAGGAGACAGAGAAAGGGCTGGCAGCTGGAGCAAGTCCAGAGGTGGAGCAAGCTCTCGCATGAGCTTAAGACTGGTATTGCTGCTGCTGCTAAGTCGCTTCAGTTGTGTCCGACTCTGTGAGACCTGGTAGATGGCAGCCCACCAGGCTCGCCTGTCCCTGGGATTCTCCAGGCAAGAACACTGGAGTCGGTTGCCATTTCCTTCTCCAAGGCATGAAGGTGAAAAGTGAAAGTGAAGTTGCTCAGTCATGTCCAACTCTTAGGGACCCCATGGACTGCAGCCTACCAGGCTCCTCCGTCCATGGAATTCTCCAGGCAAGAGGACTGGAGTGGGATTGTCACTGAAGTGCCATTGCCTTCTCCGTGAGACTGGTAAGGGCAAGGGAAATTATAGATCTTGTTGATGAAGACTGATTGGGCCTGGATGTTGAAAATGAAGAGCTGGTAAGAGTCAAGATTTTTTAAACATTTAAAGTTAGACGGAAAAAGTTCTTGCTAATGGAGATACTGGGAAAAGGTGATTTCACAGAGATGAATCAGTTTGGACTGAGATTCTTATAAATCTATGGATATTTCTATCATCAGAGCTACTGTTTATTGAGAATTTATATGTATTTGTAATATACGTAATTCTCATGCAGTATTTGAAAGGACCCTGAGGCATAGTTGCTCTGATCCTCATCTGATAAATGAGAAAACGGATGCAGGAGTTCAGTGACTCGCTCGAGTTCCTTACTTAGCAGAGCAATGGGTGATGTCACGGTTGGCCAGTAGGGGGAGCGGTTGCTGTAGCTGAGCACACTTTCTGAAATAAATCAATTTGACAGTTTTGTTCTCTAGACTAAGGTTTTGTGGGAAGCAAACTAAAAAGTATGTTTATTGCACTTAAGATGAAACATTAGCAGCCAGAGTGTGAGACAAGTAAACAAGAGTCAAAGAGAGGTTCTGTTTGTCTGGCATCCTCCTCCAAGGGCCCACCACTCCTTTCAGCTGAGGACGATGCTTCTGGCTATGGGTGCACTGTTGCCTCTACGGACAAACATAGGGAAGAAGAGTATGCCCAGACAGAGGAAATAATACAGAGTTAGATTTAATAAGTTAGCCAAGAGAAATGTCGGTGCAGAGTTGTATGGAAGGCTATAAAGAGCACTGAGGAAGTGGTCAGCAACTGAGGCAGGGCGGTGGGAGGGGGTGGTTCTTGCCACCGTGAACATTGACACAGACAGAATCCAATGGATTTGCCTCAAAAGTCTTTTTGGAAACTTAGGGAAATTGAGGGATATAATATGCCTAAATTTTATTCTAAAATATTTCACTTTTTTGCTAAAATATTTTAGAGATGTGTTTTACGAGAAACCAACATGGCTTCCCGCTATGAAAAAGAATTCTTGGAGGTAGAAAAAATTGGTGTTGGAGACTTTGGTACAGTCTACAAGTGCATTAAGAGGCTGGATGGATGTGTTTATGCAATAAAACGCTCCACGAAACCTTTGGGAGGATTATCAGATGAGTGAGTACCTTTAAAATGTCCTAGAAATACATACTGAGATTTGTCAAAACATTTTGAATAAGAGCACTGATGTCATTTGCTACTTTTAAAAGTCAACCTTACCACTGAAAGTTGTCTCACATTTGTAACCTTTCTGAATTTTCAAGACCAGAGATAAGTTATTTCCTGAAATATACCATGAGCATTTGGAATTGTGTTGTGTGTGTGTGTGGTTTTTTTTTTTGTATTTCTCATGGCTTTTACTACAGGTCTTACTACTTTTTTTTTTTTTTCCTAATAAATGGATTTAGGAAAGGATCTTCTGGCATCTGTTTAGTTCATCAGAAATACTACCAAGTTATTGTTAACTCACTGGTTATCTCTACTTTGTATTAATAATAAATTCAATAGTCAAGTTTGAAAAACTCCAAGCCAGGAAAAACTGACAAAAATTTAAATTTCATTCCTAGAACTAATTGTTCAAAAGTTCTTCCTTTTCACAAGGAAAACAAATATTTTCAGATTCAGCCATTGCTTTTTGTGAACTCTGGGAAATACAACACTAAAATGCTGACTCTGAAATTAGTCTTTGGAGTTCTTCATTTGTATACTGAAATCAGTCAAGCACTATATTTTGCTGCTTTTTTTTGTGTTGGATTTTCCTGTGCCATGATGGATATCTGTCCTCAGGACTGTCCCGGTGACTACATCATACCAGCAGAGTTTAGTACTGACTGTAAAGGCTTCCCTGTCGGCTCAGTGGGTAAAGAATCTGCCTGCAATTCAGGAGAAACGGGAGACCCAGGTTCGATCCCTGGGTCTGGCAGATCCCCTGGAGTAGGAAATGGCAACCCACTCCAGTAATCTTGCCTGGAAAATTCCATGGACACAGGAGTCTGGCGGGCTACAGCCTAAGGGGCTGCAAAGAGTCGGACACGACTGAGCGACTGACCACACACATAGCAACTGTCTAGCTTTCATAGGGATGGTAGCGGGCCCATCACAGTATCCACAATCAAGTCCATTTCTTGTTAAGCCCTTCAGGGTTTTTAGATTGTGAAAATTAGAATCAAAACAAGCCTCTTCTGAGGTAATGGACACCTAAGATTCCTCTCTACATATATCCTATTCAATCAAAAAACCGTGGACTTGGGCCCAGGACAACCAAGGCTCTGGTCTTAGATCTACTATCACCAGCTTGACTTTGGGCCAATCACTTAACCTTTTAAATGCTTCATCCTTGTCAGTATATCATATAGAGAAATTAGAAACATTAAATGTGATAAGATAGTAAGTAAGGAAGCAGTGAGCATTCAATAAATGTTCTGCATTGTGAATAATGCCTCATATCTCATTTTAAAAAATTTGTATGTGTATTATTTTCAGTTTCCTGAATGCTTTTCCATCTCTTAGGAATCTGGCTATGCATGAAGTTTATGCCCATGCAGTGCTGGGACACCACCCCCATGTGGTTCGTTACTACTCTGCGTGGGCAGAGGACGACTACATGATCATTCAAAATGAATACTGCAATGGTAAGTACGGGGGCTCATATCTATGGAGAGGCAGGATTAGCTTTTAAGTCTTTGGGAAAAAAAAATCTTTGCTTCCTTCTTGTACTTGACAGCAGGTATAGCAAATCATACCTAGAAGTCTGTACCACTGTTTTGCTTGGAAGCAAGAGAGCTGGAGGAAATGAGTTGAGCTGGAAAGGAATTTCAGGCTTATGCTATTAGGTGTTTCTTTCAAAGCTGCTGTGTAGTTGGTACATAGGAGCTATCACATCCTTCTCACTTTAATTAATACTTAGAAAACTTTTACACTAGTGGTTTGAATGGTAAATCATCTTTTTACCATTTACTAAGTGCTCTAAAAGATGTAAACCATAGTCTACTATTTTGGAGGAGGGAGTGGTAAACTTATATAGCCAACTTTTGATTAATTTTGAAGTGGATTCCTGTGTTTGGGGATTGTTCATGTTTCTAGCTGCTTCTTACCTTTGAGCTTTAAGTGTTCTCACAAGAGTAGGGGCATGGGGTGGGGTGCTGGGACTGAAATCTAGTGACTTCAGATACATCCTCCTAGGTCCTTCGGGACTATGTATACACAGTAACCAGTAAAACTTTTTTCTGGACTACTTAAATCACGAAGAGTGGTCCTTTGGATTAACATATTTCTAATCCATGATTTAATAGTTCTTATCTATGATTAAGGGATTACATAACAGCAGTTATGTATTGTTATTCATGGAAATACATTTTCATTAAAACGTCTAGTGGTATAGGAGGAAAGTGCTACCAACTGGATAGAAGCTTGTCATCGTTTTAGGATGCAGCCACATTTTGCAATCCATATTTTAGCCCCAGTAGTACTGGATAATGGCATCCGCCCAACATATACACCTACCCTGAGTTGTTTTTTTTTTTAATGGTGCAGTCTGTCTTTGGGTACGTTTAGTTACCACCAGATAGCTTGGCTTTTGAGGACAGTGATCAGTGATAAAGCTTCAACACTGTATACATGATTACTTTCACATGTAGGTAAGTAAATAGAATTATGAGATGCTAGAAGCATAGACAGTGGTACACATATTCTACGAAATAATAATTTGGCATCTTCCTTGTTATTTCCTTATAGCCTGCTTTTCTCATAGCCTTACGTGTGAACTTCATGAGTTTTTTTCTTTAATAAGCTCACCCCAAATCCCTTTTTCTAATAGTTTTTTTTGGGTTAAAATAAAATGGACCCCCAAAAAAATAAATAAATAAAATGGACCCTTTCCTTATACTTGTGATTGAGTAGTTGAGACCTTTTTAAAAATCATCTTCTCTTAATTTCCTCTTATCATAACCTGAGAGTCCCTATTCTTTTTTTCTTCCCTCTCTCTATAGAGAAGACTGATTTTATTTCCATAACATTTACCTATTAAGAAAGATAATATCAAATTTAAAAATCAGCCAATAAAGCAAAACTAATAATTTTAACCTGTGGGCAATGTAAAATTTTAACTGGGGCAATGTAAAAGTTTCAAAATTTTCAAAAAGAATAAGATGAAGCAATCTATTACAAAATCATCTCATTCTTTTCAACATTTGAATGTCTTCTATGGGCTTGACACTGTATTAAGCTCTTGGGTGCAAAATACTGTAGAGTGAGGTAAGTCCTTACCTTCAAGAAGCTTTATTCCATTTGTTCTCTTATAGTGAGCACACGAAATGGCCAGAGAGGGTGAATGTGAGCAAAGGTAGCAGGGTGTGGTGGGATGGGCCTGGGCTTTAAAGTCGGCAGACTGGAGTCCAAAACCCAGCTCTGTCACATAGCTCAGTTGGTAAAGTTGGCCTGTAATGCAGGAGACCCCAGTTTGATTCCTGGGTGGGGAAGATCTCCTGGAGAAGGGATAGGCTACCCATCCCAGTATTTTTGGGCTTCCCTTGTGGCTTAGCTGGTAAAGAATCTGCCTGAAATGCGGGAGACCTGGGTTCAATCCCTGGGTTGGGAAGATCCCCTGGAGAAGGGAAAGGCTACCCACTACAGTATTCTGGCCTGGAGAATTCCATGCACTATGCAGTCCATGGGGTCGCAGAGTCAGACACGACTGAGTGACTTTCACTTCACTTCACTTCTCTCAGGATCACTGAGACATCATTTAATCTCACTGAGTAAAGAGACAGTAATATTTACTTAGGAGTCATTTGCGAATTAGCAACAGTGTATGTCAAATGCTCGCACATCATTAAGTCCCAATACATAGTAAGAACATGGTAATACTTGTTATTAGCATAGTCTGAGAAAATCTCACGAAGGAGCTAAGACTTGAACGGGACCTTGCAGAAGTATTCCTTGAGTTTATGGAAGCAGAGGGAAGCCCAGCATGCAGGCTAGAAGCATGGTACTGGGCATGTGTCTGGCCTAGTAGATAGAAAGGAGACTAAACAGGACTAAGGTGACCCCTGTAGGAAGAAATCAGACCAGCAAGGTGAAGTGCGGGAAGCCTGTAGTGGGCGTTGAAAGCCAGGCAGTGAGTGTGGACTAGATGTAAGATATAATGGGAAATAAGTGTTTGTTCATCATGGTGCTTCAACTAACTTTACTCAATACTTGCCAACTCAAGTGTAACTATGATTTAGCAAAATGTAACGCACATACATTGAACCTTTCAAATGCGAACTGATGATGGAAAATAAAGCATGCCCTTTCGTGGGGCTTCCCGGGTGGTGCTAGTGATAAAGGACCCGCAGGCCATTGAAGGTAGACATAAGAGACTCAAGTTTGATCCCTAGGTTGGGAAGGCCCTCTGAAAGAGGGCTTAGCAACCCACTCCAGTAGTCTTGCCTGGAGCATCCCACGGACAGAGAAGGCTGGCCGGCTGCAGTGCCTGGGGTTGCACAGAGTTGGACACGACCGGAGTGACTTCGCATGCACGCAAATCTTGTTTGTTGTTGAGGATAATCCATGTTGAGACTTTTCCTGGTGGTGGTGGTTTAGTCGCTAAGTGGTGTCGCACTCTTGCGACCCCATGGACTGTAGCCTGCTAGGCTCCTCTGTCCGTGGGATTCTCCAGGCAGGAATATTGGAGTGGGTCTAAGTAAAGGATAAGAAATCCAGAGTATGTGTTAGGTAGCCGGTGCTTCTTTCCTTCCATTCCTACATCCTCCCTCTCCCCCTCTGTCTCACCTCTCATCCTATGCCCTGTTTCCCCATACCCACCCTTAGCCACCCATATCTGCCCAAACCCCTTTACCCAGCCTCTCATAGCAGTCAGGCTGGAACATGCATGGTTACAGTTTTAACTTCAATTATAAATTAGATGATGTAGATAACGTAGATTTTAACTATGAGAGACCCACAGTCATCTGATTTCCCTCCTGTCCCTCATAAACCCTGAACCAATCACAAGTTTCTGCCCTCTCCGCCACCCTAGCCAAGGTCCCCTACAAGGTCACCTCTGAGCCAGCCTCAGAAATCAGAGGTCTCCAGTAGCTGGCTGATTCTGCAACAACTAGGATTCTGACCGGCTCAGGGCTGGATAATTACTCTCTCCCTGCGCGTGGGTGCTCAGTCGCTTCAGTCATCCCCAACTCCTTGTGACCCTATAGACTGTAGTCCCAGAGGCTCCTTTGTCCATGGAATTCTCCAGGCAAGAACACTGGAGTGGGTTGCCATGCCTTCCTCCAGGGGATCTTCCTGATTCAGGGATCAAACCCGTGTGTCTTACATCTCCTGCTTTGGCAGGCAGGTTCTTTACCACTAGTACCACCTGGGAAGCCCAATCTCTCCCTAATCGCAGTGTTTTCATGTGACGTCTTCTGGCATAGAAGTTTTACAGAGCATGATCCCCTAGAATACTGGTTCTCACATTTGCTCCAGTGATGTGACATCCAGAAGTTGGAACACCATGAATACAGGTTATGTTTTCCCATCAGATAACGGACAATTTTACCAGCAGAAAAGTAGGCTTGTGTCGTTGGCAGCAAAGTAACATAGTGAGAATACAAATACATAAATAAGATGTGCTGTTGAACTGTTGGCCTGCTTTTTGCATTTCACTGTCAGAAGGTATTTGCTATTTCTTTGTTTTGGCATCTGTTAGGTCTTATGAGCAGACAGGAGAACAAGGATATATTTTTCTGAAGTATCTTTTCTCCTACCAAGTTGGGCAAGTACATTTATCTAAAGGAAGGAATTCAGCAACTCATCTCACAAAGATGGTTTGAAAAGAACTGCCCGGGAGCTGGCTGTATTCCTCCTAGGGTACCTGCTAAGGCACAGAGCCAATGCCAGGGGCTACCTTGGGTTACGGAACTGAGGCTTCAGTGTGCCCGGGTGAGCTCAGGAGGGATGAAGTTTACAGTTCACTCAGGATTGCTATGTCTGTAAATGTGTGAAAGTGGAGTGAAATGTGTTAGTCACTCAGTCATGTCTGACTCTTTGTGACCCCACAGACTGTAGCCCGCCAGGTTCCTCTGTACATGGAATTCTCCAGGCAAGAATACTGGGGTGGGTAGCCATTCCTTTCTCCAGGGGATCTTCCCCATCCAGGGATCGAACCCGGGTCTTCTGCATGGCAGGCAGATTCTTTACCATCTGAGTCACTGGGGAAGCCCCCTGTCAATGGATACTTCTTGTTAATACTGTTTAGTAAAGAACAGTTCATTATGCTGTTCTGTAAGAGTGTGTGGACAATCAGTTTTAGCTCTAGCAAAATAAGGATATTCTAATACCATCATATGAATGAGTACTTTTCAGTAACTTCTCTTCTACTGTTTTATCACTTCCCTAACTTTAACACTAACTATAGAGACTCTAAGTAACTGAAAGTGCTGCTATCACTGGTCTAGTTCCCCTTACTAAATACCCATCGCTCTTCAGGGGATTAGAAATCCCTCTGTTTATAATCTAAAGGAACATATTAAAGGAATGCTAAGTAACTTAGGATGCTTATTTCTTTCCATACATTGCATAGGGGCATTCACTCAGTCTTTTCCCTCTGTTGCCAGGATAGACATTCAGTTCAGAAAATACTGATTACATGCCAGACCATGGGACAGGAAGGATGAAAGAGCTGCGGGCCCATCCTAAAGGAACAGCCAGGCTAGTGGAGACCCAGGGGCCTTGATGCAACCTCCCTTTTCCTCCGTCACATCTCATAAACTCATCTGCAAACTTAGCCTCAAGGTGGCTTTGTTTATAATAACCCCAATGCATTCTTTACTTATTTTTCCTTTCTAATGTCATCTACAGTTCATAAATTCTTTCCTAAGAAGTTTCCCAGGGAAAAACAAAACCCGTCTCCTTTAGCCCTTTTTTTGTTTTTGTTTTTTTGTCTCTGAAAGGGGCTGAATTCTCCTTTCTGAATTTATTTGAATGTGGCAGTTCAACCTTTACATTCAGTTTTACATAAGAGAGTTTTAAATATGGATTTCTTTAAAAGTACAGTTACCATCTCAGACCCTACTGTTCTGATACACACCTGAAGTGGGGATTTACAGGCCTTATAATTTCCCAGAATTCTCTAACTTCACTGAGGAGGCTACAGACAAATGCTCATTAATGAATCAAAAGGTTCAGAAGCATTCTAATACCTTAGCACAGGGCATCTGAGGTCAGGTAGTCAGATGAGCTCAGGGCTTATCTTTTTATTGACAACAGTGATAGAGTTGATATACAAACACATTGGCTCAAAGAGGGTTTAGGTGTACATGGAGGTTTTATATTTTCTTTGGGTCAGCCATCATTAAATGTTCTTATTTTGAGATATATATTTTAATGGAAGGAAACTTGAAATCAATTACATTAAAGTTACTAATGGCCTATAATCACTAGCTTGACACCAACATAGAATTATTCATCGACACCACAGTAGCTGACTGACTAGGACTGACTGATCTTCTGTTGATAACAAGGTGAAGCTTTTTAAATGTTAGTTGGGGGCATACTCAAGGCAATAGAGCCACATATTGGCTACCTAGGATATAGCATTTTCTTTTCCTCTTTAAAGGCCCTTAATTATTCTTTCCAGTATGATTGTGGTATAGACAGGGAGCTGATACTATGTTTCACACCGACACTGAAGCAGTTTAGACTTGTTTGAATGAGTTCATTCACGAGCAATGTATTGAATACATACTAGGCTTTCACATATAAGAGTCACACCTTTTCCTCGCATTCGGTGGGGCTATTCTGTTGTTTTTTCCTAGGTGGGAGCTTGCAGGCTGCAATAACTGAAAACGCAAAGTCTGGCAATCATTTCCCAGAGCCCAGACTCAAGGACATCCTTCTGCAGATTTCCCTCGGGCTCAAATACATCCACAACTCCGGCATGGTGCACCTGGACATGAAGCCCAGTCAGTACAGCTGTCTGCTCCTCTGGCTGTGTTTAATTCCTCCCCCTTTGTTGTCAGAATCTGTACCTGCTTGACTGTCAAAGATGCTGTTAGCTGGCAGAATCCTATTCATCCTATTCCACATCCCTCTCCCCCGGCCCACATTCCAGTTAAACAGCTTTAACTACTTTCCCATTGGGCCTAGAGGACAGAAAGAAAAGACTCCCAGATAGTGAAGCCCAACTATGAAAATAAGTATTGAATTTACCGCATAGATAAGAGACTGCATCCTGCCTGCATCCTGATGATTTACAACTAGTGGTAATCTTTCTAACTTAGCACAGATCAAAGTGAGCAGAAATGCCTAGTTAAGGCACTCATTGATGTGAAATGCAAGGAAATGTTGTTACTATCCTGTGTTGATGATTATTTCTTTGTATTGAGGTTGCCAGCCTCTTCAAAGAGGTTTGAGGTTTAAGTTCCACTGAAATAGGTATTGTCAATCACTGAGCTGTTTGGAAGTAGTGTGAGAGATTCCATGGAAGAAAAGAAACCTTGGTAGTCTTGTTACCTGCACACAGAAGAGGAGGGTGATTGAAATGTCATTTATAGAAAAGAATCTCTGAGGTGAAAAGGTCTAGGTATCATTCCTTACAACAGTTCTGTATTTCTTTTCAGGTAACATCTTCATTTGTCATAAGATGCAAAGTGACTCTCCTGTGGTCCTGGAAGAGGTTGAAAATGAAGCTGATTGGTTTCTCTCTGCCGATGTGATGTATAAAATTGGTAAGTCTGTTTTGTAACTTGATTGGTATACTCTAATCCTACAAAATGTATGCTGGTGACTCTAATCCATTTATTCCAGTTTTAAGAAAAACCTGCTTTGAAAGAACTCAACTTCCTTTTTCTTTTCTTAGGTGACTTGGGTCATGTAGCATCAATAAGCAATCCCAAAGTGGAAGAGGGGGACAGTCGCTTCCTGGCTAATGAGATTTTGCAAGAGGTATAGATTTGGGGAACAAAGGGTTTTTAATAGTCCATTGAAATGTTTGCAAAGAAGGTGGCTCAATCAATGTACTAATCAACATTTTTACTGTTTTTTTGTAAAGGTCCTTTGCTATTTCTAATATTTTTTAGAATTCTTAGCATTATGAATTTCCTAGCAGGAAGGAAGCCTTTATTGGTCCAACCCAACCTTTATCATGCCACTAGTTGGGGGAAGAAAAGAGGAGTCTTTCCTCTCTATGATCAGTCAATCTAAGTTTCAAGCCTCTTTGAGCCTGAGAGAGCAAAAGAGTGCTAAGATTCTGCCTCTGACTCTTCAGGGCAGTATATATATATATATATATATATTTAAATTTTATTTAATTTTTAATTGGAGGATAATTACTGTACAATATTGTGATGGTTTCCACCATCACATGAATCAGCCATGGGTATACATATGTCCTCCCACCCCCTTCTCCATCCGACCCGTCTAGGTCATCACAGAGCACCAGCTTTGGGTTCCCAGGACCAGGGCAGTATTACTCAGGTGGATTGATGCCCGTCTTCTGTCTTCCCTAGAGAGACTACTAATCACAGCAGATGTGACCTCCCCACTGTGTCCCCACATGTGTGTTCAAGCAACTCTCTCTTGCCAGTTGTGTTTTAGTCTAGACTTGCTTCTCTTGGCAAACTAACCAGCCTTCCTGTCTTCCATTCTGAAGAATTATCAGCACCTTCCCAAAGCAGACATATTTGCCTTGGGGTTGACCATCGCGGTGGCTGCGGGAGCAGAGTCTTTGCCCACCAACGGCGCCAAGTGGCATCACATTCGTGAGGGGAACCTTCCAGATCTTCCTCAGGAGCTCTCCAAGGAATTCCACCAACTACTCAAGGTGCTGTCTCTTGTGAACTGAAGAGAAGATGGAAATGTCTCTCTCTCTCTTTTTTAATGTAATGGCAAACAGATGTCCACCTATTTCTATGTGTAAATAGTTCTTAGAGTTAGTTGATACTTATACTTACTGAGGCGGAAAAGGCAATGGCACCCCACTCCAGTACTCTTGCCTGGAAAATCCCATGGACGGAGTAGCCTGGTGGGCTGCAGTCCATGGGGTTACTAAGGGTCGGACAGGACTGAGCGACTTCACTTTCACTTTTCACTTTCATGCATTGGAGAAGGAAATGGCAACCCACTCCAGTGTTCTTGCCTGGAGAATCCCAGGGGCGGGGGAGCCTGCTGGGCTGCCGTCTATGGGGTCGCACAGGGTCGGACACGACTGAAGCGACTTAGCAGCAGCATACTGAGGAGCTCAGTGTTGGTCCTGTGCTAGGTAATAAGTATATGCTAATTCATTTAATTCTCACAACAGTCCGGAAGGTGAATATTGCTCTTCCAAATGCCAGTAAAGGAAGACTGAGTTTCAGCAAAGTTTTGTGACTTGCTCAGGGCTACATACCAAGTAGTGGAGCAGACTCTGAACATTGCTCCTCCAATGGAAGGGTCAGTGTTTTCTTCATTATTTGACACGAATTGCTGTATATATTTAGGTATTTTCTACTGTATTCCAGTCATCTTAGGCTACAGATATCCTCTGAAGACAAAGGCTGTAGGAGTACTATCATGATGGGATATCCTTAATTAATTTTATGTGAAAAATGGACACATGATGGCAGTAAGTGAGCTGAACTAGCAGTTGGGTAACCCAGGTTTTAGTCTTGGTCCTGTCAATAACTCGGACAAGCCACTTTATCTCAGGACCTCAGTTTCCTGTGTTGAAAATTAAGGCATTAGACTAGTTCATCATTCAATCAGCTTTAAAAGATGATACTTGAGAAAGTCAAAGGTATGGATGATGGATGCTATCACGTAAGGATGATATTTCTGTCCTGGGTGGAGCTAAGTTTTCATTTATTTCTTCCCTTTGCACGAAGGAGAATTGAGTTTCAAAAAACCCACCAGCAGAAGCTGGGTTGGAGTTGGTTGGGTGGGGAGATTTTCCCAAGAGTGAAGCTTCTGTTTCCTCCCTTTTGGTCCCACCTCATCAGAGCATGATCCACCCTGATCCAGCAGAGAGACCGTCTGCAGCAGCTCTGGCCAAGAATCGAGTCCTCTGTCCCTCCCTGGGGAAAACAGAAGAGCTTCAGCACCAGTTGAACTTGGAAAAGTTCAAGATAGCCACGCTGGAAAGGTAGATTTTTGGATGCTGGAGTTGAGCAAGAACCTATTTATGTGGTACTCACAACTGGTCTGGTGTGTCTTCTTTATGGATTCAAGTGGAATCCAACATTATGACTGTGAGGCTTCTGCCCACAAAGAGGGGCCCTGTGTAACAAGGGGCTGGATGCTCTGTGAGTAGACAGCTTGAGACAGACAATTCCAGTTAATGCAAATGAATGCAAGGAAATACAACTGGTAAAGAAAAATTAGGATTCTAAGTGACAACAGTATTCAAGTAACTGGTGAATGACTATCCAAAGTAAGATAACCATAACTAAGGTGGGAAGAGACCTATTAGAAGTCCATTAAATCATGGGGCAGGCAGATATTCTGTCTTGATTGTTACAGAGCCTATGGCTGATTCATGTTAATGTATGGCAGAAGTCAATGCAATATTGTGGAGCAATTATCCTTCAAGTAAAAATAAATAAATTAAAAAAACAGAAAAAAAATTCTGTTTTGGCCCATGTTTAAGAAAGAGGTATTTTTCTAAGCCTAAGGAAGCAATCCTGTTTCTTATGCATGTAAGCTTGTATTCATGCATAATCTATTCCTTCATTTAACAAGTAGGAATTAATTAGATAGCATGGACCTGGTATTATAAAGGTAAGGCAGTGATGGTTGAGCAGGATACTGAAGGCATTTTAAAGTAATTATTACATCCAGTGAATTGTTGAAAATATAAAAGGAGATGAAACAACCCAGCATCAGGGTCTTTTCCAATGAGTCAGTTCTTCGCATCATGTGGCCAAAGTATTGCAGTTTCGGCTTTAGCATCTGTCCTTCCAATGAATATTCGGGACTGATTTCCTTTGGGATGGACAGGTTGGATCTTCTTGTAATCCAAGGGACTCTCAAGAGTCTCCTCAAACACCACAGTTCAAAAGCATCAATTCTTTGGTGCTCAGCTTTCTTTATAGTCCAACTCTCACATCCACACATGACTACTGGAAAAACTATAGCTTTGACTAGATGGACCTTTGTTGGAAAAGTAATGTCTCTGCTTTTTAATATGCTGCCTAGGTTGGTCATAACTTTTCTTTCTAGGAGCAAGTGTCTTTTAATTTCATGGCTGCACTTGTGATCAGGAGTGATTTTGGAGCCCCCAAAAATAAAGTCTGCCACTGTTTCCACTCTTTCCCTATCTATTTGCCATGAAGTGATGGGACTGGATGCCATGATCTTAGTTTTCTGAATGCTGATCTTTAAGCCAAGTTTTTCACTCTCCTCTTTCACTTTCATCAAGAGGCTCTTTAGTTCTTCTTTGCTTTCTGCCATAAGTGTGGTGTCATATGCATATCTGAGGTTATTGGTATTTCTCCCAGAAATCTTGATTCCAGCTTGTGCTTCATCCAGTCTAGCATTTCACATGATGTACTCTGCATATAAGTTAAATAAGCATGGTGACAATATACAGCCTTGATGTACTCCTTTCCTGATTTGGAACCAGTCCGTTGTTCCATGTCCAGTTCTAACTGCTGCTTCCTGACCTGCATACAGATTTCTCAGGAGGCAGGTCAGATGGTCTGGTATTCCCATCTCTTGAAGAATTTTCCACAGTTTACTGCGATCCACACAGTCAAAGGCGTTGGCATAGTCAGTAAAGCAGAAGTAGATATTTTTCTGGAACACTCTTGCTTTTTTGATAATCCAACGGATGTTGGCAATTTGATCTCTGGTTCCTAATTCAGCTTGAACATCTGGAAGTTCACAGTTCATGTACTATTGAAGCTGGCTTGGAGAATTGTGAGCATTACTTTGCTAGCGTGTGAGATGAGTGCAATTGTGCTATAGTTTGAGCATTCTTTGGCATTGCCTTTCTTTGGGATTGGAATGAAAACTGACCTTTTCCAGTCCTGTGGCCACTGCTGAGTTTTCCAAATTTGCCGGCATACTAAGTGCAGCACTTTCACAGCATCATCTTTTAGGATTTGAAATAACTCAACTGGAATTCCATCACCTCTACCAGTTTTGTTCATAACGATGCTTCCTAAGGCCCACTTGAGTTTGCATCCTAGGATGTCTGGCTCTAGGTGAGTGATCACACGATTGTGATTATCTAGGTAATGAAGATCTTTTTTGTACAGTTCTTCTGTGTATTCTTGCCACCTCTTCTTATCTTCTGCTTCTGTTAGGGCCTTTATCATTTCTGTCCTTTATCAAACCCATCTTTGCATGAAATGTTCCCTTGGTATCTCTAATTTTCTTGAAGGTATCTCTAGTCTTTCTCATTCTATTGTTTTCCTCTATTTCTTTGCATTGATCACCGAGGAAGGCTTTCTTATCTCTCCTTGCTATTCTTTGGAACTCTGCATTCAAATGGCTATATCTTTCCTTTTCTCCTTTGCCTTTAGCTTCTCTTCTTTTCATAGCTATTTGTAAGGCCTCCTTAGACAACCATTTTGCCTTTTTGCATTTCTTTTCCTGGGGATGGTCCTGATCACTGCCTCCTGCACAATGTCAGGAACCTCCGTCCATAGTTCTTCAGGCACTATCAGATCTAATCCCTTGACTCTATTTGTCACTTCCACTATTTAAAATATACTTAAGTCCAATTTCTTTTGGATACACAGTCCATCTTAGAATGATTAGCTTGAAAAGTCCCCCCAAATAATTTCTTGGCAATGAGCTGTGTAAACTCTATGAAGACATTAGCCAAGTAATCCTTCCTTGTAAGCAACTTCCTAATAATCCTAACATTTTTTTTGCTCTATTTCTGCTAACAAATAAAATACAAATATATATGCTGTCACAGGACTATAAGTATCCTTAAGGTGTGGTGTGTATATCTGTGAAGCCAGTTGTCGATGTCCAGGTGTGTGTCATTGGTCATTACCAGTAGTGAGCACTCATCATGGAGATGAGGCAGACGCCTTCTTGAAATTGTCTAGACCAGGGGCTGGCACACCCTTCTGTAAGACCAGGGTAGTATTTTATCCTTTGTGGGCCATATGGTCTTAGCTGCAATGACTCAACTCTGCTGGAGTGATGTGAAAGTGATCAGAGACCATACAAAAATGAATGGGACTGGCTGAATTCCCGTAAGACTTTATTTACAAAAATAGGTGGCAGGCCAGATTTGACCCATGGGCCGTCCTTTCCTGACCCCTGTAGAGTTGTCTCCTTATTTCTCTTTAATTTTAAAGACCATTTATGCCCCAATGAGTAGAACTCAGGAAGGCAAACTTGCATTGTGTTGAGGCATGTGTGTACTGGCCATTTCTAAAGATAATCACAGGAGTTAATTTTCTATTCTGTGCATCGTTCATGCTTGTTTCTATAAATACTGAAATAAAAAGAAAAATCTATGCTGGTTTTGATCATAAATATCATCTCTAATTTAGGACCAAGGAATGTACACTTTTCCTTTTTTATTGTCAGGGAACTGAAAGAAGCCCAGCAGGCCCAGTCCCCCAAGGATGGCCACAGTGTCCCCGGGGTCTCTGAGACCCCCACCGGGTCAAGTAGCGCCAAACGTCTGGTAGGAGGAAAGAGTGCCAAGTCTTCAAGCTTCACCTCGAGGCAGTCTTCCCCATAAGAATGTCTCTCCCATCAACTTACCCTTTATCCCCAAAATAGATACCGGCTGTGCCAACCTTTTCTCATAAAGGGAGGAGCTAACAGGCTCAGGAGCTGAAGATTTCAAAAGCCAGCCTAGTTTAGCATTTTCAGCCAAGATCCTACAGCCGCCAAGGCTTCCTAGCAGCACTGGTGGCTGGTGCTACCATTAGCAGCCATGTCTCTTCTCTCGTTACCTTCCTAACACCGCCTGTCAACAGCTCTGACTTCTCAGGTTTGCTGATGCATAGTGGGAAAGCATGGGCCTCTGAACTGAGAGCAGCCGCCCCCCCACACCCCCCAGCCCCTGCAGCCTGTGGACTGCAAGGCTGCCTACCCACCTGCCTACCAACCAAGGATCCCAGGGACTCTCCTGGCACACAGAAAGAAAGTCAATTTTGTTTTGAGTTGAGGTAGTATTTTATAAGAAAGTATGCCTGGATTTCAACAACACGTCCCAGGCTAGATGATTTTATTCCTCAAAAAATTCTCAGTCGCTTTGAGTGAGTGGTTTTCCTACTGTATTCTCTGAATGGAGACAATCCCTTTCTCTGATGCTGTTTTTACAAAGTAAGTGGCTTCACTATGTGACTTGAAATTTCTGAACTGGCCATTAACTTATGTAACAAAAACACTGGCTAGAGGGTTTGAGGGAAATCGGATGTGGTTTGTTGTTCCTCAATCTATTTGCTTTGACTCTCTTGTAACTGTTATAACTGGTTTTGATTTTTCTGAGTGTTACTAATTTCTATTGGATTTTATCAAAAGTTGGCTTTGCTTCCTGTGATTTTATCCTATTTTATCCAAATCCTTTGCTCTGTATATATATTTAAAGGAATAGAACGTTTGTAAATAAAGTTCTTTTTTTAAACTTGTCCAAAGCCAAATAGCAGTAAAGCACTCTTCTTTGTAAATATGTAACTAACAAAGAAGGAGAAATTCATGTTGGAAACCACAGTAGGTAGGAGAGAGAATTTAGCAGGCTAGGGCTAACAGTTCTTGATTTTAAGGCTCGGTTTCATAGCCTTCACAGCTAATAATGGCCAGGTTATGACACAAAATCATGTTGGTCACAAAGGCATTTGAGAACACCTAGTTGTGTCTTTTAATGATGTTACTCCTGTTGTGGCTTGTAGGCTTTTTGGCTGCCTTATTTTCTTCTTTTCCCTTAATTTTTAAAAGCAAGATAAGTTTTAAAAATGGAATAAATCAGTGAACAAACCATCACATCATTCTTGTGTTTTGGAGTAGCAATTTCCTCCCTGCAATTAAATGAGGTATAGTGCTCTGTACTGCCCATTGACATTTAAAAAAATTAAGTCTTTATTCAGGTTTTTTTTTTTTTTTTTTGGTATACACTGTGTATTTTATTTTTATTTATTTTTTAAAAACATTGGAATATAGTTGATGATTTAGGTTTTCAAACTGAATTTATGTCTTGCCTCCCGGACAACAGCCATGTCCCTTGCAGAATAGTGCAAGGTCAACCACACTTTGTGATTTATAAATACGTATATTATTAACAGTATGCAATGTATTGGACTTCCCAGGTGGCGCAGTGGTAAAGAATCCACCTGCCAATGCAGGAGACACAGGAGACCAGTGTTTGATCCCTGGGTTGGGATGTTTGAGCAGTGTTTGAGACCTGGAGGAGGAAATGGTGACCCACTCCAGTATTCTTGCCTGGAAAATTCCATGGACAGAGGAGTCAGGTGAGCTGAAGTCCAAGGGGTTGCAAAGAGTTGGACATGACTGAGTGACTTAGCACAAGCAATATATAGCCGCAAGTTCTGTGGCTACACCTGTCTTCTTCAAGCGAAGTGAAAGTCGCTCAGTTGTGTCCAACTCTTTGTGACCCCATGGACTATACAGTCCTTGGAATTCTCCAGGCCAGAATACTGGAGTGGGTAGCCTTTCTCTTCTCCAGGGGATCTTCCCAACCCAGGGATTGAACCCAGGGTTCCTACATTGTAGGCGGGATCTTTACTAGCTAAGCCACCAGGGAAGGCACCGAATACTGTTGTTAGGGCCTGTGACCCCTTCTCTATGTTGTTCCTCAGAGCCTCTTCTAGCACCTGAATGGATCTGATGCTAGACTGTGGGTTTCCCTCCCTCCCTCTCTCTCTGCTGGGCTCCACAGTAGCAGGAAGTCACCAGAAGAGCAAGAAGCTGCATAGACACTGAATGTGACACAGACTGGGTCTTCTCTGGGCTCAGGGTTTAATCTCTTCCATTTCAGTTGGAAGTTGACCCCTGGCCTCAGCGAGAAGCTCCATCTTGTCATGAAGTTCTGTTTCTTAAACATGAACACTGACAAGCAGGTACCAACAGAAAATCTTGAATTAAAGAAACCTTACAAAGAAATACTACTGGCCTTTCCTGAGGCTTCCCTGGTGGCTCAGTCAGTAAAAAATCCACCTGCAATGCAGGAGACTGCCTGCAATACAGGAGTCCAGAGTTCGATCCCTGGGTTGGGAAGTTCCTCTGGAGAATGAAATGGCAACCCACTTCAGTATTCTTGCCTGGAAAACCCCATGGATAGGGGAGCTTTGCAGGCAACAGCCCCATAGGGTTGCAAAGAATTGACACGACTGAGTGACTAAACCACCAATGTGTCTACCAATTCATAGAAGCTGTTTATCTAAAAGCTGTAGAAAGATGAACACTGAAAGATAAATGTCAATATTTTGGCCTGAACAATTAGGTTTAAAAAATTTCTGTATGAACCATTACATCAATCTTGAATTGCATAAAAATTGTTAGGTTGATGTTTTGAAAAGTTAACAAAAAGTAGCCGTGGTTAATTATAGGGTATTGCTAAAGTAGATTTGAATCACTGTAAAATAGATGCTAGTGATCAGGTTGGGTAATAAGTGCTTTAATTTTTTTTCTAAGTTATGAGGCTTCAGGAAAAACTGATTTAAAAGCAAAGCGAAAACTTGATTATAACATATAAAAGTGTTCTTGTACATCATTTGAATTGTCCAAAGCTTCTGGTCTGTGAGGAAGCATTACCAACCACAGTTTCTACCAGTTGATGCCTACAGCTGAGACTTTCTTTTAATTTGGGGGGAGAAAAGGCAAGGCCAAAGATAGCTTTGTGGCCTTGGGCATATACTGTAGACTTGTCTCTTTCTCAATTAGCTTTTCAAAGGATGAAAGCCCTGAATTATTCCACTAAGACCAGCGGTAATGGTAGCTGACTAAAGGCGTGATGCTTTCACCACTTCTCAGTATTGGGAAGGTCCTTCCTTTCTGGGTCCATGGATGAACTACAGAAAAAGCTTACGATTATGTTAAAGAGTGGGTGCAGGTCTATGCACATCATGAAGAGGTTTCAGGAATTCCTCATCAAAATGCAAACTGTAGATTTTTGCAAAAGCAGTGTGTTTAATAAATTTTTTTCAGCTACTCTTCCAGATTATTATTATTTTTTCAAGTTTTCTAATTTCAGGCCTATTTGAGTATCCTTCTGTGTTCTATTCATTTGTTCTTGCCTGTGGTCTGTTCTTGTTTAAAGACTAACTGCTGACTGGATATTCACAAGAAGGTCCCTGTTCTCTGAGAGCTCACAGTCGACGGGGAAGAGGAGGCACCTTCATGGGCATTTAAATTTTAATTCAAGATAAGATTTAGGGTGTAAAGAAAGTGAACTGGGAAAACAAAGAAAGGATGATTTGCATAAAGAATTTTGAAATTACAGGAAAGGACACTTCTGATGATGAAGACACAGCAAAACAATGCTGAAGTATCTGCCATGTTGGGAAGGAGGATCTATTTGATAACAGAAGATGTTTTAACTCCATTCTGCCATGACATCATACATCTTAATATGATTTTCTTTGTCAAAGTAGACAGCACTTGCAACTTTTTCCAGCCAACAAAGGAGAATGTGAATTGGGAATTCCTGTCTGAGAGAGAATTCAGATTAGCCCAGATTCTCCACTAATATATTATTCATAAAGTTTTGCATGTGACTTTCAATTTGCATGGTGCTTTCTGCTTTTTTTTTAAAATAAACTTTTTCACATTCCTTTCTCCAAAGTGTTTGTGAACAGAAAGAAACAGGGAGTGATTTGTGGCCTAATAAAGAACTTTCAAGGCCAAGTGACTGGATGTGGATTAGCAGATATGGGTGATCAGGGAGAAGTTTCAAAGGTGATTTGAAGTTCAGGTCTGGCAGAATTTTGGCACCATTAAAACACACAAGGCACTTAGAAGAGGGAAACTGACTTTGAAGGAAATGATGAATCTGTTTTTTCACTTGACTCAACAGCTCAAGTAAAAGTAGGATTTTTCAATATGAAATCATTAGAGAGGAAGTTACAGTTGTAAACGGAGGCATGTAGGATGATTAATGTCTGAGCAAGGCCTGAAGGCAATTAATATGGTATATTTCCAGGACAAAACATGTTGAAGGTGGAAGTAAAACAGGTAAGCATCATGAAATATACCAACTAGGAAGTCATAACTGTTCAGAATGGGTTAAGGTATGTGTTGGAAATCACATGAAATAGTTGATATTTTTTCCTCTTAGGGCAAAAATGGGCTACTGAAGAGTTTTAAGTAGGGTTCTGAGGAGATTTGCTGATTAGGATGACATGGGTGTACCTTTCCTAGAAGTTGGACAGTGACAGGACCAGATGATGGAGAGGCCTGGGGAGGCGCCCCCCAGCCTGTATTCTACAATCTGTCAGCCTTCTTTCCCCTCTCTCACCAAGCGGGCCCAAGACAAAATTTAAGGGATGGCTAGGAAACCCAGCACTCAAGACTAATGCTTCATTTTAAAATTATTAAAATTAACGAAATCCACAATGAATTCTAAATGAAGTCAAGATCAGTAAGCTTAAGTTAATTAAGAATGCCACTTCCTCGAGAAAAATTATCAGAGATGGAAATTCTTGCAATTGGAAATAAGGTAATCAAAGGCTTTTGAAAATATTATCGATTGTTTTACTTCCATTCAAGGTAGGAAGGTAAAATTATAATTGTTTTTGGTATTAAAAAATACTTATCTTAAAACAGCGTTGTGAGTTTTAATACACCGAATTTTAAAATATTCAATATTTCTTCAAGTATTTTAATGTTCTGTGAAAAAAAAGTTCAAATACATAACTTGTACACAGGCGCGTACATTTTTCCTGGTGCCTTAGCAATCTACTTGGCTCATATACTGTATTTAATACAAATTATATGTTATTCACGGATTTGTTCCTTAATTCTGACTTAAAAATATTGCACTAATATTTATTTTGATACCCCCCCTTTTTCTGGGTGACCCTTAAATTTTGCACTTTCGGCTCTTTCCCCATTCCTTTTTCTGTTTTATTTTTATTTGTTGCTACTGTTTTTTTCTTCTTGCTTTTGGAGGCTTGAACCTTTTTAGTTTTTTCCAGAGGCGCAGCTACCCTTTGTTTCGCTCACCTTGCCGAGTCCTGGGCGGACCCCGGAAGCTCTTCAAATACAGTAATTTCATTTCATTAAAAAGTTAAAATCAGGTTAACTCGCCGATAGGCAGTGTTGATATATTGCTCCCGTCCGGAAGGAGGCTCCCGGAACTACCGCGTTAGGGGGGCGTGTTTCCCGTAGCACCGGCCGGCTGCATTTTCACGATGCACGCAGAGGACTTTCCGGTTCTTCCTTCTCGCGAGCCTTGAGTCCCGGCAGCACCCGGAAGCGATTCCCTGCCTGGAGGCTGTGCGGCCCAGAGCCTCAGGTGAGGGCGGGAGAAAGGGCGGAAGGCCAGAGTGTTGCGTTAGGTGTGCGTACGGCTTTTCGTTGCCCGGGAGGAGTTGCTTTTTCGGCGTGTAGACCTCCTCTTTTCGCGCGGAGGACTCTTCTTTCGTCGCACCTCCCAGGCTCTTTACGTTGTTGCTTGGGAGCGTCAGCTTTGAGCCAGGGCGCGCGCACATTTCAGCGGTGAGAGGGAGAAGCCCGGGGATCGCCTTGTTCTTTGCAAACGGGATTGGAGGCAGTAATTTTTGCGGCAGCACGTTCCAGATTGCAGCCGCATGATAACATTTTAGTATTTGCTGAGCTCTTACTTTGTCTTAGGAGCTGTTTTAGAAGCATTGGGTGTAACCGTGAAGAAATGAGGCAGGAATCCCTGCCAAAAGGGAACTTGCGTTTTAATTGAATTTGAGAAAACAATGGAATAGAAATGAGGGTAGAATCAGAATTTTTGTATGGGTTAAAAGAAGAGGAAGTTAAGGGGGACCAAAAAAACAGGTACGAGAGATTTTGGGGAGCGGGAGGGAATCCTTGTCTAATGTGCAGGGGTGTGATATGTTATGGTTGCAAGGTTGGTTGCATAAAAGCCCTGAATGCTTTTAGGAATTTTGGACTTAGTGAACTCGTGTTCGTGCTATAGGATATAATCTCTTTTTCTTCAGGAAAAGACTAAAGATTAGATTGGAAGAAAAGAGAGTAGAAGCCATGTTTCGAAGACCTGTAGTACAGGTAATCACTTCACGTTAATGTTGAGATGTGTTACTATAAACCATAGTGATCACATTTCTTTAGGGTTTTGCCTGCAGAGGCAGAAGTCCTTTGAGCCCACCTATCTTATGTGTACTTAGTTGATATGAGGGTTGGAGACAGATTTTGGTGGTAGGTGCAAGCTCAGTCATGTCTGACTCTCTGCTACCCCATAGACTGTAGCCCACCAGGCTCCTCTGTCCATGGGCTTCTCCAGGCAAAATACTGGTGTGGATGGCCATTTGCTGCTCCAGGGGCTCTTCCCAACCCAGGGATCGAACCTGCATCTCTGGCATCTTCTGCATTGGCATGCAGATTCTTTACCACTTGAATAAATAATGTTCACTAAAGCAAAAAAAAAAAAAAACAAAAACCCACCACATTTCTAGTTTATTCACATATGTGATGAGAGTAATTACTTTTTAAAACGTGTTACTTGCATGTAGATCAGTTAGAGAGCATTTAAAGTCCTTATTGATCTAAAATCAATGAGAATTGTTTCAGCTTTTTTTTTTTTTTAAATCACGTGGTTTGTTTTCTGACCACCGAGTTCTTTTGTTGTCAGTCTGCGTCCCCCACCACAAGCCATCTCCCTGCTGAGGAGAGCAGGTAAAGTTTCAGCAACTCTACAGATGAACTATGTTCAAAACTCCTCATTTCACCCAGTCAGACTCCTCACCTAATCTCTTCAGTCAATCTAGCCAGCCTTGAGTCAGCCTAGACACTCTTCCTCACTTACCTCATTTGGGCACGAAGTTGTATAGATTCTCCTTTATAACACTTTTCTCATAACGTCCATCTTGTTAAGGAAGAATCATTTCCTCTGTGAAGCATGTTCAGGTCTCCTCCAGTCTGCTGTAGAATTGGCTCTATGTTCTTGGATCCCTATTTTAACTTACACATACTTTTAAAATATATACTTTTTAATGTGTTGAAATGTGAAACCTGGAAAAGTTACTCGTGTCTTAATACACAATTCTACAGTATTAAGGTAAATTTAATACCATATATAAAAGAGTTAGAAGTTTAGTTTTAAAAAATTATCCCAGTTAAATAATTCATTCCCTATTTTTGCTTCTCTGGTAGGTCTTGATTTTTGTGTGCCCCCAGTGGGACAGATTATTATTCCATAAATCATGTGAGCTCTGGCTCATCTGAGCATCAGGTTAGTACATTTCTAGAATCATGACACAAGAACCAGTTAGGTTGATTCTTTACTATGTGGTAACTCATATTTTAATTTTTCTACCCATCCTCTGCCCGCAAGCATAGTGCTGGGATTCCACAGCCAAAAGTACACCTGGAATGGGTGTTGTTTCAATTGGTAGATGCCTACTGTATGTTAACAGTGCCAGTTCTGGACACATGTTTCTCTGAACCCAGTGGCCTTCTCAGTAATGTGTACTGAAATCTTGGCAGTAGCCCTTAAACAGAGGCAGCAAAGGGCAGTGGGAAAGCCAGCGGCCTTGGGGCAGGGAGCCCTGGGTTCTAGTTGTGACTTGCCACTTCTTTTCTGTAGGATTTTGGGCAAGTTACTCTATCTCTGAACTTCATTTTTGTCATCTGTAAAGTGGTGGTAATTTTACATAGTTTATAGGTTTATTCTGAGGATTAATTGATAAGAGGCAAAGCACTTACCTAGTATTCACTAATGATGGACTCCTGTGGACTATAGCTTGCCAAGCTTCTCTGTCCATGGAATTTTCCAGGCAAGACACTGGCATGTGTTGCCATTTCCTTCTCCAAGGGATCTTCTCGACCCAGGAGTCGAACCTTCGTCTCTTGCATTGGCAGGCAGACTGTTTACCACTGCGCCACCTGGGAGGCCCTTTCAGTAATGATGGCTCTGGTTATCACTGGGTGCTGCTGTTACCCGGCAGTGACTGTCTTTCTCTGACAGACTGATTCGAACAGTCCTACTTTCATATTTAATCAAAGAACCATATTTGCTTATCTTAGATTTTTTTGGGGGGCTGTCAGAAGCATAGATTTTTCCAACACGTGTTGTTTACCTTTTTGTGTGCAAGCACAGAAGCACCGTGTCAGAAGGTTGCCACCGAAGCAGCAGGAGGGGCCTGTAATGGACTCTGTGTACTCCCTCGGGCCTTCTTTGTGCCTGTGGGCTTCTGCCGGAGGCTGCCCCTAGGTGTGTGTGTGGCCCTCCTGGCTCTGTGGGGCTTCCCCAGTGGTGCAGTGGTAAGAAGCTCCCTGTAATGCAGGAGATATGGGTTCAATCCCTGGGGTTGGAAAGATCCCCTGCAGGAGGGCATGGAAGCCCACTCTAGTATTCTTGCCTGGAGAATCCCCTGGACAGAGGAGCCTGGTGGGCTACAGTCTACAGGTTTGCACAGAGTTGGACACTGCCGAAGCCACTGAGCGTGCACGCGTGCCTGGCACTGTGACGGGTGCACCTCTAGTGTGTGGGTGTGTGCCTCGGGGGCTGCTGACTGGGTGGTGACCAGGTGTGAGCTGGTCTTCTGTTTGCATTTGCCTTTCCCCCGTACTAAAGCTGTTTTACTCCTTTGCTCCACTTTAGGTGCTTCGCCAGTTTGTAAGACATGAGTCTGAAGTAGCTAGCAGTTTGGTTCTCGAGAGATGTGAGTAGTAGCTGATTTCCAGTTTTTATAGCAGTTTGCTCATGTTCTCAGATATGTTGCAGAAGAGGTGCATTCATCGGGTTATACTCTGTTAACCATCATGCTTTTGGCTCATATCTGCCTCTCTGATCTTGGCCTTCCTATCAGGCTGCAGGGGCCTTCTGTAAACCTGGTCCTTCTTTCCTTATCAATCATTTTTTACCCACTCTTATCGTCACTTTCCTGCCAAAGAAATTCCTTGGGTCCTTTTTGGTTACCTAAGACATCCAAGGCTGTGTGCTAGTTGGCTGAAGTAGTGAATGTTTGTGAAAAGTGGTTGTTTCACAGAAATAGTCCCTGTATTTATAAAGATTTTCAGATCTCAGTTTTATTCTTTTAACCATACAACAGTTTAAAAAAGTTTTTTAAAGGTGCTTAAAAGATGAATCGATGCTTTTGAACTGTGGTGTTGGAGAAGACTCTCGAGAGTCCCTTGGACTGCAAGGAGATCCAACCAGTCCATCTTAAAGGAAATCAGTCCTGAATATTCATTGGAAGGACTGATGCTGAAGCTGAAACTCCAATACTTTGGCTACCTGATGCAAAGAACTGACTCATTGGAAAAGACCCTGGTGCTGGGAAAGATTGAAGGCAGAAGGCAAAGGGGACGACAGAGGATGAGATGTTTGGATGGCATCACCGACTCGATGGACTTGAGTTTGAGCAAGCTTCGGGAGTTGGTGATGGACAGGGAGGCCTGGTGTGCTGCAGTCATGGCGTCGTAAAGAGTTGGACATGACTGAGTGACTGAACTGACTGAATTGAAAAGAAGAATTTAGATAAAGAGCTTAATGCTTGTTTTGTGGGGTTCTATGGATATTTTCTCCTTTCTTGTCAGTCCTCTTTTTTTCCCTTCGATCCTCTTTTTATTTGCTCCTCACACCTGTTTTCTGACCTTCTAGTGTTTGGGTTTTGTTTAATGCTGAGATTGAAGTTGAAGTAGTGTTTGTAGCTGTTCCTCTTCTGGACATTTCTGTCAGTCTTATGTTATCTACATTGCTTTTCAGCTCTGAATCGCGTGCAGTTGCTTGGTCGTGTAGGTCAGGACCCTGTCATGAGACAGGTAGAAGGAAAAAACCCAGTCACAATATTTTCCCTAGCAACAAATGAGATGTGGCGATCAGGGGAAAACGAAACCTACCAAATGGGTGAGTATAAAAGACTGGGTTTTACTTTTATCTGTAGTAAATAGACATTATTTAGTGTGACTTGTCTAATTATATACTTTAAGAATACTTTCAGAAAGGATCTTCCCTAACTGTCCTGTCTCTTAGAAACGGTGGCATGGTTTAGCTGGACGTGATACCCTTTGGCAGTCGTCTTTTGCATTTGTAACCACATTCCCTGTCCTTGTGATTCTCGTGACTTAGGTGATGTCAGTCAAAAGACAACATGGCATAGAATTTCAGTGTTCCGACCGGGCCTCAGAGACGTGGCGTATCAGTATGTGAAAAAGGGGTAAGTTGAAGAAGGAGGGATCTTACAGGTTGAATGTTTAAAAAACAAACAAACTGGGAACGTGTTTTCATGGACCCTGTAGCTCTTCTATTTATAAAGTACTGCTCATTACTTTGGGTTAGCCCAAGAGGTATTTATCAGTGCTTAATACTGTATGCATAGTGTCATATGTGACTAGTTTGAAGGTTTTAACATGGTTTAGCCTTTTAAGAACTTAGGACAATAGGATGTGAACTTGCACAGCACTGATGAGGTAAGAGAGAAGGCAGAGGGTACCGTGTACCTCTGAGCAGGTGCAGCAGTGCTCGTGGGAGGCCCCAGGCCGCCACGGCCAGGGACCCCGATGGTGGTGTCTTCCTCTTGGCATCCACGTGGTGGCTTGACAGAGCATCTAGGAGGTTGGGAGCCTGACATGGTGAGGTATTCTGGGGATATTCAGAGCACTTAATTCGTATTTGATAATTTTATATGAGCTTAGCAATTCCGTTTTGAAATATTTGGATTATGTATAAGAAGTATCTTTTCCAAACCCACAGAAGGACAAAAGATTGCGTTTAACAGCAGCTGTAGTCATAGTTTAACTATTATAGAAATAAAACATTTCATGAAACATAAGTTTAGCAATAATTAAAATTTCTATTTTTTTCAGTAACTGCGTACCTTTTCTTCATATGTACCTCCATTGTCGTGTGTGTATAGTATGTAAATATGTATATACACACATAAAACACGTAGGGGACATTTCAAGGAAAAGGTATCCAATTTCCGTTACTGGTTGATGAATCTGTGTGACTGTTCCCTTTGGTGCCCAGTCATTGTACTAGTCTGCTTTCTATATTGTACAGTATCAGTGCTGCTAGATTCTGAGATTGGTGCCGCTGTGGCCATTTTCTACCCTTTAAAGTCGGCATTACATTTGTCTTCTAGTTCAGCCTTCTAGAGAGTGCAGAATAGTCTTAGTAATTAACTCTGGGTGAAATACTAAGCTGAAAACTTGTATTTTGAATTTTAATAATCTAAAGTCATTTGAGAGTAAGTTCATGAACCTCACTATAGAAAGGAACTGAAAAATAAGTGAAAAAACCCCCAACAAATCTGTTAGATAATTCAGGGTCAAAGGGGATAGAAAAATCACATGTTGGAAATCAGTCATAGAGATTTAAAGGATGCTCTTCATTTTTAGGGTCTTAAGGTTGCTTTTTTAAAAAATTTTGACTTAAAATTTGGAACTTTTTCCCTTAAACTTCATAAAGGCCACAGGCAGCTAAAAGACAAAAACATTGTTTTTCCCACAGTGTGGCAAGGCAAGTCCACGTGTACTTTATGTTTCGGTACTCTTGTTCTTTGGCTGTACCTCGTGGCTTGCAGGATCTCAGTTCCTGGATCAGGCAGTGAAGGCGCAGAGTCCTAACCATCAGGAAACTGTTTTAGCACTCTTAATTCTGAATTTTGAGAAGTGGTATGTGTGATTATCTATTTCATCCTTGAAGAGTATACTCATAACTCTTCTCTGACCTGACTCTGCTGTAAAGCATATTGAAATCTCCAGACTAAAACTGGTAAATTTTATTTGTATCAGGTCTCGAATTTTTGTGGAAGGGAAAGTAGACTATGGTGAATATACGGATAAAAATAATGTGAGACGACAAGCAACAACAATTATAGCTGGTAAGGCTCTTGTGATAATAGCTATTCTTTTTCTTTTTTTTCCCTTTGAAAGCTTGGCTATGTTGCAGCCTTACCTGAGGCTATTAGTACTGATGCTTATGAGATTGTAAGGCACCTCACCAGGAGAATCCCGAGTGGAGTTTGTGGGCCTGCTCCAAGTTTCTATATATATATATCTTCTTTCAGAAAGTGATCTCTGTACTCACAGTTTTAGTTCACAAGTAACTTTAGAATTATCTGTTGCACTGTTGATCCCTCTTTGAAGGACATGGCCTAAATGGAAAAGCATGTACCAAGAAGAGTTACACTAATATTGGCATCAGACATTTGTACAGATTCACTCAGAGCCTGTTTGGTACTTAACGTGATGATTTTGTTTTAAACTCCTGCTCTCATTAAACAAAATACAAAACAACATGGAAAAATGGATGCACAGAGCTTACAGGAGGTTAAGAAGATATCCTCTAGACAAAGAGTGTTCAAGCTTTTCTGAAAATTCTGCAAGAATTTTGAAACCAATATACCCCTTTGGACACGTTTAGGTTGACATTAAGAGTTTTTTTCAATATAAAATTATGTTGCTGTTAAAGGTATTAAGGGATCTAAATACCATAACAATTTGGTATCCATCATCATTAAAAAGATACAAGCTCTTCAACATTTGGAAAGTTTATGATTCCCTTTTCTCTGAATTTGTTTTTCAATTCCATTTTCTCCTTAGAAGTGTATCTTAATATAATATATTGTATAGTCAAAAATATTTTATTATTCTGTTAAATGTAACAAAAGTACATGCATAAATAGAAATTTTAAAATATTTTAAAAACTTTGCGATAGTGGGGCTCTAAATGTTAGGTTTCTCCTTGAATAGGTTATCATTACAGTTGTTTTTAGAATATAATTGACCAAAACAACTGTAATATGTAAGTACCAAAGCTATAACGTTTTATTGAAAATGTGTCTTAATGAGATAGATGATGCATTTTTTGTCTTTTGGATTAATTGCTAAAATAAAAGTTATTAAGCATTCATTCTGTTTTCTTGTTTTTTATGGATCTAAAACTCAAGAAACTATTTTCTTAAATAAGTTGATGAGAATGAAAGAGCTATTTATGAACTTCTGAGATATGCCCAAATTAGATATTTAAAAGTTAATTTTTTATTATGGAAAATGTCAAACATACACAAAAGGAGAGAGGAGTGAAAAACAAAAACTCCCATCATGCAGCTTCAGCAGTTATCAGCAGATAGCAAATACTATTTCATCTATGCCCCAGCCCACTTTTCCCCCACCTGGATCATTTTGAGTGAATCTTGAGACATTGTTTCATCCATAAATATTTCAGTAGGTGTCTCTGAAATGTATGGATTCCTCTTTATAGTGCTATTATCAGAGCTAGTATTAAGAACTCATTGTTAAATTCACCTTTTACTAGATGTCATAGTATTGAAATTTTTTTGCTTGCTTCATGAACAGCAATCTATACGTTATATTACATGGTTTATGTATATCTTAAGTCTCATTTAAAAACAAAAAGAATTTAGATTTGGGAGGCTAAAAGCCTGACAACTTAAGTCTTCTGACAGATTTTCCTTTTGTAGTCAGATTTCTCTTTTTACTTGTTCCAGAGTTCATGTCTTAACTACTATGTGTTATTGATAAATTATAATTTGTTATAAATAATTAGCATATATTTTCTTACTGCTTTCTTGAAAGTATATTGACCTTGAGAACCAATATAGGTATCTTCCTCCCCTTATTATTAAACCTAAGAGGAGGTTCTTTCTGACCCGTTTGCTTTCATATTTCTTGAGTGTCTTGAGTAAATCACTTCCTGCCTGCCCTCTTCCTTGGCTTATTCTTGCAGAGGTATCTACCTGTTCAAAAATTTTTTTCCAGACCTGTGTATGGTATAAAACTATGCCTGTGATTTCAGCAGTGGAAAATCAAGCTGTCTAATAAAATAGTTGACATATTTATGAAGCATTTAATACTTTGATCTTCTACTGTGAACCTGTTGTGTGGACAAATTTCAAATTTAAATTGTGTGAAGTTTTATAAACCAGGTCAAAGAGAAACATTTCAAATTATCTGCCATTTTTTTCTTGTCACTATTATTCACCAGCATGGATGATTAAGCAATTAACATAGGTTTATGGCTAATAGTAAAATGAATAGGTCTTTAGTGCCTTTAGGATGGAAGGGAATAGAGTATAATTTGGCTCATCTGTTTTATGGGCTATATATTTTTTTCTCCTAGAAATCAATGTAACTTAAAAATAGCCACCAGCAGGTGGCAGTCTCGTCTTTTTACATAGTGATGTCAACTTGGATAATCTCTTCTGAAATAACTATTGTATACCAAAATACTCTAGTTTTAGAAGACTATAGTCATGAAGAAATACTCAGTTATTGTATAGTAACCATTTTTGGGATAATTCTAAAGTTTTAAGAATGTCAGTGTTTTGGTATTTTGTAGAAGGTACTGCTTCTTTTCCTTTGCTTGTCCTAAACTAATTGTTTTTGGACAACCTTTTAGGAGCAGTGTCTGATGTTTTTGGATAAAAATGCTCCCTCTGAAGTATTGATTACTAGAAAATTTCCCTGGAATAAGTGTGTAAAACTCATTTTGTTTGGAAATTTAGAAATACCGCGTGTTCTGTATGAGTGTTCAGACTTCAAAATCACAAGTAGATCTCTGTCCTGAGGGGGCCATTATTGAACCCCGTCCTTCCCTCTTCCCTCCAGCATGTGGTATGTGATGCCGTGATCCTCTTCTGTGTGAGGATGTGCTCCTTGGTTTACTGGCATCTATCTGAGTGTTGCAAGCATCAAAGTGTGTGACTAGCTCTTTTGTAGAAAGTTGCTACTGAGAAGACCTTTGCTACCTTCAGGGAAGACAAGAAGTATCCCACCTTTTCTCACAAGGTCTGAATTACTGATAAACTGTCAAAGCCCAGCTGTTAACCTCCATTATGCCCATCATAAATACCTGTCAAGAACATCAGTTAGTTCAGTCACTCAGCCGTATTCAACTCTGTGACCCCATGAACTGCAGCACACCAGGCTTTCCCGTCCATCACCGATTCCCAGAGCTTGCTCAAATGCATGTCTATCGAGTTGGTGATAAAATCCAACCATCTCATCCTCTGTCGCCCCCTTCTCAGCAGGAACCTAGTATGTTGAGAATTGTCTAAAGTCTCTTTGGTGAATATTACTAAAATATGTATGTGGTAGAAGGGAATGATTAAGTGAGGTGGAGAAAGAGTTCTGAAAATAACATTTGTGCTTTGGCTTCTTTACAGATAATATTATATTTCTGAGTGACCAGATGAAAGAGAAGCCGTAGACTGGAGGATTCTTCTCTGGCCGGTGTTTGGTACAGTCTCATTTCCAAATCATGCTAGTGTTTATAGTTCCTAAGGACAAGAATTAAAATACTCTTCGTTATAAAATGAGTGATAACATTTTCCTGACTCTCACTCCCCTTCCCCTTTTTGTGTCATGAACTCTGATAGCTCCTGCCTGTTAACGGTATTCACTGATTGTTTATTCTTTAAGAGAAGGTTTCTGTGTACAAAATTGTGAACTTTTAGGTTCATCCATGTTATGGCAGAGGGATGAATGTCCTTTGGGAAGGCCCCCTGACCGTCCCCCCTTTTTTTGTGCACACTTCTATTATAGCATTGAGTCAACCACCACAGTGTTTCTGAGCATTGCTGTATGTGAGACATTTAGCCCATGGTTGCAGATACTGATTTCCTTATCTGGTTTATGGACCAGAAGGCAAGGGCTGTATCTTCTTTGTGTACTTGTGTGTTTAACCAGTGCTTTGCACAGAGTAGGCAATAAATGTTGACATGTGAATGATCCCAATAGGATAATGAGCTTTTAGCCCAAAGTGAAGGGGTTTGCTGAGCAGCAGTTAGTATCTAACCTAAATAGCTTCAAGACTAAGCTACCTCAGTCCTGTCTTTTGTTTTTGGACAGTTTCACTAGTAGCATTTATGAAACAGTTTACCAGCAGTAAAGACCTAAAGTGCAACTGGGGATGAAATTGTTCATCTCCAGGAGGTGATACAGGGACTCTGGTTTCACACTATTTTCTTTCTTTCTAAGCCCCTATTCTCTGTCCTTTTAGTCTCATCCGGAGCTCTCTCTTTTTAGGGAGCCCCCTCTGGCAATGCGTCTCTAGGTTAGCACCCCAGGTATGACATTTCCCTTTAGTTTTTCTACGTGGTTTCCTGCTGTCCATACTGTGTACACTTGTGTACACACAGTCACTTTCATTATAAGATTCTAACACAGAGCACTAACAATTTACTAATAATGATTAAATGAAATAAACTCAGTGTTTTAAATGCGTCTGTACGTGTTGAAGTTGGCATCAGTCCCTCCCAGGAGTGTGTGCCCGTTCGCTGCTGTGTTACAGAGGCTGGCCGCTGCTGGGCAGGTGGTCGGCTCACACGGCAGACGTCCCTGTTCTTGGCTCCCGCTCCGCCTCTGGCCCAGCCTGGTTGTTTGTGTCCCAGGCTGAGTGTCCTCTCCCCTGCCTCTGAGTGTGGTGCTCACTGGGGCGTGCATCCTGCTGGACTTAAATGAGAACCGCATTCACACGTTGCTTTATGGGCCCTTGGCTGTTTTAGGGTATATTCTACACACTTCAGCAGCTTTTTGTACTCACACTACAGTTTGGCTAGGGAAAATTGGAGTTCCTTAGTTTATCCTTTCCATGCCAAGACATGTGAGAAAATTACTGTTTCCTCGTATCAACTGTCTTTAAATTTAATTTTTTTTTTCCAGTACCTTTTTCTTTTTTCGTTAACTGGGCTTAATCCAGCATGTTGATCTGCCCTTTTTGGTTCCCCACATTACCTCTGGTGTGATTACCATCCTTGACCAACATTCCTTAAAGCAAATTTGTGAAGTACATAAAATTTGTTTGGGGGCAACTTTTTATTGTCCTCAGTGAAGCATACTTTTATGCCCTTCAAGTTGTAAGAGTCATGATATTAAGTATTCTGGTTAAACTGCGGAGTGAGGGTGGCGGATATTCGAATTCCCTACAATCCATGCCAGCCCACACCTCCGCCGTCCCATCATTTGGGCAAATCTGTGTTGGGAATAGTGACATTGGTGAACAAAACGCTAATTGCCAAGTTGATTCTGAGTCTGGGTGCAGGGCAGAGACAGTGTCCTCTAGGATCCTGTGAGCTTGAGGGGGCTCTTCTGCAGACTCCCTGGAGTTCACCTCGAGAGGCTCTGAGGTGCAGCGGGCTTCAGAGTCAGGTGTTCAGGCGCGGAGGACTCAGCGCTGCACGTGATGCTACAGACCTGGGGTCCACAACCTGCTGGGCTGCAGGAGCATCAACTCTGCCCTCCCCTGCAGGCAGCCCCAGCTGCTGAGAAACTTCCTGCTGTTCCCAGGCTGGTCTCAGAGGAGATGGAGAATCCGATAGCAGTCACAGACCGTAGGGGTCTTCTAGTTTTGTGTTCTGCCTTTCCTTATTTCATGGTCTTACAATGTCAGGGAATGTACCTATAGAAGACTGCTCTGTGACTTTGATTTTGGGATTCCGTGTTTAATGATGAGTATGATACGTGGAAGTGTGGGAGAAAAAGTGTCAGACAGCATGTGTGGTTTGAAAATATATCCCGTATTTGAAAAAGAAGTAATTGATAATAGATATATACCTCAAGAAGTCTAGAAGGAGAAAAAACAAAATGTTCTGATGATTTCTGAATGGGAAGATTGTATATGATTTACTTTACACTTTTGTATATTCTTTTTTTTTTAAGCATTGAGTATGTATTACTTTTATAATAAGAAATAAAGCTGTTTACATTTTTGAGGGAAAAAAAAAGCTTTCCCATTATTTCCAAGCCAGGCTTGCTCTCATTCACATTAAGCTAGTACCATCTCATGCTTAGACACGTCATCTTTTTTTTCTTGTATTCTCCTCTTTAAGTATGTATAGCCTGGAAGGGCTGACTTTAAAGACTATCACATATGAGATCCACTATTTGCTGCGAGGTGCAGTTCTCAGAGAGTCATCCTTTTCTTAAAAATCGCTGGGTGCTTACTTGTCCAAAGACATCCAGAATCATCAAAGACATGTTTCTGTGGCTGTTTTGGCGATTACCTGTCATTGCCAACTGGGTTTCAGCCTAACCTTTGTAGCTGGGGAAATTAATGGTAATTTCTCGTTGTTCCTAAAAGACAATGTGCAGTTCTTGAGGGCAGGGTTGTCTTTTACTCAGACTGCCCTTTTACCCTTGTCCAGCTCAGCCCAGCGCAGTGATGGTTTAGGGCTTTGTAAATGCGTGTTGTTCCTGCAGACTGCACTGAGACATTGACATGCAAATGAGGGCAGGATCACCTTACTTGTTTTGCTGTCAGGGTTTGCATTATATGCCCTGAAGATTGGTGGGAATAACAGCAAGCAAATCATCATAGAAAACAAGAGGTGGTCACAAGGTTAGTGAGTTACAGAGAAATATCTTACACGGTGACAGTAATCACATTGGTGGCTGCACACCGGGCCTGAGCTAAGTACTCTCTACTATTGACTCATTTAACTAGGACGCTGAGAAGTAGGTCGAATTATCCCCATTCTACACGTGAGGAAACTTGGCATTGAGAGATTAAAGACACACGTCAAAGTGGTGCAGCTCATGAGAGTCACATCTGGGGTTTGAACTTGGATACATGAGGTTTGCATTTTGCTTTCTGCTCACAGCCTCCTTAGGGGCTTCCCTGTAGCTCAGCTGGTAAAGAATCCACCTGCAATACAGGAGACCCCGGTTCGATTCCTGGGTTGGGAAGATCCGCTGGAGAAGGGATAGGCTACCCTCTCCAGTATTCCTGGGCTTCCCTGGTGGCTCAGTTGGTAAAGAATCCACCTGCAGTGCAGAAGACCTGGGTTTGATCCCTGGGTTGGGAAGATTCCCCTGGAGGACGGCATGGCAACCACTCTGGTATTCTTGCCTGGAGAATCCCACGGACGGAGGAGCCTGGTGGGCTACAGTCCTTGGGGTCACAAAGAGTCGGAAATGACAGTAACTAGGCACAGCACAGCACAGCTTCCTTCCCACTCCTGTTGACCTTGAGTAACCAGAACCCCACTGCTGACTTCTGCCTGGAGCCCTGTGCAGGGTGCATCTGAATCACACCAGGATCCCGTACCTTCTAGGCTTTAGTGGGGGAAGAATTATGAGTGATGGAGAAATACCGCCACCTCTTCAGTATTCATTCTCGTTTTCAGTTTAATGATTCCCACAGGAAAATAAGTCACAGTTAATTTCCCTACCAGGTTATCTTTACATATTCCTCTTCTTTTTTATCAAGCAGTGTCTCCTTACTGGTTGAAGTAAGTTCAGGGTGTCTGCTCCTTTTATTGTTTCCTCCAGTTGTTTCCTTCCTTCTGAGTGTTGAGATTGTCTGGAAGATTGTTCAAGAATTTGTCAGGCTTACTTTTTAGAGAGTGAGACTTTTGGCCGGCACCAGTATCACTGATGTCCCCTCTCATTCTCTCTTTACTGTTCATCCATTAGCTCTCTGCCATCCTTTGAACCTCAAAGTCCTGCTTGTCCATATTGGTGTACATCTTGACACTTTCTTGTTTTTCTCCTCTACCTGTCATTTGGGGAAAAAACTGGTCTGCCATAATAGTTCACTGAAGGCTGTGCAATCAGAGAGCCTGCATTTGAATCTCTGCTTTGGTCAGAGCAGATGAGTGAACTCTGGTGAGTTTCTTAACTTTGCATGCCATGATTTTTGTTGTTTTGTTTTCCAATGAATAAACCAGGGGTAATGGTAGCCCTACTTTTATGGCCCTGCTGTGAAGAACATAGTAAGTAATATGTGTAACTTATTTACATGATATAATAATAACATGTGTAACTCATTTATTAATAATAATGTATTATTTATTAATATTAACTTATTTATTAGGTTAATAAATTAATTTATTAAGTTAACTAATTTATTATAAATGTTAACTTATTTTAATACACATATTATTAATATGTGTAACTTAATTATTATGTGTAACTACATATTACATGATGTAATAATAATACATGTAACTTATTTACTTGATGCACATAGTAACTGCATCAAGTGCTCAGTACATACTGGATATTATTACTGTTGTTGCAGTTATTTTAAATAAGGTGTATTTTTCTTCCAGTCACTTTGTCCATCTCACTGGGTCTCATGAGATCCTTAGAGAGCATTTCAGTTTATTGTACTTTACCTTTTTGTGGTTGTATTATCAACACCCATGGATTACTGAGCACATATTCCACTTTGGTCATTCTTTTTTCTTTGCTTTGTTGTTAATCTTCTATGGCTATTTCCCATTAACCTGGGTATCTTTTTAAACTCAGAAGCCATTTGGGCATCTGTCATATGCATGCATCCATGTAGCCAGGACATAAGGCTGAATATAACAGGGCTCCTGCATTGAAGGAACTCAGGGTGTAGGATGGTGGGGGTTGGGTGGGGAGGACGAAAGCAGGAGGCTGTGTAGTCGAGTGTGATACTCGTCACAGTGGAGACAGTCCTGCGGGGCCCAGAAAAGAATAGTTAAGTTAGGAAACATCATGAACAGGGGTCCAGAAACTTAAAGGTCTGTGAAACATTGACAGGTAAAACGTGAAAAGTGGTTTGAGGGTAGACTGCAAAGGGCGTTGGAAGCTTGTAGAGAACTTTGGCAGTAGGAGCCCTAGCAGGGTTTACAACAGGAACATCTCATCAGAATTGTCCTTTAAGAACTGTGGAGACAGGTGAAGGGTTAGAAGGAGGAAAGTGGAGAGGTCATTAGGAAGCTACTGAATAAGCCTGGGAAGGGTTAGTAGAGTGGGGATGAGAGGTGACATGACGGCCGTATGGGATTCACGTGGACTCATTCATCTCTGTGCCTACTATGTGCCAGATCCTGTGCTAGGCCCTGAGCTGGGGACACAGAGAACACATAACTCCTACCCAGGATCTAGTGGTGACAGAACACATGTGTTGGTGGTATGAGAAAAGTCAGAAGATAATGTGGAAACTTCTGCTTAGGCAGCTGCGGAGATGGCGACATTTTTATTTGAGACTAAGGAACGTGGGTACTGGGGCCTTGAAGATCCCTCTTCATGGATCACAGCCTTGTTGTGGCGAAGGGGCTTGCATAACTCGCTGAAGCTATGAGCCATGCTGTGTAGGGCCATCCAAGATGGACAGGTCATAGCGGAGAGTTCTGACAAAGTGTGGTCCACTGGAGGAGGGAATGGCTAGCCACTCCAGTATTTGTGCCTTGAGAACCCCACCAAGAGTATGAAAAGGCAAAAGACATAAGACACTGGAAGATGAGGCCCCCAGGTCATCAGGTGTCCAGTATGCTGTGGGGCGGGGGAGTGCGACAGAGGCTGAGATGGTTGGATGGCATCACTGGCTCCATGGGCATGAGTTTGAGCAAGCTCAGGGAGCCTGACGTGCTGCAGTCCATGGGGTCACAAACAGCTGGACATGACTTAGCTGCTGAACAGCACAACAAGGAACGTGGATGTGGGAGCAGATTTGAGAAGAGGGAAGACAGTTTAGTTTTGTTTAGTTGTAGACTTTTTAGCTTTTATTTGGGAGGGTGAAGGTTAATGAGTCTGGTGCTCAGAAGCCACGCTGAGGCAAGAGTGACATTTTTTTCTTCCCGCCAGACACACTGTAAGCAGATTTTTGTGAGGTGACCTTCAAATGTGGCCAGGATTCCAGCTTTCTGTTGTGGGAAGTGATGTGGGAAAGATTTCCAGTTGTCTCCTTGTTTTTACGATACGGGGTTGGTTTTAATCAGGGAAGGGTGTGATGACAGATACAGAGGCAGCTGTCTTTGAGAGAAGGGTTCCTTCCTTGCAGTTCTCAGGGGAGGGCATGGGCCACACCATGTACACATGAGGAGGTGCCAGGGTAAGTCAGGAGGCAGCAGGAGCGAGGGGGAGGCGGGGGTTTCCTGGGGGAAAGAGCGGGTGAGACAGGATAGGCGAGCCAAACAAGTTTAGAGTTAGTCAGCTCGAATACATTTCAGTAGGCAGTGGGTGGTCCCTCGGTATCATCAGGTTGTGGGGGGATTTCAGGCAGAGGAAGAGTGTCCTGGTGAGGGCTGTGAACTCAGGGCTGCTTGATGTGCATATCAAAGGCATGCTTGTGGGCAACTCCTCTACTATTTCTAGGAATCAGCTACCCTTTGGGGGTGGGGTGGGGGCGGTGGCTCGCATGATCTGCCAGGCCCCAAGATGTCAAAGCATCATAAAATACAGAAAATAAGACGCATTGTTTAAAAAAAGAAGCATGCATTTGCTGCCCAGTATCTGTTATTCCTTCTACATTTACGGAACCCATATTTTTGGGGGGTGACTGTGAACAGCAGAAGTACTGCATTCCTATTCTCCTTTGCAGTTAAGAATTGCTCAGGGCTGGGGGGTGGGAGGAGGGGTTTGTATAAGCAGAAGTCATTTGTTGGCATTTCCAGGAAAGTTCCTTCAGTGACCTAAGTCTGCTGGGAGTCTCATCCTGTGTGCTTCTCTTCACCGTCGTCTGACTCTTTCTTCCCTAAAATGTGGCCGTGGTGGCTGAATCTCCAGGAGCCATCTTGGAACGTGAGGTGGTCTTCAGGCTGGAAGACAGAGGAAGCTGGGATCCATGATGACCGTGGGCCATCGTACCAGTCCCGGACAGCCTACTTCTGGACTTCTTTTGGCGACACAAATAAATCTGCCTTGTAACTACTTGTTTGTGCTTTGCAGTTAAACCTATTCCTTAACGAATTCACGCATTTTTAACCTTTTATCTCCATACACATGATCAGCTCGTTACTCTCACCTTTCTCTTGCATGACTCTCCACTGTGAGTAGAAGTGAAATCTTACTTCTGCTCACACAGTCCTCCAGGCTTTTCACTTAACGTCTCATTCTGAATTCGAGAAGGAGATTGGGACATAAAACCTACACAGAACTTTAACAGTTAGCATTTCAAAGAGTGAATCTGAGCACCCTTGTCAAATAAATACTGTGCAGTTTTGCTTGAAGTCCCTAATGAGGACCCTTAATTTAACAGCTCCCTGTTAAATAAAGGAGCACTTAAGAACAGAAATACTACCCTCATACTTCCCCTGCAGTATAGCAGACCAGATAATCTGGAGTGAGATTTCCCAGAGGAAAAGTAACTGAATCCTGAGTTTAACATAGTTTTTATTGCATCATTGAATGTCTTAATTGAGGCTGCTATAACAAAGTAGTATAGACAAAGTGACATAAACAACAGAGGTTTATTTTCTCACCATTATGGAGGCAGGGAGTCCTAAGATCAGGGGGCCAGCATGGTTTCTTGTGAGGCCTGTGCTCCTGGCTTCGGGGTGGCTGCCATCTTACTCTGTGCTCACATGACCTCTTGATTATGAGTGCTGGTAAAGAGCTCTCATGAGGAGCTAATCCTGTTGTATCCGCGCAGTGAGGAAATGAAAAAAAAAGTATTAAGATAGCAAAGAAAGTTGCAAATGCTGGGATTCCATAGAAGGTACAAGGGAATCAATAGATGAGTAATTAGGAGTTGCTGGAAATAAGATCAGTGTACGAAAGTCAATTGCAAACAGCAAAGAAAATGTAATTTCAAAAAGATCCTATACACAAGAGCATCAGAAGATGGAAGGTGTCCTCAAGTGTGTGGTCCCTTTAGAGGATGTTCTAAAACTTTTGAAATGCATGAAAAGAAGATAAACTGGTATGCCGTGTTTATTGGACGCATCAAAATATAATCAGTCCTCCCCAAGTTGATGTTTTACAGATCAAAAAATTCCCAGAAGTGTTCTGGGGGCAACTGGACGAGCTGATTGTAAAGATGTATTCTTGAGCAAAAGTCTGAGACTAGGCAGTATGCTCTTGAAGAGGAACGGTGAGATGGGGGCTTGCTCTGCCAGTTGGTAAGACAGGTTTTTGTTTTTTATTTTTATTTTTTAAGTAATAAGTATACTATGGATGCAGAAATAAGCAAATAAAACAGTGGTATAGAATAGAGAACTCAGAAACAGGCCATGCATATATGGAAATGATAGGGTGAAAGTGGCATTATAGATCACTAGATTAAGTATCAGTAAATATTGCTAGGAAAATTTATCATCCATATAGGAAAAAAATGAAATTGAATCTTTACATCTTATGCAAAAGTTAATTCTTGGTTATTTAAAGAGTGTAAGGAAAAACAAAATTTTGGAAGAAAGTACAGTACAATAGCTAGTTTTTTTAAAATAAATCTTGAACATAGAAACAAGTGATAAATTTAACTTAAAAATAACCTTTTTAAATCAGAAGTCACCACAAAGAAAGCAAAAGGACAAGTCACAAACTGGCAGAGAAGATATTTGAAAATAATATAACTGAAATAGAGTGGAATATAGAAAGGCCTAGAGAGCAAAAAATATGAGCTGGAATATATGAAAAACTACAAAGCAAGAAAATGAGAGCTTAGTAGAAAAATGGTCAAAGACAGAAGCACTTAACAGGAAATATAAATTATACACTAATGTATGAAAGACTGGTCAATCTTGTTAATAAGGAAATGCAAAACCAGAAATTTCAATAAACTTTCATTTTAAGACCTCCGTGCTAGCAAGTTTCAACACATTTGACAGAACGAAGTGTGAAGGAGGATGTTGTAGACCATGGAAACTAGTGGGGGAATGTAAGTTGACACCTTTTGAGGGACATAACTTGCCTTATTTGAGAAAACATTTTGACATTAACTTGTAATGTTGAAATTTCACCCAGTTATTCTACCTTTAAGATAGACTCTGTAGAAAAGTCTTGCCATGTAGACCAAGAAACAAGTCCGGAGGTGCTTATAGCAACAATAGGTAAGAGTACAAAACCAGGAACAATCCAAGGTTCATCCACACAGAATGGGTAAATAAATGCCCCCACAGTGGATTATCATACACCTGGGTAAATACAGTTATCTTGTAACAAGAATAATTTTATAAACATATACTGTGTTCGTATCAGGTTGCAGAGGATATTTGTATAGCATGTTGTTTTTTTACAGGTTAAAATCAAGCAAGTATACAGTATTTTAAATAGACAGGGACCTATGTGATAAAACTATTCAAAAAGGGAAGGAGTGATAAATACAGAATTCGATCACTCTTATTACAGGAGATTTATACTGTAAAGAGGAAGGTTGTCCAGAAATAACCCTCGGAGTTCAATCTAGGTTGCCTGGTCGACCTGTTATTTGGGAAAAGAGAGTCTCTTGCACTTACATGAAGCACTTCTGTATTTCACACAAGCTCAGTTCCCTCAGAAAGACTAGAGATCTCCTCAAGAAAATTAGAGCTATCAAGGGAATATTTCATGCAGAGAAGGGCACAATAAAGGACAGAAATGGTATGAACCTAAGAGAAGCAGAAGATATTAAGAAGAGGTGGCAAGAATACACAGAAGAACTGTATAAAAAGATCTTCATTTAAAAAAAAAAAAAAAAAAAGGATCTTCATAACCCAGATTACCACAATGGCATGGTCACTCACTTAGAGCCAGACATCCTGGAATGTGAAGTCAAGTGGACCTTACAAAGCATCTCTGAACAAAGCTAGTGGAAGTGATGAGATTCCAGTTGAGCTATTTCAAATCCTAAAAGGTGATGCTGTGAAAGTGCTGCACTCAATATGCAAGCAAATTTGGAAAACTCTGCAGTGGCCACAGGACTGGAAAAGGTCAGTTTTCATTCCAATCCCAAAGAAAGGCAATTCCAAAGAATGCTCAAACTACTGTACAATTGCACTCATCTCACATGCTAGTAAAGTAATGCTCAAAATTCTCCAAGCCAGGTTTCAACAGTACGTGAACTTTCAGATGTTCATGCTAGATTTTGAAAAGGCAGAGGAACCAGAGATCAAATTGCCAACATCTGTTGGATCATCGAAAAAGCAAGAGAGTTCCAGAAAAATATCTACTTCTGCTTTATTGACTATGCCAAAGCCTTGTGTGGATCACAACAAACTAGAAAATTCATCAAGAGGTGGGAATACCACACCACCTGACCTGCCTCCTGAGAAATCTGTATGTAGGCCACGAAGCAACGGTTAGAACTGGACATGGAACAACGACTGATTCCAAGTCGGGAAAGGAGTATGTCAAGGCTGTATACTGTCACCCTGCTTGTTTAACTTATATGCAGAGTACATGTGAAATGCCAGGCTGTACGAAGCACAAGCTGAAATCAAGATTGACGGGAGAAATATCAATAACCTCAGATATGCAGATGACACCACCCTTTTGGCAGAAAGCAAAGAAGAACTAAAGAGCCTCTTGATGAAAGTGAAAGAGGAGAATGAAAAAGTTGGCTTAAAACTCAACATTCAGAAAATTAAGATCATGTCATCTGGTCCCATCAATTCCTGGCAAATAGATGGGGAAACAATGGAAACAGTGAGAGACTTTATTTTTTGGCGCTCCAAAATCACTGCAGATGATGACTGCAGCCATAAAATCTTTTAACACTTGCTCCTTGAAAGAAAAGTTATGACCAACCTAGACAGCATATTAAAAAGCAGAGACATTACTTTGGCAACAAAGCTAGTCAAAGCTGTGGATTTTCCAGTAGTCATGTATGGCTGTGAGAGTTGGACTATAAAGAAAGCTGAGCACCAAAGAATTGATGCTTTTGAACTGTGGTGTTGGAGAAGACTCTTGAGAGTCCCTTGGACTGCAGGGAGATCCAAGCAGTCAATCCTAAAGGAAATCAGTCTTGAATATTCATTGGAAGGACTGACACTGAAGCTGAAACTCCAATACTCTGGCCACCTGATGAGAAGAACTGACTCATCTGAAAAGACCCCGATGCTGGGAAAGATTGAAGTGGGAGGAGAAGGGGATGACAGAGGATGAGATGGTTGGATGGCATCACCAACTCGATGGACGTGAGTTAGAGTAAGCCCTGGCATTTGGTGATGGACAGGGAATCCTGGCATGCTGCAGTCCATGGGGTCGCAAAGAGTCAGACACAACTGAGCGACTGAACTGAAGTAGACTTATTACTGGACACTGTGCATTCTTCAGGTCAGGACTTTAAGGCCCTGCAAGGCTGCAGACCACTTATCATTTTATATGTATTGCTGGTCTCTCTGCTGTGTACACTCAACTCTGCTGATTTCCTTCTGTGTTCTTCAGATTAGTGAATTTTGGTATAAATGGATATTGTCTAAGATTTGTCTTGATGTCAGTCTGAGTGTACTGCTAACAGTTATCCACACAATTGTCATGCAGAGTAGTATCAGAAGCAGGAATGATGCAGAGACTTGGACCATGATGTCTAAGTCCTTGGGGAGAAAGTGCCAAGAATAATGAAGGGGTGGAAGATGAGTCTTGTTGGTCTGCTGACCTGTATTCTCTCAGCTGACTCTCTTCAGGGTCTCCCAGCTGAAAAAAATCTCAGGTAATGGTCTGGGGGTCCCCTCTACACACAGCTCTCTCTCCGGGAGTGGTATCATATTATAGTGCCCTCTGTTCCTGCCCTGGGGTCCTAAACTATTGGTTTATAGTTTCCCTAATACTCTGTCTTCATTTAAAAAATAATCCCTTTTTAAAACACTTCTGGAATGACCTAGTCTGTGCAAATTATTTTTGCCAGTGCCCTGACTTACCTTACTTACTTTGGTCTTTTACTGAAAAGAATGGTTGAGAGCAAGTGTGTGACCTCAGTATTCTTTCTAGGTATCTGCAGCCTGGGTTGCCACAATATCACAGCTCTAGTATTGATTTCTCCAACAAACTGCAGGCTTAATAGAATGGAAATACATGTGGTTACTTGGTAGACCATGGTCAATGTACATTTTGGAAGCAGCCTTTACTAATGATGTGGTTTTAGTTATAGTATGATGGTTCTACTATTTATCTTAAGAAATGAGAATAGTTATAACTGTGGGCTCATAATTCATATCACTGGTACCTGATGGAATGATGGCAGTGATAATGATGATATTCAACAAAGTCATTTGAGAAATTGAACTCTGGTCACCAGCTAATGAGATATACATGGAAGTACACTGTCCTGGGAAATTTGTAAGGCCCTGTTTTGGTTCACAGAGAGTGTCTGTATGCTTTTTTGGTCAGCCTGAATTATTACTGACATGTCAATACAGTGGTCAGGCCCTCTGAAAAAATCCATCCTTTGAGCAGCTTGTATGATACTTCATTATTGTTATCATTTAAATATTCAGGTACTTAAGAATTTCCTATGCCATGACTCCCTAGAGATGAGCTTGTAGCCCCTTCATGTGAGGCATACTCTAAGAAAACAAGGAAAGAGGCAGTAGGAGGCACTCCGTTTAATTCTGATCCAGGACCACTGACTCTGAATTTTTCCTATTTTATGAATGTAAACCTTCCTCCAGGATGATTGTGATAGTGCCGTGTGGTGAAATTCTGATATTTCCCCCTTTTGTATGTGTCCCTGAGTCATTCCTCATGAGTGATTCTGTGTGACCCTTCTGGTGACCCACCTTTTCTACTCTGGGTTTCCACTCCACTTTGCACTCAGAGCCCTACTACCTTTGAAATGGAGTCCAAATCCTCCATCTTCTTGGTGACTCATCTCTTCCTTCTCTGCGTGACACCGGACACTACTCTATTTGCATTTTGGCAAAGAGCTTCTGAGTTTAGATCATAGATGGAATGTGACAAACCAAGTCGTCCTCTGAAGAGGACAGACTAACCTGAAAGAGCCAGAAGGTCTGCTGTGTTGTGTCTACAACAGACCAAATTGGGCAGAGATAAGAGAAGCAGCAGGTAGAGGTGATTAACAAGAGGAATTTCAAATCAGCAGGAGAATGTTTGTCAACGGAAAGAACAAAGGCCAGGTCTGCTGAACAGCTAACATGTTGAGGCTCAGCAAGTGGGGGTTTCTGGTTCTGACCACCCTTCAGTTCATGCTGGGAATGCTGGGGAATGGTTTCATAGGGTGGGTCAATGGCAGCAGCTGGTTCAAGAGCAAGAGGATCTCTTTGTCTGACTTCATCATCACTAACCTGGCTGTCTCCAGGATTGTTTTGCTGTGGATTCTCTTGATTGATGGTGTTTTACTGGTGTTCTCTTCCAAACTACATGATGAAGGGATACTCATGCAAATTATTGATGTTTTCTGGACATTTACAAACCATCTGAGCATTTGGCTTGCCACCTGTCTCAATGTCTTCTACTGCCTGAAAGTGGCCAGTTTCTCCCATCCTGCATTCCTCTGGCTTAAGTGGAGAGTTTCCAGGGTAGTCGCATGGATGCTATTGAGTACCCTGTTGTTATCATGTTGCAGCGCCATCTCTCTGATCCGGGAATTTAAGATGTATTCTGTTCTCAGTGGAATTGACAAAACTGGGAATATAACTGAGCTCTTCAGAAAGAAAGAAAAAGAATATACACTGATCCATGTTCTTGGGACTCTGTGGGACCTCCCTCCCCTAGTCCTGTCTCTAACCTCCTGCTTTCTGCTCATTCTCTCCCTGGGGAGGCACATGCGGCAGATGCATCAGAACCGTGCCAGCCCCAGAGATCCCAGTACCAAGGCCCACAGGAGGGCCATCAGAGTCATCCTCTCCTTTCTCTTTCTCTTCCTGCTCTACTATCTTTCCTTCTCAGTGTTAACATCCAGTTATTTCCTGCCAGCAACTAAGATGATTTCAATGATTGGAGAAGTAATTGCAATGCTATATCCTGTTGGTCACTCCTATGTTCTCATTCTGGGAAATAGCAAGCTGAAGCAGATGTTTGTGGCGATGCTCCGGTGTGAGCCTGGTTGTCTGAAGCCTGGATCCATGGGATCTGTTTATCCATAGAGCATCTTGGGGTGTGGGAGGGAGCCTAGGAGTCCTTAGACCTAGGAGTCCTTAGCCAGGATCACAGGGCTCTTCCTAACCCTCCTGTGGCACCAGTTCTGTAATTACTGCTTCATCCTGTCCTCCTCGGGGACCCTTCTCACGGCCTTTCCTTGTATGGTTGCTTTGAAGAGGTGGAAATAGTCTTTGGAATATATAGACATGGAGTTGTATTTTAATAAGTATCAACTCAACATAATGAGCTGATTACTAGCTTTAACTTCAAGTTTATACTGACAGTGATGTAGTGAACTAGAAGGGAGAGAGCAAAAGCATTGTAGATCCACAGGCTCGGGTTTGAATTCTGGTTCAGTCCGTTTTCCAAGACTTTTTTTGGCCTTAGGGGAGTTACTTTAATTACCTGTTTGATTCTGGCTTTCCCCATTTTAAAATGCAGACTGTGATACTGACTTCACAGGGTTTTAGAGATTCAGAAGACAATGTGTGCTGTCATTTCAGCACAGCTTATTGTGTCAGGATTATATCAGAATTAGAGCAGAAGGGGGTGGTTGGCTGGCATCACTGACTCAATGGACATGAGTTTGAGAAAACTCAGGGAGATGGTGATGGACAGAGAAGGCTGGCGTGCTGCAGTCCATGGGGTCACAAAGAGTCAGACATGACTGAGCGACTGAACAAGAAGGAAATCTGCAGGAGGTGAAGCTGTTACTGTAACAGTGAAGTGTGCTGCAGCAGCAATTACCACAGGAGACCTGTTTCCACAAATCCATTGTGTACTGACAAGCAGAGAAATACAAGTCAAGACCCTTGGATGCTAGGTTCCAATCCTGTCTGCTGGTTAAGTCATTTAAATTTCAGTAGTCCTTTGCTTTCTTTTATCATTTTGCTAAAGCAAATTTTCAAGTAATTTGTAATTTTTTAGATTGGGCAAAATAATCCAAGCAGTTTTTTTTTTTTTAATTATCCAAGATGTATATCTGTTTTTAAAATGTCAGAGTTTTGTGAAAAATAAGCGGTTTTTCTAAATGTAATCATTTTTATTTTAATAAAATTATATAGGCTTTGATTTCCTTCCTGTCACTGAACAGTGCTGACAAGTCAGTGAGAATATTATTACTTGAGATCTCAAACTTGTAAACAAATTTAGGACACATGGTAACTCTAAATCTGGATTTCTGTCACTAACAGGGCTCTCAGGTATAAAGTTTTTTGGCTAAAAACGTAGACCAGATAGCCTGAGCTCAAATCCTGACTCAGACCTTAATAAACTGAGTGACCTTGGGGATGTTTCTTAACCTCTATTTCACTTTCGTCATATAGTCAAAGCTATGGTTTTTCCAGTAGTTGTGTACAGATGTGAGAATTGGACCATAAAGAAGGCTGAGCGCTGAAGAACTGATACTTTCGAACTGTGAATTGTGGTGCTGGAGAAGACTCTTGAGAGTCCCTTGGACTGCAAGAAGATCAAACCAGTCAATCCTAAAGGAAATCAACCTTGAATATTCATTGGAAGGACTGATGCTGAAGCTGAAGCTTCAGTACTTTGACCCACCTGATTCGAAGAGCTGTATCATTGGAGAAGATCCTGATGCTGGGAAATATTGAGGGCAGGAAGAGAAGGGGATGACAGGATGAGATGTTTGAATGGCATCACTGACTCAATGGATGAGTTTGAGCAAACTCTGAAAGACAGTGAAGAACAGGGAAGCCTGGCGTGCTGCAGTCCCTGGGGTTGTAAAGAGTTGGACATGACTTAGCAACTGAAAAACAACAATTTATAAAATAGAAATAGTAATAGTGTTTCCTTGATAGATTGTTGAAAGGAGTAAGTGAATCAACATAAGAAAACTAGAGTCCCACGTGGAGTAAGTCAATAAATGCTGCTATTATTATTGTTTTTGTTCTTGTTTTGTGAAAGAGGTTACATTCTGACATAGCATGAAGAATTAACACATTTCTTAGCACTTTGTCATATGTAGCCCAAAGTGAGTTTTCAGGTTGTTCTGATTTATACATTCATTTTCAAAATTATAGAAATAAAATGTTTTTTGGTCTGTATTGTTTGCTTTCAAATTGATATTTGCCTCTTGGAGGTGCTAGGAAAATTCCTAATTCTGACATAAAGTTCTCTTTCAAAAAGGTATCTATGGAAACTTAAAATAATGATTTTTTTCTTAATAAAAATTTAGTTTGGAGGAAGAAGGGATTTTCCAAGATGGTGTAGACACACAGAGAGAAACAAATGGGAAAAAAAAGCTAAAAATATATAGAGAAAAATTGTCAGTGGAAATAATGATTTAATATTCATGCATAATTCACTAACATAGAAGGATTCTAAAAGGAGAATTTCTGTAATTAAAAAATCTGTGCTTCTTTTCAGCACAGGGAAGTTTAACTGTAGAAAAACTGCAGTCTCAATTGCTATGTGCTTTGTTCACCTTGAGCCCTACTCCGGTTTATCCTCTCTGACTCTTGAACACTTGTTCTTATTTCTTGTCATTTTGACAGCTTCTCCACCTAGCCCTGACTTTCTGGTTTTTTAGTCCTTACCGGAATTCCTGATCCTGCCTTCTGCCTTGGGTGTGGGGATTTTCTTCTCTTTTAATTGAACATAACATTTTTTTTTTCAATTATTTTTATTAGTTGGAGGCTAATTACTTTGCAACATTGCAGTGGGTTTTGTCATACATTGACATGAATCAGCCATGGAGTTACATGTGTTCCCCATCCCGATCCCCCCTCCCACCCCCCCCCCCCACCCGATTCCCCTGGGTCCTCCCAGTGCACCTGACCCGAGCACCTGTTTCATGCATCCCACCTGGGCTGGTGATCTGTTTCACCATAGATAATATACATGCTGTTCTCTCGAAACATCCCACCTTCGCCTTCTCCCACAGAGTCCAAAAGTCTGTTCTGTACATCTGTGTCTCTTTTTTGGACATAACATTTTATTAGAGATTTTGGCTTGGCTGTTGTTTCTTTCTTGGTACCTTTGGCTAACTCCTGGATGTTTCCTCCTCCTTTTTCTACTGAGGTTTCATTAAATCCTACCCCGATCTAACAGATTCAGATGGGTGGGTCCAGTCAACTTGCTCAGACTACCGCTAATGTTCATTCCACTGGAACCTGAAGTATGGGTGGAAACTGTAGAATCCCCCAATAGGGAGTCTGTTGTCGTAGTCCAGTTGGCTGAGTGCAGAGTTTCCCTCCCTGAGAGCAAATGAAATCAGATTCATAGGTGTGGCATTCCCAACCCCTCCCCCGTTTCCTCTTTCAGAGAAATCTGGAGGTGACTCCTGGGAAAGCTCAGACTTTGTTATGTGACTTCAACAATATATTGGCTGCCCTTAATCAAAGACTGGTGTGGGAGTGGGGACGTGAGTCTGAGTAGTGGGTGATTTGCTGAGGAAAGGAGTCTTACTTGTGGCTAGATGCATCCTGAAGGGAAGTTTAGCTCTTTTGGAGAGGATATGGTCTTCTGAACCCACCAGGGAAAATACTTAATCTGCCAGTTCCTGACAGTCCAAGGCCATAGGGGAGAATTACCTAACACCTTACTCCCATTTTTGAGACACCCTGGAAGTGGTCATCTTGTTTGTTTTGTTTTCATTAAATTAACTTTAGTTGCTAAATCCCTTAAGACTCTTACATCTGGCCGTTTCATGCACAAAGGACCAGAGCATATCTTTTCCCTACTGTAACCAGGTTCTTAGGGTCAAAGTATGAGAACGAGAATCGTTCTTGCATTTGGAGTCCAGTTATAGGCTAGAGCTTGTTCCTGAGGCCACGTGTCTCTGCCAAGCACATGTCTTCTTTGGTGTATGGTGGAAGGGCCTTTAACATATGAGTCAACAGTAACTTAAGAACAGTACCTCACAAAACCTTCCACCAGGTTTCCACCAGGGCCCCCTATATATTCTTGTGTCTCAGGGAACTACTTCTCATTTTTGATACTCTCTGACCTCTCTGGCTTATCTTGATTCTACTTCATTCTTTCATACTACAGACACTTATTTAACATGCTCTCTGCACTTAACAGTGTACTAGATCAATCATTATTCTCAGAAGCATTGCATGTAGTGGGCAATAAAGATGCAGAAATGAGTATTCCATCTCTCCATCACTGAAACAGATGCTTCAGGTATGATGAAGGGATGCTGTCATTACCAGAGGGTTCTGGCCCAGGTGATCTTTAGCTCTCTCTTTCTGACAGCTATTAAAATGTACTGCTATAATATTGTAAAGTAATTAGCCTCCAATTAAAATAAATAAATTAAAAAAAAATGTACTGCTCGCTTCTCTTGCCCTGGGGAGCAAAGTTGACTGAGGGCTCCAGCTGCTGAGGCCACACTTCCTGCAGACTGCTCCCAGCCAGTGATGGAGACCAGAGTCCTAAGGTAGGTCTGCTCCACTGACACGAGACTCTTCCAACAGGCAGTTTTGGCCCAAGGACTCTCCATCAGCTTGGGTGACCCTTTTTTGGAACTGTGCTGCAGTCTAGAGCTCTTCTTACCCAATTCTTTCTTCTCTCTCTCTCTTTATAGGTATCAGACCTCCATTGCTATCTGAATATTCACCTTCCTTTGCTTCCTGCCACCTAAAATCTCTTGCATGTCTAATCCTATTTCTGCCTGTGTTTCTTGTATAAAAGATACAAGTGTTGTGTTTTTTCAAGTGAACTAGAATTTTGAAAATCACCCCAGATTCTTCCTTTTCCTTCAGTTTTGATATTCATTTGGTCATTAAATCTGTTTGGCTGTACTCTAAAACTTTTTCTCTCAAATGCCTGCTAGTCTCTGTTTGTATTCTTTTCATTCCTTAAGAGTGACTGCAGCAGGATTTATTTATTTATTTTAATATCTATCTATTTATTTAGCTTCACTGGGTCCTAGATACAGTGTGTGGGATCTAGTTCCCTGACCAGGTATCGAACCCGGGCCCGCTGCATTGGGAGCTCAGAGTCTTAGCCACTGGACCAACAGGGAAGCCCCTGCAGCATGATTTAACTAGTTTCCTTTTCCAATTCCATCCTCTTCCAGCAAAGCATTTCCACATTACTGGGTTGTGGGCTTCATACAGTGAACATACAATCACGGTGCTCTTCTCTTAAAATCCTGCAGTGACTCTCCATTGCTCACCCCAGTCTTTTGCTTGGATAACCCCTTTGCCTCTTCAATAGTTACTTTATATGTCTCCTTAAGAATGCCTTTTGTGAATCCTCAAAGCAGTGTTAAAGGCCCCTCTGGAGCACTCCTAGTGTACCCTTTGTTTTTTCTTGTTATAGCACCTAATACATGATCTAATTGTCTATTTGTCTGTCTCTCCCACTATTCTGTATGCTCTTTGAAGGCAGGGTGTGCTGTGGGTGATTCTTCCCTGTTTCCTTAGCACATAATGTATAAGTGACTGGCTGATAATAACAATTTACTGAATGAATGAACCAATGAGGAGCTGCCTAGTGTACTGGACAGAGCTCAGTCTCAGAAGACCTTCCAAATTAGCCACTGATTTTCTGTGACATTTGGCAGTCACTTACTCCCTTTGACCTGAATTTTCCTCATCTGGAAGTAGGAGTAACCAGATTTCTCTCCTAGAACTGTTTTAAAGATGAACTGAGATTTATAATGCCTAGGAACATAATAAGCACTCAAAAAAGTCTAAGAAATATTAATAGACATTTCTTCTAAGCAACATTGGTACTCTTTTGAAAACAATTCAAAGTTTTTAATTCCTGTTTATCTGCGCCTGATCTCATTCTTCAAAGTCTTCATCAAATAAACCAAGTCATCCTTTTGCTTTGACTGTTTGCCCCAAGACTTTTCCTCCAGATCTACTGAGTAGCAAAGTATGGACTCAGGACTGCACTGTATCCACCCTGGGTCTTCTTGGTCTCTAATAAATAAACAAACAAATGATCAGACTCACAAGACTGTCTTAGGACACTCTGGCACCAGTGTACTCGGATGGGTATAGTTCAGCGATCCAGTTCAGCAGCAGGGGAATGTCAGACCTTCTTTTGCAGTGTCCTTGCTGCCAGTTATACGGTTCAGGTACAAGGAGAAGAGATCTACATTTAGGTAAGGGTAGAAGCTGCCCTAAAATAAAAGCCTCATGTCTCAAAGAATCAGTTTCTCTTGTAATAATTTCATAGCCTTAGTTTCCAGGTTGAGCCAAGGGATACACACCTAGGAGTTATCCCTCACATTCAAGGAAGCAAGAGGCCTCCATAATATATTTAACTGAAGGTCAAATTCTATGCAGGGGGAGAAGGGATTTTGTTAATGGTTTGCCTATAGTGACCCTTTCAGAAATGACTTCAGATAGAACCAGCTTACTCATTGCTCTTGCTAATTGACATGATCGCATCTTAATTCCGTGCCTCCTGCTACTGAGAACCCAACCACTTCGTGTATCAACCTCTGAATGTGGCCTATTACTGCATGACACTGGGTTTCCTCTTCTTTTTTGGAACACTTACTACTTTTTTCTTTTAATTAAAGTATAGTTGATTTACAATGTTGTGTTAGTTATTGGTATATAGAAAAGTGGTTAAGATATACACATAAATATATATATATTCCTTTCAGATTTTTCCACTATATTGCAAGATATTGAATATAGTTCCCTGTGCTATACAGTAGGTCCTTGTTATTTATTTTATGCATAGTAGTGTGTATATGATAATCCCAAACTCCTAATTTATCCCTCCCTTACCTTTTCCCTCAGGGTTGCTTTGGCAGCTCTGGGTCTTCTGTGGTTACATATAAATCTTAATATTTGTTTTAGTTCTATGAAAAAATATCATGGGTAATTTGATAGGGACTGCATTAAATCTGTAGATTGCTTTGGGTAGGGTGGCCATTTTAACACTATTAATTCTTTCAATCCAAGAGTGTGGGATAACTTTCCATGTGTTTGTATCATCTTCAGTTTCCTTTATTGGTGTTTTATAGTTCACAGCATATAAGTCTTTCACCTCATTTGTTAGTTTTATTAAGTAGTTTTTTAGATATGATTTTAAAAGGGATTTTTTTTCACTTTCCCTTTCTGATATTTCATTGTTGGTATAAAGAAATGCAATTGATTTCTGTATACTAATCTTCTATACTGCTACCTTTCTGAATTTGTTGATCAGTTCTAATAGTTTCTGTGTGGAGTTCTTAGGGTTTTCTATATATAGTATCATGTCATCTACATATAAGGATGATTTTATCTCTTCCCTTCCAATATGGATACCCTTTGTTTCTTTTTCTTGTTGGATTGCTGTGGCTAGGACTTCCAATAATATGTTGCATAGAAGTGGTGAGGGGAGGGCATCCTTTTCTTGTTCTGGATTTAGTGGGAAGGTTTTTAGCTTTTCACTTTTGAGTGTTATGTTGGTTATGTATTTGTCATAAATGGTTTTTATTATGTTAAGTTCCCTTGATATCCACTTTGGTAAGAGTTTTTATATCATGAATGGATGTTAAATTTTATCAAATGCCTTTTCTGTATCTACTGAGGTGGTCGTGTATTTTTGTTTTCTTTTGTTGATGTGGTGTATCACATTGAATGATTTCCATATGTTTAACCATCCTTGTGACCCGGGGATGAAGCCAGCCTGATCATGGTGTATGATCCTTGCAAAAGCTAACAAAGTTTTGTCAAGAGAACACACTGGTCATAGCAATACCCTCTTCCAACAACACAAGAGATGACTCTACACATGGACATGCCAGGTGGTCAATACTGAAATCAGATTGATTATATTCTTTGCAGCCAAAGGTGGGAAAGCTCTATAGAGTAAGCAAAAACAAGACCTGAAGCTGAGTGTGGCTCAGATCATGACCTCCTTATTACAAAATTCAGGCTTAAATTGAACAAAGTAGGGAAAACCACTAGGCCATTCAGGTATGACCTAAATCAAATACCTTATGATTGCACAATAGAGGTGATGAATAGATTCAAGAGATCAGATTAGGCAGACAGTGCCTGAAGAACTATGGATGGAGGTTCATAACACTGTACAGGACATGGTGACTAAAACCATCCCAAAGAAAAAGAAATGCAAGAAGGCAAAGTGATTGTCTGAGGAAGATTTACAAATAGCTGAGAAAAGAAGAGAAACAAAAGGCAAGGGAGAAAGAGAAGGATATACCCAACCAAATGCAGAGTTCCAAAGAATATCAAGGAGAGATAAGAAAGACTTCTTAGGTGAAATGCAAATGAAATAGAGGAAAGCAATAGAATGGGAAAGACTAGAGATCTCTTCAAGAAAATTGGAGATATCAAGGGAACATTTCATGCAAGGGTGGACATGATAAAGGTCAGAAATGGGAAGGACCTAACAGAAACAGAAGAGATTAAGAAGAGGTACCAAGAATACACAGAAGAACTTGCAAAAAAGATCTTAATGACCTGGATAACCACAATGGTGTGGTCACTCGTCTGGAGCCAGATATCCTGGAGTGGAAGTCAAGTGGGCCTTAGGAGGCATTACTATGAACAATGCTAGTGGAGGTGATGGGATTCCAGATGAGCTATTTACAGTTCTAAAAGAGGATGCTGTTAAAGTGCTGTACTTAATATGTTAGAAAATTTGGAAACTCAGCATTGGCCACAGAACTGGAAAAGATCAGTTTTCATTCCAATCCCAAAGAAGGGCAATGCCAAAGAATGTTCAAACTACCATACAATCGCACTCATTTCACATGCTAGCTAGGTTGTGCTCAAAATCCTTTAAGCTAGGCTTCAGCAGTATGTGAACTGAGAAATTCAGATTTACAAGCTGAATTTAGTAAAGGCAGAGGAACTAGAGATAAGTTGCAAGCATTCATTGGATCATAGAGAAAACAAGGAAATTCAGAAAAATATCTATTTCTGCTTCACTGACTATGCTAAAACCTTTGACTGTGTGGATCATGACAAACGATGGAAAATTCTTAAAGAGATGGGAATACCAGATCACCTTACCTGCCTCCTGAGAAACCTGTATGTAGGTCAAGAAACATCAGAACTGGACATGGAATAACAAACTGGTTCAAAATTGGGAAAGCAGTATGTCAAGGCTGTATATTACCACCCTGCTTATTTGACTTATTGCAGAGTACATTACGTGAAATGCTGGGCTGGATGAAGCTCAAGTGGGAATCATGGTTGCCGGGAGAAATATCAATAGCCTCAGATGTGCTGATGACACCACCTTAATGGCAAAAAGTGAAGAGGAACTAAAGAGCCTTTTGATGAAGGTGAAAGAGGAGAGTGAAAAAACTGAAAAATCAACATTCAAAAATGAAGATCATGGCATCTGGTCCCATCACTTCATGACAAATAAATGGGGAGGAAATGAAAACTGTCACAGACTTTTTTCCTTGGGCTCCAAAATCACTGGGGATGGCGACTGCAGTGATGAAATTAAAAGATGCTTGCTCCTTGGAAGAAAAGCTGTGACAAACCTAGACAGTATTTTCAAAAGCAGAGACACCATTTTGCTGACAGAGGTCATATAGTCAAAGCTATGGTTTTTCTAGTAGTCATGTATAGATGTGAGATTTGGACCGTAAAGAAAGCTGAATGCTGAAGAATTGATGCTTTTGAACTGTGGTACTGGAGAATACTCTTGAGCATCCCTTGGACAGCAAGGAGATCAAACCAGTCAATCCTAAAGGAAATCAACCCTGAATATTCATTGGAAGGACTGATGCTGAAGCTCCAATACTTTGGCCACCTGATGTGCAGAGCCAACTCATTGGAAAAGATCCTGATGCTATGAAAGATTAAGGGGAGGAGGAGAAGGGGGCAACAGAGGATGAGATGGTTGGATGGCATCACTGACTCAATGGACATGAGTTTGAGCAAACTCCAAGAGATAGTGAAGGACAGGGAAGCTTGGTGTGCTGCAGTCCACAGGATGGCAAAGAGTCTGAAATGCCTGAGTGACTGAACAAAAAAATTGATGAATATGTATTCATTGCTGCTTTGAACCTTGTTTTCCAGTTGATTTTGTATTTCTTTTTGTTCCTTTCTTTTCCTTTTTTGTTTTTCCTTTTGTGGTTTGAAGGTTTTCTTTGTATCATGCTTGAGTTCTCTTGTTTTTTGTGTTTGTGAATACATTGTATGTTTCTGATTTATAACTACAAACCTTGGTTTTCAAGTATTGAACGTTAATTCTTATCAGTTCAGTTCAGTTGCTCAGTTGTGTCTGACTCTTTGTGACCCCATGGACTGCAGCACGCCAGGCTTCCCTGTCCATCACCAACTCCAGGAGCTGGTGATATAATTAAGATGTAATTCTTGTATCTTATACTATATTGTTTATTCTGTTTAAATGTGGTAGGTATAATATTTAACACAATTACTTCAATGTAGTAATCAATTTTGTAGATAGCTAAGTGGAAATATGTGCTCTGATATAACCTTTCCTTTAATTGTTTCCTTGCTTGCTCACTCTGTGTTGCCTGTTTGATGTGGCCACCTGTGGTTTTGTGTGTGTGTGTGTGTGTGTGTGTGTGTGTGTGTGTAGGAGCGAGGCATGGGAATTCCCACCATATTCTGGGTTTGCTATGAAGAGAAGTCCAGACATGCTGGACTAGAATTCAA